>NW_017728943.1:101037630-101063212 GCF_001723895.1 Crocodylus porosus
CTGTTCTGGTCCCTACTTAGGAAGACGGAGGCAAAGAAATCATTAAACATGTTAGCTTTGCCATCTGGTGTGACAACCAAATTTCCCAACGCGTCCTGCAAGGGCCCCACATTACCCAGGACCTTCTTTTTATCCCCTATGTATTTAAAAAAGAACTTCTTATTGTCCTTAATTTAGCTAGGTTTCATCTCAGGTAAAGCAGCGTAAATGCAAAGGAACTACAGTGACTCCAAATCAAAATTAAACTCTCAAAGCTAGTAGGTCTTTATCCAAGTAATGAGAAGAGGTTAGATCCTCAACTAGTATATAAACTTCAGTAGCCTTGACCTGATTTCCACCTTCTTTCAGTAAAAGTGTTATTGTAGCTGTGATGGTCCAAAAATTGTGCGAGAGGCAAGGCTTTCTTAGGGTGATATCTTTAATTGGACCAACTATATCCAGTAAAGAGGGAAAGTTTCACTGACCACAATGTTTCAAGGGTGTTGGTTGTAACCATGTAGGTCTAAGGACATAGGCAGACAAGATTCTTTGGGTAAATCAGATATCTTTTATGAGACCAACTGTGCAGTCTCATCTGTGCATAGTTATTTTGTGGCGCTTACTGCGCATTAGTCTGATAAAAACAGTGCTAATAGCCTACTGCACTGTTTTAATTGCCATGCTAGTGAGCAGTGTAATTAGGCTAATGCACAGTAAGTGTCTTGTGTAGATGTGCCCAGTGATGGGCCCAGGATCATCAGAAACCAGGCATGGCTGATGAACTCAGATTGGTGGGGTGGGTGGGGCGGCACATGGGAGCGGGGGGTTGCAGCCAGCCGGGAACAGGGGGGTGGTTTGCAGCCTCCCTGCTCCCAGCTGAAGTGCCCGGTTGGCTGCAAAACCCTCCCCCTACCCCCACTCCCGTGTGCTGCTCCACCTGCCCCACCAGTCTGAGTTCAACAGCCATGCCTGCCAGGAACATGGCCTCCTTCCAGCTCCCTCTGCAGCACAGCTTGTAGGCAGTTCTCTGCAAAAGTATAAATATCACTTTGCTTTCTTCTTCTTTCCCAGATGCCCTAGTGAACTGAAGTTACATTGCTGGCTTCTTTGAGTTTTCCTACTAGTACTATAATCAACCGTCAGAGTATTTGTATCATACAAAATAAAGCTTGGAAGGGACCTCAGGAGCTCATCTGGTCCAAAGCCCCTGCTCAAAGCCGGACCATCCCCAACTAGATCATCCCAGCCAAGACTTTGTCTAGTAGGGGCTTAAAAACCTCCAAGGATGGGGATTCCACCACCTCTCTAGGTAACCCGTTCCAGTGTTTTATTACCCTCCTAGTGAGAGAGTTCTTCCTAATATCTAAACTAAATTTCCCTTGCTGCAACTTGAGCCCATTGCTCCTTGTTCTGTCATCTGCCACCACTGAGAACAGTCTCGCTTCATCCTTTTTTGAACCCCATTTCAGGCTGCTATTAAATATCCTCTGTCTTCTCTTCTCCAAACTAAGTAAGCCGAGTTCCCTCAGTCTATCCTCATAAGTCATGAGTCCCAGCCCCCTCACCATTTTCACTGCCCTATACTGGCTTCTCTCCAATTTGTCCACATCCTTTCTGTAGTGGAGGGCCCAAAACTGAACACAGTATTCCAGGTGTGGTTTCACCAGAGCCAAATAGAGGGGCATAATCATTTTCCTGGACCTACTGGCAACACCTACTAATGCAGCCCAGTATGCCATTAGCCTTCTTGGCAACTAGGGCACACTGCTGGCTCATATTCATCTTACTGTCTACTGTAACCCCCAGGTCCTTCTCTGCAGAGCTGCTGCCCAGCCAGTCAGCCCCCAGCCTGTGCTGGTGCATGGGATTGTTCCGTCCTAAGTGCAGGGCTTTGCACTTGTCCTTGTTGAACCTCATGAGATTCCTTTTGGTCCACTCCTCCAACTTGTCTAGGTCACTCTGAATCCTAGCCCTACCTTTCAGCATATCTACTACTCCCCACAGCTTGGTGTCATCTGGAAACTTTCTGAGGGTGCACTTCAAGCCATCTTCCAGGTTGTTGATGAAGACATTGAACAAAAAACTGTCCCCAGGACCAACCCCTGGGGCACTCCACTTAATACTGGCTGCCAACTAGACACTGAGCCATTGATTACTACTCTCTGAGCCCGATGCTCCAGCCAGTTTTCCATCTACCTTACAGTCCATTTATCCAACCCATGCTTCCTTGGCATGCCTGCAAGAATGTTGTGGGAGACAGTATCAAAAGCCTTGCTAAAAATCAAGGTACACCACATCCACCGGCCTCCCCACATCCACGAAGCCAGTCAACTCATCATAGAAGCCAATCAGGTTGGCCAAGCATGACTTGCCCCTGGTGAATCCATGGTGACTGTTCCTAAATCACCTCTTTCTCCTCTAAGTGCTTAGAAATGGATTTTTCCAGGGACCAAGATAAGGTTAACTGATCTGTAGTTCCCTGGATCCTCCTTTTTCCCTTTCTTAAATATGGGCATTATGTTTGCCCTTTTCCAATCATCCAGGACCTCTCCTGATCACCATGATTTTCCAAAATGATGGCAAGTGGCTCTGCAATTACATCAGCCAACTCCCTCAGCATCCTCGGGTGCATCCCATCTAGCTCCATGGACTTGTGTATGTCCAACTTTTCTAAAAAATCCCTAATCTGTTCTTTTGCCACTGTTAGCTGTTTACCTCCTCCCAAACTGTGCTGCCCAGTGCAGTAGGCCAGGAGCTGACCTTGCCTGTGGAGACCGAGGCAAAAAAGACATTGAGCACTTCAGCCTTTTCTGCATCCCCTGTCACAAGGTTGCCTCCCCCATTCCCTTGACCCACACTTTTCCTAATCCTCCTCTTGCTACTGACACACTTGTAGAAACCTTTCTTGCAGCTAGCAAGGGACGTGAAGGACAACAAATCCGACTGTGTTTTGGCTTTTCTGACTTCATCCCTGCATGCCTGAGCAATGCTCTTATACTCTTCCCTAGTTATTTGTCCAAGTTTCCATTTGTTATAAGCTTCCTTTTTGTGATTTAATTTACTGAAGAGTTCCCTGCTAAGCCAAGCTGGTCTTCTGCCATATTCCTAGTCTTTCTGCGCATCCGGATAGTTTGTTCCTGCACTCTCAGTAAGGCTTCTTTAAGGCTCTCCTGGACCCCTCTCCCCCTCAAACTGGCTTCCCAGGGAATTCTGCCCATGAGTTACCCGAGTGAATCAAAGTCTGCTTTTCTGAAGTCCAAGGTCCTTACTCTGCTTCTCTCCATCCTTTCTTTCCTCAGGATCCTGAATTCAATCATCTCCCCACATCCACGAAGCCAGTCAACTCATCATAAAAGCCAATCAGGTTGGCCAAGCATGATTTGCCCCTGGTGAATCCATGGTGACTGTTCCTAAATCACCTCCAAGTGCTTAGAAATGGATTTTTCCAGGGACCAAGGTAAGGTTAACTGATCTGTAGTTCCCTGGATCCTCCTTTTTCCCTTTCTTAAATATGGGCATTATGTTTGCCCTTTTCCAATCATCCAGGACCTCTCCTGATCGCCATGACTTTTGGTCACACTGCTGCTCAAGTTGCCATCCCTAGGTGATGCGTAGGGGTGATACTGGGGGGCATATGCCCCCTCTGAGATTGACCACCGCCAAAGCCGCTGGTGGCTTCTGTGGGTAATTGCCACTTACCACCCCCTACCCTACCCCCACCACTGTTCCTGGTGTCTGCAGGCAGTCGCCGGTCCCCCTTCCCCTTCCACTGACACCACCACCAGTGTCTGTGGGTGGTCCCCGGTTGCTGCTAATGTTGCTGCCTACAAAATGGTGCCCCCCCAAATCTCAGGAGGCACCAGTCATTCATGTTGCCATCCACTGCTGTATTCCCTGCCAATTCTTTCCTGTTTATGAGCAGCAATCTGAGAACAGCATGGCCTCTAGTTGGCTACTCCAGCACTTGAACTAGGAAGTTGTCCCCAACACTCTCCAAAAACTGCTTGGATTGCCTGTGCACTACTCTATTGTCCTCCCAGCAGATGTCAGGGTGATTGAAGTACCCCATGAGAACCAGGGCTTGTGATTGGGAAACTTCCGCTAAGTGTTTGAGGGAAGCCTCATCCACCACTTCCTCCTGGTCTGGTGGTCTATAGCAGACCCCGCCCACAGCATCACCCTTGTTGCTCTCCCCTCTAACCTTAACCCAGAGCTTTCAACAGTCCTAACTCCAGTTTCATACTGGAGCTCTGAGCCATCATATGGCTCTTTTACATGAAGTGCAACTCCTCCTCTTCTCCCTTGCCTGCCCTTCCTGAATAGTTTGTACCCATCCATGACAGTGCTCCAGGCATGCAAGCTATCCCACCATGTCCCTGTTATTCCAATCATGTCACAGTTCCTTGACTGTGCAAGGACTTCCAGTTCTTCCCACTTATTTCCCAGGCTCTGTGCATTCATGTACAGGCACCCAAAGTATCTAGTTGATTGCCTTGATTTCTCAGGAAGTATGAGAGCACCTCCCCTGTTGCCCCCTCCTGCTTGGTCTTCCTCCAGGTCTTCCACTAATTTTAGGGCTTTGGCCTCCATCGCCGTAGAAAACCTAGTTAAAAGCCCTCCTCACTTGGTTAGCAAGCCTGTCTGCAAAGACACTCTTCCCTGTCTTTGTCAGGTGGATCCCATCTCTTTCCAGCAATCCTTCTTCTTGGAAGAATATCCCATGGTTGGAGAAGCCAAAGCCCTGCTAGTAAGACCACTTGCACAGCCAGGTGTTGATGTGCAGGATGCACCTGCTCCTGCCTGGGCCTTTTCCCTTGACCAGAAGGATCAATGAAAACATGACCTGAGCTTCAGACCCCTTCACCCTTGCACCTAGAGCCCTGTAGTCACTTTTGATATGCTCAGAGTCTCCCCTGACAGTATCATTGGTACTTACATGGATGAGCAACATGGGGTAGTAGTCAGAGGGCTGTATGAGCCTCCGTAGTCTCTCTGTGACATCTTGGATCTGGGCTCTGAAGAAGCAGCAGACTTCCTGAGATAACAGGTTAGGTTGGCAGATGGCTCCCTCTGTCCCCTGTAAAAGGGAGTCTTCAACTACCACCACCAGCTGCTTCTTCTTGGTGGCTGTCATCTCGATCCTTCCCACTGTGGTGAGGCCTGGCCTGTCTTCCTTTCCAATAGAACATGCTCCTCCCTCTCTGTTGTTAGGGCTGCATATCTGTTCTCCATACAAACCACTGCAGGTAGAGATGAAGATCTCTGCTTGCTGCCAGAAGTCACAAACCTCCAGCTTCCACCCTCTTCCATGTCTTCTCTCTTCTCTAGCACTGCCTCTGGCATTTCTTCTGCCACAGTTCCGGAAGTCTCCTCCAGCATCAAAGTGATGAACATCTCATGGTGGAGAATGCTTTGGAACCTTGCCACCTTCTCCAGTAGTTCTCTTCCCTGTTCCCTGAGACACCACCAGGAGGCCTCACTCACATCACAGGCACTCCCCGACCTGGCCATCACTGGAAGCAACCTGCAAGCCCCAGTTCCCATAGCACCAAACTTGGACCTGGGTGGAAGCCTCAGTGGTAGTAGTCCTGCCTGGACAGAAACCTCACAGGTGCAAGCAGAAGCAGTGGCAGTGTCTCTGGCATTGCGATGTCCTCCAGCCATTTCCCTGGCATTCTCAATCTGCCTTCTCTCTCTTACTGCTCTTCTTCCAAGCGCACCATCCCTAGCAAACTCACCTGGAAGCTGGCCTGTTTACTGCTTATTGGCCCCAAAAGGGTCCTTTTTTCCTTGCTTCCTCGCACCAAGCTGAAAGCCCGGGGGGGGAGAGCACAAACTGGCCTGAAAACTGTTTGCAACCCTGTTCATTGGCTCCCTGGTCACCTGGGGAATCTCCTTTTATACCCTGCTGGGCCTAGACTGGCTCTGCCCCCTCATTTGGGCTTCTGTCAGGCCCAGGCAGCAATCAGCAATCCCCCAGTCAGCAAGCCTCCCAGTTTCTGAGAGCACATGCCCCAAACACACACTGCCCACCAAACAAACATTCAGCAGACCAAAGGCACAGGCAGTTGCATCACTTCCCTGGGCAGGCTCTGGTGCCTGGCTTCTCTTCCCCTTCCTCCTCCGGCCCTTAGCAACTGCCTGTAAACTGCCTACCTTGTTTACAGCCCCTGTTTGCTGGCTCCCTGGTCACTGGGGTTCATACTGGTTCTCTCTATCTCCTACTTTGTTCATGTTCAGTACCATTTATTCTATTTGTTTTCTTGCCTCTCCTCTTGCCTAGCTCCTGGCTTGTTCACAGCCTTCCTTCACTTCTTTCAATCATGCTTATAATCTCTTTATTCCCTCAAATTGCTCTAAGCAAGGTCACACAAATTTGGTCTTACTTCCTACTGTGCAGGTGTTAAGAATTGCACTCTGGGTGATAAATTCAGGCTTCCCATTCAATTAAATACATAAAGGGGTCTCTTGGTATGATCTTTCATCCTCCTGGTAGGCTCTTACCTGTTTTAAGTCATTTGTAATATCTCAGGCTCAAGAAAAAATATAAACGGTTTTATATCCATTTTTTAAAAATCAAATAGATATGTTAAAGCTTAGGATGCCACTTCCACTGAACAAGAATCAGATTTGTTTTGCTTAAGGGGGAGTTTTGACATTTTAAACTTTCTATTGATGCAGGACAAAACCAAAAAATTCATTTCAGGCATCCATTCCAATCCAAATGTTATTGTAGTTTATCATGCTTTTAAAATTGAATTGGAAAGTGATTTCAGAATAGAAAAATCTTCCTTTTTCACTCACAGAAGCATAGGGCTGAAAGGGTCTTCTAATACAACCTGCTGCATAAATGAAGACTATGCTAACACGGATAAATATTTATCCAGCTTCTGCTAGAAAGCCTCCAATGAAGATTTCACAACTTCCCTAGACAGCCTGTGACACTGTCCTACTGTTCCATAATGACTGAAATATTACTCTTTGTGCTTATTGCAATGTGTTTTTCCCTGTTTCATTTGAACATGATTTTCATTGAAGCCAGGCATGTTTTCATAAAACATTCTTACTTGGAGAAACTGACACTTTCCAACCACAAAAAAAATTTAACCAGAAAATTTTCAACCAGCTGTAGGTGTTACTCCCATATCAGCTCACCCATTTTACACACATCCCTCTTCCCCATTACTCTCCCAATTATACTCCTTCCAATATTTCTCCTTTCATTTAATAGCTTGTATTAATACTGCTCCCAATAATACATGGTAAGCCTGATCCAAAGCCAAGTGAGGCTGATGCAAAGACTCCCAGTGTCTTCAGTGGATTTGGAATTAGGATAGGTGTTAGGGTTGCAGGTTCTGGCCCAGAAGATCATGTTCACTTATTAGGTTTCTTAAAATTAAATGTACATACATAAGTGTTGTAACACCAGAACAATTCTCTCCTCCTTGAAGGAGGGGGAAAACACTGCAAACCACTTTTACTGAGGAGAAAGTCAGGAAATAAACATCGTACAATATTTTTATGCTGTGTTGGAGCAGCTGGCTGTTGCTAAAACATGTTTCTTTTTTCCCCTGGAAAAACAGAGATGCATAGGTCCCAGCCCTGAAATCCCTCTGAGTAACTATTTCTCACATGAGGAATCTCATTGAATGGAAGTATTTGCATAGGTAAAGTTAACGAGTAAAGTGGCTCATTTATTTAAAGTTACTTGTGTGTATTTACATGATAAGCACAGATGATTGTCCAACTGCTGTATACTATGGGAGGTACCCCAATACCTTTATTTGTAGTAAGTAAAGCCTAAGTTTGCAGCTGGTCCTAAATCGACATATGTGAGGAAGAAAATACTACACACAGGCCACGTTTTCACACATGCTTTACTGCAGAGTAGACTAATTAACTGTGGAGGAAAACAACATCATCTATTCAGGCCACAGTAAACTAATTGTCACAGTAAAATAATACTGTCGGGGACAGTACTGTCTTATGCCAGGTTAATTTAATTCAATTAAATGTACATGTAGACACAGGTTGTGGGTGTAAATTGTACCTGGTCAGCCCAGGCAGCAGAGGCCCAGATTCCTGCCTGTTACCTAGCCACATGGCTCCTCACATTCAACATGATTATGCCCCAACCAGCCCTGACACAGCCTAACGCCACCATCCAGAGCCTGAGGCTGACCACCCCCTGCCCCCCAGTCCTCTGCCAGCCCAGATCTGCTCCACCCCAGCTCAAATTGCTGCTGTCCTGAGTGCATGTGTAGATGCTGCATCTGGGAGTAGTTTATTCCAGCTCAAACTGGTCCAGAGTTTATGCTTCATATTAATTGCATATGTAGGTGTACCCAGAGTGAATAAGGCTGGCAGAATTAGACAGCATATATTGATCTTTTAGACAATTTTGGATTCTTATACATATTCCTATAGCATTATTGTTAAATTGCAGGAAAACCCTAGCTTATAACAAATAGCCATAGATACCAATAAATAAAACAACTATGGAGTTTTTCAACTGAGATGCTTGTGAGATACAACTTGAAAGAAGAAAGACTTTTCAAACAGCAAACCACACCTCATTTTTTCAAAGAACCTGATATCTAATTTATCTAAAATTTTCCAAAGGAAAATTCTTTTCTGGTGAGAGAGTACACATGAAAAATGTCAGAGGCGAGGAAAGTTCTTCATAAAAAGTAAGAAGTGGAGGCAGGGAAAGGGGGGAAAAATCAGATTTATAATGGTAACAGAGACATCTCCATGATGTCTGTTGTAATATATTTATTACCAGAAAATATGGATCCTTAAACTAACTCCTGGAGGAAATAAGATGCCCAAATGTTTCTACTATATATTACCCTTATTCCCACAACTTTTCACTGAATGAATCAATGTAATGAGTTGTTTTCTCATTTTCCTTCCTTGTATTTTAATCAAACATAATGGGTGTGGTCACCTGGTAGGGTCATGGGTTCCCATGCAACAGAAGGAAAACAGCTATAGTTCAGATGTGAACCTTTTTTACATACAAGGGGAAGAGAAGTGAAGAACTGGGCTTTATTTCTAAACGGTCTCTCTCTTGCAACTTCTCCATAATGTGCCATACTTTAGAGCAGTGCCACAAACTGTGGAATATTTGCCCAGTGATCATCATAGTGCATGATGGATGTAACAGTAATCCAGCTGAACATGAATGTGAGTCCAGTGTTTGAAAGTTCATTATTTTGCATCATAATAAGTAACAGAAGTTCAGCTCATCTGATGTAACTCTGTACCCCGACTCTATCACAAGACAAATAGTGATAGGGGAATGGATCAATAGGTTTATGAGTCAACCATCCTTGCACTTTCTCACTGGATCAATTATAACTAGACCTGGATGAGTATTACTTGTCAAACACATTATTCAGCAAATGGTATTCATTGCACATGTTATTTGGCTAATAATTTCTGCAGTGTTCTACCAGCTATTTAGCTGTTTGTTGAATAATTGATGAGATGAGGAAAGGCAAAATTCATTGAATAATTTATTCAATGAATAATTGCTTCCAATATTTGACTAGCTCCAATTAAAAAGCTTTTTGTGGTAGATTACACACACACATACATACACACAGTCAGAGAGCCCAATTCTAAACACACATTAGATTTGCAAGTGCTAAACCGCTGAATTCAGTAAATTTATTCCTGACTTACAGAAGCATGAATAAGACCAAACAAGCCTGGTGGATGTAGTGAAGAGATGAATCTGCACCACAACATTTTGATCTGGCAGATGGTAGAGCAAAGTGGCACCTTAGGCCACGTCCACCTGAGCGTAGACATTTGGTTCCCCAGAGACAACTAGCGGCTTGTGCCACTGCTAGTTGTCGCCAGGAAATGCTTGTGCTATGCACCCTCTGGCATGTGGCAGGTGACCCCAGGTGGGGTAAGGGAGGCTGGGACCAGCACTGGGCTGGCCCCAGCAGTCTTTCTTTGGGTCCTGGGAGTCTCCTGGGGCTGCAGCAGTGGTGATGCTGCCTCTCAGAGCCTGGATGGCAGCCAGAGCATGGCTCTGGCTGGCCACACTCCGATTTTGAGCAACACACACTGCCCCTGCATGCACCACTCTGCTTTTTTTTTTTTTTTTTTTTTTGGGGGGGGGGGGGAGGAGCAGGTTAACTCCTGGATATCCAGGGTCAAAAACACCCCCAGTGCTGCTCCCTTGCAGCGTGGAGAACAACTGAACATGTCGGTGGCACCACATACTGTACAGCCATGCTAATCTGGACATGGCCTTAGAAACTAGGTGGTACAGGGAGACATGAGCCTTTGTAGTTGACAGCCTACTGCACCAGATGCTATGAGTGGACCTGTAGAAAGACTTTGCAAAAAATCTGATCTGAATTTGAACTTCTCCAAGGTTCAAGCTAGCTTTAACTTTGCCCTTCCCTTATGTAGGATATGATTTGTGGTCTCATAAAGAGGAATACTTATCTAGGTTGATAAGTTAACCAACCAGAAGTAAATAAATGTGCACAACACATGCTAAAGTAGGCAGAAAGCAGAAATACTGTGGAGTTCAGCCATCCATTCATTATTCCTAACTTTCACAGGAGACAGTAGAAGATATGTGATGGTTTTGTTGCATTCTGACATGGCCTCAACTTTTAGTTTTTTTCTGGAACTTCACCTGTGAATCAGGTGTTTGTATGAATGAGGAAAACAGGAATGAGGAATATTACCACAGTACTTCCATTGTTGTGAAATGTAGGTGTTTGAGCAGCAAAAATTATACCCATTTTGCTATGGGGCTCTGACCATCACATATGCAGTAGGATAGCTCTTCTGCCCTGCTCCTGCATTTTCCCTGAAGAATATCCAATTAACTGCCTTAAAATTTCAACTTTTCCCCATCTTGGGCAAGGTACATATGCTCTCAGCAAGACAGAAAGCTTCACTGACCACAATGAGTAGCCAAAGACATGCTGGGATCTCCCACTGACGGCCAGATTTTTCACACGTACATTGTGGATAGGTATTGCAGGTAAACTGTCAGCTTTATTTCACAGCCTCTTTCAGGACTACTTCCACATGGAGCCTAATAAACTTCTCACCTCCTTGTAGGCTGGTTCCTCTAGGTCAGTGTTGGGGTCACTGGTAGGGCAGTACTGATGCTGCAGCTGTTTCCACCATACCTGACCATATGGATAAACAAAGGACTACAATTTGAACAAGATAACCTTTGTGATAACCTTGTACATGTTGGCACAAACAATGGGCAGTATCAGAACCTAGCAGGACAAAGAGAAAGCTATATGTACAGTGCCACATTCAGTAGTATGCATATTAGAGCTGAAATCAAGCTACCAAATTCAGATCTAGATGTCAATCGCCCTGCCATACAGGGAATAGGCATTAGTTTAGGTATCATGAGATGCTTATCAAATAAAAGAACTGGCCAAGATAGTCCAGCCACAAATGTGTTTCTCAAACTGAATTTTTTCCCCCCAGTCACTTCTTGTCAGCCTATATTTAAATAACTGGACAAAATAAATAGAAGAGGTTTAAACAAACAAAACAAAATGCCTTCCTAAAGTAGAACAAAAATCTATAATTGATTCAAGGCTTTAGTTCTGCATTAGTTTGCTCCATACTACTATCAGTTATTTCCCCACCTGCTTCTATTTTTATAGGGTTCCTTTTCGTTCCCAATTGCTCATGGGGTAGTGGCCCTGGTTACAGAGTTAATCTAGAACATCCTGAATAACTTAAGTCTGGTTCCCTGAATATGAATACTCACTCAAAGGATGTTTCCAGGATCATCTAAATCTCCATGAAAGGCTGCTGCTAGGCCTCACATAAAGAGAGCTTTAGATAAAGATTGCTGGTGTTTTTGGTTAATAAAAGTCATTCTGAAAGTATTTCCTTTCATGTATGACGTTTCTTTTTTATCCCTTTATATACGATGTGCTAGTCTGAAAGCAGTTCATCTCCAATTTAATAATCCCCTATGTGTCTTGTACATAAAGTGTGTTGGGTTCCTAGAGGGTTTAAGAATAAATTATTCGTCTCTGCTTGTCTGAATTCTGAGGACAGGTTCTCAAGGGAAGGAGAGTCCAGTGGTTCACATGCTAACATAAAATGTGGGAGACCAGGACCTTCAAAGACTGTCTGCCACAAACTTTCTGTGAGCCCTGAGGAAAGTAACATGGAGCCAAATACAGATACATAAAATGTAGGTATCTCAACAACCAAAAATATGGATCTGACCCCGGGAGGGGGATTCAGAGAAGCAGAGTTCCACACCTAGGCTCTCTGTACAGTCAATAAAGAAACTTAGACACCTTTGATCAGTGACTGAGAGCACAGATACCAAGCAGGTACGCACCTCGGCTAACAGCTACAGCTTGGCAGCGCAGACTAGTCCTTATGGCCCTCCTCTGGGAGGAACAGACCGGGATTTCCATCCCTGTTCCTTGAACTGTTGTGCATCTTACATTAGACAGGCATTGGACACAAATCAGAAGTAACCTCAGTACCAGAGGCAGGAATGTGGGATGCCACCTTCCCAGGGGAGTGCCCACACCCCACTGATCTCCAAAGGCACATTCCCTCTTGCATGCTTTCCTTCTAGACCCATGAATCTTGCATTCAGTGACATAGAGGCCCAACTTCAACAGGAGTGGAGGGTGCCCTCATAAAAATACCCACTGTATCATATAGCCTGGGGGTTAGGACAATTTTCTGGTAAATGGGAGGTGCAGGTTTGAATCTCCTCACACAGAGGAAGGTGTAGACTTCAGGCTTCCCACTTCCTGGCAAAAGCTCTCACCACTGGACTATTATGTAGAAAGTGGGTTCAACCACTGTTATGGGCCCTGTTTCTGAGTGAAAGTGATTGTGGCCACTGCACCTTGGGCTAGATGCAGTAATGTTGGTTTTACATTGGCCCTCTGCATGCATATTATAATCAGACTTTGGAGGGACTTAGGTGCCCTAGTCTGCCTCATATCTGGACCTAGCTGCTCAGACTTGGTCAGGACACCTAAGTCAGAGCACTCACCTTCAGACAGGCACAGAACCTCAGGTTTTGGCACATACCTGATTTGGAGGCCAGGCTTGTGGTCCTAAATGTAAGTGCCTGCGGAGTTTTATGGGTACATGAGGGGAGCCATTCTATATTATCTGTTGCACCTCAAGTGCCTAAATCATTGTTGCTCAGCCCTTTTAGTTAGGGCCCCCTCCACCATGTTCTGGAATGTGGTGGCACCCCTGGGTGAGAACCACTGCTGCGCTGCCTCTGCTGCCATCAGAGGTTCTCAACTGTGATCGCTGCCACACTTTCCTGCCTGTATTCGGGTTTTCTGATACATCTAAAATAGGCAAAAGCAGAGGCATAACTAATGAGTGTTGTGCCTTGGGTAAAACTCTCCTGTGCTAGTGGTGGGAGGGGTGTGTGTGTGTGGAAAGAGTGTGATCTTACCTGATCTGGGTGTCCCCAGCTCCTCCAGCCAGACAGTGCAAAAGGTTGCTCCAGCCCAGCCTGGGTCCCCTGACATAGTGCAAACAGCTGGGGCGGTGTGGGCTCTAAGGTGCATGGTTAACAACCCAGAGGTCACAAATTCAAGGCCATAGCAGAAGTGCTCACAACATGGCCCTATCATATTCCAATGAATCTGCAAAGTCTGCTTAATATCTTGTCACAAGGTCATGGGAAAGGAAAGTGAAAACAGCTGTTCCACAGCCCAGCTTGACCCCTCCAGGTGGCCAGTGCAAAGGGTTGTTGCCAAAGCCCACACTCTTACCACAGCTCTTTCCAGTCCACCCCCACATACTCCTCCTGGAAACAAAGGGACCTGGGGAAGTTTCATATGCCTAGTCCACCTCTGTTCTGAGAGGAGTGTATGGGATCAGACTAGGAAGGACTGCAGGAAGAGCATGGGCTTCAGCTAGAGCTGCTTCCCAATCTGCCTCCATAGGAGGCATGTGGGATGGGACGTTTCAGTTTGGCTGTGGAAGCACTCACATTATAGCACCTTGGAAGGGGCTTGTGTTGCACCTGGCCTAAATTCTGCCAAAATCTCATTAAGGCACCTAGTTTGTCCCCCTAGGTTTTACCTTCTGGGTCTCAGGTCTTCATTTAGAAAATGGGCGTGATAGTACTTCCTTATTTCACTGGCATTTTGTGTGAAGATACTAAAGAGATACAACAGATACTTGGATATTCAGTTATGGAGGCATATAAATAATACCTTCCAAAGAAAAGAAAAAGCAATTCAAAGAGGGAAGTGGTCTAATGTGGTCATAATCAAAGCCTGCTGCCACACTACTAACCACTTTGTGAGGCCAAGGTACTCCTCCTGGGAATATAAATAAACTAAACAGATTTTGTTTGGTGGTAATGTCATTTATCATTCATTTGCAATCTCAGAGTCAACACTAAAATCACTGTTACAGCCATCCTTTGTATTGGCAGGAGCTGGCCACAACCAAGGATTAAAATGTTCATCAAATTCAGAAGATGGAAGGAATTTTTCCCCCATGACACATTGGTAGTCACAGCTGGAGATTTTTCTCCCCTGCTTCACTGAACCAGGATCATCTGTTTGTTTCAGGTGGATGTAACTTGATTTAATCAGAGTTTCCTGCAACTGGTAAGGTCAAGCACTGTGGAGTGGGCTGTTTTCTGTCTTCTGTGGTTTTCATGTTATATTATGATTACATCTAATGACTTAACTATGCACTCACCATGTTGCCAAGCTCAATCAGAGCTTTGTGTTGGATTCCCAGCTGATCATTTTGTCATAAAGCAAGAACTCTGACCACTTCAGGCTTGGATAATGTAAATAATCACTGTTTTAAATAGCTGAGTTTATTTGTGAGAGCACCCAAAATGGGTATGACAGCAGTGTCAGCAACTAAATTACCACCAACTAATTGGGCCGAGAGAAAGTCTAGGGCCTGAAATGTCTGTTCCTATTTCATGAAGAGTAACTGAGAAAGAAAAAAACACACTAGACCCATGTGCATTGATTTTAGTACTGCTTAAATCACTCAGATTTCCTCCCAGCTTCTGAAAAATGGGAAGGTACTGATTCCCTTTCTATGTCCAGAGCCCTTCCCCTCCTTCCCTCCTTGGTTTGGGGTTTGAGATTTTACTCTTCATTTGACTTGAAAATAAATGTGCTAGGCACTGCTTCTTAATTTAGTTCAACTTCCCCTCTGTTTTCCATGAACGTTGTGTCAATACAGGCAATACTGTTCAGCAGTTCTTCTGGGCACTTTCTTGGCACAAACTGATGATCCTGACTGACCATAAAAAAGAGAGATGCAAAAGTACTAAGTGAGGTCTGCTGTATTTATCAAAAAACCCTACATTATTTGCCAGTGGTGGTCCAAAATACTGTGTTGCACAACTGCATCCAGGCAGAATTTGCATTCAGAGCTGACTGGCACAGGTACAAAAGCTTTGCACCCACCCTTAATTATGAAGATCGATGACTGTAGTATTTTGCAAGGCTACAGTATTATAACAGCAGCACTTTAAATAAGAAAGATTAAAAGCTGGCAGTCCAATATTTTTGTAGGCCCATGAGGTCTTCAATTCTCTTTTTAGAGTTAAATGAAAAGTATTTACTGTACAACCTCAGCTACTTGAAGGTCTGAGGTGATACCTGAAACCTTCAGATAATCAGGGAGACCAACTCAACAGGAAATGAAGGCTATGTGTTCCAAGTTGAAGAGCTGATGATAGACACCTGGCTAGACTGCCTATGAGTTATCGGCTCTGCCATTTCACACTTCCGAAGCTTAGCATTTTCCAAGATCTGCATATCTGCAGATTGGGATTTGTGGAGTTGCTAAAATCAATTCCTTGGGCATACACAGACAAAATTCTCCACTGACAAGAGAGCAGTTGGTTAGCTTCCAGTGCATTAGCATCAGTAGCATTCTAGCTATAGCAGCACATAGAGTTCAGCACAGGTTAACCACATATGAATACATCCTGCTTCTTGGGTGGGCTTTGCAGTCCATATTGGTCTCCTCTCCATCCCACCATGGTAGTCAAGTATGGGTATCCAAAATAGCTAGTTAAAGCCAACCCGAGTATGTCTATGATAACACAATAGTGACTGCAGTGAACACCTACCTTCAGCCAAGATAAAAGGGACCCTCTCTTAAGAGAAAGTCAGCTGTGGTTTGGGGGAACCATCCTGAAACACAGGACCCCTGAATCAGCTCTGCTGAGCTCAGAACAGTTACTCCTGTGGAAAAACATTGCAAGTGAAAAGAACATCTACTACTTTAAATTGGGAATTAGTGAAGAGTATGGCCTGCTCTACATGTTTCTGTATCACTTTAACCAGGCTGGCTTGAAACTGGTTTATAGTTATATTAACCCCCAAAAATGCAACAGCAATACCAAATGGAGCTGCTTATACTGATATAAGATTACTCCCATATATTTAATAGTAGGAATAATACAGTAAGTGTAAATAAGCATAAATCAGCTAGACTTACTAAACAACTTACTAAACAACTGGTACAACTGTGTCCACACTGGGTGGTGTATGGTTTATCTATTGGGGATTGAAATGATACCTCTAAGTGAAACAGTCATATTGGTACAAAAACTATCTGTGTGATTGTAATGCTAGCAGAAAAAAAACAAAGCATTACCTCACTGGAGTATTAATCCATTGGATTTCTTCACTCCTCATTGCCTGACAGTACGGTTAGGGAAAAGGGAACCACATCCTTTTCCTTAATGTGCTAAAACCAAATGTTTTCAGTCATTCAAGGCATGGAGGCCATTGTGTGTCTTGTGGTAAGCACACAACAAACAATTCCAGCAGGAGGGATCTGTAGAAACTGTGGGTATGACTACCACAGTGCCCGCTCCAGAAACCTAATTACAGACTGGGCTAAGTAGCAAGAGCTCGCAAATCACTCGGATACTTCCCTCAGCTTGGCAGCTAGGTGAAGCATGAAAAGACACATCTGCTTACACAGTCATATGCTCTGAACCCAGTGGCTCATCCAGTATGATTCAGCATTGCAAACTGCAATCCCGAATGCCTCAAAGGCTATCTTTTGCTATTACAGTGGACTTAGCTTTGCCACTGCAGAAGGAACGTCCTGCTTTTAATTAACTGACTTTTTAATATGACTTTTTAACCTTATAATTCCATCCAGAAGAGCTGGATCATGGATCACGTACATACAGCCACACACACATTCATTTTACAACTTATTTTATAACTGTTAGTGAGTAAAGCTTCTGCAAGAGTCCATTTTTGCTTCCTTTTCTCTTACATGCCATGTGAAAAGGAGAGGGGTTTTACACCATCTGCTCAGACCTGTTGCACAATAAACCACTGGGAATCATTCAAAAAAGATTTTTTATTTTTTTTAAAGAGAAGGGAAAACCCTGTTTATTGACCTTTGTGAAATTAATTGCTTGCCTATCCTATCTGGTAATAAGAGATCACGTGACAAAAAGCCATGATCTCAGCTGGCGCCGTACTTGGGGATCCTAGCAGAGATATCAGTGATTGAATGAACCTGAACTGTGACTGGAAATGGTCCCTCCCTGTCTGGATGGGGTGACATGGGTGGGGAAGGTTGCACTGCCTTCACCCATGCTTTATCTGATCAGTGGGTAAATACCGGACTCCAAACGTTGTGGCTATGAGCTCAGCAGCTTTTCCCAGTACAGCATTTACTTAGGAAGAAAGTGACTTCACCCCACAGTCTTAAGACATGCAAGCTGTTATGTACATTCTTTCCAAAATATGCAGGCTCCTTTTTTGATCCAACAGCAAGAGACCTGGTGCTCCAGTTTGAAGAGCTTACAATTTAAATCCAGTGATTTTTAACCAGGGTACAGCAGCACCCTGGGTGCCTTCAGATCCTTTTAGGGGTGCTGCAGAGTGCCACATGATGTTAGCACCCTGAAGTGTGCAACCACGCTTCTTAAGATAAACCATAACCAAAACAGGAAGCCATAGTGTGAAAAATATTTTGACCAGCTGTGGTCTTCTTGCGTTCTTTATAACAGAAAGACTGTTCAATTCTTTTCTGTAGTCAATAAAAGAATGAAAATTAAAAGCTGACGTTTTTTAAGGAGTACCTTGAATCTAATGAGGCCAAGAATCATTGGTCTAAAATTTCAGATGCAACACATATGAGAAACAACCTTTAACATGGAAATAAGGGGATTGGAGACAAAGTAAAAAAGATAAGAACTTGTGGTTACTTAGTACTGTTATATTCATATCTTTGTTGTTTTATTGAAGACAGGCCTATAAATACATGTATACATTCTGTGTGTTTGGGGATGTACAAACTAATCATGCCATACGTGCATATTTACAAAACTGAAGGCTTGAAAACATTCAGGGGACATGTCTGAAAACTCAGCAGTTGCCGTGGTACTGAATATTCCTGTACTTAAAATGGCAGAAACCACTGCAGTACTATCACCGCAGAATGACAGACGATGAGTGGGTAACAGTGGCCATTGTTGTATTGGTGCAGATTTATAAATATAGTACAATGCACAGAATAGACACAGTGTGAAAATCTGTAACATCTGCCATTACCTATTCAATGGTGAACAATGCAAAAGAACTGATTTCTTTTGAAAAAGCAAGGTATAATAGTAGATAATGTGGATTTCAAAATTACTACAGTCACCTTCACTTTGGTGAATTTCACTCTTAGGACTAAATATTATTTCAGCTTCAAAAGCCTAAGTGGAACTTACATAGCCACCTAACAGCTATTTTTGGCAATTACATATAATTTGGATTCCATTTCCACCTAGGGAAAAGGGGGAAAGAGACTCAATCTGCTCTCAAAATCCTGAGATCTTTGACCCTGCTCCCATCCTAACAAAACAGAGATAACCACAGATCACCAAAAATTAACTAAGAGTTCAGCACTAGTTATAACTAGAGTAAACCTTATTTGCTCTTTTCAGTTCTCTGTTATTGTCGCTTCTCCTGCCAGTAACAAAGGACAGGATTGCTTTGAGGACATATAACTTCACGGATGTCAGTGCATGTATGCATCTGTCTTTATTGTTGTCCAGTTAAAATAGGTGTGTTTATTTTTTTTTAATTAAAAAAGTAAAACCAAAAAATATAGATGTGTAAGAAACAGGTTCTCTTATTTTAACTTAATGTTTTAAATGGAGCTAGTGGACAAGAGAGGCTTCTGGGTTACTATTATATTTGTTATTTGTGTAAATGCCATGGCATTTAGCAAGAAAATGAATTCAGGCATGTCATTGCTGCTGTAACTGTATATACCTGCCGTATCAGGGGCTATTCTTTCAGATATTAGACCATGTAATCATTTCCTTTGTTCACAAGATTAAGGCTAGAAAAGAGAATATTATCTCCTTAGTCAAAAGCAATGTACATGCAAAGCCACTTCTAGCCATTTCTTCCTAAAGCTGCAAAATGCTTAGTGATACTGGATTCCATGAGTGAATTTTCCCATTTGTGCAGGATACCAAAGGCTTTAGCCATGGCTCTAGCACCTATCATCAAACTAGACCCCACTTCTGCAGAACAGCAGCTGCCTGGCCATTGTTCTGACTTGATATTCAGGCAGCATTTGGTCTTGTTCTTCTCACTCTCCCCCCCTCTCCCCCTTCCTGTATGCTGAAGTCATCCAGCAAATGGTGATTTCCACTGCCTGATACCAGCTAGCACATTGTACTGAGTCAGTGAGGGGGCAGCTCTAATGCGAACTTCCACAGCATTTATTCCAGCCAGGGAGGGAAGGGAAGGAGGGGAAGGGGGTGAGGACAAAGGGAATCAAAGGCAGAGGCATTCCAGTAAGGCTTTTGCTGCTTTTTCTTTTTTAACAGGAACTGTTTTCTTATTCATCATAACAAACCTGAAGGCCTCAAGTTAGGACTTGTCCTTGGTTCCAGCAAAATCAGTGGGAATTTTCCCTTCAACCTCAGTGGGAATAAGAGTAGACAGACAGGGCATGTCTATACATGTCGCTATGGTGACGTTGTTACTGCGCTGTGATTTAGTACTTCCTTTTGGAAGTACTAAATGATGGTGCAGTAACAACCTAAACTGTGCCATGTGCATGGCACATGGTTATTTTTAGCAGCTACTCTCTCGCTATACCAGGGGAGCACATCAGTACAGCAAAGTAGCTGCTGGTCACATGTAGTCCCTGTGGACACTACGTCACTGTAACACATTGCTATGGTGATGTAGTGTCACGTGTAGACGTGCCCACAGACACCTAAACAGGGCCTAGGAGGAAATGTAGCACCTAACTCACAAAGTGACCCAGATCCACCCTGTCCCAGCAGCTGCAAAACAGCTTAGGCATATCAGTTCAGTAGGCACCTCCATCTTGCTCTGAAAAGACCCCTCAGGGCTTGAACTATGGCTATGCCACAAGTTCACGTCTCACAAAAGAATCACATTCCTCCTCTCCTGCTCCAGGAGTGGTTTATGAATTTCACAAAGATGAAAAAAGATCAGAAATAACCCTGCTGTAGTGGCACTGGGGGTCAGAAGTGGTGGGATCTCCCCCTGGTGACCTCTCAGTCTCCGCCTCTAGGTCTCTCCTTTTTTATTCATTTGCTATGCCTTTGATGACACTTTAAGAGAAAAAAGAGTTGAGGGAATTGCCCACACCCCAGGGTCTCACTGGTCGGGCCTACTCATCCACAAAACATGTCTGTTTATGCTGTATCCTATTGGCTATCCGTGGCCTCTGACATCCCCACTAGCCACATCCATGCCTCACAGGTGTTAACAATTAATTGGTTCAGTGGGCCTTCAGCCCTAGACTCTTCCTTCACCATGTCAGGTATATAAGTTTCTGATAGGTCTCTGCCCCTCCCAGGACTATGGCCCTTAGCCCTTGCCTCCACCCTTTCTGGCTGCACCCCTCTGACCCTAGTCTCTGCCATTTGTGGGGCCATGGGTTCCTGACCCTGGCTCCACCTCACTCTGGTGTTGGGCCTCTGGCCCGATCTCAGTCTCTTCCCCACTTCTTGTCCTGCTGGGGTCCTGACCCTGGCTCTCCCCCTCTTGGGGTATACTGTTGCTTGGGCCCCATACGTGACAGACTCAAGCTTGGTCACGCACCTGGGCACTATTGGGACCTCCTCCCCTTATCAGTCTCAAACCCCATCCACCAGCGCAAATCAGAACAGAAAAGTTCAGCTATAACTAAAATCAAGCACTCTGGCTGCATCAGGAAGTTCAGCTCACAGTTCCTTATTAGTACTCTGCCTTTTGTGTGGTCTCCAGAGGTCTCTCAGACTAGGTGTAGCACCGAGCCCCCTCCTTGGCAGTGGAGCAGCTAGGGTTTCTTAGGCAGTCTCCAGCCATGGTAATCATGGAGAAGCTCATTCCCTGGCAGCCTGCAGAGACAGACTGCCTTCTGGCCTCAAGCTCTGGGTGATCTTGGGATCTCTCAGCCACCACAGGTGTCTTTCTTTAGGCTAACGGGCTGGCCTTCAGAGCCACTGCCAGTGATAGGAGCTAACTGCCCTGCTTCCCAGTGCTACTGTGGTACAGTTAGCCCTGCAGTAGGTAGGTCACTGTCCTCAGCCTTCTCTGCCCTATTGGACTATTTCAGTGCTACTACTTCAGCAATAAGGGCCTCTCCAGCCTAGGATCCAGGTGGCCTGTCCTTCTGCTACTCTTTAGTGAGCACCCTAGTCCACCTTAAGTCTTCCCCAGTGCCAGCTCCTTCTCCATAGTAACAGGGAGTCCCTGACTTCCTGTTACACCTGGCACAAGGACTAGCACTGAAGGGCCCCTCCCTGGTGAGTGCCCTCTCACTAGACTACAGTCAGAGTTCCTCTTGCCCATAATGACCCCATTAATCTTGCATTCTTAACGGCTGTCCAGCTCAAAAGGAAGAATACAGGAGGCCTCTACTTAATTTAATCTATAGCCTAGTGGTGAGGCCACTCATCCAGGAAGTCAGATATGTGGTTTTGCTCTGGCTATGGAAGGCATAGAAACCAGGCCCCCCATTTCCAAGATGAGTGCACTAACTACTAGGCTATTGGACCAAAGTTAGCCACTACCATTACCACAGGTCACGTTCAGGAGTGAATTTGGGGTAAGTTGTTTTATCTTCAACTCAGTACTCCTATTGGCAAGAATTGGGCATCCTGGTGCAATCAGGTGCCTCCCTTCTAGGTAGTCTGGATCCCTAGGTGATGGAAGTGCCTGATGTGTTGCCTTGAGTCTGACACTAAGGTCAGGAATTCTAAAGCCCGGCCACGCCTGGCAATTCCTACTAACAGTAGATGCCTCCCTGCTGACTGACTAGGCATTCCTGATCACCCTTGGAAGGCAACTTGATCTCCCTGCCCATCGTACTAAAAGTTTAGGCACTTAGCCCTATGCAAAGTGAGAAGGGCCTCGGTGAGAATTTTGGAAGTGCAGACAGAGAGAAAAGATTGATTGTCATAGAAGAAGAAGGGGCAAGAGCTGGATTTTGAGAAAGAATGAGAGCTGAGCTGAACAAGACACCTGGTTTATGGGCCAAGGTGACTGAGAGAACAGTAATGTTATTCATGAGGAAGTAGGGTAGAGAAGGATGTGGTGGGGAACAGTCAAGAACTCAACTTTGGCCTTCTGAATTTCAGCTGATGACTGGGTAACTACGAAAAGAGCATTGGCATGGAGTTGACTCTGTAGAAGAAAGAGAGACCCGAGCTCAAATCACCAGTGTCCCTCTCATGGAACTGTCACCTTCCTCATCTACACTTCCAATTGAGGACAGGTACACCCTTGGGTGTTCCTGGGTTACATTTTTGAAAATATGAGATGCAGCTGTACATGATATTAGGCACGTTTTACCCCTGGATCCCAGCTAGCAAGGGGTGCTTCCCCTCCTATGGGTCTAGCCGGGAGGGAAACTTTTACCCGGGGCTTCCCTCTGGGGGTGGGAGGGTTGCCTTATTTCAGGAATGCCTCCCCTGTGGGATCCAACTCCGCCAACAACTTACAGGTTTTTCTGAGGAGCTGTCAACCGGGCCTCAGGGCCCTCCACTCAATCAGAGGCCCCACCAGTGCTGTCTGCCTCATGCCGAGACCTCGTCTCCTGGTCCTGTGCCCCGCTTTGGGCACTGCAGGTTCTCCTAGCTCTCGTGGGGGGAATCTAGCCTTATGGCTGGGCCTTCCCTTTCCCAGGTCCTGTTCAGGGCTCTGGGATTCTTTTAGCTCTTTGGCTGGGCCATACTGAGGGGCTCCGGTTATCCAGCTTATGCCAGAGCTAAACTGAACAGCCTCAAGCTGCTCCCAGGGCGGGTTCTCCGTGTGCTGGACTGCACACCGCATGGGGCCTGAGCAGCCTCGAGCCGCTCCCAGGGCTGGCTCTCCATGTGCCAGTCTGCACACTGCTCTGTTTGGCCCTCTGCTGGGGATGCAGGGTCAAACTGCCTCAATGCAGCTCCCACAGCCTGACCCTCATGTGTCAGCCTGTGCACTGCTGGAGCGAAGGAGGGATCCTGGTGGAGGCTCTTCCCTCCCCAACATCCCTCACCGCCCACCCCGTGCGACTCATGCCACTTCTTTTATACCATCAGGGGGCTCCACTCCTTGACATTCAGCAGACCTGCAGCTTGCAGATCCAAACTCGGTCCAGGGCTCCTCGCCCCTCCCTAAGGAATTCTCCACCAATCGGCATTGAGAATTCTCGAGCTCAGGATGTGCCAGGACTCAAGTCTGCCACACCTACATATAAGTATTTTGATGCATAAATTAAGGTGCCAACAAAGTTGATTTGAACCCATCTTTTTTTCCTCAGTTTTCTGATCATGTTCCTGGATCTGTTGCCTTACTGATTCACAACAAGCCACAACCAATCAGTCCATCAAGCATCTCAACCAGTCTCTCTGGCATCTGAATCTGGATTATTGTATCCTTTTTTGTTTGGACAGTTGTCACTTCGCTCTCTTCAAGTTCATCCAAAATGCTGCAGCTAAATGAAGTTCTAGCCTTGTTGCTTTGATAGCGTCACACTACTCTTCACATTACTTTTGCTCCAGCACAGTGAGCACAGGATTTTCCTTGAGGTGAAAACCAGTGATAACTTAGCCATACTTACCTCATACATGGACACTACCATCACTTATACCAGCACTGCCAGCCTTTGCTGTCCACCACTCATCTTCCCCTCCTTTGCCATAATGTAGACAGGTTTTTATTTGTGCAAAGCTTGATTGTTTCAACATGGCCTCATCTTTCCACCTCCTTGCTTCTGTTTATCCATGCCTTCGTGGTATTTTGCTAGGAGATTGTAAGCTCTCTCAGGAAAGAACTATTTTACACACGTGCGTGCGTGCGCGCGCGCGCGCGCACACACACACACACACACACACACACACTTGCCCTTCTCTAGTAATAAATGCAGACAGAAGCACCCAAAGCACTTCTGTTCTCAAGTTTTCCCTTTTTCATCATCCATCTGACTCCCCTCATATTTTTCTTACTAACACTCCACTTTTCTCTTCTTCCCCCTTCCTCATCTCCACAGCCTCTCTTCTCACTTTCCCCAGGTCATATTTAGCATAAAATAACATCACTGTTCTCTTCTCATATAAACTGACCATAGTCCCACCGAGTGGAGCCTGAGCCATTAGTCATGTGAGGAAGAAGACTTGGAAAATGATGTAAAGATCTAAATGAAAAATCCCCTTTAGGAAAAAATCCTATTGAATAGCAAATGATAATCTTTGTACAGGTCTTTGAACTATCCTGTAGAATTTAACAAAGAATTATATCCCCATTATAGAATTTTGCAAAATGTTTTTAAAAAATCTACCTGAAGATGTCATTCTGTACTATATCTTATTGGCTTTACAGCAATGTTTAAGGAATCCTACTGGCTTCATCCTTACTGAATTCAGTAGGATTTTTCCAAGCTTGAGTAAGAATTTAACATTCAGGAAAAAAGCAGAAGAGTATAATGAAATAAATAATTATAGTTATTTTTTATAGCTGCTGAAAAATATTGTACAGGAGACAAAAATAACCTTACTTTAGTCACAGAATAAAAGCCTTAGATGATATCAAATTCTGAATAACTTTACTGTCCCTTGAGCCATGTTTTGTACTAGTTTCCTTCAAAGCTACTATAGCCAGTATATGAAAACACACAGTAAAATATAATCTGAACAATTTTATGTTACTTTTGCTGCTGTTATTCGTCTAAAAAAAGAAGGCTTAAAAATATTTCAAGTGATGTAAGATTCTCCTGTGTTTTACAATGTACTGCTGAATGTACTGCTGAAAATGTATATGTAAAGAGATATCTCTTTATTATTTATTTTGTACAGTACCTTGTAATTTCCTTTATGGAAAAGTTCCATAGAATTGAACAGTGAAGAATACCCCTTTGAAATCAACTTGGAAAGTTTATATAACTCTTTATTATTTAAATCAACCTAGAAATGTAATTCTGATTAAATTTTCTATGTTGTTTTAAAAATTCTGATGATTTCATAGATTTCATAGACATCAGGGCTGGAAGGGACCTCGAGAGATCATCGAGTCCAGCCCCCTGCCCAAAGGGCAGGAAGTCAGCTGGGGTCATAGGATCCCAGCAAGATAAGCAT
>NW_017728943.1:101063223-101072963 GCF_001723895.1 Crocodylus porosus
ATCATCGAGTCCAGCCCCCTGCCCAAAGGGCAGGAAGTCAGCTGGGGTCATAGGATCCCAGCAAGATAAGCATCCAATTTACTCTTGAAGGTGTTGATAAAATAATATAATATTCCCTATTACACTCTATCAGTTTTAAACTGTTTCTGTAATACCATCTTCTTCTGATGCTTTTTTATTTCATTGTCACTAAATTATAAAATGTTTTTTCTTAAGGGCTATTATTATTTATTACATATGTAACTTCACAAAGAAGCATGAGGCTTACGAGAGAAAAAGGGTCAGCTCCTACTGCAGGCCTGTATGGCCTTTCTCATGAGTAATCATTTTGCCACCTTTTCCATGGAGTCAGTAGGACTGCTGAGACACAGAAAAATTATAGGATCAAACCAGAAGTTTAGATATAACATACTGGGGGCATCTACATATGTGCTTTACTGGGAGTTGACTAATTAGCTCCACAGTACAGTGTCACTGTAAACATGTGTGGCACTATTAGGCCAGAGTAAACTAATTAACTCTGCCATAGAATAATACTGCCCAACCCAAATACTATCTTACGACAGAGTTATTTACTCCACTGCAACGCATGTGTAGATGGGCTGGCTGAGGTACGAGGGTGCTTCAGTGCAAGGGCACCAAATTTAGCTCCAACCAAACCTTGTAGGGACACTCATTTGTCCCCTAGTTTTAGATTCAGGGTTAGTGGGGAAGTCGGGGGGGGGGGGGGGGGTAAGACAGTACACTTTTCAGACAAGATCCCTGGATGTTCTTAAACCCCAGTCAACTGCTTTCCCCAATCCCAGCTGGGTGCCCATAGGCAGAGGGAGAAAAAATTATTTGGGGGGGGTGAGCATGTGCGCGCATGCATTCAAGCCTTCTCCCTCTGCCCCCCCACCCCTGCCCAGCAGGTAAGTCTCTGGGGGAAGGGGCAGGGGGAGAGAGCTGGAGGGGAGGTCAAGGTTGCCCTGGTGAGGGAGGGAGTGGGGCAGAGGCAGGGACAGGGGCTGGGGTGAATGGGGCCCCAGTCCAGGTGGTGTGGTGTGGCACTGCTTCTGGGGCAGCTGCAGCAGGGAGCAAAGCCCAGCACACAGTGGCAGTCACCTCTGCCCCATGCAGAGATTGGGGGGGCACATGTTCCCCTGGGCCTCTGCCAGGGTACACACAGTGGCAGGACCCCCTCCCCCAATGCCCCTGGACAAGCTTCCCAGGCTCACATTGTCCCACTACCCAGCCCAGCCAGGACCCTGCTCATCCCAGCCACTGTCCCATGTTTGTGGGGGGCTGAGCCCCATTAGCCCTGGCCTTCCATCTCCTATGTTGGTGCCCACCCTTCCTGGACTCTCATGAGCTTTTCAGAAGCTATAGCTCTTCCCAGCTAGAGTGTAGCCACATCCCCAGACTGCCAAGTTCCTCCACCTTGGCCCCTCTGGAGTCTCTCTGTGGTGCTGCTCCCTTCTGGCTTCATAGAAGTTTCTTCAACTAGCTGTTCCTGGCCACCTTGCCAGGCCTGAGACTGCCAAGACTCTTTTCTGCCTTCAGGAGCCCCTCAAGCCCATTCACCATGAATAAGAAGATAGGATCTGAACATACACTTGAGGACAAAGGAGAAAAGGGCCCAATCACTCAGACCTAAGTGGCTATCACAGCGTATAATATCCAGTGTCATTTTTCTGTAAACAGTGAATGTGCTGGTGCTGTGAGAAAGCACATGAGCAAGCAGAAACAATTGTCAGTGAGACCAAAAGTGGATAATAGGAAGTTGGCAACATATTTCACAATTAAAGACACTCCTGAGGAGACTAGGGCTACTGTTGTTGAAGCAGTTATGCAGCAGTGCATTACCAGCTAAGCTTATAGATTCAGAGATTCAGAGATGCTAAGGTCAGAAGGGACCTCAAAGGATCATTGCATCCGACACCCTGCCCATGCCAAGAAAAAGTGCTGGGGTCATGTGACCCAAGCCAGGTGCTTGTCCAGTCTCCTCTTGAACACCCCCAAGGGTCTTCAAATAGCTTGTTCCTTGAGGGGGGATAAAGTGGTCTCCTCAAGTACTTTAAAATTCAAAAGTTGAGTCAATAAGTTCATTTGTAGAAGGACAAAATCTGAGAGCACTGTTGAAAATGTTTTGGCCCCCAGTTCAGTTGAGCTACGGTTGGATGAGTACAATGACAATAAATCATTTTCCATAGTTGCTAACACTTCAAATAAGGGAAACATTACATGATATTTCTTTCCTGCCCAGTCATAGTGGAGAAGGCTTGCTTGATTTTTACAAAGACTGAAAAATCAGCCAATGCTATCAGTAACAAAATACGTGCAATTGTGAATGACAAGGGCATGCAGATGGAAAACTAGTGTCTTTTGTAGCTGACAATGCATCAGTTAATTATGGGGAAAATCATTCCATGTTTTGCATTTTAAAAGCATCACTGCTAACTTGCTGAAAGCAAACTCTAATGCCAATGTGCTCAGTAATACAACCAAACAAGGATGTAAGCAAATGAATTTGACAATCTAGATTTATAATGAAATTTCAAACTCTACTAAGGTGAAAGACTATCAGGAACATTTTGCATTCATGGAGAAAGCATAGAGCAGTCTTCAGGGAAGTGGCTATTGCTTCTTTCATTCACTGAAAGTTTTTTGAAAAGCTGGATCATTGTGAAAATATGTTTCATTATGCAAGGGGAAGAAAATATGAGGTCACTAATCTGTAGTTTCATTACTAACAAGAATGTGAGAGGACATGTAACAAATATCTATTTTTTCCTTAATGCTATTTCTACTTTTAGCACAAGGTACTTGAAAGTAATGCAACTCAGGCCAGAGTTGTATGAAGTGTGATAGAGAATTGGAAAGGCAATCTGAAGAACAAGCTATGAGACAACTTCTTTGGCTCACATTGACCCAGAATTTGAAGTAGTTGCCTATCACTCTTGAAACTGTATTTAAATCAGATGCCTTGAAGAGATACAAGAAAAGTATTAACCACTAATATAATGGCTCCTTTTTTAAATGAGGTCTTTTAAACAATCATTACAGCTTACTCTGCACATTCATTTCACGTTTGAGGACCTGATGGATTCTGTCAAGATGGCAGAAATGTAACAGAATTGGATGGAGAAGCATTGTACAGCGAATTTTGTGTGCTCCATTGAAGCAATGTCAAAGGTCCAGGACATAGAACAAATACATCGCAAGTAAGTCAATTTCTTCTCCAACTCCAAGTGTCCCGCTCTTCAAAAGAAAATAGGAAGCATGTTCTACATTATGAAAACTCTTTGGATACGTAACAGAAACAGGATGAGAGCTGACCTTGTCAAGTGTTTAAATTATCCTCAGGAAAACATGCAGGGAGGTCCAAGAATTCATCCTTGGAAAAAGGATGTCTTGACAGCAGCAAAGAGCAACAAAAACTATATAAGGAGTACTTCAGCCTGTATACCCACAACAGCTGAAGAGACAAGGATAAGAACTCTTTTATCTACCAATATTACTGGATTGTGCATTTATCTTTACAGACCCTATTAAGAAACATTCTGTTGTGCCTTTCCCTACTTTAGCAAAAAAAAAGATGGCAACCCTACCTGTTACCCATCCGAGAACAAGTACGGTGATGGGTTTCAGAATGCAGTGGCCATCTATTTGAATAGAAATACCACTCGACAATGGGTTGGCTGAAATGGAAAGAACAGTTTGTTCCAACGTTTCTGCAAAGAGCTGGAGTTTGAAAAGAGGAAAAGTTCCCAAAATGCTGAACAAGGAATCCAAGGTGTTGAGGATGCTCTTTAAAAACCAGAAAAGCTAACTGAGTCAGGGAGACAATCAGAGCCACACAGGAAGCATGAGCCAAAGTCAAAGAGAGAGGCACACATTGTTATAGCCGGATTGGGGTTGCTGAACTGTAGCAGCCGATAAGTAGTTTACTTGAGAGTAAACTGCTCCTGGATTATTTGCATGTGTAATCATGCCTAGTGAGTAGTTCCATTTATTTCAGGACATTACTGATACAATAGTTCACTTGATTTTCTGATATGCAGAGACTCTAGTACTTTAAATTAAGTTTACTAGGGCAGTGAGTGCTCACCACATCTTCAAATCAAACCCACAGCCTGGAAAGTTAAACAGGTTCATTGTAAGGAACTTTGGACAGAGAACCAAAATTACTAGTCTGCATTGTGTGGAGGAAATGAGAAAACAATGTTGTAAAACAAACATATACAGACTAAGCAGCTATGTGGGTCAGGTAGCCACATATATAGGTAAACAGTCTAAGATACAACTGAAATGGTTTAATATTAATTAAATGTGACCAGTATTTTATACAAATGTATATGGATATGGCTATTTTTTCAGGATCAGGGTCTATGAATGTATCAAGCCAATACAGTCATCTTCAGAGGGAAGGTGATACCAAACTGCAAAGGACTTGCATAAAGTCTGCCTAAGAGGAATTATGCTTCTGATGATCTGTTGCCATTAGGTTTCAGAGCTAACTGCTTTTTGGTATGAAGGGGGACAGTTTGCACCTCTGAGAACTGCTCTGTCAGGTTGCCTGCAAACTGAGGAGACCAGCAGGCGATACCCATTCAGTTTATATCAAGAAGATTTTCTTTGCAACCATAACTGCTAGAAACTATGTTCTTAAAATGGAAGCTGAGCATCTGCAGCACAGTTCTACAAGGGGAAGATTCTGTAGCAATTTGATTTATAGTTTTCAAACATTGCAGATAGAATTCTTCTTCCTCCGTTTGTGCTCCCCATATAGCCTACATTGAATGATGTATCTATCTGGTATATTACATATCCTTCAGCTCCTCTCCAAATAAGCCTAGAAAATACTGAAAAAAGAGAAACACAATATATTTGTACTGATAGCAGCTGCAAAAGGTTGCATTGGCATTTTGCTGTAGAGACAAATAAAATCAAAAGGTTGTGCAAGTAACTATGCAACCTATAATATTCCAGCCACAAATAAACCACCACACTCATGTAATGCTACAAGTGTTGAAAGAAATGGTAATAGATTCCTTGGAAAGATATTGTGATAGAAATATTCCTATGAAGTGATATTAGCTCTGACTAATAAGAAATGGCGGTGATGTGTGTGAGTCCTATTTACTTGTTGATACCAACTGGAAGAGACAGAAGTTTTGTCACTTCATGAGTTCAAATTGAGGAGAGGTTACAAATTACACTATTGACAAGTCTTACAATTTAACTGAAAGTCTTACAATATTTAGTATTCCCTCTTTAAAGCTCCAGTTCCTGGAGTCTTGTGATTGTGCCAAGCTGAGAAACTTCAGGTTTGAAGTTGCAAGCCATCATGGCTGCTGAGAAAAAATGTAAAATCTGGCCCAAAGACTTGCAAAGCAAAACATAAATTTAAAAACAAACAAAAAACCCAAAATAAAACAAAAAAAACCCTTTTTTAAAAGAAAAGGCTGATAATTTTTAAGTTTGTCTCATGATTCTGGGGCCTTGACTCCAGATTTTCAAATGTTTAGATTTGACAGTGCTGAAACCACATATATTCTTCTCCCTGTCAGTGAAACATCATAAAGCTATATTTTGCAAGCATTCAATTAAAGAATGACAAAACTATTTGAATTTGTTTAAAAGATGGTTTCAAGTGTTTTGTTCAGCCCAATGGTCTTGTAACACATCCAGGAGGAACTCAAGAAAGCAGCCAGGTTTTTCTCCTACTAGCTGCTGGGATTTCTGTCATGTTGGCTGTGTAGGCAGCCTGGCTGCCTCTCTTCTTCCATCCTCCATGCCCCTGCTTTCTGACTCTCAACCATGAGGGACTGCTGAAAGCAAGAGAAAGGAGAAAGAGGAGGATGCAGTGGGCAGTAGCATACTAGCTGAGAGGGAAAAGGATGGGCCAAGATTAGGAACAGAGAAATATAACCAAGGCAGGGGTAGGATATTGACCCCTATTTCCCCATTAACCTCCAAAGGCACCTAGCATCTGATTTCCATTTTAGAAGCTCTCTTTCCCAACAACAGAGGCACCAGGAGTAGGATATGAAAAATAGTCCCAATGATGTTTTATAAATTTTTTACAAATTCCCTAAAATAGCTGTTTGTTACATGTGTTAAATAAACATAATGTTGGGTAAAATACAAGGCTTTCCTCAGAATTTGAAGCAGCTATATTGCTAGTGCATGGCTCCCTATTTTAGATTACTCTTCTCTCTTTCACAGCCTTGTATTTATGTCTTTGGGGCAGAGTATATGCACCCTTTCCTCAACCTGATTAGCGTCATCCAAACTCTCTCGCTTGGCATCATGCACAGAGCTCAGTGACAGCTTTCCTGGCTAATGGTCAAGGACCTCCTCCTCCTGTAGCACCTTGCCTCACAGGTGATGTGTTGCCTCAGTGTAACACAACACATCACCTCATCGGAATGAAAATAGCTTTGGACTGATTACTGGGGGTTAGACATGGGCAATTGCTGAGACTCTGCACTTTGCTCTCCCAGTGCTTGTAGTACTTTGTCTTACAAACCAGGGATTAAGTAATGTGGTTGTTATCAGACTATCAGTGAAATGTAAGTCTCTATAAAATTCAGGACAGCAAGAATCATATAAGACCTGATTTGCCTCCTTCAAGCCTACAGAGTTTATGTTTGGGAGCAGATGTGCTCTATCTGTCATGCATCAGAGCCCTTCAACTGCTACCTTTTGAAATGGGCCCCTGGCTGTCCAGCCTCTCTCATGCTGCTGGCAATTTTCTGTCCAGAAAATTGATACCAGCTTAGCTAGTAACTTCTAGCATTAAAGAGTCTCTAACTGAAGGGTGATTAGGCTGCCTCAGATCTCTGTTTTGCAGAGAGCCCTCCTGATTTATGAGATTGGAAATAGCGCCTGCTGGTCCTCCATCAGTCATGGGCTACGTGGTTTGTTGTGGAAGGTTGTAAGTTGTGAAACATCATAAGAAACCATGTGGGTATAATTTATGCTGCTCCTTTTTCCTACTATGCGGTCACTAAAGACCCCTGAATGTTCCCTGGGATGTCTGATCTTGTCAGTATATAAAGCTTGATGGAAGAAGGTATTTCTCTTCTCCCACTGCTGTCCTGTGGTACAGGGCAGACTTATCCTGCCCTCAACTATACACCCTTTTGTATTTGAGAGAGCAGCGCTTCTTACTTGGCAATGATCCTACCCTAAAGTAGTCACCCATCACTCCCCAAAATCTCTAGGACATCCAAATCCAGATCAACAGCTAAAAGTTCCCCTCAAGACATCTAAGGTAACTCAGAATGGTCTCTGGGGCAGGAAATAGCAGGATCCTTTCCCAAATCTTAACTAAGGTTTATAGATAGCATCATTCGTAATTCTTTGAAAGCCTTTCATGTCACCCATGTATTAAGACTTCAGGTTAAATCTGATTTTCCTTTCACCACGGAGAATGTTAGGAGTAACTCCAGAAAAAATTATAGAATTGCACCATTGTAAAAGCAGCATAAGCAAGAACAAAAAATAAGATCCTGCTTCTTAGTGGCACTAGAAAATTTACTTTCTTTTCCCCAAGAAAAGAGAATTTTTTTTCCTTTTTTCTTCCATTTCTCTCACTAGTTTTTTGTTTTGCCCTTAACATCATTAGCATAATCTAAATACAAATATCAAATATCCTCAAGTATGTGGAACACTTGCAATATGAAGGATGAATAATTTACAAGTACCTGGACCTGTATTCATCCCTAAAAATGCACTAGACACAGCAGACTTGATTTGCTTCACATACTGATGTAAATCAGAGAAAAAACCATTGTCAAAGGAGTTATGTTAGCAGAAAAGCAGTGAGAGACCAGAATGAAACCTAACATGCATCTATGATTATAAAAACACAAGTGTGTTTCCTTCCTATTTTATTTCATTTATATCGTTTGCAAGCAATATGCCAAGTTGCCCAGGGATGTACGGTTAACACCTATACCTATATATATAATACCTAATAGTAAATCGTACAAAGCACACAGCATCAGTGTCCTTGGAGAGTTAGTGACAACTACAGAAGACTAAAGAATGCTGTTCATCTTACTTTCATCTGGGATTTCCAACCTCTTCTTCATTTCTGTCTCCTTTTTCTGGAACAGCTGCGTTACTCAACAGCAAATATTTTTATCAGCTAGCTACATACACAAGATGCTAGACTTTCATTCTTAGCAACCTTGTTTTCCTAAAGGCTTTCACCTTGAAATGTCACTTGCATGTGCAGCTCTCCTGTCTGGTCATTTGCTGAAGCATTTCTTGCTGTACATACAACTCAACACTCAGGTCTCCTGGGCAATCTATTTTTACTGAATTATATAAGCTACTGTGTATTTATTTCTCTTGCACAGCACTGGATATAAGTTTCTTTATGATTCAGCTCAGGGATAATTCATTACTATATTTGTTTTTTCTGTGAAGAAGAAAAATAATGAGCACAAGTTTTGATTTATGTGTCCCCAAGCCATGAAGTTCTTATCAAAGCAAAACTTCTGGAGCCAGATTCTCCTGCTATTGGGTCCTTTACACCAACCCAGCAGTGACAGAGGCCTGAATGTAGATGTACACATTTAAGACCTGTTTACACTGCCAGAATATTGTAAAGGGGCCCTTCCTATACTTAAAAAATACATATCCTCAGGTGTTTTGTCTTCAAGATTTGGTGCAAAATGTTTTTTATCCCATAGTATTTTGCAATTTTAAGTAAATTATAAAAAAGACATAGAAGCAGTTTTGATAGTCAGCCCCTCTGGCAATTAAAGCAAAAGCTATTAGATAACAACAGAAACACCATGAAAAAACTCAGACCTGAAGATGAAGAATATCTTTCCTGTTGATCTAAAGAGGCAGTTTTTGGTAGGTAGTCTGTAATTTTTCAAGCTAAAATGTAACTAGGATTCTAGGGATAATAGCTCTACTTCTATTAAAAAGAATCACTAACTCTTGAATAACCAAAAGCATCCCTTAACTACCCCTTGATTTGGGGTAGGCTGTTGTAAATGGAAAAGTACAACCTGCTAGGCAACCAACACCACTTTGGGTATGTACAGACATTGGAAGAGGTTAGGGGGAGGTTAGATCAGGTTAAAAATGGCCCAATCTAAGGTACATTGAGATGGGGGAAGCTAGTGGGCAGGACTTGGGGAGTTGAGGGTCTAGCAGGGCTCATGGGGGAGGCTAGGGCATATGGGGGGCTAGTGGGGTCCACAGGGGGGTTGGAAGAATTGGGGGAGATTAGTGGGGTCTGCTGGGGGTGTATTGGGGGTTCAGGGAGGCCTGTAGGGTCCTCCAATTGTTCATAGAATCATAGAACCATAGAAGTCGGGTCGGAAGGGACCTTGTAGATCTTCAAGTCTGACCCCCTGCCTGGGCAGGAGAAAAAACTGGGCTCAAATGATTCCAACTAGGTAGGCATCAAGCCTCCTCTTAAAGACACCCAGGGTAGGAGCCAGCACCACTTCCCTTGGAAGCTGGTTCCAGCTCCTAGCCGCCCTGACTTTGAAGTAGTTCTTACGGAAGTCTAAGCTAAACCTACTCTCCAACAACTTCTGGCCACTATTCCTTGTTATGCCAGGGGGCACTAGGGGAAACAAGGCCTCTCCCAAACCCTTCTGGTCCCCCCTAGTGAGTTTATAGACTGTTACCAGGTCCCCCCTCAGCCTTCTCTTGTAAAGGCTGAACAGGTTCAGGTCCCGCAGTCTCTCATTTTAGGGTCTGCCCTGTTGTCCCCGGATCAT
>NW_017728943.1:101072974-101085142 GCF_001723895.1 Crocodylus porosus
CCGCCAGGAGAACTTGGTAGAATTGGAAAGGCTCTCTCCTCCCCCCAGATCAGGGGTCATTTTTAGCCTCTCAACCCTGCTCCAAACCCAAATGAATGAGGCTCCCCAAATGAACAACCCCTCCAATCCCACCCATCACTCCCCTACCCTGACTTACTTCCAGTGACTCCGAACACCAGCAAACACCAGTAAAACTGGCACCAGGAGTGGCTTGCAGAATCAGAGGGATTGGCAGGCTTGGGATGGGGGTCTGGTTGGACTGAGTGTTGGGAAGGGGCTGGGAAAAAGAAGGGTATTGGAAAAGTATAGCTCTGGGGCTGGGGCTGGTGGATGGGACTTTCCAGGCCTAGGGCTGCACTGGGAATGTGTACAGAAGTTCAATTAGATCAGTCTTGCCAGACCCCATCTAAGTTAACCTACCTCTGAGGTATATTTAGCTAAGTTTAGGTCAGCTATTTTTAGACCAATCTACCCTTCCTGTATGGTTCGCACTTGGATTGACCCAATTAGGGATCTAAGTGTAGCATCTGCACTGGGGAAAACTAAGTTAGATTAGGTGGCCATTTTTAATGTTATCTAACCTCCCCCTAACGAATGTCTGTACCTAGCCTTTTTGTATTAATATAGTGTTCAACTCCAAGACTTCGTTGGAGGTGTCCCATCCAAGTAGCAATCCAGACCTACTCCATTTAATTGAAGAGAGCTGACAGGCTCATAGCAGAAGGACATGGAGCTATATACCTGGCAAAGTAATTAAGTGATTTATATGCTTATTTGAATTTTAGCATTTACAGGTTTTTTAGCAATATTTAACATGTGCGTCATGAAACAGTGTTCAGGTCCTTTTCAATTCATTACTACACCAAGAATGTTTGATTGTGTCCTTATCTGAGCCTGGTATCTGGACCATATTTCATTAGAAAATACTTTCCAATCAGACCTTCTGAAAGAAATTTGGTAAAGTATTATAAAATCCTTCACTATAATTCCATGAATATCTGTGGAGTTACACGAATATAAAACTAGTTCTAATGGAGTGGAGAATCAAGCACTGAATTCTAACTTTGCATGGATCTGAGGGGAAAAAAGAAAACAAAAAATAACCCAAAACAGGGTCTGTTTGGACCTCTAGCAACTGCTGAAGTTACACAAGACATGATAAGAGACATCAAACTTAATTTGGTCAGGCATAAATCTATCACCTGCAGGGGACAAGAAGGAATTCATTTTTCCTGTACAGCAGTGCATGAATGGATTGGACATATGAATTATGTGGGTTGGGGTGGGGGTTGTCTTCCTTTAAGAACACAAGGGCATTGTCCATTGCCTGAGGCAGTGCACCAGACCTGATGGACCAATAGTTTGATCTGGGGTGGCAAATCCTATTTTGCCAAAAGGAAAACAGATACTTCAGTTAAGAACAGTGTCATCCATCATAGCACAGAATCTGCTTCATCTAAATCTGGCAGTCCTGATTGTGACTAATTTATAACTTGAGTATAGCTTTTGCAGACAGTGGGACTTGATTAGCATTTGTTATTGTAGACCTATTCAGATAGTACCTGGGACTGAAGTATGACTACTGGGAGTAGATTCAATAGTGGTTCATTTAAGGTTACCTGGTAAATTTTATGTGACACAGCTAGTGCTCTCACCTCATTACTTTTGCTCTAAGAGAAGGTGCTTTTAAAAGTCTACCTAGTTGAGTGTTCACTGTAAAATGACATGTAGATGAGAGCCAGTTTTTAGATGTCTAAAGATCAGAGAGCAAGAGTTTTATATGACCTGTTACATCTGACTTTAACGACCACCTATAATACATCAATGCCAAGACTGAACCCTGGATCTTCAATGTAGACTGCTATCACTTCAGCTATCAAGCTAATCATTTCATGTGAAAACTGTACTAGTGTGTGGGATGGGGGAGATGTACACATTTGACAGAAGCACAAAGGAAAGAGCAGGAAAGAAATAACAAAAAGTCTTCCAAATGCTTTTGGGGGATATTCTTCCTGATATCAGCAAAAACCTAGTGGAGCAATTTCTCTGCCAACCTTTTCACATCATATGTATCACTCCTATCCCCATGCCATGAGTTAAGATTTTTGCCTATTGTTCACTTTTAAACCTTAAGTGTATGAGAAAGTTTTGCACATGATATCAAGATAGTACTATAGTATTATACACCTCCATTTGGAAACTTATTTTAGTATAAGTGTGACTTTGTTTGGTTTAGTTTAAATTCCTTCTCAAGTGACATAAGCTGAACTGAAAAGACTGTCTTTTAATGGCAAATAATAGTGTCCACGTAGAGACATAAACTACTGTTGCTACATTACTTTAAAATTTACACCCTTAAGTTATACCAAAAATGTTCCTGTGTAAATAATAGGGCTATGTGAAACAGCACCATTCTGCTTCGACTTCCATTTTGACATTTCGATGGAACAATGTTTTGTTTCGAGTTTTGTTTCATTTTAAAAACACTGTTCCATTTTGTTTTGCTGAAACAGTTTCGATTCTGTTTTGATGTTTCACCCATAGGCTATTCCGTACCTACCGCCAGGAAGTTCAGTGCTGCTGCTGGCCCCAGGCAGCAGCACCAGCCTCCTGTCATCTGGCAGGCAGATCAGGGGCCCGCACCCCCGGGAGAAGTCCGGCACAGCCCCTGCAGCCCTCCTGGGGGTGTGGGAAAGCCCCTGATCTGCTTGCTGGATGGCAGGAGGCTGCTGTTGCTGGCTGGGACCAGCAGTAAAGTCAAGTAAGCCTGGCTTTGAAACACAAAACATTTCAAAACTGTCAAAGCGTTTTGAGTGCCCTTGTTTCATTTCAAAGCTTTTTCATAGGTTTTTGTTTTGTTTCAGTTTCACTGTTTTGAGCTCAAAACACATCGAAACAGCTTCAAAACGAAACACCAGGAGAAATGTTGCCAGGCCTAGGGAATAAGATCTGATTTACTTTAAACAAGAGAATTCCATTTTGAAGAGCAACAGAGTCAGTTCCTGCAAAGCAGACAGTTCCTGTAAAGAGGTCTATTAAGCAACCCACAAGGACAAATGGGAGTTACAACCCAGATTTTACATGCCTTTTTTTAAAGTACTGGCCTTGCAAATGTGTTTCAGTTGTCCTTTGTACTACTTACCTTAAACCTCTAAAGCTCCTGATGACCTACCTTTACCTCTTAGGAATATGACAGTGCAAAGCTGATTGCTATCTCCGTAGCACTGCTGTTTCTTTCTGAAACAGTGCCATCTAGTGTTAATTTGGAAATGACACTGAATTAATTTCAAATACAAGGGTTTAGTTAAGATTTTTTTAAAGATTTTGTATGTACTTTTGAGCATTTTCTGAGCCTTTCTGACTTAATCCTTCTCTTTTGTTGCTCTTGCTTTTGATTACTGAAAATCATCAGTAGTATCCCTACCACTTTGCAAGGATATGGCCAGCTCACTCTCCTGATATTGAGTCTGTGGGAGAAAGATTGAGTCAGAACAGAATCGCCTCCCTGCAATTCTGCAGCAACTCTTAGGTTAAACTCCAGACACTTGAGTCTCTTGGAAGACCCTGAGGCATTGGGCCCCGGGTAGAGCTGCTCTCCATTGTATCCTTCCCTTTCAAGCCCCATATTGATTTCCCTCTCAGAATAGTCTTCTGTATCACAAACCTTTTCTGGCCAGCAGGTAGAGTGGAAATATGGCTTCCAGGGTAGCTGTGTTGCCATGAGAGTAGGACTCTCTACGTATATGCCAAGACATGCAGCATTCCTCCTTGGGCCTTTTAAAATAAAGAATCCCTTCAAGTCTATCAACCCCTTTGGCTAGAGTAGTTAAGGCACACCAGTTTCTATAGCCAACAGCACATAAGGGAATGATGTTGCTAGCAGTACAGAGAAAGGTAGTTAGCCCCGTTAGCCTGAAGAGGAAGGGCAGGGCTGGGAGAGACAAGCAAGCAAAGAACCCCTAGGAACAAAGGGGTCACCCAAAAGCTAATCCAGGTAATGGGATAAGAATCCATAGTCCCTGTTCAGACCATGATTATCACAGTCCAGTATGTGGATGATCTCTTGTTTCACAATTTTCTTTTCAAATTGGGGTTAAAATTTTCACTGCCTGACAGCAGCAATCCTGTGGAATGGAATGGCCAGGGAGGTTAAATTGTTCCACCACCGGCCTTTGTTTCCTTCTGTAGTTGGTGCTGGAGCAGTATTCCTTCATTCCTACACCCTGGGTGCATCTAAACATCCTTTTGGAAGTACTAAAGCACAGCTCAGTACAGGCAGTTACTGTGCCGTACATGTGGTACACGGGTAAATTTTGCCACTATGTTGCTGTAGCAGCGTGCTATACCCAGGGAGCACACCACTACAGTGACGTAGCTGCCAATCATGTATAGACACATATGATTGCTACATCACTGTAGCGTGCTGTGTAGTGACATAGTGCATTGCTATGTTGCTGTAGGGCGATGTGTAGGTACATCCATAGAGATATTCCTGTCTGTCCAATATGGACGGCAGAGGGGCACAGAAAGCAGGTGATGGCATATATGACGTTAGTAGAGTGGCAGGTGAATGGACCTCAAATGTAGTTATACTTCTGGGTATTCAGACCAGTGGTGATGTGGTCTGTATTATTATGGGGGCATAGGAAGCATTTGGGTCCACTACAAGGCCTGGTGCCTTGGTGAGGATGGGAGTGAGTTAGTTTGTTGCTTGAGAGATGCCATTTGAGGTTTGTGGGGCTGCCTATGACCCAGGACAGGTTGTCCCTCAGGGCTACCTTGAAATGACTACTCTTTTTCAGAAGCAGTTGGAGGTCATTAATGATGTGCCTAAAGTGCTCAAGCTCAGAGCTGTAGGTGACAACCAGCAGGATTCAGTTGTCCTTGTCCTGGAGTTGGTATTGTAGTAGGTCAGTGCACGGTCCAAGACTGGTTTTGTTGATTTGAGTGGCTAAAGTTTGGGGAGTGCATTGTAACTGAGGAATCCCTGCTCCTTATCTTTAAAGTGTACATCCTGGTTGGTGGGCTCAGAACTGATACAGCTGTAGTGTAAAGCTTGGCTATAGACACTGGATCTAGTACGTACTCAGAGTGAAAGCTGGTGACATGAATGTAGCTGTGGCAGTTATTTGGTTTCCAGTACAATATGGAAGTGATGTAGCTATTGCAAACCTTCAATGTAGTATCTAGGAATTAATTTACTGGGTGGAGTATTCCAGAGCTACCGTGAGGGAAGGGTGGAAGTTGTTAAAGTCCTGGTAAAATTTCTCTAGAGATTCCTTCCCATGTGTCCTTATTGTGAAGATGTCATCAGTGTATGTGAGGTATACCAGAGAGGTGAGAGGACAACTATGGAGAAACAGATTTCAAGGTCTGTCATACATATGTTGGCATATTGGGGGCACAAATGGGGGCCCATTGTTAGTGTTTTCTGGAAGTTTGCCTGTTGACCCCAGTTTCTTTAAGAAATCTGTGGTGTCTTTCAAACAGCTGGCAGCTCCAGTGGCACGTGGGACTAGGATAAAGTAAATATAGCCAGAAACTTCCTCCATGATGGTAACAGTGCCAAAGGTTTATGGGTCTTGAGAAATAAGCAAGTTGCCTGGCCTTTTTGCAGGTTTTAGGTGCCAAAGTTACCACACTACACTTCTATGTTGCCCTGCGCAACAGCTTGAATTCTACAAAGGCAATGACATTCCTTATGCGTTTCCAGTTTCACCCTGTGCATCTAAACTTTTTCTGCCATGCATATGCAGAAGTGACCTATCACCTAGGTATCTAATTCAATTTACACTCCACTCTGATCCAACTTTGCCATAGGGGCATATACATTTCATGAAAATCCCCTCAAACTGTACTTAGCCAAAACAATTAGCAATTGGCATTGCTCACACAGTGGTGCTTACATCTTGCCTAAGAGCCAAGCAGTTAAAGATATGAGAGACCCAAGTCTTAAGCCCACCTCCCTCTGAAGGATCTGAATCTAGATTATCCAGGTCAGTACCCTAGTTAGCAGGACTGGGAACACCCAGGTTTCCTTGTGCTGAAACTAAGCTGCCAGGTAGCTAAGAGGGAAAGAGTCATGGGATCAAAAAAGAACAAGCAAAAAGCCTGACTGTTATCCAGAGACATGAATACTGTCCTGGAAAATAAGAAGGTCTTGTTTCCAATTTTGTTTATGCATTTTTCATTAAACAGTCATTGGAAAATCTGCTTTAACAGAACTGGAAGCAGGGAGTTACCATATGGTACACTGATGCTGCTGTGTATTAGGTTGATACAATTGTTCAGGTAGATATTTCCCTAGAGAAGTCCTGAATGCCACTAAAACATCACTCTCTCATGTTGGCAGGGTCAAGTAGAATTGTGACAGGCAGAAGCTAAGTTAAAGACAATATAGCATCTGGCCTCTGGGGCTTTCTGGTTTTTTCATAGGTTCCTCTTGCAGAGGTCATGATTTGGCTCACAAGACTCATGTTTCCATGCTCATGAGTTCTAAGAAATGTACACTTTTGATGCTAGCAATAACAACTTCAATAATGAGAATCAGATCGGAAAAGGCATTCATTTATAGGTCAAAATAGCTTTTAGTGCTTAATGCTGGAAAGAAACATTCATTCAACATTGCAGCATGTTTTAAAGGAATGTCCACATCAGCTCTGACCAGAAATGGAGACTACTTGAGAGACAAACAGCAGGGGAACATTATAGGGAAAATCATGTCATTTTGTCAGCATGTGATATAAAGACCTGGGAGTGTGGAGTCAACCATGTGTGAACCGAAAAAACATGGAGGAGGGAGCACCAACCTAAGATTGCAGACCACAGCAACTACAGAAAAAGGCTTTAAATAGTATACTAATAAATTATGATTGTTACTGATGATAAAGACTGAGTTTCCCTTTTAAACAACTTTGATATGTTCTTGCAGATAAGAACCACATTTTCTGCATCCTATTCTGTATAACAGTTAGGAAAATAACATCCTAAATGTTTATTAAATATTCTTATTATATATCAGATACTTTAAAATGTGTGTAACATTATTCTAATAACTTGGACTTTTGCTTCAACAAGCTCCTGTTATAACACACCATATATTCAACCTTTCCTTAACCAGAACATTTTTTAAATTTGAACCATGTTTATGTCCTATGGCTTAAAGGAATTAACAACCCTTAGTTCCTTCTCAAGTTTTTCATCTCAATGGTGTTAATATCATTGAAGCATTTTGAAGAAATAAGGGTGAGCTACAGTCTGGTATGTCAAACAAGACAGGCCCTATATGCTGTGTGCTGCTCTCTCTCATTGTTGTTTTTTTTTTCCTTAATTCTCTCCCTACCAAAACAGAAACACTCATGTAAAGCTTGAAGGATTGACAAATCTTGAAGAATGCACTTTTTCTAATTGCACACTTACTATGGCACAATAAACTAACCCTCCAGATTCTTGATGTGGCCTTACTTCATCTTTGCAAACTAAACGAAAACAGCAGTGCTCAGCTTCATTGCACAATAATGAAAGAATTGAAATCAATTCTGCAGCTTCTGAATATCTCAGCAGTCCTTACTCAAATGTAGACTCCCACTGAAGTCAATGGTGATTGCTCACCTGGATCAGGACTATATATAAGAACAGTCATTCTGGCAGTTGGCAGGATCTGCTCCTTTAATGCATATAGTTAAGAGCACAAGTCAATAAAGCTTGAGCAGACATAGTTAGCGTTAAGCCTTTAAATGAAGGACAGAGTGTCTTCACTGCAGAGTTCTCTTGAGTACTGAAATACAACTACTGACCCCCATCTTCAAGCCTTCATGGTACAGAGGTTCAGGTAGCCCATGTCAATGTAGTTGCATCCACATTGAAACTGCAGTTGCTAGCGTAGCTAGGAGGCATATCCCAAAGTTATTAGTGCCTCCCTAACCTAAGCCTTTCTAGAAAAAGGCTTTGTGGTGTGTTGTGAGAAAACTTGCCTGCCTTTCCCAAACCCCTATGCAGATTTGCTCTTAGATCACCAGGACAGTTCAAAGGCACTTCTGGCTCTTCATGCTCCTTTGTTCTGTTCTTTCCAGCTGGTGGGCAATGGGAACTGACCAGGCCAACTTTTGGCTGCCTTGTTACCACAGCTGGATGCATATAGAGGGTATGGGCAATACTGGAAGGCATTTCATAGATGCTCGTAACCTAGAGAAGGCAGCAGGGAAGGCAGCAGTGAGATCACATTGTCTAAATGCTGACATACCAAATGTTTGATACAGTCCCTCATATGTATACCAGCACTTCTGGCACTGGACTGCAGGCACAATGCTATGAAAGCACAAGGTTGGCAAGTGAACTGCTAAAGCTGTGGACATGATTAATAGGGCTGTGCAAAATGGCACCGTTCTGCTTCGACTTTCATTTCGATGTTTTGACAGAACAGTGTGTCATTTCGAATTTCATTTTGATTCAAAACCACTGTTCCATTTCATTTCATCAAAACAGTTTCGCTGTTTCAACACTGTCAATGTTTCACCCACAAGCTATAATGGAAAAGCATGAAACAGCCCATAAATGTCATTTCTTGCCTGATCTGGATGAAACCTGCAGGGACAGTAGCCCCTTCTGAGGCCACGAAGCCGGCCAAGTTTCAAGGAGATAGGTTCAGGGGTTTCTGGGAAACTGCACCTCAGGCTGCTGACAAGCGAAGCTCATGATATATGTGGCTGTGTGCGTGTTTTCCACCCCTCCCCCAGAGCACTGGGATTGGAAGGGACCTCAGGGAAGGATCAGTCACTAGCCAGCCGCACACTCAATATGAGAGCGGTCCTTCTCCCCACTTCCCCCTCCCTCTCTTTACTTTTTGTTTCCCTAAAGACAAGCCCAACTTGAGCTTCAAAATGTTTTGAAACTTTCAAAACATTTCGAATTACCTCATTTTGTTTCGAGAGTTTTTCAAAACCCTCTATTTCATTGTTTCAAGCTCAAAACAAGTCGAAACAGTGTCAGAATGAAATAGCAGGCAAAGCTTCGCACAGCCCTAATGGTTAATACACTTTTATTCAGGGGTGGTAAACAAAACCAATATGCCCTAAATCACAGGTACCTTTGAGAGAACAGGCTTCCTTGGGGGCCACCTCTCAGGGTAGGGACAGACATTACACTTAAACCAGTTTAAGTGATCAGAAACTGGTTTAAACCTGTAACAGAACATAAGTTCAGGCACATAAGTGGCGGAAACTGGTTCAAGATAAATCTGGTTAAATGTCAAACTTAACTGATTTATGTCAAATTGATTTATCCAATGTCTGTCCCAGACCCCTTCCTGGTCTAAGTTAAACCGGAGTCCCCCAGCATCACAGATGGTTTACAGCCCTGGGCTGGGCTGTCTGCTCCAGAGAGTAGGGCTGGCCCCACCCCTTTGCTTCCTAGCCAGAGCTCCAGCAGAGAAGGCAGGCACAGAAGCATTTATCTGGTTTCCCCCTGCCCTCCTCCCCCTTGCTGCTCAAGCTGAAATCCTGCTCCTCCCTCCCATCTCCCACAGCACAGACCCCAGCTACATAGACCCCAGGCATGTGGTATGGTAGCTAAAGCTGAGAGGTGGGTGTGCATGTGCTTGTTCATGTCCAATTTCACTGCGACAGGACAAAGGCATACAGGACAGTGTCTGCTTAGGGCTTTTTGGAGCTAATCAACAGGTCATCTGGTAATGTCCCTCTGTTCCTTCTTTGGAAAAAGCTGTTTAAAAAGAGCTTAAACTAATGAGAGAGGCTTTTGTTTTCTTGATGGGCTGCTAAATGCTGTGTTATCAACTTCCTGCTGGCTCCCTCACTTGTCAGGTTTCCTGCAGACAGTATGAAGAAGCAGGGAGAGGGAGATTGAAAAGCTCAGTATCATCAACAGATGCATACATTGCACACACACCTCCCCCGGCCCCTTTGCCTCAGAGCGCTAGCCAGGGATTTGGGGGTTGGGAACACTCCCACCCCTGGAGCAGCAAGCAGGGAAAAGCCCAGAACTGTTCAGGTAGGATGGTGTTAAACCCTTCCCTAATCAGAGCACCCTGACAGGGCCTGGCCCTGCCCCCCCCCCCCCTTCAGCTCAGGACTGAACAAGGGAAGGGAAGGCTGCTCTAGTGCCCCCTGGCTTCTAGCCTGAGGCACTGCAGGCATGTGCCTGCATTTCCTCAGTCCAGAGGGAATGTCTTTGCACTTGCAAATCAGTTCAACCTAAGCAGGTTAGACTAACCTGCAAAGATTGAATCAATTCAGGCTCCGGTTTTTTGAATGCCTCTCCCTAACCTCAGGCTGAATCCTGGAACCTGGGGCCTCAGCCTGACAGTATCCTGTTCATCCAGGCTTGCCTCCCCATGGCTAGTCATGCAGAAGGCTGACCTGCAGCCTCTGGTAGAACTTAGTCCTCAGCTCACTCCGTGTCACCCATCTCACTAGTAATGGAACTCCATTTCAGTGCTATGTGAGCCCTGGCACATAGCATTCTGTGAGCCCATCAAGTGGTTCAGAGCTCACACAACTCCTGAACTGTCCAGGACATGGAGCATGGAGGAGAATCTAATGGCAACAGTAATGGTGACAGAGCTGGCACTAATGCAAGGTAAGCAGCAGTAGTGCATATCACTCCCTGTGCTGTTGCTGGCCCGCTTCCCTCCTACCTTAGTTATTTCTGAGGTAACTCCAAAACTACTTCATCCTCTCATTCCATGTCCCTCTTCTCTTTCTTCATCTCTGTGTCCAGCTCCTCCTGCTGGGACCAAAGATACTGCTCTGATCTGCATTCAGAGTTACATGCATTGAATGCACCTTATGCATTTTTCCCCTGACAAAGGCTAAGGACTTTCTATTCAAACCAGATGCATAGAAGGTCCTAACTAGGCAAAGCCAAAAGACTTCCCTTTTGGGTTTTTCTTCATCGAAGCAAGGCCACAAATTGTTGTTGTTATGTATTGGGATGCTATTTCATTTCTACATCTTTGCCTAATGAGCAGTGTAACTTGGGCACTACCTTTTGGGGGAAGGGGCACAAAAATAGCTGTGATTGCACCACTGGGATCAGCACTGGGACAACTGGTGCTGCCCTAGATGTTGTGTGGCTGCCCTGGGCATGGAACTGTGCCAGCCTACCAAGAACCTGTGGTAAATAGTTCAGATTTAATTCAGTTAGAAAAAAAAAATTTTCAGTGCTCAGAATTGCCCAGCTACACCTTTGATTTTAACCCTCTTTCAGACAGGATTAGTCTTGGAAGTTGTTAGTCTCCTGGAAATTCCCAATTGGAAGAAGAAATACTTTTTTCCGGGCTTGTGGTAAAAAAACATCTGTTTATGGAATGGAGATATTTCATTGCCTGCTGATTGGTCAGAAAACCAGGGTATGAAGACAGCTAATAAGCTGTAAGGAGGCACTAGAGGTTTACTATAACAGGAGGGCCTCCTCAGGGCTGATTTTCCTTCTGTCCACCCACCTGTTCCTGGGCCAACCGCCCGCCTTCTCTCCTGCCATGCCTTGTTATTAATTAACGATTTTAAGTAGGAAGGAGGCTGCCCATTTTCTTGCCCTGATGCCAAGGGGCACTATCTGCAGCTCCATTCCTCCCCTACACCACAGCCCAGGCCTCGCAGATGGCATCCAGATGTTACTCTCACCAGCCTCACCCTGGGCCCCAGACTTCTCTGATCAGGACCCCTCTAAGATCTCTCCATTCTGGCGGCCTACCCCACTTTCATTCAGGCTATTTTCCCCTCTCGGGTGTAGTCCCCCTGGGACCTTTGGCCATACAGGCCCTGGCATCACCTCCAGTCAGAAACCCCAGGCCCCCTTTGTGATGGGCCCCTGGCCCTCTTGACCATCCTGGTCCTGGCCCCAGCATTGACCAGTTGAGGATACTCTCTCTATCAGGTCTGAGTCTTTAGCCCCACGCTTTCTCCTGAGGTCTGCCCTCCGGACTCTAGTAGCAGGTGACCCACCCGGTTGTGGGGGCTGGGGTTAAGGCACCCCAACCCACCTTTCACTGGAGTGGTAACTGGCCTGGCATTTCCTAGTGGCTCCCACACCACTGAGAGCCCCACCAGGCCACCCAGTCCCAGGTGGGTGCAGTTTTTTAGGTCAGGACCAGGACCAGGACCAGGACCAGGACCAGGACCAGGACCAGGACCAGGACCAGGACCAGGACCA
>NW_017728943.1:101085242-101097358 GCF_001723895.1 Crocodylus porosus
ACCAGGACCAGGACCAGGACCAGGACCAGGACCAGGACCAGGACCAGGACCAGGACCAGGACCAGGACCAGGACCAGGACCCTCCGAGCCATCCCTTCCAGCTCCTCCCTTACCTCCAGGTTGTTGCAAGCAGCCTTGCAGCCAGGCAGAAAAATGCACTGCTTATATAGGCAGCCCTGAATCTAAAATGGCCGCCACAATCAGGCACCTGCTGGCTGCTTAGCTCAAGGCCTTTAAAGTGGCAGGTACAAACAGTGCCCTGCCACATTTACCCTGCCCAGAAAATTTCAATGACCATTTTGAGTTTCGTATACAAAAAGTCCTTGAGCATCACCAGAAATAGGGACACAAGTGGATGGTTCTGGGCTGATACTACAAGGTTCTCAGCCCATCTTGCCACTGGGCTCCAACCTCTTCACCCTCACTTCCAAGCTCTCTCTCTTTCCTGCTACTACTTGATGTTATAGGTTCATAGAGAGGCTGCCCCAGGAGGCAAAAGTGGGGTTTCAGTGGGCCCTTGTCTGAACTCAGGCCCTTCTGGGCCTCAGCTCACTTTTACTTTGGCTGGGTCCTGCAGCCTGGGCTCCACTGAACCAGGACCCTAGGTTCTCAGGCCCTAGCTCCAGCTAAGCCTTCTGTAGGCTTGTGGCCACGTGGCTCCTAGTTACCCCCCACCTTGTGGGCATGGAGTTTACTCTTCTCCCAGTCTTGTGGCCAGACACACAGTCCTCTGACACAGTCCTCCTCCCTGTTGCAACATATCTGGGCTACTGCCCACACACAGTACCCCAGGACTCCAGCCTCATAGAAGTACTATAAACTGGTTGCCTTTGCTGTACCTCAGTGGCCTCCAATTCACCCCTTTCAACCACCCCAGTCCTCTGGTTCAAACATAAATCAAAATATGAGCGTCTACTCTCAAACACTGAGCTTCCCAAATGTAGGCTGCCCTGTCAAGGTTAATTCTCCCCCTGGGGTAACACAAATGCAAAAGGTGCAAAGTACTTATGTCATGTTGCTTGCAACGTAGGGTCTCCTCCACCCTTCTGTGGTACACAGCCCTTGTCCTCAGGCTGTCTAAACTGGCTCTCCCCTGGACCTCTGCCTCCAGCAGCTCCCACAGGCCAAGATGCCTCTTCTGGAATAAGCCCAGGGTTTTTGAACCTTTCCCCAAAGCAGCTATGGTGGGCAGCCATCTTATTTAGATCCCTTTTACCATTAAGTCTGTTCAAAGGGGCTGGGCTGGTTAGCGGGCCCTGGACTCCCTTCCCCATCTCAGTAATGGAAGAATTCAGGTTGATGTTAATAGGATGCTGAATTAGGATTCAGAAGCTTGCTAACAGCAAACTGCCTCTTCTGGCTCTCTCCAGGTCAGACAGTGTACTATGACAGAGACCAACATACCAACTGCACTGAGAGTCTTTATTCAGTTATTACAGCTGCTGGAACTTCTGGTGCAGGCTGTGTAGAACAGTGGTGTTGCAGTAGTGCCAAAATAACAATATAGCTGTGGAGCAGTATGACAGACTCATAAGCTGCACATGTTCACATATTCACTCATGCTTGCTAAACTTGTAGTCCTGGCTTTGAGTTACTGCTTTAATGATAAACAATGCAACCATTGTTAGAAAAGACCACTAGTTGCATGTTTAGTTTTTTCTTTTTTTCTTGGATTACAAAGTGGTGGGATGGGAAGGAGGCCAGAGAACAGCATGGATTTTGTCCTCAATCCACCCCTTAGCTTGTAATATCCTCCAGGACAATAACCGCATCAGTCACAATCCAGGAAGCCCTCCTGGTTCTGCTGCAGTTGCCCTCTACAACAGTAATAAAAATAGCATCAACTGCTTACCAGACTGCAGCTCTTGCTCTGTAGCCACTTCCTCTCTCATTTCCTCCCAGTGCCAATCCTCAAACAGTCTCAGCAGACTGTTCCAGGATGTCTGCCAGGCCATCTGGTCTCACGTCCAGGGCTCGCTTCAGTGCCATTCCCAGTTCCTCTGCCCCGGTCCAAAAATCAGGCAGTTCCATCTCAGAAATCTCTCATGCTGGACTATGAAGTCTGCATTCAGGGCAATGCAACTACCCAGTCAATTTTTTCATGGTAGGGATAGGCAGGATGGTGGATATGCAATTGGTGACAATATCTTTTGCTTTGCTGAAGGCACCCTGGAAGTTGTTCATTCTATCATGATATGGAGCAGCTATTAGCTTGAACACCACCTCCACCACTGCTATCTTTGAGATGCTTTTACTGATTTTGGGTGCACTTATACTAGAGGGTTCTGCTTGGCATTATTCTCCAGCCAACTAGGATCACCCTGGAACAGGACTGCATCTTCCCTCATGGCTCAGGATGTGATGAGTCACGTAGAAATGGAGCAGACCACACAGAATGAAAGGTTTAAATGCTGACTGGGGGTATGTAAACCAGCAGGTAGTTTCTGAGGCATGTAGGTGAGTTCAAATGAGCAAATGGAAGATCCAAAAATATAACCCTGGGGATCTGTAGGAAAGCATGGGAAGACTCACAAAACATGACCACTGAAGAACTCAAGCTGCAGCTGCATCCCTGTTGCAAAATCGGTAGGGCAGGGGGCCCTTACAGCAAACCCACAATGCAATCTAGATCCCAGCTGAAGAAATAAACATAAGCAAATAGGTGTAAGGCAGGGACAGGCAACTCCTGGCATGGGTGCTAGTGTGGCACATAAAGGCATTTTGCCTGGCATTCATGCCTCTGAGCAGATGATGGAGAAGGGCCAGGTCTGTGCTGCCACAAGAAGGATTGGACCCCTCATGGTTCCCACGCCATTCATCCCTAGCACAAAAGTGTCTTATGAGTTGAGGTTGCAGGTGTTTTTGATACTCTACCCAAGAATGTTGCCTACCCCTGGTGTAAGGGTTTTATGAGTGGATGGCTAAGTGGGTTTGGTTACAACTTGGAGAGAAGTCCGAGTTTCCTTCATGACTGTGATAAATATGGACATATTTAAGCGCTGGCTTAAAGTTAAGCATATGCTTAAATGCTTTGTACTACAGGGAGAGGGGCAGCACCAGCCTCTTCCCAGTGGAGGGGCTGAGGTGTGCCAGACAGAAAATTGTGGGGCTGCGCTATACATCTTCTGGCCAAACATACTTATTCTTTTTTTTAACAATACCCACTTAAACATGTGTTGTATCTATGTTATCTGCAAAAAGAGAATAAAAATATATACTGTATGCAAACAGATTGGTCCAGGCTGTGTGCGCGAGTCAGGTAGACTCAGCTGTGTGGGGGCGGGTGGCAGCAGGCCAGGAATGAGGCAGGGGACTTAGACAGGGGCAGCACTGGGAGGAGGGCTATGGGGGAGGCTAAGGCTAATTTTGTCTATAGCCCACCCCCTAAGCCTCTTCCTAGCGCTGTCCCTGTACAGGGGGCCAAAGAAAAACATTTTTCGAGGGCTCAGGCATTTCCTTTGGATTGAAACCTTCTTACCAAATTTAATTCTCTCTGTCAATGTAAAAATAGGTCCAGAATGACTCTGAAAGGCCCAAAGCCCGACCCACATATCAGACACAGGTGTAAATATGAAAGTGGAAGTTACTGTACAGCAATTTTTTTGGACCGATATTGGGGCTGCTCTGTATTGAATGTGAAGAAAGTTTCCTCTTTTATACATGATTAGCCCATATTGTTAAATCCAATATCAAATCTCTTCTCACAGAAAATTATTCATAGCTTCATAGATTATAGAGTCTGAAGGGACTCAGTGGATTATCATGTCCAACCCCCTGCCCCTGGCAGGAAAGAGGACCAAGGCCTCCTCTTGAAGACCTTCGGTGACAGCACTGCCTCTCTTGGAAGCCCATTCCAGACTCTGGCTACCCTTACTGTAAAAAAATTCTTCCTAATGTCTAACCTAAATCTACTCTCCATTAGTTTGCACCCATTATTCCTAGTTACTCCCTGAGGTGCTCTGGTAAACAGTGCGTCCCCAATTCCCTGCTGTCCTCCCCTGATCAATTTATAGGCGGCCACAAGGTCACCCCTCAGCCGTCTTTTGTATAGGCTGAAGAGATCCAGATCTCTCAATTTCTCCTCATAGGGTCTTTCACGGAGACCACTAATCATGAGCGGGGCCCTCCTCTGAACCCTCTCCAGATTCTCCGCATCCCTCTTAAAGTGCGGCGCCCAAAACTAGATGCAGTACTCCTGCTGCAGCCTGACTAGTGCTGCACAGAGGGGGAGCATCACCTCCCTCAGTCTGTTGGTCATGGATCTGCTTATGTCAGGCTATACCAAGGAATAAGGCCATTCAAAATCTCTCAGAAATTTTGCTGGATGATGTAGATTTGGAGAAGCCTAAGGGATATTTGTTTAAGCACATGATCAAGTGTAATAGGCTCAGGGTATCTGATTTCCCCAGCATCTGATGCCCACTTGTGGTCAGACTTACCTGCCAGGGCTCCCCAGCCTCCTCCACTTTCTGTCTCATTCTTGCCATGACTTCTTCTTAGTATATATTTAAGGACAGTCTGCCTCCATAGGCCAGGGTAGATTATTCTTTAGTGTCTTCTCCTCTTGATCTAGTCCTAGGGGTTATTCCCTGTTACCCCAGTCCTCAGGGCTACTCCACCCAAACCCAAGTGGGTGTATTTCCCATTTAAGATGGCCCTAGTCATCCCTCAGGGGCTATATTGTAGCCTCCATATGCCCCCATAATCATACCCATGCCTTGTAGATAACTCTCAATTGCCACTTGGAGGGGACCTCAGAGCCCCAACCAACGCTGGGCCCCCAAACATCAGGCCCTCAAAACCCTTGGTTGGTCTTCAGCCTTCTCAGCTATGGCCCTTTTTTATCAGGCTGAGCTTCCCTCAGCCCAGATCCACTGCCTTGAACCCTGGCCTCCTGGGCCTCAGCCCCACACAACCATGACTAAAGATGGTCTTGAAACCCAGAGCACCCCAGCACCCTGCTCTGTGGCCTCCAGACCTTCCCTATAGCCAACACCCAGTCCTCCCATGTCAAACTCAAATGCCAAAAAGATAACTAGAACACAAAGAGTTAACCATCTGCTTCCACCTCATCCTAAAGTCCCCTTGGACCCATAACCATTGCCACAGTCATAAGGGGCTGATTTGATTTCCCCAGGCCCAGGGTACCTCCTTCTCCCTGACAGCCAGCTATGTTCTCTACTTCCTCTGCAGCCTGCAGACATGGACTGCCTGCCCTAGTCCAAAGACTGGGTTTATACGCAGCTAAACACTGCCCTTTCCAGCCACCTGACAGCTGCCCTTGGTTATGTACCCAGCGGTTCCTATTCAGCCTAAACGGGCTGCTTGGATTCCCCTGTTGCACAGCGCTTTTTAGCTGCTTAGAAGTCCCAGGTGCTGAGGTCTGGTGCTGGTGGCTACAGTAGTCTGCCCCTGTGGCCAGAAAAGTCCTGCTTTCCTGAGGCCCCCACTCTTCCCTCCCTCTCCCCTTCACCCTGTAGTTAACAGTGTTGGGGTTCTCTGTTACACCAAGTCTTAGAGGAAAAGACAAAAAGCCTCTAACAGACAACTGAGGAATAAGTTGTCCACTGGGGAAGTGTCTTCCTAACCCCAGTCAGTTAGTACATAAATTAGGCCAGGAAACATGACAATGTATATCTCATTAGCCTATATAATGTGATTTGGATGTTGCATTACCTACATAAATGTCTAATCCTTTTTGGACCCTCCTGAATTCTTAGCCTCAATTATGGCCAGATTCTGATATGCCGGGGCCAATTTGTGCTTGTCAGTTAGTTTATAGGAGAGGTGGCCAACATGTGGCATGCATACCACTAGTGGCATGAGCAGCTTCTGTATGTAGCTCATGGCAGATCAGGGAGAAAGCAGGAAACAGAGCAAGAGATCAGGCAAGGGAAGAAGATCAAATTGGCACTTGTGGAGAGTGCCGGGCTTAATCTGTGGCATGTTTGCCAAAAAGGTTGGTCTCCTCTGGTTTATGGCAACTGAAAAGCTGGATTAATCAGCTACACAGAGATTGTCCAGATAACAGAAATATGTAAATGTCACATCCTTTCTGCTCCGACATCCTGAAGCTGTTATATAAGATGTGCAGCCACTAAGACATTTATTTACGCCTTGCCAATAAAGAGCTGTCACGCTAAAGCCAGCTTCTGCTTCCTTTTTGGGACTCATGTGCCATAAAAGGGACAGAACAGAGACCAGGATCTAACCTGGAGAGTGAAGTTCTGTGAATAAAAGGGGGTATGAAATTGTATAGCTCCATGCATGAATGACGCATGCCCCCAGCGGCTGAGGGGGCACGGCAGCGGCAGGAGCACAGCAGCAGTAAGTGGGAGATCACGCAGATGCCACCGGCACTGTTGGCATCGGGGTGGGGGAGGGTGGCGAGCACCAACCAGGGGCTAGCGACCACCTGCAGACACTGCTGGCAGTGGTGGCAGCGGCCAGCATGGATTGCTGACTGCCTGCAACCACTGCCAATGGTGTCGGCATGGGGGTGAGGAGGTGGTGGCAAGCAGTGACCACCCGCAGGCACTGCTGACAGTTTTGGCAGCACCTTTTTGTAGGGGGTGGACTGCCACACTCAGGGGGTGCACGTGCACCCATGTGCACCCCCTACGCATTGCCCCTAGCTCCGTGCATACCTTCAGCCACTACAATTGCAGGAGAACTTAGGAAAAAACACATGTAAACAGATAGCAAGGTATCTGCATGCTCATTTGCACAGAGGGACCATTAGAGCTACTAGCGGAAGAAAATTAGCCAGAAACTGACCTGGATGGTGAGACATAAGAAAGGGAAAAGAAGAAAGAAGTGTATGAGATCAAGACGGGAGAGCTGTTGGAAGATGAAGTACTGTTGGAGGTACCGTGTTGGTTGCAAGCAAGAAAGAAAGATAGAAGCTTCAGAAAAGGAGAAAAACCTCTGATCTGTCTAGATAAGACTTGGACCAGCAGCTAAATTTTGAAAGCATTTCTGCAAATTAAGACATCTGATATTCATTCATCACCACTATAATTTATTAGTACAAGACTTTGCCATGCATATGAAAGTGGAATAAATAGTGTAATTGCTCCTCCAACTCTGGATGAGTCTTGGCATCCTCAGGAGTTCCAAAACCCTGGCGCACATATACGTACATGCAGCCAAAGGTGTCTATTCAAAACTAATTTGAAATCCCAAGAAGTCCACAGATTACAGAACAGGCAGTGAAAGTAAATCTACACAGACCAGCTGATATTAAACATCTATTGATGCCAGGCTCCTGGTGTCTCTCTCTCCTTGCCACTGAATACCAAGCAGGAATATTCCATACACCCATCCTATTAGCAAATCTGCACACCTTTGGTCTCACAGGCCTTTTTATGCATGCTCCGGGGAGGCATGGGGGGGCACTTTAATTAGTGAGCTGCACTAAATAAAAATGCCCAGCTGTAACGTGCCCACACTGAAAAAATGGTAGCAGGACACTTTAAACTAAAGTTCATTTGACAAGCTTTAGTTCAAAGCTCCCCACCACCATTTTTCAGCATGGGGATGCTGATACACATGACACTAGAGTCTGCTGGAGCACATTTATTTCCATGCTCGATTTCAAGTACCTTGGAGCAGGCTTCCTGCACGTGTGTAGGAGCCTACAGAGACTTCCAACAGGTTTCCAGTGACAAAGGACAGTAATGGCGCAACAACAGTATGCTACAAGAATAAAGAAGGGTCTTTCCAAATGAGATCATGACATTGACATTATTGCACCCTTGGGAGCCATCTGAAACCACCCAGCTTATTTCATTTTAAAATCATAGTTTCCTTCATTCCCAGTGGTGAGCAACCAGTTTTCTTCTCCACAAATAATTCAGCCTCACAGCCTATTCACTATTTCATTTGTCATCTCCAACTCAATGTGTCACAGTTCATTTCTCACACTATCTCCACACCAGTCTGGAAAATATCTTTCCTTTACTTATTACACAATATTTGCTAATTCTTCAGTTTCAAGATCAAAGCAGTTGGAATCACTCCAGGAAATGATTTTCTAGCCTGTGGCTGTGTATCAGCTATAGGTCAGGAAAAGTTTCAAGATCAAATGCTGGTTTTGCTAAGTAAGACTTTGCAAACGTTAGCGAACATTTCAACACCAGAGAGAAAAAACAAAGAGAAGATTCCAGATTTAAAAACAAATCCAGGATTTAAGATTTGTAATGAGACACAACCAATTCTCTTTTTAACTTTGCCAAAAACGTGCTCAAAGGAACAAGGAAGCTAATAGGAAACATGTTTTCCTAAAGGCCCAGGCCAGCTATGATTATAGTCAATGACAAGATTTTCAGTGGTTTTGATAGGATTTGGATCAGACCCAAAATGCACCCAAATTTGTTGACTGGGAAACTGATTAGAGCAAACCATTCAAAGAGAGCATTTTGGGGAGAGAATGTTAGGTCAAAATTATATCTAGGTCATATCTGGAGCTGAACTTCCCCAAAGGTGTTTTGAACCTTTGCAAACATCTGGATCCAGACACACACTTCTGTCCAGCCCAGAGTCTTTTGAATTTGAGATTCTGACCGCGGTTCATCTTTAGTGTAAATAAGAATCCAGCAAGACTGTTTCTCTCCCAGAATCTAGATTCTGTTTGCCCATCCTGCCCATGAAAAAAACCACAAACCTGGACCAGATCCCAAACTCAGCATCCAGGCTTGTGACTGAGAATCTCCCTTATTGAGTTTGGACTCTAATTCCTCACAGTTAAAAATCATTTGGATGACCTGAGCCAAGAAAATAAAATTAAACAGCCTCCAAATGCCAGCTTAGTGCTAATGAAATCAAGAAGTTGTATTATTAAAAGTCATTGCTGCTTTCATTTTGTCATGGCATGTGACAGCTTACTTTATGTATTGGTTAGCTAAACTAGGGCCTTCTAACTTCTAAGGAGCCAAAGGATGTGCCCCTCACTGGCTATGCCAACAGGAGCTGTGCAGCGTACAGACCACACAAAAACAACCCATGAGTCCCCAGGACCGCACACTACATGGGCGCCCTTCCACCATACTATGTGGGGATGCCTAAGGCTACACTTTCCCCTAACATTGCAGGTGTAGCTCAATTCTGTCTAGCTCCAGACCCTAGGGAGAAGCAGGAAATGGAAGCCAAAGGAGAGACGGTGAGCCCTGAAACCCCCACTGCTGCTGCAGCCAGAGTGATAGAGAGAGTGGAAGCTGGGTGGGAGCCCAGAGGCTGCAAATTAACCCCTTCCAGGTGACCAGCTTGACTACCCTGAGCTAAAGAATGGTAACCTTGCTACCCTTGCATTTCAGATGATAGTGAAGAGTCTCTTCACAACAAAGAGTCTCTTCTTTTGCAAGAAGTATCTTTGCTGTCATTCAATCCACATAGGCTACTGCACTGGAACGTGTTTCAATCTTTCTCTGTCACCTAGACCAAACTGCAATGTTTTTCCAGTTCACACAAGTTCAGATAAGGATCTGGTGGTTCATACATTAAGACAGACCTATCAAATACACAATGTGCTCCAGAACTTGTAGAGACCCAAAAGCAAAATATGGCTCAGAGTATGGGAACTGCATCTACAGTGTGAGAAGGAAATAGGCCTTCCAAATGAGGCACCCCTGAAAACTTTGATATATAACTCTCTTCCTTTCCATAAAGTAAAATAACAAATGATATTTACAATGCTGAAAAAGCTTGGTCCTTGCCAAAGTTAAGATTTAGCCAATGATTTGCACTCTGTTTATCTAAAGTGGATAAATAAGCTGATGTCAGAGTAAAGGTCAATGGAATATTTGTCTTAACCCTAAGTTACACAACAGTGTGTGAGTGTGCAGACATTACTTCATAATAACTATCTCTGCTTTGTGTTTTATGAACATTAAGTTCTTAACAACCCATATGTGAATACTCCTCCTTTTGATTTTTAAAAGGGTAAAGAGCAAATTTCCAGAGATCCCACTCCAAAATGTAGCCATGTAAAGTTGTTATGGAAAGATGGAACCCAGCTAAATATCACAACTTATCAAGAATAAGTTTAAATATTCAGAAAATAAAATCTGAAAAGGGAAAAACTTGTAGCCAGGGTAATTCTGAGAAGTAAATATATATATAACCCTCAGGTTGGATTTTTTGTAGAGATTCATCCAATTATTTAGACACAATATTGGAGAGGGAGGATATTTACCCAGGAGCAAAAGATAACTTGGAGCTTTGGTGTGAGGCAGCAACAAATATCAAAAAGTGTGAAATCAGGCCATAAAAGAATCCTTTCTATAAAACAATTCCATTATAACTCTACTGAGTAACTACTGAACCCAATAGACTTACATGAAGTGATATATACAGGTATAATCAGAGCTGACCTGAGCAGGGTGTGGGGCCTGGGGCAAATCAGCCAATGTGGGGCCCCACCCCCACTCTGATCTGGGCCTCGGACCTGAAGAAGCTGCTGCCACCAATGGCAGCATGAGCATCAGTGGCGGTGGGGTAGTGAGCAGCTGGATGCAGAGCAGCTGCGCTGTGGCTGCTCTGCCCTGCTCTGCAGGGCCACCCAAAGCACAGGGCCCAGGGAGGTTGCCCCGATTTGCCCCCCACCCCCAGGACGGCCCTGGGTATAATTGAGAGGTGAAACTGAAACACAACCATACTAGGCACTGTACAAAATAAGATATCTTGGGGCATTTATATATGTGCTCTGAGGGGGGAGGGTAGGGGGAGGCCCAAATTATTAGAGCAGCTCCAAGAGCTGCTTTAATTAAAGCACATGGAGCATCCCGTGTATCAGAGGCCCCATGCTGAAAAATGGTGGCAGGGGCACTTTAACTAAAGCTTGTTCAACCCCCCCCACCACCATTTTTCAGTTCAAATAATTTTGGTCTTCCATTTTGGTGAGTAAATAACAACAAAACTGAGGCCAATCAAACCATTTTATATTTAAATTTATTTTCAGTGAATGAACCAAAAAATCAATTATTTGCACAGCCCTACTACCATTATAGTTAATAGAAGTTTTGCTATTGATTGAAATGGAGCAGGCGCAGGCCCTAAAAACCCTGTTAAAGGTCTAATTCTTCCATAATGCCTAGAAAAAACTCATTAAGTCACTCGTGTACTTATTTCATGACTATGTGCATCACAAATCTTCATCAGAAAAAGCAAATTCACTGTATCAATTATTGGTGATGAATTATTCATCCAGCTCTATTAAATGCAACATTCTAACATTAACTCTTAATTTACCAGAATCTCAATTTTGTCTTAACATTACTTAACAGCTAGAGCTAAATGTGCTGGGATTTTCCTTTAAAAACAACTAATGTTCAGCTTCTTTTTTAGCTTTGTATAGCAAAATCTTTCCAGGTTGAATAGTTATATATAGCCTCAGCCATTAAAGAATGCTTTGCACCATTTGGTAAAGCAATAATCCTATCATGCAGAAATCTAAGATTTAGTTTGACTTGAATACTGCTGGATGTTAATAACAAATAAAAAGTTTAAGAATTCTTGTATTAGAACAAAATTGAAATACACTTTGTTGCATGCAGCTAATTACTATTTCATAAACCAAAGACAAGGAAGGAGAATTAGACCACATAGTCTGTTTTCTTGTATAATGCAACACATTAACTTCATCCATTTGCCCCTATAGCCAGAATTAATTGCTTAATCTGATTCATTAGGTGCCCTGGGTGTTTGTAATCTTAAAGAGAGGTTGAGGGAACTAGGCTTATTTAGTCTGGCGACTAAATCTAGAAGACTAAGGGCAGTAACCTTCAATCAGCAGCAACACATTGAGGGTGCACGGGGGGTGCATGTGCATCCCTGAGAGTTCCGGTGCACCCCGTCAGGCCACGCTCCCTGTTCAGGCAATGGGAAGGCGGGGCAGGAGGGAGCACTGGTGCCCCTGTTGCAAAAAGTGGTTCGTTTCTTTGGAGGCCCGCAAAGAACACAGACACACAAACATCAGCCAGCACAAAAGGATGTATTTGTTTGCAAACAAGGGCAGAGTGGGGTATTGATGCCCAAATCAGCTTCTGACAAACTAATTGTGTTTGCAAGCAGAATTTATCTTCTCTCTCCTGAGCACGTGTGCAGACACCGGAACTCTT
>NW_017728943.1:101097369-101116174 GCF_001723895.1 Crocodylus porosus
TCCCCGTGGCGGCAGGGACGATCTTGTCACTGGGTCTCGAGGTGATCCAAAGAACTCCTGGCTGTCTCGCCAGATTGTTGCAAAAAGCGGTTCGTTTCTTTGGAGGCCCGCAAAGAACACAGACACACAAAAATCAGCCGGCACAAAAGGATGTATTTGTTTGCAAACAAGGGCAGAGTGGGGCATTGATGCCCAAATCAGCTTCTGACAAACTAATTGTGTTTACAAGCAGAATTTATCTTCTCTCTCCTGAGCACGTGTGCAGACACCGGAACTCTTACAGCTACTTCCGTTTCATACAAGCATACATGTAGTTACATCATTACATACATCGCATGTATAGTATAATTAGCTACTTAAGTATGCAGGGCGGAGAGGTAAATATGCATCAGCTTATTAAGCATGCTCAGAAACTACAACAGTTCACCAAAAGTTCATACCCCAAGGCCACAGTCAATTGAATTCCAGCTTCTGCAATCAGCATGAGAAAGACTAAGGCATGAGAAAGACTAAGGCGGGTCCGGGGGAGAAAGGAGCCTTGGGCAGTATTTCTTTCTTATCAGGTGCAAGATGCAAGCTGCGCATTTCTAACAATATTCCATTTCTAACACCCCTTCTGTGAGCACCAGCTGGGGAGTGCAAGCACCAGGTGTAGGCCGCTTTCAGGAGCACTGTGATGTGGGGGTACTTCCCCTTGCGGCCGGTGAGATTCACTGCGGGGGACCATCCCCAGTTGGTGTGATCGGCCATAGGGGGAACCCCCCCCAGACACTGACTGGTCACTGTGGGGGGAAGGTGCCCCCACCTGGCCTAAAGTGGTACCAGTCACCCATGCCTTCAATTACCTGAAGGGGGGGGTTCAAAAGAGGATGGAGCTAGACAGCTCTCAGTGGTAGCAGAGAAGTTTAGGTTGGATATTAGGAAACACTTTCTCACTAGGAATAAAGTATTGGAACAGATTTACACAGAGAGGTTGTGAACTCCCCATCCTTGGAGGCTTTTAAGACCTGGCTAGACAAAGCCTTGGCTGAGATGATCTAGTTGGAGATGGTCCTGTTTTGAGCTGGGGTTTGGACTAGATGATTACCTGAGGTCCCTTCCAAGCCTAATTTTCTATGATTCTATGATTAAGGCTCCTGTATTAGCAAGGAAGTGATAAGGTGAGAGATGAGCAAAGCTGGCTGTTGATCTCTGCTACATGCCACTGCAGATGCGAAAAAAACACACATACAAGGTTCCTGCCAATCTGACATGGCAGAACATTCCTTCCCAATCCTGCTAATGAGTTTGACCCTCATCATATAGCACAGTTCTTAATCTTGATAAACTCAAGGCATCTCTTGATAGACTTGAGGCATCTCTCAATAGGCTCAAGGTACCCCTTGGAAAATGCCAGCTTAGCCGTCACTTACTTTTTGACTACAGAAAAATAACAGAGCAACTCTTCTGTTGCAAAGAACTCAGAAAGACCACAACAGGTTGGAATATTTTTAATATTATGGATTTCTATTTAAAATCCCTGGGTTTATTTTGTGAATCATGTTTCCACATCTAACAGTGCTAACATTGCATGGCACCTCACAGCACTCTTGAAAGGATCTCAAGGAACCCCAGAATGCTGTGGCACACTGGTTGAGAATTACTAATTGTAACAGGGGACCTTTGTCGGCCCCTATTAAGAAGAAGAAATGCATTGAGTTTAATTGCTGGAGGCAGACACGTGGCCCACATCGCAGCCGGATGACATCGTTCCACTTCGGACCATTTTAAAGGCATCTGAGACCAGCAGCACAAGGGACATCCCTGACTGGTCCAAATGGTTGGGAGGACCTATAAAAAGGTAACAATAGAAAAGGTGGGGTGCCCCCAGAGAGGGGACTGTGCAACTGAGAAGGTTGTAACAGTCTACGTGGAAGTGTAGAACTCAGCTGACTCAGATGGTTATAGATCTGTGGCAGTGCAGGCATATGACTCCAATGTAGTTGGGGGGTGATGGAGAGAAGGTACCATGGGTTAGGCAACCAGCAGTAAGACAGATAGAAAGCAATGTGAGAGGGCCATCCTGGTGTTGGTGACCCTGCTACCTTGATGGATGACAAGAGGAGTGAGAGGATCTGGGGTGGTAGATATCCTTTCTACCCCCTAAGGACTACTGAGGACCTGGTGGCAGGAACTCAGAGATAAGGGTATAGACTGAACTGTTACCAAGACAATAGAATGGAATAGACTGTACTGTTGCCATAATGATAGAGAGAGCAGCTGGCTGAACAAACCCACTAAGGCTGCAAGCTGGGTGAGTTCACAGCCCTCTGAAAGACAGACATTGAAATATGGATTGGCTGGGCATGGACAGAGTATAAGGGGTGGTGAACCCCTGAGACAGAGGTCTGTACACCGCACACCTCTCGTCTCACATGAGCCATTGATTTTCTTTCTTTTTGTACATTTTTTACTTTGTGGCAGGCCAGTAGGGGGCGCTCCTTCATTGTGCCACCCACCTCACTGTGCCCAACCACCTTCCAGGTTCTGAGTGCCTCCTTGGGGGCACCTTACATCTGACCAACCCCCTTCCTGGAGCACACCCACTAGTCTGGGGGTTCCACTGCCACCACCCAGGGCTCTGAACTAATTCTGGTTCTGCGCACCCTGGGAAACACAGGCCTAGTAGTCGTCAAGGGTACTTGATTCACTTCTAGAAGTCGGGATGCTTCCCTCAGTCAGAAGCTCAAGTAGTGGTCTCCCTTAGTCAGCCAAACCAAGGGGACCCCAAGGCATAATCTAGACCCACTCTCAATAAGTCTCCCATACTAGGTACAAAGGAGAACTTTATTGGTTACAGAGGGTAGGGTTAGAATAGGGTACAGGGTAGAGCAATGTCAGAGAAATCCCAAAGAGCAAACACCTGTGGCTGGGTAGCCTTTGATCATGCATCTGAGTTACTGCAAGCTATATATCTAGTTGGATCTCAGGTAGCTTACTCACAAGTATCATCCAGAGGCAGTTGGAGATTCCCTCTGGAGGCAGGCAGTTCCTTGATCATGAATTTTGAGAGAGAGCAAGTTTCAGATGGTACAGCTCTCCTCTGTCTCTGAGTCTCCCTCATGGCTGCTGCCCCATCCTGGGCAGTCTTTAACTTATATAGCCCTTGTGACCTCATTTATCTGGTCCAATGGAGGCCAGCACCTGTTGGCTGTCAGCCAACCCATTTGAAACACATCAGTAGTTGCCAGGCAGACTCTAGCCCACCAGGGAGCAAGCCCCTCACCCAGGCATGTGATACCAGTCACGTAGGCAGAGGGAGCAGGTTTCCCCCCTCTCTCAGGAATGTATCCAGCTCAGGTTACCCAAAGAGATAGGGTAAAGGTGTGTCTCCTCTGCTGGGCCCATCCTAATCAAATTGTCACAGAGCAGAGTTTTTGGGGAGAAACAAAGGTGGCCTTCTGCCACAACTTTCTCCCATAAAGGCATGGCAGGAAAGTCCAAGAAGGGACAGCCATCAGGGTGAGCACTAAAGATTAAGAAGGTGCTGCCTATAACACTAACATAGCATGTCACTAGCCAAATGTAGATTCTCTGTACAAATTCACAACTCTTTGTACAAGGTTTTCTCCAATAACAGCCACCCATGGGAATATACCCAACAACATTCTCCTGGGAAAAAACATCCAAAATAAACCCAAATAGAATACAAAGAGGAAGGGTGGAAAGTATAGTCCATTCTTATTTGAATCAATGTGAATCTCATTTATGTACAGGTAGGTACTAATTCTCCTATAAAAGTAGGTAATAAATGCATAGCTAGGCATATTATATTAATCACAGGTTCTGCACAAAAATTATTTTAACTACTTTGTAAAGAAAATTCATTGGGTTTATGACATTATAGGAATTTCCATTAAGATGTGCCGATGATGTTGGTTTATATTTAAAGACTTTATGTAGATCTAAATCTGATTTCTGGCGTTTGTCCATGTTACACCTCTCCTGTTACCACGTTACACTTTTCCTGTGTCCACATGACAAAAATTGCCATTAAGCTAGCTAAATAGTGTCTGTGTATCCACATTGTCAACTGATTTTATCGTTTTAGATTTTTTTTTATCATGGTAATTTTAAACACCTCTGACATGTTTTATTTTTAGCTCCTGAATTTCTTCCATGAGGGTTTTTTTATCGTTTTAAATTTTCCATGTGGATCTGACTTACACCTGAAAATGTGATTTTCCCTGCTTTGCAACTATTACACCACCAGGTGCCACTTGGGTTCACTCAGTAATTCATGGAAAGCCATTGAATCTCTATTGTAATACTTCAGCAGGACTCCAGGGGCTAATCTTGCAAATTTTTACTGGTGATTTAGTTCAAGGTTCAGATTAATAAAAAATACAATTTTTTTGGATTCCAAAACAAATTGTTCCCTGTGTTCACATGTACTTTGTATTATGGGTCAGCCACTTCAAGACTCAGGCTAATTAAAATTACTTTTTGTTGGACTGGGTTTTTCATTTTTGGTTTGGCAGGGCTGGGTGGAGGTGGTCAGAAGTGAAGGGGACCGGCAGGGCTGAGAGGGTAGGGGTAACCTGGGTGGTAAATGTAACCCGAGTGGTACTCAGATGAGGTACCCCCTCTCCAATGGAAGGGATTTAGCAGATGTTAGTGCACTATGGGAGGGGTAGCTGCTTATGGGGAAGCAGCTCTCCTCCTATCCCCTATAGAATAGAGCTGAGACCAATTGGAAATTAAACACATGTGGATTTAATAGGGAAAGAACAGGGTGGAATATAACATACATGCAGGGGACAAGGGGACCCTGGGAGACAATGATACCCCCCGCTCCAGGCATCTGGGGGCAAGGGGGGGACCCAGGGGAGCAGAGGGGAGTCAAAGGGACTTCAGGTGAATATATGCATATGACAGAGACAAATCAACAACAGACTTGAGGCACAGGGCTCACAAAATATAAGATGCAGGATTTCCCAAAATATGAGGAGCAGATCCCACAAAATTTGAGGCATAGGCACCCCAGCGCAGGGAACCCACTCCCAGTGGGGATTCCTTTCTGCAAGCAACTCAACCCTCTGGTACCCTGGCCAGAAATTGAACCCATATCTCTCACATGACAAGCAGAAAACTATACCACTGACCTATCAATACCTGGGCTGCTAGCTTCAATCCCAGACTCTAGTGCCCCTGGGATCCTCCATGTCCTGTCTGCACACTGAGCTGCCTGGCTTCATGACAGAGTGAGGTCAGAAAGAACCCAAGCCATCTGCAGCTTGGGGCTTTGATCCCTCCTGGATCCACTGCACACTGCTTCTGGGAGAGTAGGGGTCTGCAGATCAGGAGTGGAGGGCACTGGCAGTGTATGGTGTGGGCTGTGCTAAACTGTTATATGTGGCCATTTCACCCAGCTCTGGGGTGTATCTCAGCCCTCCCCATACACTGTTATATGCAGCTGTTATACCCCACAGCTGGGCTCACCTCTGCCCTCCCCACACCCTATTATATGTAGACATTACACCCCAGAGCTAGGACCAACCCGTACCATGTCTCTGGCACTAGGGGCTTGCCTGGACACCCCTGACCATGTGGGCTTGCCACATTTCCAGCTGTCATCCCAGCTCAAAAAACAGTTCCTTATTCAAGACCATATACTTAGTATAGTGTGCATGGGGTGCTGTGAGTTGACAGCCTGGCATGAACAATCAGCACTTTGAGCCCAGCAACACTCTAGTCAGAGATGTCTGAAAGAATCCCGCAGTGGCATAGAGTCATGGTATGGGGGGCCTAAGAAGGATTTCCATCTCTAATCCCAACCCAAAATAAATTCCTTATTGGAGCCCATATACTTATTACAGTGTACATGGGGGGCTGTCAATCAGGCCATGCTTTGGGCCATGCAAGACTCTGGTCAGAAGTATCCAGGAGATTCCCATGTTGGTACATAGGCATGGTGGATGTAGGATATTAATTTACATATTATTTGGTAAATATGCTTAGCTAATGAAATTCTCTCTCTTTAGAATGTTTAATTCATTAATAAGAAGCTTTTATGGGGTATATATAGATTAGCTTTAAAAAAGGAACTGGGAACCAGGAATAAGGACCTGGGACTTAAAGGAACAAAGTGCAGCCTCATGAACCATAGCATGTAGCTTTGATGTTGGCTGCCCCAAAACAGTGGATGATGAGAAGGCCAGTCACTGCCAGCCAGGAGTCCCTGCCCCACACCACCACAAGCAATGTGGAAAGAGGGGAGCCCCTATGTGGTGCAGATGTTCCTTGACCTTCAGCAGAGGCAGGCAGTTTGAAATTCAGGAAGCAAACCCTAACCTGAGTGCCCCAAAACAGTGGGAGGTCAGAACAGGCCACTCACTGCAAGCAGGGTGTCCCCTACAGCCCCAGGCCCAGGCAGAACAGGGACTGGCAGGGAATTTTGCAAGTGAAATGTTCCTGGGAACTCAGAAATGTGTGGGATGGATGACTGATGAACAGAGCAAATAAAGTGCATGGCTTGCCAAGTGCAAGTCACAGCTAAGCAGACTTTTACCAGTTCTGGAAGAAAACCCTAACATGTAGCAGTGGGTACATGTGGTATGTCTTGGGTAGCTCTGGGTAATTAATCATGGAATAGCCCCTTGGCATACCAGAAGGTAATGCAGGAATGGGGATTTGTCTCTATGAACTGCTTCCTCTATTCCTAACAGGGCAAGCAACAAGAAAACAATGCTGGCCCTAGAACAGTCACATCTATAGGAAACTATAGGGTTTATTGAACTGGGCTGGTGTCTGTTCAAACTCCTGGAAAGCTAGGTTTGGAGTCTGCCTCAAGGCACAGACTGATGAGAGCTGTAACCTGAGCTGCAGGGGAACCTGAATTGATATACAAATACTGCAAAATGCCGATAGGACACTGCACTGTCTGATTTCAAGTCTCCCCCCAAAAAGCAGTCCCTGGGTCCTTGGACTCTGCAGCATGACATGATGAAATCACATCTAACTATAAAAATAAAAAAATAAAATAAAATTTCCCAATCAAAAAGAGCCTGGTCACTGATTTCTCATGCTTTGGGGTGCATCTCACTTCCAACCCACAGTCCCTGCCCCCCCAGCGCTGCCACTACTCTTCACTCCCAACCCACAGCCTCTACCCCCCAGCCCTGCCCATCCAGAGCCTGAGTGCCCCAGCAAAAAAGAAGCTTCTGTTAATGCAGACAAAGCAATTCAAAGGGGGTCTGAGTTTTTGGTTGTAGCCATGTTGGTCTAAGGACATAGGCAGGCAAGATTCTTTGGGAAGATGTGGTACCTTTTATTCGACCAACTGAGTAGTTGGAAAAAAGTTCTTGGCAAGCTTTCAGGTGCAGTTGTCCTTCTTCAGGCATGGGGAGTTTCTGTTGTTCTGAGACTCCAAGAAATGAAAGAAACTTGAAGTGTGGCAGGATGTCAGTGAAAAAGTAAATAGGGTTGGCACTCCAGGATTTGGCCAGAGTCACTCAACTAGTTTTATGGTTCTGTTGAGGAATCAAGGTAATGGTCTTAGCGGCGGGGAGTGGGAAATGGTCCTCTCCAGTCCTACAGGTGGCACAATATACAACAATCACACAGAAAACATGATCATGCTTTACAGCCAAGCCACTGCTCCCTAGCCCTGCCTGTGTCCCTCACTCTGAACCTGAAGCCCCCTGCCCCACCAGCTCTGCCAGCACCTCTTATTCCTAGCTAATCTACAGCCCCCCCCAGCCCAGCTGGTGCCCCTCACTCCTGACCCACAGCACCCTGCCCTCCCAGGAGGCAGCAGTATGACTGTCAGGCAGAGCAATGGCAAACAGAGGATGGTCAAAGGAGGACAGGGACATGCTGCTGGGGACAAAAATAGGCTTAGAAGCAACAGGAGTACCAGAGCAGAGGGGCAAGCTTGGGAGTAGAGGACAGCAGCGGAAATAAGTATTGAAATGATCTGGTTGTAGGCTGGGGGGATATGACTGCAGGTGATGAAGATCTGCCAATGCAGCAGTTAAAAGATTGACATGCAAATAGACTAAGTGATAAGAAAATTCCTCTCATTGAGCCTGGGCTGTTTTTTTTCTTCACCTCAACCCACACCATGCCGCTGCCATGCAGGGGTGAGGGAGTTAGCTCATGGCCACTGTGTGGTGATGGGGGGGCAGGGGGGAGAGGGAGTTGGAGTAGGCTGATTAGGCCCCCAGCCCCACTTTGGGGGAAGCTGTCCTGGGCACGAGGAATCTTAATCAACCTTGATAAGAACCCCAGGACACCCCCACAATGGTTCTCAGCTTTGGAAAAAATCCTGCTCTGTGACATGAGGATACAAACAACAGACAAGAGGCACAGGATTCTTTCTGGTTTACATAAAAATTTCTGTAGTAATGTTTCCATTCAGACTGTAGCCTGGGTACATGATACCCAGATGCCAACATACAGGGAGGTGGGGGGGTGGGAAGGCAGCCAGACCTTCTGTGTACCCTTGTGTAGCCCTAAGTGTACCCCACACCCAGTGCCCGGTGCAACAAGTGTGCAGAAAAAGTAGAGGGCAGAACTGCTTTGGGTCCAGGCTTGGGTAGGGGGGCAGCACCTTCAGGAGGCCTGCCATACAGACCCCTAATGCCAATCTAGACTTGTGAGGGGGATGCAGGCAGGCTCACTCTTGCAGACCTTTGCATGAAAAGATTTCCCTCCCCAACCAGCAGTACCTCATGCAACAAGCAACAATCACTCAAAAAAAAAAGCAGGAGGCTTTGCAGGGGAGGCAGGCAGCGCTGCCTATTGAACTCAACCTCCCCACAAAAAATGCATGTCTCCCAAGCAAAACCACCAAAAATTCCCCCCCCAAAAAACAACCTGGAATGACCTAAGAAAATAAACCAACCAAACTATCAAATCTTGTCCTAAAACACTACCTGGCAGTAAAGTAGTACTGAAAGAGCAGGAGGGTAAAATTGTTCTGATGTGCCCCCTACCACACTTTACTAGTTATAGTATAATAAGCCATTGTGTGGTAAATCATGTCCACATTACTTATTTAGCCATCTTAAACTAAACAAGAAAAATTAAACCAGGAACATTTTTAGTCACTAAATGCCGAGTACATGTACAAGGACCCATAGTACAGTTTCAACAGGGATAGCATGTCTAAGTTGATATAGAGCATAATCCTGATCCAAATGTCAAATCCTTCTGTGCAGTCAGTGATCTGCAGAGATTGTGCAACAGCCTTCAATTTAACATACATCAAGACATTACCCAGTCCTATTCCTCAATGCAAGAGGTGACCTATACTGATTTTTTACATTTTATTGTTTGAATTCATCATGTTCATAGTTGATATTAATATACAAGGAGAGCTCCCAGAGATAAACTGACAACAGACTGCAAATAGATATTTGCACTGAATTCTGATCAGTCTCATCTATGCAGACAGAGACTTGCATCCTGTATTGTTATCTATGACTTTTTGTGTCTGTACAATTACATTTTTTTCCTCATTATCCACCAAGGCATGTACAATCTTTTGTGTTCTACTGTCTTTGATAAAAAAGCATCTTATACCCTACTGCTGTCATGTGCATGGGCTGTAATACCCATTCCTCAATATAAGTGTACAATTTACCATGAACAACACGTGCCCCTGGCAGCTGGGGAGGCATGGTAGTGGTGGGAGTGTGGTGGTGGTGGCAGGACCATGGCAGTGGTAAGTGGGAGCTCCTGCAGATGCCACTGGTGCTGTCAGCGGTGGGAGGGTGGCAAGCGACAACTGCCCATAGGCACTGTCGACAGTGTCCCTGCATGTACCCCCACCCCCAATGCGTTGCCCCTGAGTCTGTGGACTCAGAAGGATTTTTTTTCTTATTTAGTTTCTTCTCAGTGCTACTGACTGACATTGACTTGACCTTACATAGAACAGTCTGAACTTTGTTGGCACACATAAATTTCTTACTTATTAAAAGGAAAGATTTAAAGATTTCCAAGTTGCCTGCTGCAAGACAACATGTGCATTTGGCAAATGTAATTACTAATAATCTCTTCCCCCTGCTGCTTATACATGCAGTTTCTAGCCTAAGGCCAACAGGTGTGATCAAAAGTAAAAAGGCATGTGATGCTAATATCTATACCCAGAATGTGTGCAGAGACCTTCCTGCAGTTAAGATGTCACTTGCTAGGTTATGTGGGCAGTTATTACTATAACCTTCAGCTACTTGGCAGCTATGTCCGTGGCATGGATCTGATCAGCTTGTGTGCAGGCACAATGCCATTCTAACAGATGGGCAAGGTTACAATTATCCAAGTCTGTGTGTGCACCATCTTATTTTGATGGACACCACACACTCTTCCAGGAATATCTAAGTGCTATACATCCTGAACTGCAGCACTAACAACTACATCAAGGTGCTATTGATAATTCAACTCAGAGAGCAATTAAAAAAATATTGTATGCTAAGGCCTCAGCATTCATGATCATCTTAAGGCACCTTTGAACTGATGGAGAGGTACAAAAGGGCCTTAGTGGAAATGAGAATCAGACCATTTAGCTGTGGAATGCAAGATTAGTAATACTATGAATCAGGAGTGTTCCATTTTTTTGTTACCAAGTATGTTGATACAGAATGTGAAGAGTGATTCCTTGACTGTTGGTAAGGGAATTTGCCCCTGTTGAAGGTCTTTGTGATAGCCAGTGGAAAAGAGCAGTATGAAAATACATACCCCTGCTTAATCCACTTGCTAGACATAAATTTAGGTGAAATGATCCTAAAAGGCTTCCTTGGCTCGAACCTGCTTCATAGTATTACCAGTGAGGAAACCTGTTCTGCATAAATACTATGCTGTGCAAAGAGTTAAAAACAGCTAGAGCATTGGTGGTTCAATGGTAGCAGTCTCACCTGCTGCAGGGGAGGCCTGGGTTCAATTCCTGGCCAATGCAAGTTGCTTTTCAGGATGTGCATGTTAATGAGGTTATTTGAGCCCAGCTGTCTTTCCTGCCCAGAGCAGGGGGACTGGACCTGATGATCTCATGAGGTCTCCTCCTGCCCTCTAAAGATCTGTAAATCTGTCTGCAGTATAGTATTGTATTGAAAAACAAACCATTTGATTCAGTATATGACAGTAATATTAGATTATATTGTATGGTGTTGCTGGTCTAATATACACCACAATCATGAAAACGAATCTACAAAAGAGCCATGCACCAGTACGGAGACACTTTCAAGCCAGGGACCATAGTATTGGTCCCTGACAGAATTTCACTGAAAACCTTTTCAGGTTCATGGCCATTCATTTCGAATATATATATATTTAATTTTTTTTAGATGGGGGCTGCCATCTTGATGCCCTGTTATAGTGGGGAGTACGCCAAGAACTTCTATAGGGGTGACAAGACTCCCCAGAAGTTCCCAAGGGTGGGACATGGAGGCAACTGCTCTCTCTGGGAGTGGAAACTTACTGGGAAAGATGCCAGTGGCATAGTCTGGAGAGTTCCTGGCACCACAGCTCCCCCTCTTTATCAGCTCATGCCAGATCTGGGTTGGCCAGTGCACAGTGAACCACATCATAAAGATGGACCCTGCACTGGCTGAAGTTAGAACACAGGCCTAGGAGCACAGCTGTGGGAGCATTCACCTAGACCACAGACTGGGCAGGAGCGAAGGGAGTAGAATGGAGCCTGCTCTTCTGATCTGAGGCTTGAAGGAGCCTCAGCACCGAGGGACCAGATCCATGCTGCAGAGGAGCTGACAGCATGACACGGAGGCCATGAGAGACATTTTTTTTTTCGCTGCACCGGCGACAGCAGTGAACTGAGTCCATTCTGGATGGGGCTACAAGGCCCTCTGGTCACATTAAAGGTTAGCGACACTAGATGAGAAAAAATTAAGGACTTAGCAGACTATCCCTGATGGCCGTTGTTATAGAACTGTGATAAGGCGGATGTCAAATATTGAGTAAGAAACATAGACACAGGAAGTGTGATATGCCGAATCCATTGCCTGCCCCTTGAGGGGGACTGTCACTAAATTTCTGAAATCACCTACCAGGGCTGAAGCCCAACTATTTGCCCAACTGGGAAGACAGTACCATCCCACCATCCTATGGCACACAGCCTGGATGTGGTTGGCATAAGATCTGGCTGGCATAAGGATGGGATCTAAGGAGGAGGTAAAGCCCCAAGAAACAACAAGACACTTGTGAGGGCAGGTGTAAACCATCAAGGATCCTCCCCTCTTATTTAAAAGATGCAGGCAAGACAGAGGGCATGCCCTGCTAACAAAAGCCAGCAAGGTCAAGATGTCAGGCCCCAAGAACTGCTGCTCAACAGTTCGGAGCCCTAGACCTCAACAGCAGACTCAAATGAGGCAAATGCCTGCTCCGAATCAGCACCTGGAATTGGTCTCCTGATCACTCTCCCCTCCCGAGTTACAATTCTGGTAAAATAGCCAAAGAAAAATGATAATATGGCAGTAACAATGATTTTTATGACCTGGGCCAAAAATCACTTTTAGGGACCATGAGCTAGATAGATAGATAGATAGATAGATGTACACACAGCCAAGACTGCATGCTACCTTTCAATACAATTATAAAATTCCCACTGAAGTCATACAAAGTTGTGCGGGCACATATAAAAACATAATCTGGCCTTAAGTTTTTACTATTACATTTGGTTTTAAATGCATCATTATTTCAAAAGTTACATAAACCTAAACAAAAAGGAGTTTTCAGGGATATAGTTATATGATTACAGCAATGAGGAAAAGTGCCAGACTTTATAACAATAGGATCATAGAAAATTAGGTTTGGAAGGGACCTCAGGATGTCATCTAGTCCAACCTCCTGCTCAAAGTAGGACTATCCCCAACTAGATCATCCCAGCCAAGGCTTTTTAAAACTCCCAAGGATGGCGAGTCCACAACTTCTTTGGGTTACCTGTTCCAGTGTTTTACTACCCTCCTAGTGAGATTGTGTTTCGTAATATCCAGCCTAAACTTCCCTTGCTGCAACTTGGGGCCATTGGTCCTTGTTCTGTCATCTGCCACCACTGAGAACAGTCTAGCTCCATCCTCGTTTGAACTCTCCTTCAGGTAGATGAAGGCTGCTATTAAGTCCCCTCTCAGTCTCCTCTTCTCTAGACTAAATAAGCCCAGTTCCTTCAGCCTCTCCTCAAAAATCATATGCTCCAGCCCCCCAACATTTTTGTTGCCCTCCATTGGACTGTCTCTAATTTGTCCACATCCTTTCATTAGTGGGGGGCCCAAAACTGGACACAGTACTTCAGATGTGGCCTCACCAGTGCCAAATAGAGGGAAAGAATTACTTACCTTGATCTGCTGGCAGTGGTTCTACCGATGCAGCCCAGTATACCATTAGCCTTCTTTGCAACAAGAGCACACTGTTGGCTCCTATTCAGCTTATTGTCCACTTATTTAGCTTAGAGAAGAGAAGACCAAGGGGGAATTTAATAGCAGCCTTCAACTGCCTTAAGGGGGGTTCAAAAGAGGATGGAGCTAGGCTGTTCTCAGTAGTGGCAGATGACAGAACAAGGAGCAAGGTCTCAAGTTGCTGCAAGGAAAGTTTAGACTAGATATTAGGAAGAATTTTTTCACTAGGATGATAGTAAAACACTGGAACAGGTTACCCAGAGAAGTTGTGGAACCTCTGTCCTTGGATGCTTTTAAGACCCAGCTAGACAAAGTTTTGGCTGGGATGATCGAGTTGGGGATGGCCTTGCTTTGAGCAGGGGGTTGGACTAGATGACCTCCTGAGGTTCGTTTCAACCCTAATTTTCTATGAGTTGATGCCCTGGGTCCTTTTTTGCAGAGCTGCTTTTTAGCCAGTCAGGCCCCAGGCTGTACCAGTGCATGGGATTGTTTCCTCCTAAGTGCAGGACTTTGTACTTCTCATTATTGAACTTCATGAGATTTCTTTTGGTCGAATCCTCCAATTTTTCGAGGTCTCTCTGAATCCTAGCCCTACCCTCCAGTGTATCTACCTCTCCCCACAGCTTGGTGTCATGTTCAAACTTGCTGAGGATGTACTGTATGCCATCTTCCAGGTCACTGATGAAGATATTGAACAAAATCAGCCCCAGGACTGACCCCTTTTCTAAGTAGTCCTTAACCTGTTCTTTCACCACTGTTGGCTGCTCACCTGCTCCCCAAACTGTGCTGCCTAGTGCAGTAGTCTGGGAGCTGACCTTGCCTGTGAAGACTGAGGTGAAAAAGACATGGAGTACTTCAGCTTTTTCTTCATCCTCTGTAATTAGGATGCCTCCCCCATTTAGTAAAGGACCCACACTTTCCCTGATCCTTTTCTTGTTGTAGAAACCCTTTGTTACCCTTCATGTCCCTTGCTAGCTGCAACTCCAATTGTGCTTTGGCCATCCTGACTTCATCCCTGTATACCTGAGCAATATTTTTATACTCCTCCCTAGCTCTCTGTGCAAGTTTCCACTTCTTATAAGCTTCCTTTTTGTGTTCCCTGCTAAGCCAGGCTGGTCTACTGCCATACTTGCTAGTCTTCCTGCACAGCAGGATGGTTTGTTCCTGCGCTCACAGTAAGGCTTCTTTAAAGTACAGCCAGCTGTCCTAAACTCCTCTGCCCCTCAGCCTGGCTTCCCAGGGGATCCTGACCATGAATTCCATGAGTGAGTCAAAGTCTGCTTTCCTGAAGTCCAAGGTCCTTACTCTGCTGCTCTCCATCCTTTCTTTCCTCAGGATTCTGAACTCAGTCATCTCACGGTCGCTGCTGCCCAAGTTGCCATCCACTAGTATATTCCCCACCCCTAGTGGCTTGGAAATTCAATGCATCCACAAAATGAGTTCAGATAATAATAAGCAGCAATGAAAGCCAAGGCACTGCATTGTAGTCATAGGCTGGCATGTCAGCAGTTCAGCCCTTTCCTATTGCTCTGTTAAGATTACCACCACGGATGCTAGTGCTGATTGGGACAGCACATTATGACACCTGTATGATAGGAAAGGGACTGCAACTTTTTCCACATAGAGGTAAAACAATGATCCAAATAATTAAAACAATGATTTAAAGCAAGTCTTCTCACACCTCTTCCAAATTGTGCACTACATCTTCCTATAAAGAAAGTTCCATAGAACTTCCTCCCCTCCTTCCTTTTGTGACCACTTTGGTGGCAATTGTAGTAATTGTTCAAACAGGAAAGTAATATTAGGACAATATGGAATGTATTTTAAGCTTTCCTTAATGATCTACTGCCTGAAAACAGAAAATAGGGCCATGACCATGTCACCACGCCAGAACTGGTCCATGGAGCCTTTTGATCCAGCCTGCAGAGCCATGGCTTTGGCGCCATTAGGCAGTGGGGGCTTGGCCTGTACCATTCTGCAGCCAGGCAGCAGGGACTTTGATGGAAGGGAAGCTATGCTCACAGTGTACTGCAGCTAGACAGCAGGAAGAAGGTGGCAGTGGTAATTCAATCCTAGTACCTCAGACCTGAGCTGGGCCATTCGGGCCTGCAGCTGGAAAACGTTACTAACCGCTGCTCTCGTGGATGGCCTGCACGCACCTTGTAATGCATCCTGGACCACAGTCTGAGAATTACTGAACTAAACTCTATAAGGTGTCTCTTTAACCAAATGTGGTTGTAGAGAGAGAGACAGGTCAAAAGTCCAACTGCAATCAGATTCATGTCAGAAAGCAACCCCAAAGTTAAAACTGACATTAAGGACCAGATTTTTAAACATTTTTAAGAGACTCAAGAGGCCTGAAGCCCTAAAAAGATTGGACATTTACATACCATTCTGATGGGATGATGAACTATGAACAGCAGACCTTGGAGCCACAATACATTTGACCTTCTGCTGACTATGAGAACTTCAGCACTGCATCCTAAGCAGGAAAAAAATTGCAGGGATCAGCTAGCATCAAGTGCAGTCAGTGCTACGTTTGAATCAACTGATGGTCACAAAGTTCTGACATTGAATCATGAACATTATGTTACTTCTTTCGTAAACTGCATCCAGTTGATCAGACTTTTGTTACATAACCTGCCTCTGAATACCTTAAAATGTCCGGATGAGTTTTGTGTTGTACTGAAGGCCTTGAGTGTTCCCTAGAAATCTATTAGCAAACCTTTTATTTCAAGAAGGCAGTGATAAAAAAATACGAAGCTTCAGCCATTTCCAACTGTTTAAAATGAATAAATTCAGCTTGCTGTGTCCCATTATAGCTTTATATCATCAGCACAACAGTTAACTGGTGTCACCATGAGGCTTACTTGACAACTACATGTTGATGTTTCCACTATAGTTATTCTAGGCACTGCCTATTTTTTAACTTTCCGTAATGTGACATATTTGTTAAAGTGATCAGTAATTTGGGGTGTCTCAATATTTAGATGTCCGTCTTGAAATACTTAAAAGATTTCCAGGAGGTAGGAGATTAGCACTTCTAGATATTCAGGTCCCTTTAAACTACTGGCTGTTTCTGAAAGTTCAGGACTATTCCTTTATTTTATACTGCAGGCACAACTACTAGAAGCTTTCAATGGGAGCTGAATGTGTGAGTTAAGAGCAAGGATGTGGCCTTTTGTGAAGCCTGAAGGAAACACTGCAACAATATAAACATGAGGATGGGCACTCAGTGACATTGTTGCAAGTGGAGTACCTAACTCCCTGAGGCTCTTTTGAATGTCTCTGCTATAATATTTAATTTGGACTTTATATATTTAATTTGGACCCTGAGACAAAATCATCACTGCTTCAAATTCAGCAGCTTCTATGCTAGATTCCCTCCATCTTTCAATATCAAGCACAAGAACCAGGAAAATATGACAGGGAGGGAGAATTTTTGCATACTTTCCCACAGTTCTGGAGCATCTGGGAAGAGCTGTGTGTAATATATAGACCAGGGTTATTAACTCCACCCCCCCCCACACACACACAAATTGATTTCAGTGCCTTCATTATAGATTTTTAGTGCCACCTTCAGGCTAACCCAAGAATTATTCTAGAGCTTTCCTTTTTTTTTTTTCCTTAAAGGAAAATTTTTCATGTTCCAGGTAAAATTAGCTGGATCAGGTCCAAATCTGTTTGAATCATTCAAAAACCATATGTGGCCCTGCAACCAGTAAATATCCTCCATCCCCACCTGGGGCTTCAGATACTTCCAGATCCTTTGGCAGGCATCCTACTTGCAAGCCCAAGCCTGGAGGCTTGGGATTCAGATGTCCCTGAGTTTTTCTTGCCCTCAACTGTGTGGCCACAGGAGCCAGCTAGGGAGGAGTCTCCCATTTCCAGAAAGTCAGTGAGATCCTCCCACTGAAAGCTGGTCAGTGGGAAGCTAACTATGAGGATCTTGCAGTGAGTCCTTTCCACAAGCAGACAAGGGTGCAACCCTCCACTACACAATGCCATTTTAATTGTATTACCTTTGTCAGGGTATTTTCCCTGCCAGGTAAGAGCTTCCACTTGAGTGTCACTGCATTCCAAGCCTAGCGTGAAACCCCAAAGCTTATCATAGATATGAATCTAAACAAGATTTCCCAATCTGAATTTTACAAGTATATACAAGTACTAAATGACTGCGGAGAAACCAGAGTTACTGCACAGTAGCGTCTCCAAACAGTTTCTTGGTGACACTGACTGCACAGTAGCTCATTACTACTGTGCAGCAGTGTCACATCATGCTTCATGCCATACGACACTATTGTGCAGTAGTAATCAAGCTACTGAGCAGTCAGGTTCTCATGTAGACGTGGCCCCTGTTTCTCACTTGGTCTTCAACAAAACCTTCCCACTTACCTTTTTTTCTGATCACTATTAATAAATACCTTGCCATGTTTAACCTGTTCTTGTGGTTTAGTGATCGAATCCTTATCTGCCATGTGGGAGACCTGGGTTTGATACACAAATGTCCATATAACTACAACCATTTATACACTGAATGTCTGTACCCTATTTGGCCTTTGGGTACTGTCTCTGTGGTCTAAAGTGGGGGACAGATGCTATGGGCAGCCTCTACTCCTCTGTATTTCTGCCTAGGCAGATGCATTGAAGGTCCTGGTGATCTCTCACAGCATACATCATGATCAAGAAAGATCAATTGTTTAAAGTGCCATGTTTAAAGCACTTTAATGAAGTTCCCTACTTCTTGCACCAGTCTCTTGAGCAATAGGACCTCACCTGGGGACAACTTAATTTCTGCATTTTAGACCCCCTTAAATACTGCATATCAGGGCTGGGATAGTTATACAAATCTAACCATACTACTTATGAATTCGGGTTAATATTATGAAATTGTATAACTGTTACTATAAAAATGGCTGGATCATAAATACTTCTTTCAATGTGTATTCAACTTGCTGTTTTTGATTGTAGCCATGTTGGTCTAAGGACATAGGCAGGCAAGGCTCTTTGGGTAGATGTGATATATTTTATTAGATCAACTAAATAGCTGGAAAAAAGTTCTTTGCAAGCTTCTGGGTCCAATCACCCTTCTTCAGGCACACGGAATCTCTGAGATGCCAGTCTCAGAACAGCAGAGGCTCCCTGTGCCTGAAGAAGGTTGATTGCAAAGATTGTTATCCATCATAGTTTCATAGTTTCATAGTCTGTAGGGTCGGAAGGGACCTGAGTAGATCATCTAGTCCGCCCCCCTGCCATGGCAGGAAAGAGTACTGGGGTCATCTAACCTCCTCTTAAACACCCCCAGGGTAGAGGCCAGCACCACTTCCCTTGGAAGTTTGTCCCAGACCCTAGCCGCCCTGACTGGGAAGTGGCGCCTCCTGATATCCAGCCTAAATCTCCCCTCTGCCAGCTTGTGACCG
>NW_017728943.1:101116588-101145645 GCF_001723895.1 Crocodylus porosus
GTAGTCTGTTGCTTCCTTCTAGTGTGCCCACATCCCCCCACATCTTAGTGTCATCAGCAAATTTGAACAGGGTGCTTTTTACCCCCTCTCCAAGTCACTGATGACTTTAATTACCCATCAGACTAGGGGTAATTAAGTACACTTAACATGTGTGCTTTGGCCAACAATAGACATGGTAAGTAGGTAGCTGAGACTGGAGGAGGTAGTTTTTCCTGCCCTCAGAATTGGGCAGGAATTGGAAGGAATAGAAATTAACAGCAACAACTCAAAGGAGTTTTAAATGAGTCATAGGAAATGACTGGGGAGAGATGAACAGAGTTGGATGAGAGCTGGAAAAAAGAAAGAGATGGGCAAGCTATTTTAGCAGGCTGGACCTCATTTATTTGATAGGATTAATTTAGATCAGAGTAAAAATTATAAGCTGTTTACCTGGGAATGTTCATAAATGAAGAGGGCCTGCATTCAGGAAGTCTTTTTTTAATGATCTTTTGAATTTTCTTAGCTTGTATGAAGGTCTGTGCAAAAACTATCTATACCCTTAGGCTTACAGGCCATGAAGCTTAGACCTTAATGAAACTCTAGGAAAGGGGCTGCTATACCTGTGGTAGTTGGGAGTCTTCATAAATGAAGAGGGCCTGCATTCAGGAAGTCTTTTTTAATGATCTTTTGAATTTTCTTAGCTTGTATGAAGGTCTGTGCAAAAACTATCTATACCCTTAGGCTTACACGCCATGAGGCTTAGACCTTAATGAAACTCTAGGAAAGGGGCTGCTATACCTGTGGTAGTTGGGAGTCTGATGGTCAGAGCAATACCCTGACAACAGAGACTTGGGGCCTGGGCTTCAGCTCATAGGACAGAGAGGGTACTAGAGACAGGGCCCAAGAAAGAATCAGTTCTCAGACAATATCTAAATTGCAGAGGCTTCAAAATCTGTAAGGAGCTAGTGTCTGGGTTCCTGAAAGCAAAGTAGGGAGTGGACAACAGATGGCACTTGGCCCAGATCCTGTCACAAGAGCAACCTCTTCTAAGGTGGTGTTTAAGGTTAGGAATTCATGTATTCTTATAAATACAACTTCTATTCACCAAATATCATGAAGATAATGAATATGTTTCTTTGCAAAGAACTCAGAAAGACCACAATGGGTCAGAATGGTTTTAATATTATGGATTCCTAGTTGAAATCCCTGGACACCCTTAAAAAGATCTTGTGGCACTTTGGTTGAGAATCACTGCCGTATACAAATCAATGATATCGTTTTCTAAATTGTGTTTGAGGTACAAAAAAATGAAGAAGTTATTACTTTCCAAGGTACCCAATGGATATTTAACTGCATAAGTGGACCAGCCCCAACAGGAGAAATTAAGAGACACCTACCCTAGAAGAGCCTGATAGCCATGGTTCTCACCTGGGAAAGAGAGACTGAATCAGATAAGATTTGAGCTGTAGGTCTGCTCCAGCTCAAGTCACACCCTAAGCATTGGCTATCAGCTATTCTGGAATGACTTCCCTGTTTCACAAAAAGTTTAGTGAAATAGTCTAAGTAAAAAAGGAAAATCAACAGAAAATTCCTGGTTAGGACCAGTTATAAAATTAACTGATACAAGTACATATAAACTCTGGGAGCTGCAATCGATTCTGTAATTTATAAACACTTTTAAAAAATGTTATCACGTAAGAACACAGGCTGGATATCCTGGATAATACCCCAGGCCCTCCGGCACCCTATTTCTGGCAGGAGGCAGAATCAAGTGACCCAGAGGAGGGTGTCAGAGTCTCACAGGAGAGACAGGTATGAGACAGGAGGCAGGGTAGATGTGGCACCTTATAGGTTAACTCAGGGCTGTCAAACTAGCAGCCTGTGGGCCACATGCACCCCACCCCCCAAGGGGATAAACAATGACCTCTGGATTTGGCCTGAGCACTGCTCCCCTCTTTGCTCTCTTCCTGCTGCTGCCTGAGTCCCCAGGCTCTCCCTCCCTCCTCCAGCCTAGGGTTACCATATGTCCAGGTTTTTCCAGACATGTCCTATTTTTGAGTTCTCCAGTTTCCCTCAAGGCAGTTTTTTGAAATCTGAACCAATGCCTGAAATTTTACTTAGCTCCACCAGTGGGAACAGAGGGAAGGCAATTGGAGGCAAGGGCACCACTCGAATCTGTGTGTGTCTGTGTGAGCCTCAGCAGCTGAATGCAGGTAAGTCTTGGGTGGGGGTGGAATTTGGAGGACTGGAGCAGTGGGTGCAAGGGGAAGTGCCTACCCCTCCAGTGGGGGGGACGGGGAGGGGCTTTGAGGGAAGTGGGAAAGTCTGTGGCGGGGCTGGCAGCACTAGGGCCACTGCACGAAGGGGGCAGAATGGGCAGGAGATGCTGCCCGGGGGGAGGGGGGGCCATGGCATTGTACCATGCTGGGAGCCCCTGCAGTACAGTTGGTGGCAGGGGGGCTTTTGCAGCCAGTAGGGGCAGCAGGGAGAAAGGGTGCTTGTGTGACACTGTGTGGCAGGGAGGAACCTGCAGCCCCTAGTCTGTCAGCAATTGGACATCCCTAGACTAACTAAACCAAATAAGCTCCATAGAATCATAAAAAATGAGACTTGTAAGGGACCTAAGGTCATCTAGCCCAACCCCATGCTCAAAACAGCACCATCCCCAACCAGATCATCCCAGCCAAAGCTTTGTTCATCCAGGTCTTAAACACCTCCAAGGATGGAGATTCCACAACCTCTCTGGGTAACCTGTTCCAGTGTTTTATTACCCTCCTAGTGAGAAAATTCTTGTCATATAACCTAAATTTCATGTGCTGCAACTTGAGACTATTGTTCCTTGTTTAGTCATCTGCCATCACTGAGAACAGTCTATTTCCATCCTCTTTCGAACCCCTCCTACAGGTAGTTGAAGGCTTCCATTACGTCCCCTCTCAGTCTTCTCTTCTCTAGATTAAATAAGTCCTGTTCCCTCACCCTCTCATAAGTCACATGTTCCAACCCCCTGATCATTTTTCCTTGTCCTCCACTGGACGCTTTCCAATTTGTTCACATTCTTTCTGTAGTGGGAGGCCCAAAGCTGAACACAAGACTCCAGATGTGGCCTCACCAGTGATGAACAGAGAGACATAATCACTTCACTTGATCTGCTGGCAACGCTCCTACTGATGCAGCCCAGTATGCCGTTAGCCTTCTTGGCAACAAGGGTAAACTGTTGGTTTCTATTCTGTCCTAAGTGCAGAACTTTGCACTTGTCCTTGTTGAATCTTGTGAGATTTCTTTTGGTCAAATCCTCCAATTTGTTGAGGTCTCTGAATCCTAGCCCTACCCTCCAGCATATCTACTACTCCCTCCAGTTTGGTGTCATCTTCAAATTTGCTGAGGATGCACTCCATGAACAAAACTGGCCCCGGGACAACCCCTGGGGCACTCCACTTGATACTGGCTACCAACTAGACATTTAGCCATTGATTACTACCCTCTGAATCCAATGATCCAGCCAGTTTTCTATCCACCTGATAGTCCATTTATCCAACTCAGACTTCCTTTGCTTGCCTGCAGGAAGGTTGTGAGAAACCATATCAAAAGCCTTGCTAAAGTCAAAGAACCCCACATCCACTAGTCTCCCCACATCCACAAAACCAGTCATCGCACCATAGAAGGCAATCAGGCTGGTCAGGCATGATTTGCCCCTGATTTGCTGACTGTTCCTAATCACCTTTTTCTCCTCCAAGTGCTTACAAATGGATTCCTTGAGGATCTGCTCTATGATCTTTCCAGGGTCTGAGGTAAAGCTGGCTGGTCTGTAGTTTTCTGGACACTTCTTTTCCCATTTCTTAAATATGGTCACTATGTTTGCCCTTTTCCAATCATCTGGGACCCCCCCAACCCCCTTCCATCAAGCCCCGCTGAACTGCCCATCATTCAGGGGCTGTCTATAACCTCAATTATCCCTTTGATACCCTAAGTCCCACTACCAGTGCTACCCAAGCCTGCTCATTCTGGCCTCCCCAGGAAGGAAGGGAAGCAAACCCCAGTGGCCCTGGGTTCCAGCCCCTTCATCAAAGGGGCACACCTGGTCACCCCTTGAATGGAGCCTGGCTAAGGTGCCCACTAGCTCTGAGATCCCCTTGCTCCCTATTCGCTTCTAAATGAGGAATGGGCAGCAAAAAAAAAAAAGCCTGTTTTTCCAGTTCATTGGTGGAAACACATGTCAATCATTTATCCCCCAAACTCTATTGGCTGTACCTAGAGGTAAGGCGGTGCAAAGCCAGGAGGATCAAGGTTCCCACCCAGGAAAGGAAGAGGGGAAGTAGCCATTTTCTGGTGGCCCCTCCCCTTGCTGCTGATTGGTTAAGGGGCAGCAGTCCTACGTCACTTCTGATTTGTGGAAGAAGGTGCAGCCGTCACTACTGATTGGTGGAGGGGGGGGGGGGCCACCCTCACTATGGGAGTACTGTGTTTTGGGAATGAGTCAGTGGCCATGTGAAGGCTGGTGTGGTCTTGTTGCTGGCTCCCTGGCATGGGTTGGCCCTGGGGGTGAAGACTAGGGCGCTACACAGTAGCAGAGCCCATATTACATCCCCAAGGTGGCAACTATCCCGCACTACCCTGCACGGGCCTCACAGCAGCAGGTTGCTGGCTTTCACAGTACTGCGCATGCGCAGCGAGCCACTGAGCCCTGTTCGCCTTCAGAGCACTTGGGGTGCGGGTGACGTCAGGAATGAAACCTGAGGGGAGGCGAGGCGTTGCCCCGCAGTGTCACGCGCTACCCCCGTGCCCGATGCTGGGGGGCGGCGGGGAGACGTCATGACAAGCTCCAGCAGGCTCCTCCCCGGGCACATCAGAAGCCAACTGCGCGGCGCTAACATCGCACGCCAATACATTCTACCACCGGAACGTCCGCGCGCGCACACGCTCCTCCCCAACGGCCCAGTCCGTTAAGCGCCGCACGTGCGCTTTGTTTTGGTGGCTGGGGGTGGGGAAGCGGCAACGCGCAGGCGCAGACGCGTAGCTCCGCCCCGAGGGGAGGAGCGGGAGCGCGCAGGCGCAGACACGCGGCAGTTGCTGCGGCGGTTGGCCCGGCTGGGTTGGCTGCGGTTGGCAGGGGTTGGTGTGCGCTGCTGGGACTGGCCCCGCGGGCAGTAGCAGCAGCAGCAGCAGCCCGAGGCGGTGAGGTCTGGCCCCGCCATGTCGCAGACTGCCATGTCCGAGACCTACGGTAGGAGCGGCCGCGTCTCCCCGAGCGCGTGAGGCGGGGGCTGCGGCTTGGGGCAGTGCCCTGCTCCCCCTTGGGCCTGGGGCCAGGCCTGCCGCCCCGGGGGGGTGAGGCGAGTCCCTGTCCTGGCCCCGCTGGCATAGCGTTGTTCCTGCCTCGGGCAGGGTTGGGCTGGAGGTCCCTTCCCGCCCCGCTTCTCTGTGATTCTTCGGCACCTGTCGTCTCGGCTTCCGGGTATCGGCTTCGATACCTGCAGGCTCAGTAACCCCGGGGCATGGCACGGGGCTGTACTCAGTGTGGCCAAGGCAGATTTGAGGACTTTGGGAGAGGGTCATTAGACCCCTGCAGGGGGCAGGAAGGGGTGGCCGTGGCTACTAGATGTACAGAGGTTTGTGCAACGTGAGGATGGCAGGGGCTGGACCCTGCTTTTTTTTGTGTCTCGTCTTTTTTTGCTGCCTGCCCCTGATCAGTACATGAGGGGTGAGCACAGTGCTGCAGCTGCTTCTCTGGGAACTTGGATGCCAGCAGCCTGCTCCAGGAGCATGGGAGGAGTGGGAGAATACACCAAGCTTAAAAAATGGTGCCCACCTGTGGCATTGTGGTGCTGGGGGGTGGGGCGCAAGGAATTGTGGTTTTCAGCTCTGTTCCTTCATCTGCTCCTCATACTTCCAGTAGTGGTAGGAGAGGATGCAGGGAACCGTTTGACCACGGGGGCGGGGGCAGGCTCAGGATGCCTGGACTATGAAGGAGACTGTCTTGCCACCCCATGTGGGCCAGGCATTGTGGTACTCCAGTTATGAGTCACAGTTTTAGCAGAACGTGACTATTCGTTACTCACAGTGGAGCTCAGAAATCCCCATTAGGAGCAGAGTCTTGTGGTAGTAGACAGCCTACAGATTTATGGAAAGATGTATCTTCTGTGTTGTTGGGGAAAAGAATCACATGTAAGTACAGGAGGGCTTGAGGAAGGACAGAGAAGTGATAATTTTCTATGTATCCCCATATTAAGTCAAATTAAGATAATCCAGTGCAGTATCACATTATAATATGGGCGTGCTATTGAGTGACTGCTTGCTACCTGAAATAGCTTTGGTAATACGGACCTCAGAGTAGCAGTAGCATAGAGGCCCTCTACTACCTCCCAGGAGTAGTCTCTTCTCCAGAATATGTCTTGTGCTTGTGTAAATAAATGAGCCTGCATGCCCTACTGGCTGCTAACTGACGACATGGAAAAAAAAAAACCCAAAATCCCAGCGCTTTACTTTCAGCTTGGCTCATCCCCGCATGAAGCCCAGTGCATGCCCGAAAGAGGCATTGTGTTAGTTTGACCCTGCTTGCCCAGCGTCTGTATAGATCAGGAGCTTCGGCAGGGCTTTCTGGCACTTTTATTGAATGAGCTATTCAGTAAAAAGGTTTATTCTCCCCAAACATATAACACTTCCACTTTGAGAATAGGACAGTCTTTCTGAGATTGCATCCTCCCAAAACTGAGAGGTATTCATAGTATAAGTTTCATTCAGAAGAGGTTAAACCTCTTTTTGCACAGATCTGAGAACAACCTTAATATGCCATCCACCTGACACTCCCAGAATAAACTGGGATGCCTCCCTAAGTCTTCAGCTCCCTCTCCACCTGTAATGTTATCTTGGAGCTTAGGCACTATATAGGGTCAGAGTGGATCTCAAACGGGCTTTATTTGTCAATCTACATATTGTCTTGCAGATCTTTGAGCCACAGAAGTTAACTGGGGATAAACGATAGGCAGATATAACCTAAACAAATTCCTACAGTTTGGGGATATCTCCACAGCTGTGAGGCACAACAGTAGAGGTAACAGCTGTGACTGTCAGCCATTGGGGTGATCTAGCTGGACAGTGATTTAAATTGTCAGCTTGGAGGTGGTGGAGGGAGGGGAGACTGAGGAAAGCAGGAACCAATATATGCCAGGCCAACCAGGGCCAGACTGTTTCCCAGGCTTATTATGTGATTTGTATGCCATAGTTTGGATAGGGATGATCCTGCCTCAGGCAGGGGGTTGGACTAGATGACCTCCAGAGGTTCCTTTGAGCCTTACTTTTCTATGATTAATTGAAAAGTTAGCATCTTTCTATCTTGTATTATTATACTGTGATGGTTTCAGGCTCACAAATGTTCTTATTGTTTGTATTAAGAGTATAAGAAATGCCATACTAGTCCATAGTAGAGGTCAATCTAGCCAATCCTTCTGGTCAGTCTCCTTCTGGCCTTGGCTAGGATATCCATCTACCTGATGAAGAGGAAGGAGGTGTGGCCACAGGGGACCCTGGCAACTGCAGAGCTGTCTTCATTTCCCTTATTTATGCCCATCTCCAAACAATATTTCACTGGGCAGCATCCAGTGGGTCCTCTTTTAAGACCTGTGAGCACTAGCTTTAGTTCTCTGCTCCATGTCTGCCTTTGGCACTCTAGTGTAGCCTTCACTGTCATTCTTGTTTTGTTGTTTGTTGTCTGAAGAAATTGTTTTTTGCATGTTAAGTGGTCTCCTTCTAGCAATTAAAGACAACTTAGAGTATCCGGTAGACCTAGGCCCACTATCAAGTCATAACAAATAAGCTGGTCTCCAACAGGCACATCTACACATGAATTAATGTGTCATAGTTACTGTACATTAAGTTTAGTACCTGTATTAATAGGTACTAACTCAGTGCGCAGTAACTGGAGCTACCATGCAGTAGGATCAGCATATGCCTTTTTTAGCGATGCTAATGCACAGTAGGGCTGTGTGAAATAGCACTGTGTCATTTTAACTTCCATTTTGTTGTTTCGAAAGGAATAGTGTTTTGTTTCACTGTTTTGAAGCACTGTTCCATTTTGTTTCATCATTTTACCCATAGGCTATAATGGGGAATCATGAAAATGGCTATAACTTTGTCATTTCATGCCTGATTCAGTTGAAAATCACAAGGATGGTAGCCCCTTCAGAGGGCATGAAACCTGCCGTGTTTCAAGGAGATAGGTGCGGGAATTTTTGGGAAACTGCACCTCACGCTGTTCAAAGCAAAACTCTTATCACTTGCCAGCAGCAGCAGCATACTATCATCCCACATACAGATCTGGGGACGGCTGTGGGGCTGTGCCAGACTCCTTCCAGGGGGCGTGGGCCCCTGGATCTGCATGTGGGATGACAGCAGGCAGCACTGGGTTCCTCTCTTCATAGCCTGCACTGAGCACCGGAAATAACCCGGTGCTGGTACTGGCCCTAGCTGACAACAGCAGCCTGCTGTCATCCTGCATGCAGATCTGGGGACGTACACCCCCCAGGAGGATTCCGGTGCAGCCCTCTTGAGGGACACGGGCCTCCAGATCTGTGCGCTGGGTTTCAGCTGGCTGTCACTGCAGTTTCAGCGCTGTTGTTTTGAGCTCAAAATGCACTGAAACAGCTTAGAAACAAAATACCTGGCAAAATTTCTCAAAGCCCTAATGCACAGTAGATTAATTCTACTGCACATTAGTGCACTAGCATGGCTTTTGCTTTGATGTACTAATGTGCAGTAGAGTTAGTCTACTGCACATTTAGCATCTCTTGTAGATACACCCAGTGTGTGGCAGGAAGAGGATGCTAAGAAGTATTTAAGTAGGACATATGCAGAAAGGGGCACTTCCTACAGCTCCCAGTGTTCAGTGACCTAAGAAATCCTGTGTTTGAGGTTCTATCCCTAACTATCATTTTTAAAATAAAGTTGTCTAAGTCCCCTTTTGAACCACCCCTAGAGGTGGTTAGCTGTCTTGTTATGAAATCAGGCAGAAGGTAGGTCAGGTGGCATCATTGAGACTCACCAGTTCAGAAAAGCACGAGCTTTCATAGGCAACAAGCTGCTTCATCGGATATAGCTAATAATAATAACAACAACCTGGCAAAGTAAGTTGCTGCCTATGAAAACTCATGCCTCTCTGAACTAGTTAATCTCTAAGGTGCAACCCTGGGCCTCTCTTTTGGCACCTTTTTACTGAAATCTTGCACATAGGCTACATTTGAAAAAGCTGGTTTGTAAATACAATTCTGGGAATGTTTGATTACTGTAGTTAATTGTTATGATGATGTAGCTCATACGGGTTCAGTTCAATTTTGAGTAAATCTATTGCGACTTCAGAACAAAATTAATTGGTCAACATCTATCTTGTACAAAAACATTGAATGCAGCAATTTTTGTTGGCTGTAGTTACTTGTTGGTGAGAGGGAGATGGAAAATATTGTCAAGATTTCTCAGTGAATTAGTTGGCATAATTTTTGTTCTTGTTTTTGTTGCTCTTCAGGATTCTGTGTGCCTATTACCTGGGGCATCAGTGCTTGAAAGAATCTGTGGCAGTGATTCTGAACCAAGCTGTTGCACAATATTACAACTGCTACGCATGTAAACACCTACACATTTCTCAAGGTAGACTTGGAGATTTCAAATAGGAATCCATAGTGTCTAAAACATTCTGGCCTGTTGAGGTTCTTTGAAACAGAAAAATAGTAGAGCAGTTCTTCTGTAGTCAAAAAGTAAATGACAGCTAAGAGTTGGCATTTTCTAAGGAGTATCTTGTGTTTAAAAAGTTTGAAAAACACTGTTTTTTTTGCTGTGGGGTAAATAGGTGAAGTTTTATCATGTGCCATCTGCTCTGCAGTAACCATCCAGGCGCACATTCTTAGCCCAGAGGAACAGGAAGCTAATCTATAATAATTTACCACTCTATCACCAAAGTCTTTATGGCTGTAGAGCAATTGATGCTGTAAACTCTTTCACTCTGCCTCAAGACAAGAACATAGAGACACCTTATTTTTCTTTCTTCTGGGAAAGGCTATATGACAGTTTGGATTAATGCAACACCAGCATTCTCTCATCTGAAACTGGTTAGGATAGGAAGCCAACTATGTAAGGGGTCAGGGGTGTGTGGCAAAATAATATTTTTGAGACTACAGGAAAACTTGACATGGTAGCATGGCAAAGGCTTTTAACATACAGAATAGCACTGAAGGAACAGACTTGTGTTGAAGAAAGGTATAGAGGGGGAGTCAGTTTATTAGACTTCAGTAGAGAATATTGGAGCTTTGGGAAAAAAGAATGGGTAACTTAATATTTATTGTTGGAGATGGCAAATGGGAAGCTTTCTTTAATTTACAAACAATGGCCTGTCATTGCATACAATATTAGTTGATCCTGTTCATTATCAGCTTCTGCTTCTCTAATTCATAATTAAAGCTGTTGGTCTCTTATCTTAACATAATGTTTGTGTAGGTGTAGTAGCTTCTAAATTAAGAGTAGCTTGAGTGACTGAAACCTGTGTACCATTACATATCATATGTTTGGAAAATTGATGTATTAGAATTAAAACTGACCAATACATATTACAGCATGCCTTGTCTGCATCGTTGTAGAAGGACATAAATTGTACAATGAGTAGTGTTATGGAAACAGTATTTTTTTAAGATAAAAAAGTACTGTCAGCTTGCAAAATAAGATTATAGTATCTGCCATTGAGTCTCTTCAGAGCATGTGGTTTTACGTTTGTCTTTTTGTAGAGTTTTTTCTGCTGTGTATAAGCCCCTCCCTGCCCTCAAAAAGGGAACAAAACAACATTTAAAGTAAAGAGAAACTTCCAACTTCGTCTTTCTTTTTTTGCTTTTTTTACACATGAGTGCAAGTGTAGTAACTGAGGATTAGAAAGATGCTATCTACTTCTGAAGAAGTGCTTTTCCTAATTATAGGAATGAAAAGTCACAGAAAAGCTGTTTGTGTACTCTTGCTTAGGAATGTTGACCTTTTGCATTCATAACTAGTACAGTAAAAGCTGTGTTAACTGGCACACTCTACTAACCAGAATTTTTGGCTGGATGTGGAGAGTGGGGGAAGCTTGCACGCAGCAGCAGCGGCCACTATGTACCACCCTGTGCTGTCGCCATTCCACATGTGGCCGGAAACCCGTGCCTCAGTAACCGGCGTTTTTAGATTACTGGGACCCCCCATTCCTCACTCATGCCTGATAACAGAACTTTTACTGTACTTGCCTATTAACATAGGTGAGCAAGATTCCAACTAGGATCAGTTTGTGGCTTGTGCTAGCTCACAGACTGTTCATACCTGCATCTCAAGTTGCATACCAAATACACTAATTTTAGCTTGGCAGATTTCATTACTTTGGGATTGCTGTTTCTTAAAACCAGGAGCCAGCAGCCTTTTGCAGATGTAGGCCACAGCTTTCAACCTGGCTGGCACCATGGGCCAAGTGTCATTCCCCAACTGTGAATGCAGGCTGCAGCCAGGAGAATAGCCTTCCACTATGGGCATTAGCACCCGCTTGGAGCAGATAGGGTGGCCATTAGCAAAACACGAACCAGATCAAATGGCTGGCAAGATCAGCATGCCCTTAGTAAATTGTGAACTGAATTAAGCAGTCTCTGGTCAGATGCAATCCCTTTGTGGGCTGTATCTGGCCCACGGGCCGTAGGTTTTCAGCCTTTGTCTTAGACTGGTGTAATATAGAAAGTAAATAATGGAGTAGAAGTGGAATGGAGCACTTCACTTTGACAGGTGCATTTGAGTGCCATTATGTGCATGGTCTTATGAATTTTGCAGTGGTAGAATTTGCTTTGAAACTTTCCCCTTGCATCAATTAACCTACACAATCTAAGAACTTTAACAGTCATGTGGATTTTTTGCTTTTAGATAACTTACAAATGTGGAGGAAAGCAGTGCTTTCTTTTTAAAAAATCCAGGCTTCGGACTGTCTCAGACATCTTGGCAAAGTTTTTACCATCATGTACAGTTAATTATAAACTATAAACTGTTTATATGTGCAATTAATGTATTTCCCCTTGATCACAGGCTGCCTCCTATGCTTTTTCAGGTTTCAAAAATGCTAATAATTCTTTTTCCAGCTACTAAAAATTTAATATTTTCCTTAACAACTTGAAATCCACCTCTGCGTTATCAGAAGAATCTGTGATGAATAAGCAGCAAATTCAGTGTATTTTATGTTGCCTCTCATATTTTTAATCAAAACAGCACAAAAAAACCTGAGTGTTTGATTTTTAAATGTTGCTAGTGTAAAATGTAGTTTCTTACCAGTGGTACCACCCCCATTTCTGCAGATCGTTAGTTCAGGGTTATCATGGAATGTATGATTTATAATTAGATCTCGGTTAATGAAGATCACAGTGGCTGGGTCCAGACATGCAGGTGCATGTAGTTTGTAGCACTCCAAACCTCTTTGCAATGCCATAAACTGCACAAGTTGCATCTTTAATCAGTGTATGGCAGAGCTAACTTGCAGCACTGGGGCAAAGTTTGATACTGGGATTTTCTGGCAGGAAAAAAAAAACCAAACCCAACAACAAAGTGGCTGACAGATGCAGAAATGGGGGTGCCCCTGTGCTGAGGCACATGAAGACAGCTGAGCAGCCAGCCCAAGGCTGCCTGCTTCCCCATCTCAAGGCATGCTGCGGCCCAGGGAGCACCTGGCTGGGGTGCAGGGAGTCTCAGCATGGGGGCTCCATAGTGATGGAGATGGGGGAATAGGCAGCCTTGGGCAGCCCAAGGCTGCCTGCTCCCCCAGGTGGCTGGGCACAGATTGCTTCAGTGCAGAGTATGTCTAGTCTCTACTGAACCACCTTGTGCCCCAGCCAGCCTGCCTCTGCAGCATTTGGAGCAGCAGGACAAATGCCTTTACAAAGCATACAGACAGGTGCATACACTGTGGCATGAAGTAGCAGCACAGATTTGTGCTGCTGGAAAGGTGCACACCTGCTTGTGTGGATATAGCCAATGTGTCAAAATCAAGTAGTCCTGTGTATGATGTCCTTGCAAAAATGCATGTTTCAAACATCCAATTCACAACCTAAAAATGGCAGAATATTTCATGTACTCAAGAAAGCCCGTATTTCAATATTGCAGGCCGTGCTCATCATGCTTCTATGCTTTCATAATGTCAGATAAGCTAGTCAGCCATATTAGTGTTGTTCTCAATGTGCTAAGTGCTGTAATCAACATAGGAGAAGACTGCTTCAACCTTGTCAGGGTGTATGCACTGTTTTAAAAATGGACTCTGCAAACATTTGCTCTTTCTGTTTGTTTCTGAGGCTATTTTATTGCGAATAATTATTTATATAGATAGTAGATATTACAGTAAAAGCCCCGTTATCTGGCACGAGTGGGGAACGGGGGGTGCCAGGTATCTAAAAATTCTGAGGATGGCTGTTCTCGGTGGCAGTGCAGGGTGAACGTTTTGGCTGGACGTGGGGCTGCAGCAGTGAAGGGTGGTGGGTGGCGGCGGCTGCATGCGAACTTCCCCTCTCCCCCCGCATCCAGCCGGAATTGCAGTTAATAGAATATTCTGGTTAGTAAAATGCTGGATAACAGGGCTTTTACTGTACATTTCTCTTCCAGTTATATTTGCTACTGATAACGTTGGAAAAATGTGGGAGTTTACACGAGTTTTTTGTATAACCAAGGCAGCTCCGGAAACCATGGTGCAAGGGGAAGGTACCAAATGCAATAACTTTTTTTAACAAAAATGCTGACTCAAAAGCTGTTTTTAATATTAGATTGGATTATTTTCCTACCTATCACTATCAATATATATGTAATGTAAATGAGATCTGAAGTGTACCTAAAAGAGTTCAATATACACTTGTCTTTGAAAACTGTGATTTTTCTCATCAGAACTCATACCTGGTTTTCCCTATCACATTTTGGTCAAACATGCTGGAACGAAACTGGATTCTGTGGGAAGTAGAAGCAGGAAGGAGGAGGTTATCCTTAGTAAGGTGTAAAATATTTGGGGCACTTTTTTGTATTGCAAAGTATTGAATAAAAAGCTAAATGACCACGTAAGTCAGCTTTGGTTGTAATCTTGAGTAGTAAAATAACTGCCACGCACAAAGGCCAATGAAAGCATGGTAGAAATCTTCAGGTTAAAAAAAAATGTTGTGTAGTATCTTTCATAACTAGTAAGAACATACTACCAATTATTTACATTATTCCTATTAACACTTCAGACATAGTAGACTTGCATGCTCACTGCTTAACCACAGTCCTTTCATCCCATAGAAACATAGCACACATGCAACTGTTTTGGTTTTTAGATTATTTTTGTTTATTGAACAAAAAATAGAAAAGCAAACAACTTTCATATGTCTTGGCTTCTGGGTTTTTCTTGAGGTTTTTCAATGTAATACTTGATTCTGAGACATGGTCTTTTCCTCATTTAACATGGAAAGCCCCTTGTCATATTCCTAGCACAGGGGTTTTCAACCTTTTTCTGTTGGTGTACCCACAGCTGCCGGTTGAGAAGCAGGGAATTCCCTGGCTGGTGGATGGGGGGGAGGGTCCCCTGGCAGCTGATTGACAGACAGGGGCATTCCTGGCAGCCAATCAATGAGCATCAAGGGTGAAACTGGGAGTGCTGCCAGCGGAACCGAAAGTGCCCCTGCTTCTCTGCACTGCTACCATGTACCCATTGGGGCCTTTCCAAGTACCCTCAGGGGTAAGCGTACCCCTGGTTGACAACCCCTGTCCTAGCATACTGGGCTGTGTTAGAAAGATACTTGATGCCTGAAAGACAATTATAGTGAGCATGCAGGGCTTTTCACTGTGGCTGTCCAGTGCAGGATTAGGAGCAATGGACTCAGGCTGCAGCAGAGGAAATTTAGACTGGAGATCAGGAGTAACTTTCTGACTGACAGGTGGTAAAGCATTGGGACAGGCTACCTACAGAAGAGCAGGATGTCCAGTCACTTGGCCAGGATTGTTTAGAGTCACTTAAAGATGATCTTGTATTGAGTGGAAGGCTCAGTTAGGTTGCCTTGTGAGGTCTCTTTCAGCGCTACTTTCTTATGATTCTAGGAGCATTGCTTTTAAGTCAAGGGATGTTATTCTTTTTGTTTGTTCGGAACTGGTGAAGTCTTACCTGAAGCATTATGTCCATTTGGGGCACTGCACATTACAAAGGCTGTGGATAAATTAGGAAGAGTCCAGCAGAGAGCCCAATTTCAGCGTTTTGAAATAAGGCATGCACAACTATTATTTAAGGAGTGGGTAGGGAACAATGCAATTTTGTCTCTTTCCCTTTGAAAGCAGTAGAAAGTAAAACATGGTTTCATTACTTTTGTCCCCATTGGCTGTATCCAGACAAGCATGGACATGCGGTTCTCCAGGAACAACTAGCAGCAGAACACCTTGTGCTGCTGCTGGTTGTCCCTGGGGAATGCCCGTGGCATGCAGCAGGTTGCCCCAAGTGGGATAAAGGAGGCTGGGACCAGTGCAGTTGCTGGCCTCAGAAGCCTTACCTGGGGGCCAGGGAAGCTGCAGCTCCATTGCTCTTGGAGCCTGGCTGGCAGCTGGAGTGTGGCTCTGGCCAGCAAGGCTCTATTTGTGGACAACGTGCACTGTCCCCTCGTGTGCCATCCCATTTTTTTGCTGAAAGTTTTTTGGGTTTTTTTGTTTGACTTCTGGATTTCCAGGGACCGAAAACCCCCCCCCACCATGCTGCCAGATACCTCAGATTCAGGCATATCCTGCACTGCTATGTGGTGCTGCAGACTACGTGACTGTGCTGGTCTGGACATGGCCACTACATGCCAGCTAAGCTGTGCTAACCAGTGCAGCGTTATGGGTGGAATCAGAGCTTTGCCAGTTCTTACCCACTGATGCCAGAAAAGGAATATCCCCAATGGCTGCTGCTTTTCCTCTCATGTACTGTTACCTCCCCCTGCCCCTGAATCCCTCAAAAGGCCTGGTGAAGTGGATAGTTTATTCAGGATATGCAGGAGAGTAAATGGGTTCCATATACTCTCTTGCACTTTAGTACAGCCACAGAGCTGGGCTCCTTGTTGAACCTATCCTATGTAGTTTTGTAGCTAGCTATAGCATTTTTTGACTACAACCATGGATTCTTAACACTTTTTAATCTGTGTTCATGGCTGATGTGATGGCAGCAAATGTTTGTGGAGTGTCTAAATGACATACTCCTTTTCAGCTGCACTGCACAGAAGAAAACTGCAGAGTTTAAAAGAGACTTCTCTAGGGCAACAGCCTTGACAGCTAAGTGGAATGCTGGAACTCAAAGCTGCTTTGTCAGTTGGGTTGAGAGAGAACAAACCACAAAATGAAGTGACTTACAAGGCTTTTTGCTTTCATCTCTGTTTTGGGAAGAAGAGTCTAAGAGGAAAGTCGCATGCAATTAAGCAGCCCTACAAACACTACAGTCTCAATTGCATTTGGTGCTCTGTGTTGCAAACAATTAACAAATAGAAAGTTTCCTTAAGTGCATTTGAGTACATGTTAAAATTACAGCCAGGCCAAGGGGACCCAGATGCAATGCAGTTTTGTTGTTGTTATAGATAGGTTTCTGAATCATACTAAAGCTTTAGCATGGATCAGTATAGTTCAGGGACCTCATTCAAAGTAAACCTTGCCAAAACTACAGAAATGGAGAAATTGTAACTGTCAATTGTTATAGCTGTGCTGGTAGTTTAGAGTGAGTATTTTGAGAAGTTTGTGAGACTGGCAGTGAAAAGTAGTTAGACCCTCATTTTACCTGTTGCTTGGTGAATTAGTAAATCAGAAGGCTTTGCACTTAATAAATAGAACCTTTTTTAGTGCATAGTCTAACTACAAGATTTTCAGGTAACACAAATTATGGATACTTCATTAATGCAGCATTAGCTTCACTGTTAATGCAGTTCATTTGCATCAAAGTTTGTTAGACTACTAGTTAGAAATGTCTGGGGCCCCCGGCTGTCCAACCGGCAGCCTGCAGTGCCCAGGCTCACAGTCTAGGCACCGCTCTCCACATTGCTCTCTTGCTGCTGCTGAAGTCTCCAGGTTCCACCTTCCTCCTCCTGCTTCTGCTTTTTGCCCACACCCTGGGGACAGCACAGCTCAGACTGAAGAGCCAGGAGACCCAGAAACCCTCTATAGCATGGCAGGGTGGGGTCGACATTGTTGAGGGAATTGGGGCCCCTAGCCAGCCAGAAGTTGGACAACCCTGTCTTGTATCACATCCAAACTGCAAATCTACTTGGCCAAGCTGTGCCCTGAAAATATCAGATGTACAGCTTCCTAAACAAGAAGCAATGTAGCCATATGTTGCTGTGGGTGGGTTAATTAGCACTGTCACTCACCAGTGCTTGTTAGCCCACCCTCTGTGTCATGTGTAGATGGTACTGCTTCCAGTTTGAGAGAGCCTTTATAGAGCAGAGCAGTTTGTTTAGGAGTAGTGCTGCTAAGAAAGGTGTATCTGTAGTCTAGACAGGGCCATTTTAATCAGCAAACTTGATCTAGTCAGCTGTTTAGATTACATGTTCCCTGCCTCAAAAAACATGGGTGTTCAGCACAAGAAAATCCTAATCAGGATTGGGATTGTACTAGTAGTGCTGCTGTGATGCAAATAATGACTGAGAGATGGCAAACACATAATCCCTGTGCCACTTTTTAAGTATATATTGTCAATTTAAAAAATATTTTCAGGTAGCTTTTCTTTCCAATTGCTACAAAGTAACTCTTACAGTTAGTGAAAGTATTTTACGCAGTTCTTTTAAGTGTACTTCATGTGCTTGAGAATACTCACTATGCAATAGATCTTTTGCATAGTAACCAAAAAAAAAAAGGCAAAATGTTTTTAAAGGAAATATTGTTGTTCTCTTTGTTTTTTAACTACAAAATCTAACAGGGAACCTGGCCAGATGTGGTACCTGAAAATAATTTTAATTAAGTTTTTGGAACTGACTAAATTTCAAAAGGATTTTTAAAGAGATACTGTCATATGTTATCCGTAGGGGAATGAATGTAAGTTGCAATAAACTCTCTCTTTGTTATAACCTTTGTTCACAACTTTCTTTGGGCTTTTCTGATGGGTGGGGTTTGTGCAAGTGGAAAATCTTTTAAGTTTAGGACTTCGTCATGTGCAGTTACTAATACCATTTTGGGCTGTAAAAAGGGAAATTCAGTAGTTTTCAGAGTTCACTGAGTTTTTATGGTATATGTAATAGTTCCATAACAGTTGTGGTTTGTGAAGCCCTTCCTGGTGGCATAGAGCAGTACCTTTCAAACTTCCTCAAGTCATAGAGTACTTTCATATCATTCCTGCTGTGGAACCCCTACCCTTTTCCTAAAGATTGATGCCAAGTGACCCAGCCCGGCAATGGTGGCTCATTGGCACCTGGCTGGCTCTGCCGTTATCCCCACTCTGTCTGCAGAACCCCATATGACCTATCGTGGAACTCCAGGGTTCTGCAAAACAGTTTTGAAAACCACTGTGTAGAAAATGAAATGTTCTATGAAGGGCATCTATGGGTTATTTCAGAAGTACAGACAAGAGCTGATGGAAGGTTGAATGTCTTCTCAACCCATTAGAGAAGATACTATCTAGAATACCCACTAATCAGAACAAAAAAACCCTTCTAACTAGTGATGCACCGATGCATTTGTCCTATATTGGATCAGCACCGATATAAGGAAAATTGAGAGGATCAGCAATCAGCTTTTTTTGGCTCGTGGCCAATAACATGGCTGATTAATGTTCCATGCAACGCAGCATGCAGGTGGCCAGGAGAACAGCCCAGCAGTGTGGAGAGCGGCCAGTAAGTCTCTTGGGGAAGTGGGGGGGAGAGGGAAGGGACAGGGGGTGTAGATCGAGGCCCCATGGGGAGGGAGGGAATGGGACTGGCCCTGGGGCAGGAGCAGATGCTGCCTAGCAGGGTGGGGCATGGGACATAGCCGCAGCTCGTCCAGGGGAGCAGCTTCCACTGCTGTGCACACCCCAAGATGTGGGGGGGGGCATGTGCCAGATCTGTGTGTGGGGTGAGGGCGGGCTGCTGCTGAGAGTGGTACCGGGCTCTTCCCAGCAGGCAGTGGCAGTGCTGGGTTGGGGGGCTGCAGCCACCCAAAAACTTGCTCAGTACTGTTGCGACCTACCCTGAGCACAGCCCAGCCCAGCCCAGCGCCCTGCTGGGAAGAGCCTGGCATGGCCCCAGCCTGCCCTTTGCTGTGCATAGATCATGGGGCACATGCCCCCCATGTCTTCCCAGGTGTGTGCAGTGACAGAAGCCACCCCCTGTGCCCTCCTGTACCAGCCGCAGCTCTGTCCTGTGGCTGGACAGTGGCTGCCCTTGCCTCAGCCCCCCTCCCTCCCTCACCATGGAGGCCTCAATTTGCGCCCCTGTGCCTTCCCTCCCCCCACCCCTTATCCACAACAGACTTACCAGCCAGTCACTGCTCTTCACACTGCAGGGGTGCATATTGGAATTGGATCATATCGGACCAAAAAATCTGTCAGTGCACCCCTATTTCTAACAATTTCTTGCTGAAAAAGAATGAACAGCGGGGGGGGGGTGTGAAAGATAGCAGCGGTTTAGGAACAGAACGTAGTGAGGAGTGGTTGTATATTTGTGAGCAAATCAAGGCTTTCAGAAAAGCGCAGAAAATAGAATTACATCAAACACCATATGTGACACCAGAAAGCAACACATACAGATAACTAAAATGGTGTCAGAATCTCTTGGTAATATATAGTCACTGTAGAGATCAACAAATTCTGGTGGTAAAAGCCAGATAAAGCATTATGAATGCTGGAAACCTACAGCATTGTTTTGTCCTCCCAGTGCCCTTTCAACAGAATTTTATACACAGCATGAAAAACTTTTGGTGCATTTACTATTGCTAGGAGACATTTAATGATGCACTGTAATGCAGAATCATTCATGTCTGGAGCAGAAAGAACTAATGGCTTCAGTGTATGCATCAGCCTGGGAAAAAGTAATCTGTAAAAAGTAGCTTATCTGGGACTTCTGATAGCGTACGGCATCTCTTTGCCTTCGTGTGTTAGCTATGGCCTGGTCTTTTTTTTCCTACAGCCAACACCTGAATAACCTGTTTGACACTATCACCACCACCCTCCACACCAAACAATGAAGGAGTGTGATGCAGTTCTTATCTTTACTCTCTTCACAATATGATCCTACTGTTTGGACCCTGCTCTGTTAATGAAGGCTAAGCTACTGTACTTGAGCTTCTAGTTGGGGGTGGGGAGTGGCGCAGGCAGGAAGTGTGTAAAAGTTACCGTGGAACAGCAGATGTATAATAAAACCCTTGCCCTTTTTTCTGCTACCGTAAGTTTTGTCCATATGTTACTTTAGCTAACTGACCCAGTCATAATTGTAATGTATTAGGAGCCCTTGCAATTTTCTGTTCTCAGTAGTCATACTTAAATGCTTAGCTGAGTTGTAATATTTTTGTCACTTCTCTGTTTTAAGCAAAAAGTAGAAATTTTTATTAAAGGGAAACATGAAGTTAGCTTGGACAAAATTCACATATCCAAAAATACAAATGGGCTGGTGGACCCCCCAAAAATATGACAAGATCTCCTAACTCCTCTTGCTTTGTTATTAAGGGCATTTATAGATGTGTTCTGGGAGGTTGGGGGAAGAGAGGGTGGGCTTTAGTGTGGCTCTCGGAGCTCTGCTAATTAATTATGTGCATCACGTGCGTCGGTGTCCCCATGCTGAAAAATGGCGGGAGGGTGCTTTGAACTAAACCTTGTCAAACAAGCTTTAGTTTAAAGCACCTTGCTGCTGTTTTCAGTCCAGGGACGCTGATGCATGTGATGTTGGAATCTGCTGGAGTATAGTAATTTCCATGTTCCAGCAGACTCGATTAATCAAGTCTACTCCGGCGTGCTGGAATTCCAGCACTAGAGCAGCCTCCCTGCATGTGTATTGAAGCCCCAAAGGGCTAGAAAAGACTTGTTTTCAATTTTGTAGACCTTGACTTTGTTATGGCAAACACTGAACAGTCTTGAAATAAAAATGATTTAAAGCCTGTAAATCCATACAAAAATACTGCAGTTGTTTCAAGCTTAGAAATAGCAGTGTGGAATTAAGCAATTAACATAGAGGTTCTAAAACTACTGAGCAGAAACTGAAGAACATAAGAATGAAACTCCTGAAGTGTGTAGATTTTGTATTATCAGTTTTAATTTAAAAATGCATTGAAAGGACAGCTTTGTTAGCTATAGCTTATGGTTTGTTTACACGAAATCTAGTGTACATGCAGCTTACACTCGAGAAAAGATTGAAATCAGCTACCCAACCAAAATAAGTTACACTGGCAAAATGATCTTTTTTGCTGGTATAACTCCTACATTTACACTAGTAATTCTGCCAGCATAATTTATATCAGCTAGGGAGGTAGCTTGTTCACAAATCTAACAGGTGTAATTATCCCAGAAAAGCTTTTAATAAGCATAGCCTTAGCCCAAGGTGTGCCTTCAGCTGTTTCATCATTATACCAAATATTGTAGTTCAGTGGTTATCAAGGTTTTTAGACTCAAGGCACCCCTTGGAAAATTCCGGTTCTTAGTTTTCACTCATTGCTTGACGACAGAAAAATAATAGAACATTCTTTCTCTTGCAAAGATTCCAAGAATGTTTTTGACACTGTGAATTCAGATTTGAAATCTCCAAGTTCCTCTTCTCTTGTGAATTATGGGTAGATATTTGTACATCAAGCAGTGCTAATATTGTGTGACACCCCTGGCATCCTTGAGAAGATCTGACAGCACCCCGGGGTGCTGCAGCATTCTGATTATGAATTGCTGCTGTAGTAGCATGATGGAGCTAGTGTGATCTGTATTGATGGTACATAAAATTAGGACTGGAACAAATTCATGACAGTTATAAAAACTATATGCAGAATATCAGAATCTACTGCAAGTGGCAAAAGGATATGAGGATGTCTGGAGGAAGTAGTGTCTAGTAATGCTTTTAACAAAAAAATTAAATTACATTTTTAAAATATTTAATTTATCATTGAAGTTTACATTATAAATAACTGTTAGGTGTATAATTCCTTACAAATTGCGTCATGAATCTCTCATACTTGAATTCAACGATATGCTGATTTCCAATATACTTCTGCCCTGGTACTTCCTGAAATCTAACAATCCATTTGTATGTCTATCGTGTCTAATATTGTTCAGCACTGAATTTTGCATGTCTTGAATTTTGCTCAGCATGATGAGTTTCTCAGTATGGGGAAGGTGGCATATAAATCAATCAGATAAATAGTTCTCAACCTTGGAAGCAGTTTAAGTGACAAAATACATTCAAACAACTAAGAAGTGTAGGCTTTTTTTATTCTAAATAATCACTTTTCGTTATAGGAATCGATTCCTGTCTTTCAGCATGTGACTGTATCTTTGCTTGCGTAGAAACAGGTCCTTGAGCCTATGTTGTGCCTTGTAGTATCTGAGGTATTTACACAAAATTAACTGTTCCAACCAGGAGATCTCACACCACCTTCAGCTGTCCTGTGAAATATGAATTTTCATTTCCACGTAGGAGAAATTTTACAATCTTTGCATTCTCCTATACCTAAGGAAGGGTGTGTGTGCCCAAAAGCTTGGAAATAAAGTTGGGGTTTTTTTTGCAAATATCTAGTTGATCTAATAAAAGTATCACCTCTGCCACAAGTTCTGATTCCTTGTGGTAGCTGAACAATTTTAAAATGACTTTCAAATCATGTTTAGGGCTGTTAGATGTTGGGACACCATTGAAAGGCCAGACCATATACTTTTGGAATGCTACAAGGCTACATACCTTACTATATTGTACATACCCTTTTTTATTTGACCTTTTAATTAATTTATTTTGCTTTTTAACAGCATCTTATTCCTGTAGCTCTACAACCCCCCCAGAAATGCCCACTTAGCTGTCTTCTAACTCCTGTCTTTAATACCTTTATTGCCAACTTATTCCTTAGCTTAATCACTATATTACTAAGACTATGGGCAGACAAAATGATACTGCTTTCTGAGGAGAGGCTTCAGATCATAAATGTGCATCAGCTGATCTGTTGTGATTATTTAATTTGACTCCTTCCCCATAATAAGTTGAACCACAGTAACTTATCCCCGGACAAAGCGTGAGGGTAACTATTGCAGTATATCTTCCAGTTACCCCACAATAGCCGACCAACAGAAGTTGCAGTAGGTTGACTGACTTCTCCTCTGAAATTTTCATCTGTCAACACGCTGAGTTTTCTCACTAAAATATGAGCTGACTGACTGAAGACTTTTCTCTCCATATTTAATCTTGTGAAAAAGTAAAAAGCAGATATTCAAAATAGCAAATGCCTTAAATGTTTGGCTCTTCTTTTGTTTTAATGGTTTCTTTTGTTTTCATTCTTCAGATTTTCTGTTTAAGTTCTTAGTCATTGGAAATGCTGGAACTGGCAAATCCTGTTTACTTCATCAATTTATTGAGAAGAAATGTAAGTATACTTGAGGATAGTTAGTGCTTGACATTTTATCAGTACAACATTTTAAACTGATGACTATCTGTATTGATCTTAATTCTTTGCTAGCTTCAACCACTTCTAGGCTGTAGTTAGCAAAATGTATTTCCACAATCTAGATGTGGATTTCCTGAGAAGTGTGTGGCTTGAGCCATGTTATAAAACTGCATAGTAGACTTAATCTCTGTAGTGTAGAACTTAATGTGTAGTCATAGACCCTTTCTGCAAAGGCCTGGCAAGCCACACTAAAGCATGTTAATAATGAGTCATGTTTAAACAAATAGCTAACATGTTTCTGATCGCAGCATGGAGCTCGCTAAACCTCATCAGAATACATATTTCTTTGTATGCTTATGCAGAAGGCTCTCAAGTTATTTTACATATCTAAGTGAACAGATGAGGCAAAGAGAAGTACAGTAGTTGCCCAAAGATGCACAGGAAGCCTGTTGGTCAAGATCTATAATCCAGGTTACCTTACTCTCAATATCAAAGTCATGAGACTTGGAAACCTAGAAACTCTGCTTTTCATGCTAAGTAATTGGCAATAGTTTTCTTTAAATCTGCTGTTTACGTGTTTGTTTTACATCTATAATGATAATTAAAAATAAATACCTAGGGTTCAGAAATACATCATAAGATGTGGGTGTACCTTGTACAGTTTGTGGCCAATGAATAAGCTATTTTAGCTCTTGAGTAGCCCAAGAACAGATGATATCCATTTATCAAGCAACCCTTACATGGCCCCATATTTGCACTATGAAGGTGATCATATATTTAAATGTGAATGCATGTTTTACTGAATGTTTTGTAATATCAGTTGTGTGTATAGGTGAAAGTGTATACTGGCAGTCCTCGGACTTATGACACAATTGGTTCGTGAAAACCGTATCTTAAGTCGAAACGTTGTAACTTGAAATCGCTTTTCCCGCAGAAAACAGTGTTATAAACGGAGGATTGGTTCCTGAAATGAGGCCCGATATCCTATTTTCACCAAAAATAACCCAGAATTTTGTACTCAATCAATTGTAGATGAGTAATATAGCTACACTAATGTATTTATATTGTAAATAGCTATCATATTGATTTGGAAGGACTTCTTTGAGGTGACTTTGCTGGACTTCTTGAAGGACTCTTGGTTGGACTTCTTGAAGGGTTCTTGGCTGGAGTCTTCTGAGGAGTCATGTCTGCAGGTTTTTCTGGAGTCTTGTCTGCTTTCTTAACAAGTGTCCAAGGAAGTTTGGACAGATATTCTTCTGGGAGATAGGTGACACAGCAGACTTATTGAGTGATGTGGCGTGGCATGGTGTAGGATCAAGCGTTGTAAAGTTGAAACTGCCATCAGAAAGTTGAAACAAGGTGTTAATTTATAAATGTTGTAACTTGAAACATTGTAAGTTGAGGACTGCCTGTACTTCTCTCCCTCCCCAACCCCCCCCCCCCAAAAAAAAGGGAGCAATAGAGCCATAATATTTGTAGGCAGAATTGAGTTGGGGGTTTTTTTATGTTCTGCTGTTTGTATTGATTTTGCTTTAAAAATAGATCAAAGCTGTAGAAAACATGGTCTCCCAGACCATAACAAAACACTCCAAACCTTGCTAACAGAAATAGCTTTATTTAGTAGAGAAGACCTTTGTATTGATCTTGTCTGCATAGGCACATTCAAATGACCTGGGAAAATCCTCCGGGTTTATTATCCTGGTAGGCAAAACTTATCTGGAGATGCCTGAATAGACATTTGAATGCTGAGCCCCTGAAGAGCAGAGAGCTTGTAGTGCTGATACTGTGCAGCCACGGGGCCCTGTGCTCATGTCTTGGCGTGCTAGTCAGACTCCCTTAGTGTGCCTAGAGACAGAATGGCAGCAGTGCACAGGGCAGCCCTGTTTGGCTGACCCAGACTGCTCAGGGTTAACCTATGTCTCCCTGCAGCATAAATATGTTAACACGCAGGAGTGATTTAACCCCGTTCTTCCTCAAGCTGTTTTTCGCCAGAAACCGCTTTTTTCCTCTGGGAGAAAAATCCTGAGCAGTTCTACAGTTGTGGTTCCTCCTAGGGATGTGAAAGGTTAAGCAATTAATCTTTTAACCGATAAGTGCAGTAATAACCAGTCAGCTTACTGGTTATCCTTGAGCTCCAGGTAGGCACAGTCTGGCAGGGAAGGGGAGAAGTGAAGCCTCACAGTGCCCCAGCAGGAACTAGAAGACAGAGGGCAGGAAGGCAGGGATGGGGCTAGTACTCACAGCCTAATAGGAAAACAGCAGCAGCCTCATGACTCAAGTAAGCAATTAGCTTCTCATTCATAGGTGCTCCCTCCCTCCCAGTGCACACAGGATTGTCTAGCTGGGTTTGCCTTCTCCTCCTGTGCCCCCAGTCAATGGGCTCCCAGCAGCAGCTGTGTCCAAGCTACTGTGTTATTGGTTAAACATTTAACCTATGTAATTAGAGGAAGCTAAACAAATACACTTTTTTAAAACTATATTTACATTCCTAGTTCCTCCTGAGAGAGCAGTGACTTTCTCAGGAGCAACTGAACATTTGTACATGGCCCTTGAGGTGTTAGTCAGGATGTACAAAAATATTACAAGTATAAATTGGTAATACTGAAACCATATGATTTATGTATAATTAATTTTGTCTTTCTAGAAGTGTTTAGTTACTCTGCATGTTATGGTAATATTTTGAAAAATTGCTTTTGCCTAAATTTGAATATGCTCTGCAGAAATGATATACTCAAAATTTTACAGTAAATATTCAATAGTGCTTTACAGTGCTTTCACTGTTTATGCTCCTGTTTTCCAAATGAATATATTTGAAATATTTAGATAAAAAATTTAATCATGCACTTCATTTGTTCTCAAAATATTAAACTTGTTTCCCTTTCTATTTTAGTCAAAGATGACTCGAATCATACTATTGGAGTGGAATTTGGTTCAAAGATAATAAATGTAGGTGGTAAATATGTAAAATTGCAGATATGGGACACAGCAGGACAAGAGAGATTCAGGTACCTTTTTGTTTATTTATTCTGTGGTATTAAATTGGAACCTAGAGGTATTGGGGACTACATTTATCTGTGATGTAAATAGCTACACTTGCCAAGTCATCAGCATTGTCTGCTTTACCATGGTTAAATGGTCCATATCCTCAGTTTGTTTAAACTGAGGTAACTCCATAGATTTCAGTGGAGTCAATACTGCTTTGTATCACCTGAGATGCTAGCTGTCTCATTATGGTATGGTTAGTTATTAAATTTAGCTCTCAAAATTTATGTTAAGAAAATATTTAGCATGAAGAAGGTGCCAAGAAACTAGTCATGTCAGAACATGTAATAAGACAGATCTCTGTCTCAATCCCAGTATAGTCTTTTGTGAAAGTAATCTGATTATTTAATATATCTGTATTCTAACAGTTGTACTTAAATGTACCAGCTTCTTTATGAGAGGCAGTGCTATTCACTTGTATAAAACGAAATACCAGCATATCTTTAACAATATGTTGCATTCATCTATTGTACCCTGTCAGTGGCAGATTTGGGAGATTGGGGCAGGGTGCGGCAGTATGGTCATACCCTCTTTCCACCACCCTTGCTGTCCCTAGTTGATGCAGGTGCAGAGTCTCAGAGCCACTTCTGCCCTGCTCAGGTTACAGGCTGTAGTTCCTGAAGGGTGCCAGGGACAGTAGTGATAGCAGGCAGGTTGCTGCTTCGTGCACCTGCTCCTAGCCACCCTGCTCCTAGCCACCCTGCTCCCTGTCTGTTGCTGATGAGGACCAGATGCTTAAAGGAAGAACCCTCCTTTCCTTCGCCCCACTCCCATCCCCTGTGTCATTGCTTATCTCCAGCTGATGTGAAGCTGTGAGATGCAGATCCATTTCTACCCCACTCCGGATGTACTGTCAGGTAAGTAGGCTGGCCATATGGAAATTTTGGGAATCTGGGACACTGCCCAGATGCTCTCACAAGTTGGTGGGGATAGGCTGCATGCTGGGCAGTTAGTGGTACCTATCTGCCTGCCTGCAAGGTGCTCCACACCACTCCAAACCCTGGCCAGACTGCGCCCTGTGCCCTTGTGTTTCCAGGACACCTATTATAATTCTCAATAGCCAGCCAGGAACCAGCAGCTGAAATTTGGGACTGCCCCACTAAAATGGGGCATATGGTAACAGGCTTGTTGGAGGAAAGTGGCAGCAGCAAGCAGGTTTCTTCATCCTGTTTCTGTCCCCTCCCATGTGTCCCCTGTTCTCTGGGAATAGACACTGGAAGCAGGAACCCACCCGCTGCCATTCCCAGTTCCTAGCTGACACAGGCATGGTGGGGAGGCACTCTTGTTTTGCTCCAGCCACGGGCTGCAGGAAGCAGCTGGAGTGTGGGACAGAACTGACTCTAGGGCTCCTGCCTGCTTGTCAACCCAGGGACTACAGCAGAGGGTTGGTGGGTTTCTTCTTCCAATGCCTGCTCTTTGCCCAGCTCTCCAGTGTCCCCTGGAGGCCTTGGCCACTTATAGTCCGAGGTGCTGTGCCATACCCCCTTTAGGAAATCCTGGATTTGCTCATATATCCAGTATATTTGGTCATGGATCAAGCATCTACTTAATACCTAATGTTTAAATGCATCTCTGTCCAAAGATGCTAAAAGATTACCATATTATTCAAATGTAAAATGACCCCGATTATAAGACAATTTCCAATAATTAGGTTCTGTATATGGAAAATTTGTAAATTTTACAGAATTTTTCAAGTATAGAATCTGACTATTGTAAGCTTGTCTTAAATTTTGTCCCCTTCCCACTGCTACAACAGGGAGAATAAATGTGGAGAAGTCATGTAGCCCCATTAACCTCTTCCTTCCCTCCCCCCCCAACTTCTCTCTGCAGCTCCTTCCCCCTCCTTATTGTCAGGCCTGGCTCTCCCTGAGCACATGGAAATGAGGAACAAATGTGAAAAACTGACCTTGAAATACATCGGTGATTTTTCTCCTTTGGGTTAAATCTCCACATTTCCCACAGCGGATGGAAAACCTGGATCCCTGTATAATCTGTTGACACTGTCAAGCATCTTTGCAACCCTGTTTTTTATCGTTGGGCCCACAAGTTTAACAACTGCTGCAGTAGAGGAAAATGAATTTCCAATGTCATGGCCCCAGACTGTGAATGCTCCTTGGCAGACACTGCCTATTTTTAAAGTGAGGGTAGGAGAGGTGAGGAGCACTGTTTCATAGTTTCTAGGGTCGGAAGGGACCTGAGCAGATCATCTACTCCAACCCCCTGCCATGGCAGGAAAGAATACTGGGGTCAAATGACCTCAGCAAGATGTTCATCTAACCTCCTCTTAAACACCCCCAGGTTAGGAGCCTGCACCACTTCTCTGGGAAGCTGGTTCCAGACCCTAGCCACCCTAACTGTGAAGTAGCGCCTCCTGATATCTAACCTAAACCTACCCTCTTCCAGCTTGTTATTCCTGGTCACTCCTGGCAGTGCTCGGGGGAACAGGGACTCCCCCAATGCCTGCTGATCTCCCCCCTGACTAGTTTATAACAGGCCACAAGATCCCCCCT
>NW_017728943.1:101146437-101149840 GCF_001723895.1 Crocodylus porosus
GTAAAAGGCCACCAGGTTGGTCTGATAGGACCTGCCACTGATGAACCCATGTTGGTTGCCCCTAAGCATGCAGTCCCCTGCTGGCCCCTCCTGTTGATTCATGTTAGATGAGTGAAACTGACTTGGAATAGTAAAGTTACTCTCTCATAGCCAGGATACGTTGTTCAGGGCATATAAATCAAACCAGCACTTGAGACATCATTTGGTAATTGCTGCAGGTCACAAAATACTGGCGATTGGTGCTTCTGCCAAAATATACTGCTTAGTAAGTGGTCACCAATATTGTACAATAGTTTAGTTCCTAAGTGACTTCTACCTTAACACCAGGTAGAATACATCATCATAATCCAGTCTTTACATGGTAAAGTTATTGCAGAAACATAACTATGTAATTCCTTTTCAGGTCTGTAACAAGAAGTTACTATAGAGGTGCTGCAGGTGCTTTGCTTGTTTATGACATCACCAGGTAATAACAATGAACAACTCTGGTTCTTTTTTTCACTTAAGGTTTGTATTATAGCAGACAGTGCAGATGTACTTTGCATGCAAAGAATAGTGATGGGATTCTTCCAGGAAGGACTTCCACCCTGCCTGCCCTTTGAGGGGAGACAGCACTAGCTTGTGGTCAGTAGTGTCCAGTGCTACAAAAAGGTCCAGAAAAATGAGATTAAATGTGGTCCCTCCTATACACTTATAAATCATCCATCTGTGTCAATGACTTCTTATTGTGCCATGTGTAACAATACTGGCTTCAGTTACAGGAACGTGGTTGCCATTTGGTTAACTGCTCTGTGACTTTGCTCAGAAATGGAAGGATTGTCCCTGTGTAGTAATTTGCTTATGTATTTAGGATGGTTTTCTTAACTTTTGGTTGGAATGAATAGTGAGAGCAGAAGGAAAGATCTTCTCTGAAGTATTGACTGTTTTGGTTAGGAGTGGTGAATATTCATGACCCTTCCACAAGTCAGAAAAAACATGGGTTGGATGAGGCTTTTTAGTGTGTCATACTTGAGACTGGGATGCGCTGAACTCTAGGAAAGTAGGTGAGCTCTTGTTGGTAGTTTTAAGTGGAGCTGACTCATCTGTTGAAGGTTGTAGATATTTGGAATTGAAGAAGTGGTACAATGCCTTGGTTAGTTTCCAGGGAGAGGATTTGGCAGTTTAAGTGGCGACTGTAATGACAGTACTTTGGCCTGTAATGATGTCACTGAAGGCCTTAGTTTATCCTGTCTGTTTTTAGCCTTCTTTCACCATTTGTTTTCAAGTTTCTGCCTCTTTTTTCATCCTGGCCAGAGTATCAAAAAACCAAGGAGCATTGCTCAGGTCATGAATAAGAAAGAGCTTTTGGGAGATTTGATGGGTGAGGTTAATGTACTATGATGATGGTGGTGATTTAGGTTTTTGAATCTGTGTCCTGAGAGTGGAATGTAGCCTGTTTAGTAATATATTGGAGTCCATGAGTGGAATCCAGGATCTGAGGTCAGTCTTTTTGCCTGGAAGCTGAAAGGCCTTTGATCATTGTATTGACTAGGTGAAGATCTGTCCATGGCAGTGGGTAGGTTGTGAGCCTAACATCTAAGCCATAGAACTAATTTTTAAGATCATCATTGCAACAGCATTTTATAATTGGTAAGCTGCAAGCAGTCACAAGTAGCTCGCTCCTTTATATTTTTTGTAACAGTGTGGCTCTGCAACCTCATCTCAAGATTCTTTCTAAAGTAGCAGCTGAATTTTACATAAATCATTAAATTAAGTCTGCTATTCTTTTCTCAAATCTCATGCACATGAGGTTGAAACAGTGGATGTGCTGTTGATGCAAAAAGGTCTTTTTTTGGCAAGACTAGCAAAAGAATTTAGAAAATCTCTCAATCTATTTGTTTGCTTTTGTGTGTAATAAAGAACAGGTATATTTTGATAACTTTTCCCCTTCTAGTAGACACTGAGTCATACTTGGCCTTAATGTCATGGTTAAGGGGAAACTCACTTGCAAAGATCTGTAGATATTCAGGTTCTAGTTCTGCATTCACTTTGCTCCATGGAGCTAGTCATGTCAGATGCTGTCTGACGAAGCAGTACTCCAGTTTTTAATTGGTCTCTAGTTCAGCTAAGACTCTTTCCCACCTTCATTTAATTTTGTTACTGCTGTCAGAGATCTTCTGAGTGGAATATGCAGAAACCATTCAAAGAAATGAAGTATTCAGTTGTCTCTTCACAGTTTTTACCTGCAAGTCTTTTCCTGTTCAAAGAAAGTAAATTATTGATGCGTGTAACTGAGTCAAAGGAAAAATTACTTGCCTAGGGTTAGTGCAGCAGACCAGTGGCAGAGCCAAGAATAGAACTCCAGGCTCCTGAATTCCAGTCCAGTGTTCTCTCCACTAGACAACAGTAAAAATATCCATAATATAACAGAGTTGTTGTTGTTGTTGTTGTTACACAGCCGGGAAACTTACAATGCACTTACTAATTGGCTGACGGATGCAAGAATGTTAGCAAGTCAAAATATTGTGATAATACTGTGTGGAAACAAGAAGGATCTTGATGCAGATCGTGAAGTTACTTTCTTAGAAGCATCCAGATTTGCACAAGAAAATGGTAGGTGTTTTGTGCCTTTTAAAAAATCTAATATTGAAGTAATGTTTGTTTGTTTTTTCCTATTCCTCTAATGATACGGCTTTTGCGCATCAGAATACTGCTCGTCCATATGTACCTTACTAGTATTATCAATGTGATCCCTTTTCCCACCACTTCAACAGACAGATCTACCTGAAACTAGGGTAGAAAAGAAGGAAAATTCCATGAAGCCACCCCACCAAGGATTCTCCCAGTCCTACGGTTTGCCATGTTGAGCAAAATTTTTCCATCCTTTCTCCCCATGCATAACTATGCCAATCAGTTGGAAGCAACTGGTTATAAATCAGTTCTAGAAATGCTACCTCCTTCAGTTCTCACGTAGCTTTTCTTTAAGATGGACCAGCCCTGACCACATCTACTCCCAGGGACTTTCTAAAGGAGTTTCTAACTGAAGAGGATAATCCACAGACTATATTACCTGTTATCATTTGCATCTATTGGGGTAGGCAGAGAATGAAGGATCCTTCTAGTTTGTGTTATCACAGAGGCAGCCAGTTCTTGTCCATGTGGTAAGCAGCAAGATACAGATCTGAAGGGATCCCTTCCACATGAATACTACTATTATCTGGCTTTCAAGTTGAGGCTTTTTCCAGCATATTCTTATTTGAGACTTAGGGGAAGTTTTTTTGTTTTTTTTTAACTTCCCCTTACCAGAAGCTCAGCATGGTAGGTTATGTCCTGAAGGCTTTTTTTACTTGCTTAATTTTTTGCAGGACTACCATAGTGAAAAAAAACTAGTTTTATCATTGAGAAGTTTTTTTGTTTTTTTTTT
>NW_017728943.1:101149940-101157161 GCF_001723895.1 Crocodylus porosus
CCCCAACTCCCCGTGTATGATTTGAATATGGTTCAAATTAAACATATTGGGCAATGTCACACACATGTGAACATGAGTCTAGGAAATAAGCCCTTTTTATTTTCCTGACCAGTGAGAGGAAGACTATTGGGTAACTTACCCTGTAAAGTAGGACACACAGTTGGTGGTAATATGTAATACCTCTTGAACCTGGTGGCTGACTTTCAGGAGAATTTTGAATATAAATCTTCAGTTTCAAAGATGAATGGTATGGGGAAAGGGGGAGGACTTTACCTAGAAAGAATATATTATATTAGAGGACCAGATAAAGGTGAAGTTAGTCTACAGATAACTGTCTTGCTGTCAGACTTGGTTTCTAGATAAAGTGTTAGATATAGATGGGCATTCAATTAAAAAAAAATAGTTTGGGGTGTCCAATATGGTTTAAATTAGTAGATAACTTTTTTCAGTAGATCATAATTTTTTCCTTTAGAAGTTAATGCTCAAAATAGTATTTCAGCCATGTTTTGCTCCTGTTCCATGCTTTGGGGCTGTTATCACAGCTCCAAGCAGAGTAGCAGTAAAAATTGAGTGGGTTTTTTGTTTAAACTGTTTACTAGAAAGCATTTATGCTGAATAACAGAATGGGAAAGTAGAGAGAGCCAAGATAAAACATAATCACTTAAAGCCTATACCTGTGGGAGCCTATATTAGTAAAACCCTGATGAATACATTTTTAAAACTATTTTTATCATATATTCTGGTTATATTTTCATTTAATTCTGTTTGGATATTAAACTTAGATGGGCTTTTTCAGTTGACTTCATAGTCTGATTCCTGTGCATTAGTATAGCACTGTAGCTTTTGGATTTCCAGCACTCTAAGGGCAGCATTTACATGTCAAACCAAAACAGTTTTAGTGAAAACATTTTCATGTTTAGTATCATTTAGAGCAGGGCTGTAAAGACTATAAAACCTGTGGCACAGGCAGCCTCTGTATGGCATGTGGGAGAATGGGGAGAGGACAGGCAGCACAACAGCAGATAAGACAGGAAGCAAGGCAGGGAGCACAGGCAGGGAGCAGAAAACAGAGCAGCTCATTGGGTAGAGAAAAAGGATCAGAGTAGGGGAAGATGCAGAGCTAACTTGTGGCATACCTTCCCAAAGGCTGGCTCCCACTGATAGAGCAGGGGGTGACAACCAGGGGCACGTGCCACAAGTGGCAGGGGCAGCCTCTGTGTGGGGCTTTCAGCAGATTGGAGAGAGGACAGGCAGCACAGTGGCATATAAGTTAGGAAGAAGAAATCAAAGCAACAGATCAGGCAGGGAGCAGAGGATAGCAAGGAAAAAAGAACAGGCAGGGAGCAGCAGGTTGGCCGGGGAAAGGGACTGGAGTGACATTTGGGGAGAGTGCAAGACTAATTTGTGGCACTCCTGACAAAAAAAATTTGTCCCCCACTGATCTAGAGCTGCTGCTTTTAGCAGCGAATGTGGGGGACTACAGTTGTTGACACAGAATTTTCTTATTCCACCTACTGCAGCAGACTTTCAAAGTTTAACTTGAGATTTTATTTTTCTGACATCCAAATATAGAGCTGATGTTTCTGGAAACAAGTGCACTAACAGGGGAGAATGTTGAAGAGGCTTTTGTACAATGTGCAAGAAAAATACTCAATAAAATTGAATCAGGTAAATTGAAGTTAAGATACTGATTAAGCATATGTTTTCAGCTTTGGTTCTACAGTTTCCCTAAACTGTCTAGCCGTAAGTGTTCAGTGTGAATGTACCAGTAAATCAAATAACTCTATGAAATTTTGTAATTCACTGAAAGAAAACGCATAGTTAAACATTGTAACAGGCTAATCCATTTGTTTATCAGAGCCTATATGATTCTTCAGACCACTTTTGCACCTCTTCTTTGTGTATGGGTGCAGAATAGTGTCAAAGGTATTAGCTAGGTCATATACAAAGAGTATGAGGCTTTTGAGAGCACTTCTAGTAAGTGCCCATGTGACTTCTGGTTGAAGTCAATTAATTTTTAATTATTTTGGAACTGCAAAAACATGCTGCTTGCTTCACAATATAAGTGGGCAGGTCTAGGTCAACAAGAGGCTTCTCGGTACTCTGACTTTGTCAGTGGTTCCAGTTTCTAATCTGTTTCTTTCAGCCTGTTTCATGTCTCAAAAAATTCCAATTCAGGAAAACTCAATCATGTATGGATACAGTTTAAAGTGTTTAATGCTAAGGAAATGTTTGTATTTAAAACCTATTTAAAGAAATAGTGTATGACTTTTCTAAGTTATTTGCTTTTGTTTCTGGCATCTTGATTTCCTTTTGTTTGAATATTAGTCTCTAAAATTGGAGAACGAAATTGAAACCAGAAAGAATTTATTTTTTTCATAAAGTAGACGAAATACAAAAAGAACGCTTGTTGCAACCATGTGACTTGTTTAGGAGATGCACTGTGTTCTGGGTTGTATAATTAGAAACTGCTACAGAAGATTGAAAAGTTTACAATTTTATCAGAAGTAAACAAAATGTAATAATTTCTTGTAGAGATGGGATACTGTAAGGTAGGAAAATACAAATACAAATGAACAGTTTTATCTGATGTTACCAGTTTGCTTGGAATATATTTATGCATCCACCCATGACCAACTCCATTTAAAAAAATTCTCATCAGGTGAACTGGATCCAGAAAGGATGGGCTCAGGTATTCAATATGGCGATGCTGCATTGAGACAGCTGAGATCACCACACAGAGCACAAGCCCAAAGTGCTCAAGAATGTGGATGTTAAGAAAACTGAACAACAAAGTCCTGAACGCTCCTTTTAGATGCAAGAGGTAAGCCTCTTTGGTGGATTACTGTACCTCATTTGATGCCTTAATTTGAGCCTTCCGATTTTGTGGTACTGAACTTTTACCAGAGCAAAATTGTAGAACAGGGTAGCATCCAGCAAAATAATAAATAAGGGCTTGCTTCCAGTGTTGGGTTTTGTTTTGTTTTTTCTCCTAAGTAGAAGCAAATTTCCTTCAGGTCCTTATTGAAATCTGAAATAATTTGCTTTTTATTCCATAATATTTCTCAGAAAATCCAAAAAAGCTTATCTTTTGGCAAGTTCTGCTGTGAATCTTGTACCTTTGAAAAGATGCTGATGACTAGAGGGCAGGCCATTTTTACAGTGTGATGACAAAATACTACCAGAAATGTAAATCCAAAATATATAGTGCAGCCCCATAGCTTATTAAAGGCTTTTCATAATCACGCTTTAAAGAATGAGTGATAAAGACTCATCCTGCTCTCAAAAAAATAATTAAAGTACAGTATTTGGTTCCAGTCTTTGTTCTGCTCTCCCTACAAGGAAGACCAGCACTTGGTGTCTTGCGTTGCTTCACGATATGAGCACAAGGGAAGGAAGAGGGCAAAAGGGAAGAAGCAGCACCAAGACTGTTCATAGCCTCTGGAGGAGAGACCTGTTTTCCAGAGATATCCAAAAGGCTGGAAGGGAGGGCTGGAGTGTTTCCTTCTAACTCTCCCGTTAGTAGTTGTGTGGGTGAGGATCAGGGGAACAGATTCCAGTAGAGGTCTGCAGCTGGTTGCTTCTTGCAATAATGCTGGACTCTTTTTTCCACCGGTTTGTTGCTTTTAGCTGCTACGAAAAGAGGAGATTAAATGGGCTGTGTACAGCTGGCTGTATTCAAAACTAGAAAATTAGTGCTACTTTAGAACTGGAGAGGGAAACCTGCTGATACACCATCTGTCTCCTCTCCAGTACCACACAGGGAAAGATAGTTTAGAAAATTCTGTTTTAGGGTTTAGAATATTATTTCAGCTAACAGTCTTCACCAGGAACGCTTCCTTTTTTTTTTCCTCAGCAGTCTCCTTCAGGTACCCAGGGATTTCATGAGGGACTTTTCATCTGGCCCCTTTCAGTCGAGTTGATGTGGGTGGGTGACTTGCCCTAAAGACTAACCCTGGGTAGCAGATTTTCTTCTGTTGTTCTGCATCTGTTACCACCTACCTTGAGCATCCTGCTGTGCCTCCTTGTTGGTGACAATGCTGTTTAATTGTAAATGGCTACTGGGAATGATATTCTTTTTCTTTGCAAGGAATAAGAATGATCTTAAGAGTTAATGTGAAGCTAGGCTATAATAAAGCCTTCTGTTTACCGATTTGCAAAATAAACCTTTGTACCTAAAAGAGTTTGGCAACCTATCACTGCAGAACTGAAGGAGACTGGTAAGGAGTAGCCTAAGGGAGATGGATTTTGTGTTTTATTTAGTACCTGCTTCATACTCTGGATTGAACAGGGCAGAAGCCAGGGTAAAGAAGGAAGAGGGCATCCATTTGGAGTCATTTTCACGTAATTATGGCACCAAACAAGCTTGCATGTGCATGGATCGATCCAATTGTAGTATCTGTTCCTTAAGGATAAATTCTCTAAAATGTGCCCATCAGTGATTAAAGCTTTTCTGTGTTTTACAGCTGTCCGTGCAAATGGTGTTTGGAGAAACAGACTGACAAAGCTTGAAGGCTATGCAGTTTTTTAAAACATCTTCCCCACTGTATATAACCAGAACAGGCCACTGCTGGAAAAAGAGTACTGTAGGGTAATATGCAGAAGTGTACACATGACACAGCAGACTGCAAAACAAACCTAACTATTCAGTGGACAATACTAAACTCATACCTGTAAACATTTTCTGTTACATTCTTTTGTCCCCTCAACTTCACTTCAGAGTATTACTGTATCCTGTATATAATGTAACAGTAAATTTCCAAAGCATGATACACTTATGTATGATAGAATGTTGCACTAAAAGCAATTTAATATTTTTTTTTTTTTATCATAACTAAAATTTAACTGTGAGGTAGGCTTTATCATGTTTGTGTTTATTGCACAATCAGTTGTATTTATGACCTGAAATACAAAGCCACTGGCATTGACTGTCGGTGATTTTTTTTTTTTTTCCCCCCCCCCTCCCCCCCCCCCCTTCACTCTGCCACTTCTACAAAGTGTTTCCATGATCCATTCTGCAGTACAGTTAAGGACTTAAGTTTACGAATCTGTCATGTTTGGAAAGGACATTTTTAATGAAGTGCATCTGCCCTGTTTTCTGACAATTCTTAAATAAATGTATGTCAAAAAGTGTTCTGTAAAATTTTGTAGGCTAACAAGTGTTGCAGCTAAGTCTCTGAAATGACAGCCGTTTGACATTTAGATCTTGAAAGTTTTTTTCTTTTTTTTTTCTGTACTGGTTTGCTATGTAGAAAGAGGGTCATGGAGATTGTCTGTGTGTTTTGCATCTCTGAATGTTTTCTGTCTGTTCGGTGATTCTAGTGCAGTGGGATGACTTGGAGGACCATCATTGTAGGAGTTCTTTTTTGTGCTAATCCCCCTAGGTTACACTTCTTTCTTATGCAATGTATAATCATTAACTCGGGAGGCATAGCTGGGCAGTTCTGCTCCCTGGACGGCAGCAGCACATGTGGCAGTAGCTGGGTTGCCACAGCCAGCAGTAGTGATCACTTTTTGTGCTACCCTGTGACGTCAACACCCAGGGCTGGTACCCTGTTCACCACCCCCCACCCCCATTAGCTATATTATTGGATTAACTAAGCAATCTACTGTAAAAAGAAGGCTGCTGAATCTGCATCTGCAGAGTTCAATTGGAAGCAAAGCATTTCAACCATACAATGCGTAAGAAGTAAAATCAATTACCCTGAATGTGTGAAACTTTCAGATTATTAGGATTCATTTTAAGATGCTTTTATGGTATTTGCGTATCATAAATACAAAAAGTATCACTCCACCTAGGCTCTTGTGATCCATCTTCTACATATTTCCCCTATCAGCATGGTATGGAGTGCCATCCTTCCTGTCTCCAGGCCCCACTGAAGCTACTTCATGATGTTGGGGATTCACTTATATGAGAAGAGAGTGGCTGCATGTGGCGGTTGGGGTTTGTTTGTTTGTTTTTTTTATTCCCCCACTCCCTAATATCACCAGAGTATTCAACCTGATGAATTAGCTTTAACATGAAGGTGCTAAGCATTCCTTGGAATATCCCTCCCACCCTTTTTATGGTGTGAAAAGGATTTGTAGTAACAGTTGCCACTGGAAATTCTGTCCTTCTGGCATTTGAAGCGGTAGTGAAGAGGTAGGAAAGGGCTGCAGAGTCAGAAACGGCAGAAATCCCTGACTGTCTACCTTACTATCTGGCTGGGGGTGTGCATGTTAGGAAGTGAGGGAAACTGCAGCTTTGTATTGCAAGTTAAGGACCTGTAGAACAGAGTGGGTATTTCTGGGCATGCTTAAAGGTGATGTGGAAAAGGGCACAGAGAGATCCTAATTATATTACTAAAAATCCAGAGTAACTGTATTGACCTAACTGGAAATGATGTCACTCGAGAAATCGGAACACGCAGAAAAAATAGTTCACTCAGACAAGACGCCTATATTGGAATTTCATGGGCAAAGACTGCTTTATTCTATGGTATATTTGAGCTCTATCTAATTAAGGGACATTTTGGGGTAGCATATATGTGTTTCAGGGCTAAAGCAGAATTGGTGCTATAGTTCCAGGGGCTGATGCTAGCACAAAAACAAACTTAGAGTGTTTGGGGGGGATCTTATAATGTTGATGTAATGCTTGGCTTAAATGGTCTTTCTGGGGCAAGAGATTTGTCAATTTTCCACCCACCAAAAAGTAGGCTGTGGGTCTCTCCAAATTAGCAGCATCAAGTCAAAAGAATTCAGTGTAGGTCCTTGTCAAAGATTTGTGCTGGAAAACCTAGCTTGCAGGCCAAAGCTTTTGATCATGTCCCTTCTCTTCATATAATGGTCAGAGTACAATATTGGACTGGAATGCCTGCTGAATATGCTGTATGCAATGTAGCATGCATGTTTGTTACACACTTGACCAGACCCGCTCCCAAGCAAAGTTCCTTTCCAGGTATAGTTTGACATGATTAAGCTGACTAAGTGCTGTATTTACCAGTGTCTCGAGTAACTCCAGAGGAACTTATTAAATAAATATCTGCCTTGATCCCATCTCCTGGGTTGTCTTCCTTATTTAGTATCTGGAAATGGCCATCTCCCCTGTTGCTCCATTTCTTCTCCCAGAATAGAGCAAGTAACTAGTACTTCAGACTTCCAGAACTAGGAGGCATTGGTACAATCCCAGACATGAAAGACCCTGGCTGTAGCTTTGATTTTTGTTTTTTTTATTTTTTTTTT
>NW_017728943.1:101157261-101173155 GCF_001723895.1 Crocodylus porosus
TTTTTTTTTTTTTTTTTTAATCTACTCCTTTGGGAGCAAAGTCTGTCTGTGGGCCTTTCCCTATAAGAGCTTCCTGCCACTTTCTTGAAGATGGAAGAACTTCCTTTCCCTGTTTGTTCTACAGTCTCTAGGCAAGAATGGATGTGGGGAAACATTTTGGCAAGTGTCAGGGTTTTGCCCTAGCATCACAAGTCACTTTTTGTACACAGTGAGGAAGAGGAAGTTTGCCTATTCCTTAGCTCTGACATGTAGCACAAGCCAAGACCTCTCTTGCTAACATCACCGTTCTTAAATATTATGGTGGTTATAGGGCATTTTGATTAACTAATTGTTCTTATTCTCAATCCACTCACAGTTGATGGGAGGGTTTAGAAAGTGTTGCTTACATAATAGACTTCTGTTTCACCTTCATGCTTCTGTCACCTTTGGTCTCTAGTTTTCATGTCTTCCCCTTCTCTTTCCTTCACTAATCTTTACCTTCCTCCTGTCTTATAACGTAATCATTCTCTGCATTTGCAAATGTGAGTTTTTTGTTTTCAAAATGATCTTAAGTAACAGGTGATCCAGCTTTAAATCTGGAATGGTAGAAACAGTGCCTCCTAATCTTCCCTCCGGTCCCACGCATACAAGAGTAGCCATTGGTTATACCCATTCTGCTTGACAATTTTTGGTCATTTTTCTGGAATGAAAAATAAGCTAAGCACAGTTCTTCTTTGTACCAAGTGTCTTAATCTCATATATCCCTTATGTGTGTTAAAAAGTAGCTTTGTTACAATGAGTTCATTATATATACTTGATATCAACATCTAAGTGTTTCTAAAAATAAAGTGGATCCATGCAGCCTGAGCGCACATTAACAAAGTTAAAGTGCATGATTTATCAAAGCTGTCAGATTACTGTGCTTCATATTTCACTTTAATAACATGTTGATAATCAGTTAAAATAACATTGTTTTATGCTGAATACAACCATCACGAGGGGGGGGGAAAAAACTCCTCATGATGGAAGAGGTGTAGTTTATCATTGTGAAATGGTATGTGATCTAGACTCTTCGATTTTATGCCTGTAAGGCTAGAAATTTAATTTTTTACTCTTAATGGTTTATGCAATAAATAAAATCTTGGTAAATTTAAATGGTAAAATAATCCCTCCCTTTGTATGTGTGCATATTCCATCTACGAAGAAGTCCTTACTCTAATTGACTTACCAAAGCAAGATGGCCTAGCAAAGCTTTATAGAAACTATGCCAGGCAACTGAAGTCTAGACTTGGTTGTTCTTTACGGACGTTTTTAATTGTTCAAGTTGTTTTAAAGATTTAAATATTTTACAAAAGCCTTTGTCTTAACTTTTAATGAGTCTGTTGCTGGACTGTGCCAGTACATCTGACACTTGTATCTAATCTTGAATAAAGAACTCTCCAGATATCATGAGTGTTTACAGCACCTCTTATTTCTGGTATAATAGTCTTACCCCTTGCTTAAAGTTTGGTGATGGTTTAATAATTGTTAGACCCTTCACAGTGATTTAATTCCTGCTTAAAGGCATTGTGTACTCAGTGTTTGGCTACGTAAACACTAAACTGTGCTCTACAGAATCCAGAATTAAATCTACTATTCCTGCTTGGGTTTTTGTTCCCAGTCCCCCCCGGCCAATGTCTAGAGTAGAAGCTTTCTTCTGCTATTCATATTCCAGTACTGGTGTGAATGTAAACAAAGCAAGCAAATAGTGAGGATGGATTTAGTTGATAAGTCTTCAAATACCTGAATGATGGCTATAAAGACTATGGGCATAGTCTGTGCCTCTGACTGCAGGAGATGAGACAAGTAGCAGTGGTCTCAGATTGGAGCAGGCATAATTTAGGGCCATGTTACAGGCTACCTTTAAACCTGGTAAAGACGCTTAAAAAAAAAAAGGAGCATTCACCTGTTGAAGGGTGTTAATAAGTACCCTCAATGTTTTAAAGATAAGCCACTTAGAATGAGGTGTATCCTTAAAATATTTCCCCCCTGCCATTCTAGGCTATTGTTTGAATGGTCAGGGGAGGTAAAATGCTTTACTTTCATTCTGCCTGCATCCCAGGGTGTACAGCTCCCAGCCACTCCAGCCCTTCCCTTCCTCCAAAACTCTAGTGGTCTCCCTACTACAAGGGTGGGCAAAATGTGGCCTGTGGGCTGGATGTGGCCCTCCAGGACATTCTGTCCAGCCCACAGGGCCCTTAAAAATTTAGAAAATATATCTGCCCCTGGCTGCCTGTAATGTGGCCCTCGATGGCTTGCCAAAATGCAGTAAGTGGCCCTCCACCTGAAATAATTGCCTGCCCCTGCCCTACTACCTCTTCCACGCTGAGAGCAGCCTCTCTGAGCAGCTTAATTGCAGAGAAACCATGGAGCTGGGGCAAACGTGCTTCTCTTGGCTGTCTGGCCTGGCTCAAACTGATGCTGCAGCAGGGGATAAAGCCTTAGCAGCTCCACTCCACACAGCTGCCTGGGCTCAGTGATACCAGGGAGCCTAGGGGAAGGTACTTCTCTGGGTTCCTGGTATCGCTAAAATGGATATGGTAGCTCTGCACTGACAGCCAGACCACCAGTGGGGTAACTTAAATATATAAACATAATTCACAAAATAATCCCATATCTTACAAGAAGCTAAGGTGCTAAAAGCATTCTACCCTGTTGGGGCCTTTGAGTTGTTTGCAACAGAAGAATTGGTCTATTATTTTTCTATAGTACAAAAAAGGAGTGAAAACTAAGAGCTAGCATTTACCGAAGGGGTGCCTCAGGTAGCACCTTGTCGAGGGTATTTGCATTCAATTCACTGAAGCTGTAAGGGTGGAGGTAAACAGCTGCTGGGAGGCCTGGCTGGGTGCTTCCAAGACTAGACAGCAAGCACTTAGCCCTACTTTGCTCTTGTGTAGAACTTGCCATTTATGCATTTCAAAGTGCTTTGCAAAGGAGGCTGATGAGAAAACAGGCAGAGACTTCCCGAGACCACTTGGTAAGCTAGCAGCAGAACCAGGGCCAGAACTCAGCTCTCCTGACTGATGGATTGGATCATGAGCTGGGCAACAAGGTTTCTTGCCTGTTTGTCACCATGTGAACAATATCGAAGATTGTATGATGAAATGGAGATTCCTCATTCCCTCCAGGCTGCAGTTCAGGTACGTGGGTGAAGGTTTGCTCTGCTTCTGCCTATTCTAGATCTACTGTGTGAACGAATTCAGGACTTCATTCTCTACGGCACCTTTAACCAGCGCTGAACCAGAGAAAACCCATTCTTGCTGAGTCTCCCTTCACCTCCCTGTACTCTACCCTGCCCCCCAGCAGCACAGTTGAGTCCTGACTCCCATTGCTGCTTGCCAGCCCTCTAGTGGCAAGTCAGTTGTGCAGGTCAGAGATAGCATTCAACTCTTAATCTGTGACTGCTCTGAAACTGCTGTATAACAGCATGACAAGGTTCTTTGGGTAGATCTGATATCCTTTATTAGACCACCTCAAATAGTTGGAAGAAATCCTTCTTTATAAGCTTTCAGGCACAAACACCCTTCATCCGGCTGAGGAAGCATCTGCAGTTAGTCTATGTCCTTAGACCAACAAAGCTGCAACCTCCCCCCTGTAATAGCATAACATTCCACAGATTTAAAATGTTATAAAGGTAACCTGTAACAGCACCCTCAAATTGAATAGCAGGAGGAACTTTCTTATTTATGAGGGTGGTGCTTTGAAACAGGCTACCCACGTAGTGGAGTCTTCCTCCTCAGAAGCTTTTTTTAAGACCAGCTTATGCAGTTGGGTTGGGATGGTTTAGTCAGAGCCAGTCCTACCTTAAGCAAGGGGATGAACTAGATGATATCCTGGGGTTTCTTCCAACACTACTTCCCTGTGCTTGTATGACACCCTGCCCCCCCACCGGTTGTCTCTGTGGGGAAAGGGAGTTTTAATACAAGTGGAGGCTATTTTTTAAATTTGGGTTTTAAAAAAAGATGGGAAGTAACATCCCACAAAACTTAACCTGTTTTGAAGTTGCAAAGTCAAGCTCTGAAAATGTAAGTAAGGTCAAGTACAAAGGGTGAGAGAATAAGCTACATAAGGGGCTGAATTAGGATTGTTCTATTTTCCCCTAGGAGCAAGACAACACAACATTGATGCATTTCTAGAGTAGGAACAAGGCAACTAGCTAGAACGACCTCGGTCAGAAAGCACATAGCAAATGAGGCAGAAGACCAGATTAGATTTTGCACTGGCAATTCACATGCCAAACTTCACCATTCTCTACCACCTGATCTTCATTCTCTGCACACCCAGCTTGAGAAACTGGGGGTCTAATTTCTACATGAACTATGCATGCATCTTGGCAGCTTTGCCTGAACAAAATATTAAATATTAAGTCCTCAGTTGCTGGGTCCCTAACAGTAGTGGATGCTTGGTTTTAATCTGTGCCTCATCCTCATCCTTCCAGGAGTGTTGCAGATCAATTCAATGATATTTTAAAAACTTGAGACAATGGCTAAAGCAGATAAGCCAACAAGGGAAGCTTCAGTGCAAGGTTTCCAGTATGTATTACACAGGCTCCCCCACATATAGGATCTGTGGTGCTAATCCAGTGGGCAAGGCAAGGGGCCATGGTTACCTGAGACATTGTTGTCTTCACCAGGAAATGCTGGACTTGGAGTCCTCAACATAGCTACCTTAATGATGCAGTTTTCTATTTGGAGTAATGTGACTGTCCTCACAGATTTTGACTACAAAGGAGACCTTTTGCTTAGACAAAATGCTCCTGGTAGTTTTGACTTTAATATAATTCCCGGTAACACAAGTGAAGCTTGTCAAACTTACTGAAGTTGCTAGCTGATGCTGACTAAGTTAATAGATGATCCCCATTAGACTCTGTTCATTACCTTGCCTGTCTGTAATTCTCAACATCTTCTTTTGTCAGCAGCTGAAGAGTAATGCATGGCCAGAGACAGCTAGGATTTAGTTTTGCCCTTGTCAGACCCTACCCTGCCACTACCTTGGGGAGTCATGGCAACATCAGTGCCATAGACTAGTGCTGTTTAATGGGGGCTCCTAGGCTGCATATGGCCCCTGAAGGGTTAGTATGCAGCTTGTGAGTTCCTGCCTGGTTGCCCTGCTGTTGGTTTTGCCAGCAGGAGCCAGATTGTCCAGGCTTCCCTACCCTGGTCCAGCTTCCACATCCTGCCCGGGCTCCTGAGGAACAAAGCAGGTGGGGAGCAGGGCACTCATGCTGTGCACACAGCAGGGGAGGGTGCTGGGTTGCTCACACTGCAGGCAAAAAAGGCATAAGCCAGGCTGCCAGCACTGCAGGTCAGTGCCCAACTAGGAGGGGAGCCTACTAGGCTGCCTATGAAGAAAGCAATCCCTAATTTGTGGCCCCCCAAGACTAGCCCAGGCAGCATATGGCCCCTGGCTGCCCAGCTCTTGAAGCCATTTTCACCCCTCTACTAACCTGGGAAGACAAAACAGTATTAGGAGCCCAATGTGGGTTAAGAGATTATGTTATACTGAACCATCTGTTTGCTTTGGCGGTCTCAAATACTGCAGGAATAAAATAGAAGGAAGGAAGAACCTGGAGGGTGACAACTATAAAGAGTTCAGGAGCGACTTAAAACATCCTGTCCTAATCCCATCCTGTAACAAAATCCATAGCCCTAAATCAAGAAGGATGGGGCTTAAGCATGAGAAGTTCTTAATTACTTGCCTGTCAGATCCGAGGCTTTTCCCAGATTAGCTGATAGCTGAGCCATGTTTTGAGGTTCTAAGTTTTAAGTGCATTTAGGTACCATACTGTAGGGCATGAATCCAAACTAGTAGACTGAACTCATGTCCAAGAAATGCTTCTCTACTCCATTTGCAACTTTGCAGTTGCAAAGGTAGCAAGATTCAAGAAGAGATATGCATGTTGTGTCTGTACTGCTGTTTGAAGCCACTCAAGATCATCTCACTCAGTTTTATTCACATGTACAATCTGACACTGCAATGTTAAATACACTGTTTATACACAAAATGCAGAAGCTTTAAAAACAAATACTGTTAAGAACCATTCTACAAAAAGAAGTCACATATTGCTTCAAGCTTAAAATGGCATTTCTTCAGCTTTTAAAGTGAATTCAGTGCTAGCAAAACAGAATGAGGCAACTTCCTCATCCTTCCCATCCCTTTCAAGAGGGACCAATTGTAGGGTTGAGAATCAGGCTCTAATTATGGCTTTGTGGCTGAGTGTACCACCTGTTCTAGAAACTAGACTGAAACAAGCAACTTGCTATACACAGACCCTCTTGACTTTTGGTCACTTCATTGCAAGTGAAAACCGAGTCCATTCCTGAAGGTCTTGTTTCAGTGCCGAATTTCACATCATCATACATTTTAATATTAAAAAAGGCAGATGTATTCTTCCTAGAATGAAAGATTAGTTTAAATGTGCATCTGCTACCTGGATAGAAGGACAGTCAAGCCTGTCCATTACAAGTTTGTTAAATTTGGCCCTAAAGCTAGGCAAGTGTCCCTGTAAGTATCAAATTGCATGGTGTGAGGAAGATGCGAGAGCACTAAGACTGAGCACAAGCATGCTACTCTACTGTACCAGGGCATTCTTTTACACAGCTTTTATTGTAACATTGCACACTGAACACACCCGCTGGGCTTCAGAGTTTGGCATAGCTGAAGAAAGTGCATTACACCAGCAGGACATAATCACCACTTCACTATGCACAGTGGTTTCGAGCATCTAGTGAAAGAGACTAGAGTTTGTCAGGACTTAGCAAAAAGAACTAGGAAATAATTGACCAAAGATATTTGGAACAAAATTCCTTTTTAAAGCAAGAGTGAAATATTTGAGGCTGCAGTAAGTTAGTATGGCATCTTTAATTCTTCAGTTGCCAGGAGATGGTTGAGACTGGAAAAATTGAAAACTTCTTTTTACACTGTCTTGGTGCAAAAGCCATTCCACTTCACTGAACATGCATCTCAAATCTACCTCACATTAGCCAAGTATTAATAGGAGTTTCTTGCTCTCTGAACAACAGCTAGCCTTTCATTAGGGCTCTCCTTCAATACCACATTCCTAAATTTAACATGGAAGCTGTTTAACTGCAGAAAACAAGTTTTCAAGACGGCATTTTTGTTACTCTCTGCATCGCTTTGTACCAACAGCTGCAGGGTAACACTTAGGAAACTGCACAGGCAAGCCAACCACTTGAATTTGCAGTCCCAAAATTAAGATGCTTTGCATTCACAACTGACTTGGCAGCAGGCATGGGGTGGTCAGCTTTATACCCCTTGAAGTCATAGCTTTAAGTACTATGATAGATCCTCCCCGCCCCCCCAAGAAGGTCATCTAAAGAAGTTAGGCAAGGTGAGGTGGCTTTCCCAATAGATGTTTTCTGCAGGGAGAAAAAAAAAAAAAAAAAAAAAGTTGCCTCGGTTCAGGCTGCATACATGCACACACCCCAGGAAAGAACAGGGAGAATACAGCACTCAGGTGTGCAGGGATCTTTTAAGTTCAAGCTAAAAATGACATTTGACCGTCATTCAATCTAACTTTGTAGCACTTTTCCCTTCCAGCAAGTCAAATGTTGGTAGAACAAGAACTACTGACCAATTTGTCAGGGGACAAGTAAGAGACAAGCCTGAAGCAACTTTAATGCTGCAGCTTACTTAGGTTTCTCAAGCTGTCTAAGGCATTTAAGCAAACCTTCCTCTTCCTCACACTTTGCTCAATTTGACACCTGCACTGAAAGCATAGAACAGTGGCAGAATGGCTTTGACATTAAGACTTGCATCCTTCCAAAACAGAGATGCAACCAATATTTTGAGTAAAAACTTAAAAAGCAAAAACTAAAACACACACTGGGGAAAAAAAACCCAAACATACGCACACACACTTTTGTTCATCCAGTATAGCTACTAGTGCTGCTACTAATCTCTGTTACTATTTTAAGGGATAAGATGCCCAGTGATCTGGAAGTTTACCTGAAACTTGGGGACTATTTAGAGCAAATATATTTAAAAGGGGAGAAAATAAAAATAAATCAAAAATATTATTTCACCAATGAGGTTAAGTAGTAACCTCCAGTAGAATAAGATGCCCTCAGAAATGCAGGCATCTTTCAGAAATTTCTAAAAAGAACTACAGGATGGCCTCATACATAGAGGAGAGGTTGTCTTTCCAAGTTAGAAAGTCTCTGCTGCAAGGGTTGGAAAAAATCTTTTAGGAACAGTGCACCAAATTAATTCAGCTGAGTTCAAATTCAGGCAGCTGGTTGCAACCCTGACACCAAGTTGGTGAGGCAGATTAAAGATAATAAAATAAAAAGCCTTTAGTAGACCAGATCTAGCCTACAGACTATAGGTTGCTGACCTCTGCTGTAGTTGGTGGTTTGAGGGCTAGGTTAGAAGACAACAACATTTTAAAAAGTTGCACTCTTAAATTTTGCAACCCAAGTGAAAGAGGCCACCATTTAAATCCCATGAGATAGAATGATTTAGTAAGTTAGTTTTATTGCTCTGTATATGAAAAAATATATATAATTTAAAAACCAAGGCAACAGGAAAGCTGTGTTTGCTCCATCAGCCTTGGACTCTTTCAGTCATCCTCTTAGGAAAGAGGAACCTTGACTCTGCACACTGGAGTCTCAGATAAAAATCACTGCCTTCAGTTTTTGGAATCCAATGTCTGCCTTCCATTTTCCAAGGCTTGTGCAGTGAAGCCAAACAGACTGGTAGATGCATTAACTTTAAAAATCTGCTATACCAACACACCACAGGACTAACTTCCCACCTCAAACTAGCTTAAGACTCTTTAAAAATCCTAAAGTGTTAAGGTCAAACCATGGTAAAACATGGTCAGAGTTCAGTAATGTGTTCTGTGTAAAAGAATGCACCTTGAAACACACACCACACTTCAAAGAGGTCTCAAAAAAAAAAAAAGCTCACAACTATTATAAGCATCTTTTTTAAAGCTCACACTTAGTATTCAAAAGGTAAAAATTCCATTTACAGCAACCTGATAAAAGGTACATTGAGGATCTAACATCAAACAAGTGCTGGCTGTCCTACAGAATTAAAAAAGAACCCATGAAATAAAAATATCCAGAGATTTTGGTAATCTCTGGGTTTCCCAGGGATGTTTTTTTCCCCTTAGTAAGGAGTTATGCTTGTACCTCAGGGGAAGATTGGACCCCATAAATAAATTAATTTGTAAGTGTTTATCAAAATTACAAGTCTAAAACTTCTATCAAAGTATTAACTACACTAAACCATGTGGAATTACATCTACTTTTTCCTTGGAGCATTGACAAGATTCACAGATGCAAGTGTTAAAAATAGGACTTCACTATTCAGAAACCAGCTTGCTCATTAGAGTGCATACTTTTAAAAATGTAATCTGAAACTGGTATTCAGATGATTAGATCCAAACATAGATAGATGCGTCCCCTAGCTTAATACAGTGGTCCCTGGTCAATACGGGTAGAGCGATCAATTATCTACTGGCTGACAGCCATTAAATAGTGATTGTCTACAATCGACCATTTGATGTTAGTCATGAAAACAGCAAATTAATCCTGTGAGTATGTCTTGCTGTGCAATAAGTAAGTCACAGGATAATACTGATGTAATCCACGACATTGTAAAACAATGGAAATAGGAGCATACCAGTAAGATTCACTATTAAAATAATTTTAGAAAGTAATTGCATTAAAATTCTTGAAAGCCTGCAAAATAGGCAGACAACTTCTGGCAGCTGTCTGCAGAGATGGAAACACAGGTCTCCTATCATTAGTGAAGCTTACTAGAGCCACTGGCTTTCTGGTTAGCCACCTGAATGGAAGTGATAAAGTACTATTTTAAATAATACAAAGGCACCTACATCACACCCACATACACAACTTAAGAGAATTATGAACATTTGTATTAAGGGGTAGCTGCATGTTTGTGACCTACATCTAATGGCTGTAAACATTTGCTTAGATATTTAATGTTTTGAAATTGTTTTCTTAACTTGAAATGCCTCTTCAAAAAGGTGGAATGTTTAAAAGCCATCTTCAAATGTTATGGCTCCAACTATACACCCTACGGTGAGGTAGGTGACAGAGTACAAACATCATCACAAACTGCTGGAAACCCTTATAAAAACCTTGCATAAATAGTTTGGTTCTTTGCACCAATATCCTGATTTAAATTTTTTTTTTGTAAATGTCCCAGGATGTTTTTTGATTCACCGAGCTCTTGCCGAGTAGCATCTCATGTACTCTGTCATCCAAGGATTATCTGGTGGGGATGATTTTGTTCTCCAGGTTTTCTCCACATCTGCGGAGCGCACCCGCCTCTGAGACAGCTTCCGCTTCTCCATTTGCCTTCTGTTCTTTGCTCGTAGTGCAGACTCATGAATCTATCAAAAACAGAGTGAGTCAGTCTTATAAAAAAAGATTAAGGGAGTTTAACTTCAAAGAAAGAAGGAAAGAAAACTAAAAGTTAAAAGGTCTACCTTCACCTTTCCCTCCTCCCAAAGCCAAGAAAAGGAACACCACCATTCCCCAGTAAACTATTTCCAAAGGATTCTAGAGGAATTAATGTACAGAACATCTTGATAGAAGTGACCATTAAAAACAAAAGGGAGACAAACATCCTGTTGTCTGTGATTAAACCAAATTGTTTCCCCACTCTCTTGTTTTCTGCCCCTCTTGAAGAAATCACTGAAGGACAAGGATGTCTTGACCACACTGCATTTACACAAAATTATGTTAAAAGTAAGTGAAATTCAGAGTAAAAAGTTTCACAAGTTCATAATGGCCGTTTCTTAAAAATGGAGTTATACAGTACAATACACATATCCGACTTAAGTTCTCTCTTGGAATTTCTCTAATATAAAAATAAAGGATAGATTCATTTGAACACTAAATAGGAAACCCAGAGACCACCAGAAGAGATTTCCATGGATTTTAAGGTATACAATTAGCAGCTTCCCTTTCTCCACCCCCCCCACCTCCCCCTCCAAATTAAGGACAGATTCACCAACACCAACCAGCCCTTAGAACCCCAAATACATTAGTTCTTAGTTTATAACCCCCACCTTGGCTTGGTGGGCAATACTAGTTTTGCAAGTAGCATATAGGAAAATAGAAGCCTTGTTCTCAATTCACAGCAATGCTTAAAAAGTTCATTTCATAGTTGTCCCTCAGCTCTGGGCAGCACTGCTGTAGAGAACCTTTCAACCAACAAGCAATCAGGACTCATGGGAGAGGTGATATCTTTTATGAGACCAACTAGATTTTTGCAAAAAAAAAAAAAAAAAAAAAAAAAAAAAAAAGTCTTCAATTGCAACCTTTTGGGCACAAGCACCCTTCATCAGGCAATGGAGAAAAGATTGTAGAAAGTTCTCCCGGGTAGGAATGGAAAGTTCATATTTCATAGGAAAGTTGAAGGTGGGATAAAAATCTCCTTTTTGGAACAGTTTATTGTATATGCAGATTAGGCTCAGAGAGAAAAAAAAGTTGGAATAGTCTGTTTACCTCAAAGTTGTTTGGTGGCAAGCAGGATGTAGTCATATTTTCTTCTGGTTATGATATATCCTATTTCACAGGGAAGTAAATAGATGCAATGCTTTTCTGGGCAGGCATTTCTTGCCTAGTAAGGCATCTCTGAGCTCTATGATGATGCAAATTACCTTAAACAAGGGCAGGAGCAGGATCTCATGTTTCAGGTGGTCAAAGTTGCTTCCTTCTTGTAAAATTATGAAGGTTTCATCTTTTACAATCTTTTTTCTGATACCTGATGAAGGGTGTGCACGCCTGAAAGCTTGCAATTAAAGACTTTTTTTTTTTTTTTTTTTTTTTGCAAAAACTCTAGTTGATCTAGATACCACCTCTACCATGAGTCCCGATTGCTTTTTTCTCTAGACCAATATACGGCTACAACCTGGATACCTTTCAACCAGCAAGACACATTCAAAAATGCTGTGTGACTGCTGATTAGTCCAAGAAGGAACAGTTAGACCAGGCAATCTACTAGGTGCGTGTGAAGCTTCTGTCGCCGATTCAATTCGGAGAAGATTCAGCCGAATCAGAGGCTGAGCCACCAAATCAGAATCCAATTGGGAGACAAAAAACCCCTCTGAATTGATCCAGAAGAGATTTGGAAAATTATTAGGAGATTTGGCAATTCAGAAGGGAGTCTGGCAGGGAAACAAAAATTGATAAGAGGGAGGGGGAGCGGGGATTGACATCTGTAGCTGGCCAGTGACTGTGATCTTTCCCTGAATCCTCTTCCAATCACAGTGCTCTGGGGGAGGGAGGTAAAAAACAGCATTTAAGCCTGTCGGCAGGCTTTCTGTCCCTTTTGTGAGCTGTTTCCACCTCAGCAAAAGAGGGGGGGCTGGCTGGCCCACAAACAGGTAGGTTGGCAGAGATCTAACTGGCACCAGGAAGGCCCCCTGTTACAGGCTACCATCCCTGATATTTTCATCCCACTACACAGTCATACACGTCTTGAGTTTTGCTTTGAACAGTTTGAGGTGCAGTTTGCCAGAAACCCTTGCACCTATTTCCTTGACACTTGGCAGGCTTCATGCCCTCAGAAAGGGCTACCATCCCTAATGTTTTCATCCAAGTCTGCCAAAAAAGTGATGAAGTTACAGCTATTTCTGTGATTCCCCATTATAGTCTACAGCTGAATTACAGAAACTCTCTGAATCAGCAGCGACTCTTTCAAAGCCGAATCAATTCAGGACAGCGATCTGAATTGAATTACTGTCCTCCAAATTGACTGAATCCAAATCAGATACTTCCCTATTTGGACAGGCCTACAATGTACCAGTGATAAACGCTTGACTCAGTGCTATGAAGGCAGACATTGCAATAGTGAATTTGCATGCAACTGTTCTGTCTATCCAGAAAAAAGTTAATAACTGGTTGACTTGAGTACTAAACAGCTCCACTTGAGACCCTGGAACTGAACTGACATTGTTCATATAGTAGAAACTGGATACTTCACAGGGTTAGGTTCCCCCTTCCCCAACCCTCATATGCAGGAGTATGTAGAGCTGCAGCACACTGCTATGTAGGCCTGCCGAGATGCTCAGACTGGTTGCTATGACTCATTTTAGAAAGCACACTTCTCCAATCAGCTGCACAGGACTGCCAAGCCCATTCCAACCAAGTGGAAGAGCAAAGTACAAAGCACAGCAAAACAGCTGGGCAGCTCATGTACAATTTGATTTGAACTGCTCATAGACAATCTGGATTCTACTGGGTCTCCTATAATTATGTCAATTATGATCCGATTCCATCACATATATAGCCCACATACAAGATTATTTATGTAACGTTGTGTTCTTCCATTATAGGACCCTTCAGAACAAAAACAAAAACAAAAGGACTAGAACTATAAAATTGCAAGAGTTCACTTCCTTAAAAATTTATATATTCTAATATTATAAAAGCCCAAGTCTGTCTGTAACGCTTTATTCATGCTCCACTTGACTGTCCGTTTGTCAGCCAGAGTGCGAACAAGTGGTCGAATAGGAGCTGGCAGCATGCTGGAACACCGCCATGATGGTGGGACATAGGGGACGGGAGTGGAAAGGAAGCCTCGCCCAGCCCCCACCTTTATTCCTTGCAGGTGACGATGGCAGCGGTGCAGGAGGGAGCGGGGTTGCGGGGGTCGGGAGCCAAGGCCACCAGCTCTGGCCTCAGCCTGCTCCTCCCCTCCCCTGTTGTCACCACCTGCAGGGCCTGATTCGGGACAATGTGCTGGCAGTGGGAGGAACAGCCGGCATGCTATGGCAGTAGGCGGAGGTGTGGTGTGGGCCCAAGCCTGATGCTGGGGAGACCTGGGCCCGAGGGTGGAAAGAAGCCAGGCCACGGCGGCTGGGGAAGCAGCAGGCCTAGGCCGACTCGGCAGTGGGGGGAAGCAGGCTCAGAACCGACATGGAGAAGATGGGGGGGGGGGAGGGGAGGAGTGGGACCAAGCCCAAGCCAGGGAAGAACCAGGCCCGCTGCAGTGGGTGGGGTGGAAGCAGTGGGAGGGGAAGAGCAGGTCTCTTCCACCCCTCCATCCCCAGGACCAGTCCCAGTCCCAGTCCCACTCCACCCCCCTGCCTCGGCTCCAAGCCCATTCCTCCTGTTCCCCCCGCTGCCCCCTGGTCCATCCAGGCCTGATGCTCCCCCTGCCATGGCAGCACCAGCTTCTCCCCATCCTCAGGCCCAGGCCCACTCCTCCACGCACCGGGGAGGGGGAAAAATGGGCCCAGACCCCAAGCAGCAGGAGGGAAGGGGGGAAGCAAGCCTGAGAGAGAGGCTCCATCCCCACCCGTTCCCCCCAGTCATTCTTGATGGGCAATTGGCTAATATAATAATGAGTTTATATAGCTGTATATGAATTGTACAATTATAAAATACTTCAAATCTAGGTAAGTTTTGCTGCTTTCTGGACACTGAGTTGTTTACTGGTTACAACCAAGTAAACTCAGTCTTAATTATGACAAATAGTGCCTCAGTTAGACCGGTATACACATATGTCAAAATCAGACTAAAGGCTCCACATTCTACAGGACAGACTGGCAAAAGTTATATATGCCACAGAAATCACTTTTTATATTAAGCTATGATCACTAGGACTTGTTTGTTAGTGATCAAACTATTATTGGGTTGCCATCAGAATGGTCCCACAGAAATATGTGCTTGCCCATATTTCTAGTAGCACAGCATTACTATCAAACTTCCCTTCTCAAACGCATTACATCCATCTAGAATACGTATTCCAGAGCAAAATATTATACCCCAGGAGATGCACATAGCCAAGAGTTGCACCGAACTGACAGTGACACGACAGCTCATTTCCCCACTCCAAACCCCCATCCTGAACTCCAACTAGCTTCGAGCATCAAGGACAATAAAAAGTCCTTTTTCAGATATGTGGGGAGCCAGAGGAAAAGCAAGGGCAATGTTGGACCCCTGATAAACCGGATGGGACAACTGATGCCCAGGAAAGAGCCAACCTATTAAATGGGTACTTTGCGTCGGTCTTTCATCAGTCCCATGGGACGCCCATGCCCACTATGGGACAGGGAGGGCCAGGTGAGGGAGATCCCCTGCCCTCCATCAATGCTGACCTCGTGAATGAACACCTAGACGGTCCGGATACCTTCAAGTCAGCCGGCCCTGACAGTCTATACCCCAGGATACTCAAGGAGCTGGCGAGCGTCATAGCCCAGCCTCTGGCAGGAATCTTTGAGAACTCCTGGCGCTCTGGTATAGTGCCCAAAGACTGGAAAGAGGCCAACGCGGTGCCGATCTTCAAGAAAGGGAGGAAAGTGGATCCGGCTAACTGACTTCTATCCCGGGGAAGGTCTTAGAAAAGTTTATTAAAGAGGCCATCCTTAATGGACTGGCCAATGCCAGCATCCTGAGAGATAGCCAGCATGCGTTTGTTGCAGGTAGGTCTTGCTTGACCAATCTCATTTTCTTTTGTGACCAGGTGACCTCTCACCTGGACAAGGGACCAGAGATTGATGTCATATCTTGACTTCAAAAAAGCCTTCAATCTGGTATCCCATGATAACCTTTTGGTGAAACTGGCCAATTGTGGCCTTGGGTCCACCACGATCCACTGGCTGGGAAACTGGCTCCGTGGTCGGACCCAGAGGGTTGTGATTGATGGAAGTCAATCATCATGGTGGCCTGTGACCAGTGGGGTCCCCCAAGGCTCTGTCCTTGGACCCATATTGGACCACATCTTCATTAATGAGGTGGACACTGGAGTCAGAAGCGGACTGGCCAAGTTTGCCCATGACACCAAACTCAGGGGTAAAGCATCCACACCTGAAGACAGGACGGCGATCCAGGCAGATATTGACAGGCTCATGAAATGGGCGGGCGAGAA
>NW_017728943.1:101173679-101208798 GCF_001723895.1 Crocodylus porosus
GAATTTCTTTACTGTCCGAGCCCCCAAGGTCTGGAACAGTCTGCCAGCGGAGGTGGTTCAAGCACCTACAATGAACACCTTCAAGAGTAAATTGGATGCTTATCTTGCTGGAATCTTATGACCTTTTTTATAAAGAAGTCCTTTTTTAAATACATAGAGGGCAAAAAGAAGATACCGGATAACATGGGTCCCCTGCAAGACACTCTAGGAAATCTGGTCGTCACACCAGACGACAAAGCTAACCTATTTAACAATTTCTTTGCCTCCATTTTCCTGAGCAGGGACTGGATCAGCCCCCCCACCGGGACCCCCTCAGGCCCCAGGTGAGGCGCACCCAGGCCTAGGGTCAGTGAGGACCTAGTCAGGGAACTGGAGGGACTGGACATATTTAAAATCAGCTGGTCTGGACAATCTCCACCCCAGAGTGCAGAGCAAATTAGCAGAGGTCATTGTGGGACCCCTGGCACGGCTTTTTGAGAGAATTATCCTGGCGGTTGTCCACGAGGGGCCAGCAGGAGAGATCATGCTTATGGGCAACCAACACGGGTTTATTAGAGGCAGGTCCTATCAGACCAACCTGGTGGCCTTCTACGCCCAGGTCACCAAATCCTTAATACACAGGTGTCGTAGCGGACGTAGTATTTCTGGACTTTCGGAAGGCCTTCGACACTGTCTCTCACCCCATTCTCATGAAAAACTGGGGGACTGTGGTGTTGACACCTACACAGTCAAATGGGTCGCTAACTGGCTGGAGTATTCTTGTTCATCCTAGATCAGCTTGTCAACCAATTGTCCTGTTTCTCTGTTGAGTGTCACAATAAAGCTTTGGTCAGTGACTAAAAACTCATTCACCACAGCTGAAAGTGGCAATACTGGAGCAGATGACTTCATTCAAAAGATTGCTGGGATAAGAAAGTGAGGCGTTTAAAAAAAACAAACAAACAAAAAACTACCAACACTCTTTCCTGACACATTTACCAGTGCAGACAACAATATTACATTTTGGAGTGAAAGAGGTCTTGCCTTCACAACAAGACTTTCAGTGGCTTCCTCCACCAGAGAGTCAAAAAGCCACAACTCTTACACTACACACAAGATCTCTATCATTCTTGCTCCTCTATTCATCAGGGGTTTGTGGTGATGACAACAGTTAAAACCTTATAAAGACAGAGAGAGAAAAAATAAATAAATACACAACCATTGCAAGGGGTTCTCTACTGAATATAGACAGTCAGACCCAGGAGGACATAGTTACTTTGGGCATTTATACAAGTACTCTGGGAGGGGGAGGCTTTAATTAGAGCAGCTCCAAGAACCACTCTAATTGAAGTGCCCAAAGCTGAAAAAGGTGACTGCAGGGGCGCTTTAACTAAAGCTCGAATGAACTTTAGTTGAAGTGGCCCCACTGCCATGTTTCCAGCATGGGGATGCTGATAAATGAAATGCTGTAATTACAGTGTGTTGAAGCAGCCTCGCTGCTTGTGTATAGGCACCCTTAACATCCAGTGCCACAGGACATCAGGCATTGATATACTCCAGCTACATTCAGAGCGAGAGCGCAAGAGCTGCTAAGGGCTTAGACTGTGCCTACCAAAAACCCTTATTAAGCTCAAGAGAAGTTGGGAGCAATAAATCAAGGGCCAGGCCCAAAGAATGAGGTCAGTGTAAATTATTATGCAAATAAATACTACAATAGGTACAAGTTTTGCCAATTTGCACAGTGATGCTCAACCTTCACTGGCCCATGCGTTAGGCCACATCAGAATATTTCTTCCCCCAACTACCCCAGTTTTAAATGTTATAAAATGTGAATGGCTACAAACAGCATGGCTTGGGATCTACTGATTTAAGTGGAATGAGCTACTATTATTAAGAGACAACTTTTTTAGTTTATTACAACAAAAAATAAAAAAATTTTAAAAAATTAAAATAAAATTTTAAAAAAATTCATTTTTCACATCACTCCAGTCCAAGGGGATTTATTCCAATGGACTCAACCCCCAGTAGTTCAGCCACTGAGGTCATTGCTACAGTTCATCTACCTGTCTGCCTGCTCTGAGACATTTGTTGTTAATGGCCTGCTGCCTTTTTCTGCTTCACTTTTGCTTTCGTGGAGATCAAAAGGAGGAACACATTTATCTCAGCCAGTGTTTCCTGAAGCACTGAAACTGCCAGAAACAAGAACTAGGCATTAAAATCAAAGCTTGAAAGTATTGTTTGTTTTCAAATATGGCATTTTAAAATTAAATTAGCAATCTAAATCACATGCCTAAATCCAGTAAATCTGTCACTATTCATGTATGACTAGTCTTAAATCCACCCAATAGGAAGCTAGGAAAATAATCTATACATTTGAAAATTATGACAGTACCAAATTACAGTTCATTTTGATTTTAAGGGAATAGGAAATTTAATTCATAACCAGCTTCTCCCCTCCCCTGCAGCAATGTAACGTGTCCATGTGGACAAATCTAGAGGTTTTAACTCCGATGATCTAGGTTACAGATCACACCCTTCTTCATTCCAATTTTAATCTAATCCAGCAGCTGGCAACCTTTACAAGCCATGGGGCAGAACAGCCCAGCTCCAGTCTGATGTGGGCCACGTGGCTTCAGCAGCATAACAGCAGTGGGATGCTTTCCCTCCACCTATGCCAGGGCCAGGCAGCTGTGCACACATTGCCACCACTTGTCCCAGCCCCCCTGCTCCCTGGATGGGGCACAGAAGCAGCTTCCAGCCAGCAGGGAGCTGTGCCAGAGCTTGGCAGCTGGAAGCTGCATCTACACTGCAGCCCTTAGGAGGGTAGGTCTGCACGTGGGGTGGGAGTGCAGGGGCAAGCTGTGGTTGTATGTGCACAGCTGGAATACCTGGTATACCTCCTTGCTGCGCACCTCTGGCACAGGCAAAGCCCTCCAGCTTTGTGAGCCAGATCCAGTGGCTCTGCAGGCTGGATTCAGCCTGCAGACCTGATGTTACCAACCCTTGGTTTCATTAAAAGCATTTTGTAAAACTGTATTTGTGTGATAATTAAATAGTACAACCACTACAGCTAATATCAGAGTATTCTAGTCATAGTTCCCACTGAAGTGGTGCTGGCAAATTGTATATTTAATATCCTACAGAAAATCAAAGGCAAAGACCAGGTAGGTTGCATTTCTTGTCCAAGATTTCCTGGGATAAGGGAAGAGTCACTCAGACCACTACACAGACTTAGTTGTTCAAGCAGGAACTTTTATTCAAAAGCCACACACTTGTATACACCAGAATAACAGGTGTTTAGAAGGCTTCCAGTCCTTAGAAAAGGAGCATCTCTAGGATCCAGTCAAGATTTTAAAAAGAGTGACTGGCAATTTTGGGGAGCCACATTTTAGTGTCAAGCCAGGCATAGCGAAAAAGCCTACTTTTCAGAGGACATTTGCTTACCAACACCCAGTGATCAAGACTCTGGGATGTCATAGAAAGTGAGGGTTGGAAGGCACCTCAGGAGGTCATCTAGTCCAACCCCTGCTCCAAGCAGGACCAACCCCAGCCAGATCATCCCAGCCAAAGCTTTGTCTGGGGTTTTGAAGACCCCCAAGGATGGAGTTTCTACCACCTCTCTGGGTAACCTGTTCCAGTGTTGCAATTCCCTCCTCCTGAGAAAATTCTTCCTAATATCCAACCTAAATGTCCCTTGCTGCAACTTGAGACCGTTGCTTCTTGTTCTGTCAGCTGCCACCACTGAGAACAGTCCAGCTCCATCCTCTTTCAAATGCTGCTTCAGGCAGTTGAAGGCTGCTATTTAAGAGGAGAAGACTGAGAGGGGACTTGACTAAATAAGCCTAGTTCCCCAAGTCTTCCCTCATAAATCATGTCCCCAAGCCCCCGCACAATTTTTGTCACCCTCCATTGGGACTCTCTCCAATTTGTCCATATCCTTTCTGCAGTACTGTGTTTGCCTTTCGCCCCCCCACAAATGTTATTCCTCTCTATTCAGCACTGGTGAGGTCACAACTTCCCTGGACCTACTGGCAACACACCTACCAATGCAGCCCACTATGCTGTTAGCCTTCTTGGCAGCAAGGGCACACTGCCAGCTCATATTCAGCTTATTGTGCACTGTAACCCCCAGGTCTTTTTCTGCAGAGCTGCTGCCCAGCAGTCAGCCCCCAGCCTGTGCTGCTGCATGGGATTGTTCTGCCCTAAGTGCAGGGCTTTGCACTTGTCCTTGTTGAACCTCATGAGATTCTTTTTGGCCCAATCCTCTAATATTTCCAGGTAACTCTGAATCCTAGCCCTACCCTTCAGTATATCTACTACTCCCCACAGCGTGGTGTTATCTGTAAGCTTGCTGAGGATGCACACTATGCCATCTTCCAGGTCATTGAAGATATTGAACAAAACCAGGCCCAAGACTAACCCTTGGGGCACTCCACTTGATTCTGGCTACCAACTAGACATTGAGCCATTGATTATTACTCTCTGAGCCTGATGCTCCCATCAGTTTTCTATCCACCTTGCACTGCATTCATCCAGCCCATATTCCCGTAACTTGCCTGTAAGAATATTGTGGAAGACTGTATCAAAAGCCTTGCTAAAAAAATCAAGATACACCACATCCACTGATGTCCCCACATCCAAAGCCAGTCACCTCGTCATAGAAGTCAAATCGGGTTGGTCAGGCAAGACTTGCCCTGGGTGAATCCATGCTGCCTGTTCCTAATCACCTTCTCCTCCAAGTGCTTACAAATGGATTCCTTGAGGCTGAGGTGAAGCTGTAATTTCCTGAATCTTCCTTTTCCCCCTTTCTTAAATATGAGCACTGCATTTGCCCTTTTACAATCATCCAGGACCTCTCCCAATTACCATGAGTTTTCAAAAAGATGATGGCCAGTGGCTCTGCAATCACATCAACCAACTCTCTCAGCACCCTTGGGTGTGTATCATATCCAGCCCCATGGACTTGTATATGTCCAGCTTTTCTAAGTAGCCCCAAACTTGTTCTTTTGCCACTGTTGGCTGCTCACCTCCTCCCCAAGCTGTGCTGCCCGGTGCAGTAGTTTGGGAGCTGACCTTGCCTGTGAAGACTGAGGCAAAAGAAGAATCGAGTGCTTCAGCCTTTGACACATTCTCTGTCACAAGCTTCCCTCCCCCATTCAGTAAGAGACCCACACTTTCCCTGATCCTCTTTTTGCTACTGACATACCGTATTTTTCAGACCGCAAGACGCACTTTTTTCCCCCCAAAAGTGGGGGGAAAACGAGGGTGCGTCTTATGGTCCAAAGGTGTGGTACCCCAGAACATTTGTTTGCGGTACCATGCGCCCGCTTACTGTCCGCTGCCGTTCCCATGCTGTGGATTGCTGTGTGTGTGGGGGGGAAGTCCCGCCTCCTGGAGTCTCAATGTCAGTCAGTCAGTCAGGTCACATGATCGGCACAGCGCACACCTCCCCTGCGTGTGTGCGTGACACTGACAGGATTAGAACGTTGAGACAGGAGGCAGCTAGGTACGGTACCAGGTAACGTCCCGGCCGGGACTATGTGATGCAGCACAGTGCCCTGACAGGCAGGCAAGGAGCCCGTCATGGCAGAAGAGACACACATAGTCTCTCCTGCCATGCAAAGCCTTGCCTGTCAGGTTGGTTGGTGCCCTTTAATAGTAATACCAAGCGGTATGAGTCAAACTGGGTGCGTCTTATGGTTAGGTGCGTCTTATGGTCTGAAAAATACGGTACTTGTAGAAACCCTTCTTGTTACCCTTCACATCCCTTACTGGCTGCAACTCCAATTGCACTCTGACCTTCCTGACTTCAACCCTGCATGCCCCAGCAATGCTCTTCCCTAGTTATTTGTCCAAGTTTCTCCTTCTTATAAACTTCCTTTTTGTGATTTGGTTTACTAAAGAGTTCCCCGCTAAGCCAAGCTGGTCTTCTGCCATACTTGCTAGTCTTCCTGCACTAGGCATCAAAAACCCATATTCCTGGTATCATGGGCTTTATATGCAGAAGGTAGAGGGGAAGTATTGCATACAGGAATCATCTGAAAGAAAGTAGCATCCGTCTGGAACTTGCTCTGTGTGGAAGTGCTTGGCTTCCAATCCTAAGCTCAGGCGTCGTGCCTTTTGTTGCCCCTAGGGTCCCTTTTACCAGAGATCCCCAAGGACTGACACAGACCCTCATCCAATTTGGTATCAAGTGAACTTTTAATAGTAACCCCTAGATTTATTATTACAAGTATTCTTCCTTGTAATGCAACCTGGCAAGCAGTTCCTTAGGTTATTGCTATAACATTTTCGGTGGTACTAGTCTCAGATCCTCTGCTAGGCATGCAGGATGCAAGTTTCTGGATTCCTCATTGTTCAAACAAGAAGTCCAAGGTTGATCCTGTCTTCCCAGGGTGGCAACACAGAACACACGTGTTCCTTTGTTTCTGTCACTTTTGTAACTTCTCTCATCTCAAATTGTCCAACCCATCGTACAGTGCCAGCCACATTCCTTATAGGGAAACTGCTGTCCCTTGCTTGCCCAGTCACAGCATTCACATCTCCCAGTGCAATGGGAGGTGCGCCGTTCAATTTTGTTGCTTAGTTCTGGGAAGGCCTGGACTATACCTAAAAGCCTTATCATAACTCAGTTTGCCCACTACGCTATTGACCTCAGAGAAGTCAAAATGTTTCTAACTTAATGCCTCCCCCAACCAGTCCCCCAAGTCCTTTCTCATTAATAAACCAGGACAGCACTATGCTAGGGAAGCTTTCAAGACAGTAGGGCACCAAAAAGAGCCCCGGATGCAAGTTACAGTTTTCAACACTGTTCCCAATAATAAGGAATTCCTAATACAGGACTGTTCAACTTAAGTACAGCTGGGAGATGCACACAACACCGCTGCACAGCCCCCTGCCACATGGATGGTCCACAGCCCCCACTTCCTCAAGACCCTTCTCCATTACATGACAGCAGGAGAGACTGTTGCAGGGGCCCACAGGCCACCAGCTGGGCAGCCCCATCCTAACTGATTACATGCATGTAGGTCTCACTGCTTTCCCCTGCCTATGCAGGAACAAAAACCATAAGGGCATTTGAGAGTTTACTTACTTCATGTACAGAGGCAGATGCACAGACATTGTGAGTTTTCTGGCTTCCTGTATCCGTCTGCTTTTCTCCCCAGCCATATAAAGCAAATGGGTGTTTATTCTCCTTTGGCGCTTCTGTCCTTTGAGGACTTTTAATTGATTTTCGATCATTACGACTGGACAAGGCACTTCGACTTGGACGCTGGCCTGCACGGCTGGTCGATTTATCAGTTTCTTTTATAGCAGTCTGTTCTGCAGCTTTCTCTTGATTTTCTCCCTCTGCTTCTTTTTCTAAAGGAGAAAGTTAAAAATAAGTTTGGTTTTAAACTCTTAAAAAAGCCAAAATGGCACGGCCCTACATGCAGATACTAGCTATCTAGGGAGAGACAAAGAGAGAGATTTAAGAGCTCTTCTTAAAGCAATGCATTAAACAGAATTAAAACAGCTGCCAGCTTCAAGGCAGCAGATACAAGCCTGTATGTCCCCAAGAGATGCTTTTATGTAGCCTGGGGTAATCTACAGCGGGATCTGTGACAACTCGGATCACGCCAGGATGAGGTAGACAGACATGCAGCTGACCTAGGCAGCAGGTGCTATCATAGGGCTGGACCTCTAGACAGCAAGGGAGCAGAGAGATAGCCTATTTGCATTTAACAAACAGCTTAGATGCAAACCAGGGCATCAATGGAGTTGATACTTGCTTCTCATAAGTAGTACTTCAGATTGAAGTTACCCCAGTTCAAGGATTTGCAGCTTAAAAATGTACACTATACTATTTACAGTCTTTTATCTCTATACTCTCATTTATACAAAAATGTACTCCCTTTATCAGCGATCTTCCCGTACTCTTAATAGGATTGCCTACATCAAGGATCCAATGAATGTGCACTCGTGATAAAAAAAAAAATAAGATGAGACCAGAGCTACCCAACAGCACTTATCTGACCTCATTGTACTTAGCATCTCTCCCCTCCTTCCACTCCATCAGCCTGCATTTATCCTCTTGCAATCCCCCATGCAACAAACAGAAGTGGGCTCCCATATGGCATTTAGTCTTTGCCCGCCTGTCACTGCAGCTAGGGACAGATTTGATTAAAGCACATGAAATATGCCCCCTTAACCTGTAGGGATACTAGGCAGCAGGCAGTTTGGACTCCCTTATCCAAAAGCTCCTGATGCTTTCTGAGGAAGGCAGGGGTAGCTTAAATGTAGATTTGGTCAGCATGTTGCCACACCGCAAGTTGTGGGAGGTGGTGCCAAGTACTACACTTAGCCCAGTGGGTCCAGCACCACAATGCCCTCTGAACATTTTTTTTGAGTTTTAAAGTAAAAGTCAGCAGGATTGCATGCATTTTCTGGACATGGAAAGTAAAGACCAATTTGCCAATAACTGTACAGCACTGTAAAGCCACAATAGCGTTCAGTAAAGGAAAACAAAAAACAAAAAAAACACCACACCATCTGGGCTTCTAAAAGTAAAGCTTTACATTACTAGTTGGTCTACTGGCTTGGCAGTCAAGTTAGGACCATTGTTTGCTTTTAGGTTCCCAGGTCCATTCCAAACCCAGACTACAACCTCCCTAGCTATTATACCAACCTGTGCTTGGTTTAAGCCACCCTTTGGGACCCAGCCCCTGCTGTGAGCTGCAAGCCGTGGGAGGCATGGGTGACATGGAGCAGTTCTGTGCTCCCCATGGGAGACTGGACCTGTGCAGGCTAGAGACTGCCAACCCCACCCCCTCCACCCTCCCACACCTGTTTCTTTGCTCCACTTCCACTTGGAGTAACTGAAAAACTTCCCAACTCACAGTTGCTCCTGGGGACAGACAGACAGACAGACAGACCTCTGCACTGGGCAGTCATGAGCCCCAGCACCCAACTTGCCCTGCATTACTAGGATTTCACCCAGCTGATTCAGCATAATTAGGAAACCGTGCTCTTAACAGGCCTGTTAAGGACTTGTCTATGCAACAAAAACACCCACTTATGTCCCAAGTGCCCCATTTAGAAACTTTGAGGAAAAAGAAAAATGCCACAATTTTATAAGCACAGACTTTAGTGCAACCTTTTCTGCCCTAACTTGAAAACCCTTGAGAGAATTCATTTCTCCTCATCATTTACAGCAAAATTCAAAATGATTGGCATGGTAAAAGTTAGCTGCAGAAGGACACTGTGGGCATAAGAAAAGATGTCTCAGTTTTGAAATCATTCCATAATATCCGACTAGTTGTACTGTAAAAGAGAACCACCAAATAAAAAACAGTTACCACAGCAAGACCCAAAGCTGCTACATATAACCCAGCTGGCCTAGCATCGGGGCAGCAAGACTTTTCTGCTGGCACCACCCCCCTGGCATATCAGGGTTGCTCAGCACTAGAGCATCAGGGGAAAAAAAACCACCAGCTACTGCATCCTGGTAAGCGAAGGAGCTCTGATTTTCCATATTAAAGAAAATTAAAGCCAAAAAAAAGAAGACACAGATGCAAAGACCTCTTGCCCCTTAACTTCTCATTTTAAAGCACTACTGCCACTACGTGAGCAGCAGCACCCCACTTCCATCACCCCAACCCACTTTTGACATATGAAGAAAGACACGAGCACTACCAGGAGTAACTAGGAAGAACGGCCACAAGTTGATTGAGAGTAGGCTTAGGCTAGATGTCAGGAGACACTGCTTCACAGTCAGGGCAGCTAGGATCTGGAACCAACTTCCAAGCAAAGTGGTGCTGGCTCCTACCCTGGGGGTCCTCAAAAGGAGGCTAGATGAACACCTTGCTGGGGTCGTTTGACCCCAGTACTCTTTCCTGCCATGGCAGGGGGTCAGACTAGATGATCTACTCAGGTCCCTTCTGACCCTACCAACTATGAAACTGTCAGCTGCTTCCCTAAACTCAAGAAGGTGCATCCCTCCAGTCACATATTTGCTGTACTTTACTAGAGCCCTAAAAGGGAGTCATGCAGCTTCGATATCCTTACTCCAGATACCTTCACAACACAGAAGCCCTACACTCAGTCACGAAAAGTGAAAGCCAACCAAATTCAGAGGTCTTTGGCAATACACAGTTAGTACCCAATCTGAGCCAAATCAACTGTAAAGAACATTCATCATTTGAAGCTCTTGCAGAGCAAGTTTTCAGTTTCACCAAAGAGCAGGATGACCCTGCTAGAGTCTGGGTACTCAGATGGTATGGGAGAAAGTAGTCATTTCAGCGGAAAGAGTCACAGCATATTTCTTTTGAGGCTCAGGTGGCTGTGGCTATAGACTGTGCATGTTCATAGAAACATCTCAGCATCAAGAACACACTCTATAGCCAAGGCTGACTGAATTGCCCAGTAAACGGGACTCTTGCAATACAAAACAGATCGTGTCCCATTAATCCTCCTTATTCAAAGTCTTCATTCATGTAAAACTGGGGAGGAAAGAGTGGGGTGGGGAATTAGTCTAGATCAAGAATTATTTAGCTGACACAACTTGGAGGAATCAGCAGAAGTGGAGAAAGTGGCAACCTATATTCCTGCCTTTGGAGCTTAAAAAGGTCTCACCTACACAGTGATGATCAGGGATCCAGGTTTTCCATTTGTGTAAAACACAGGGTTTTTTTTTTTCTTTTAAAGGAGAAAAATGCATGGAACTGTGGGTTTCCCCATGTAGGTTGGCAAAGGTCCGGTCTGCAAAGGGCTGATTGGGGCTAGGAGCAGGAGGAAGGCAATCACAGGCAGCGGGCACCCACGTGGCAGCCAGGCAGCATGGGTAAAAGCAGCTCCCACAGCTGCCTGCAGGTAACTCTGGGCTGGGGGTGGAATATGATATTGAGGCAGTGGTGGCAGCTCACTCCAAGCCCCCATGATGAGGGAGGGAGTGGGGCAGGATTGGCAGCTGGGACCTCTGCCCAGCCAGGGTGGTATGCATGGCCGCAAGGTCCAGCCAGGGAGTGGGGCGGAGCCACAGGCGGCCCATTGAGGGTGGTGGGGGTACAACTCCCTGCTACTGCATGCATTCCCAGGAAGGAGGTTGGGCACCATAGGCACTATGTCAGAAGGGAATGGGAGGACCTGGCATCAGGGGATGAAGTGGGGCAGCAAGACTTTTCTGCTGGCACCACCACCACTGGGACCCCTGGCATATCAGGGTTGCTCAGCACTAGAGCATCGGGGGGAAAAAAACCCACCAGCCACTGCATCCTGGTAAGCGAAGGAGCTCTGATTTTCCATATTAAAGAAAATTAAAGAATCAAAATGCCAAAGCACTTAGGTATTTAGAATGCATTTCATTATAAAATGATTGAGACATTGGTAGGCTTCCAAAACAACTTTAAAATTGTAAATATATCAATAAAAACATTGTGTTCAACTGGCTATATATAGGTAGGAAATGCATATATATCCCAAATCCTCCAATTAAAAAAAAACCCCAAATCCATGTTTTTCTGCAGTTAAAATGAAATACATATAAAGGTATGTAGAAAACAAGGATCCCTGGTGATGAAGCAGCTTTGGTTCATTCACTTGAAAAGCAGCCATTTCACTGTAGCAAAAGTACCCTCCCGACTTTATGATGCCATTTTTCTATTTACCCATTGCATTCATGCAGCTTTGCTTGCTCTCACCGCTCAGCAGTGTGGGCAGGCATCCAATGACCCACTGTTCTACTCTTGAATTTCCATGCTATGTGTTCTGGGATACAACCCAAAAAACTACAGGTATTCTGAGACTTGTGGCTCAGGTGACAAACCCTCCCAATTCCTCTTGGCATCAATTTGAAACTGTGCTGCGCTGAATGACCTGGGACTAAGTGCTGCGATCATGATCATCAGCAATACAAGCAGGATGATGCCCAGCTGTGCTGTGATTTCTGTCAATACGACAGAAATACCCATTCCTGTAGGAGCAAGAGGATGAAATCAAGCAGTTCCTTCTGCAGAGTGTATACCCAGGACTCCATTTAAGAAAAGTGATGCCACTGAACACCGACTGGGAGCAGCACCTTACCTAGGCTCCTGACAGCCTTGGGTGAACTTTTAGTAAATCAGACCCCACTTTGCCAGAGATCATAATAGTAATAAAAATTGGACAGTGGCAAAAAAAAAAAAAAAACCCAAACAAACTATTTTTCAGTCTCCCTTTCTGTCCAGGCCCCAGGCAGCTGCCCAGTTTGCTCATGCCTGTGTCCAGCCCCGACTGAGAGAAGGTAGCACTGAGATGACTAGTTCTTGTGGCAGAATTTCAAGGAGGCAAAAGGTCACTTTCCCACCAATGTGCACAGGAATTAGGCAGCAGCCACTGCAGCAGCTCTGTTGTAACACAGGAGATCCCAGGGCACAGAGAAGGTATTTCCAAACACTTGACCAGTCTAGTGTAGCTAGGTCACTTGTCGGGTTTATTTTCATAGAGGTTTGAGATGCTAAATGAGGAATACGCTGCAGCTTATACAGGGTTTCCTCCCCACACATCAACTTGCTGTGCTGAGCAGTGTTTTTAGCCTCCCCCCAACCCAAGCATGCCCTCCCAGTAGAGAGCCTGCCAACTCCCCTCTTCCATTATGGGTGCCAAAGGAAAGTCAGAAATGTTCATTACACGTACACAGCAGTCTCCATGCCAACAATTTGATTTTTTCCTGCAGCGCTAGAACACCACTCCTAGCTTCTCCCTCTCTGTGGTTCCCTTGGAGAAAACAAGTTATAGCACAGAAAATGACTAAAATTAACAGGTTTTCTGTATTTTGGGGGTGGCAGGTGGAAGAGTAAGCGTCATAGCTATACAGGCACTTTTAGAGTAATTGCTTGTTTGCTCTTTCAATAGAGCAGAATAGGGACTAGATGAACAACCACATTTTTCTTCGCCATATTATTCCCACATATCAGCATGGGCATACACTGCAAATTAAAGAGTTCTGCTGTAACCACTATGCATCCAGATACTATTTACTGCAGACTCCCTTCCAGTCTCATTCAGTCCTGCCCCCATCCCTCAAGATTAAAGAATCTTTAATTTTATTTAGCTCTAGTTCACAAAAGATTAATTCTAAGGAACTTCAGCTCACAATTTCTCTCTGTAGAACTTCAGTTCAAGGCAAATACCCCCAAAAAATAGGAGAGAGAGACATTCAGCTGGTTTTTGTTTCAGAGAAGCTGACTTACAAACTGAGGCAGGGTCATTGTGAAGACAAGACCCTTCAATGTGAATGAACTGCATTTAATTTTCCTTGAATAGTAGAAGAGCCAGACAAAAGTTTTCAGGCTAACACCACCTGTACTGTAAGCCAAGCTACAGCATCCCATCTACACAAGAACCCACACCATTTAAAAAGCACTGGTATTAAAAAGGTACAAGTGTGTGGGAACAAAGTTGATTTATTATAAAAGGCAATTGTGGGGGGAGGATTTTTTAGGCAATTAAGAGAGTTCACCGAGTTTTGGTAGATAACAATTTGTAGTGGAAGATAATCAACCACTGTTTTCATTCAGTTTAACAACTGCAGTGTCAGAACCCTCTTGCAACAGCCGAAAGACACCCTGGGTGCCAACACAGAGGTTAGCACTGGAGATGTCCATGTGAGCTCATCAGCTAATGTCCAAGCAAGACTTACTTGGCAAAGATCGGAGAGGAGGAGCAGTGCTGTCCCTAAGGCATTGGACCTTAAGAGCGTTTTGTTCCACCTCTGCAGAAACCTCTACTTCTACACTTCCTCTTCCTCAACTTCCTCCTTCTCCCCATTCCATGAATTGAAGAGTTAGCTTGAAGAGGGTCCTAACATTAACCTGCACAACAGTTTTATGCTGAACAAGTCTTTAAAAATATGTTACACAGTAACTGAAGTTTCAACGTGACTACTATTATGGCCATTATTACTCAGAGAAGGGAAAAGCAGCAGTGCCTGTGAATTTTAGCACAGCAGCAAGATATCCCAGCGCTAGAACAAGATGGCCTAGCCACTAAACAATCTGGTAATTGTGACTTAAGCCAAGAAGCACAAGGTGTCTAGTACCAAGCCAGCTGACTGGACATCTGAGCTCTGATAAATGACCAGCCACTAGAATTAATTCATTGTACTCACAATAGTAGCTTGCCAGGAGAAGCTGCTGTTATCAGAAACCTGCAGTGTGTGGGTGGATAGCAGTCACAAAGCTTGGAAGAGCTAACTGATACATGGCTACCCCCACAGCACTGGTAGAAACAGATACTACCTCTTCACAAATATTATGTTTTCTACTGCTTCCTTTTTGCCTTCCGAGAGTTAAAAAAAAGGCACCAAGCAAAGACGTTACATATACACACCATGCTTGCTCAGCAGCTAGGAAAATTAAGTTACCACGTTACCCAGCATCAGATGTTCATAGCATGACCAGAAGAGAAAAGGTCTCTGGTTTTGAGTTATTTTAGTTACCAGATAGATATAGGATATTGAATTAAGAAGGTGGAAGAAAAATAAGGGTACCTACAACAGGTCCATTTTCGATCTGAAAAGTAAAGGCCTAACAAGTTTAGTCCACATGAAAAAGGTCCCATTAACCACTCAGCCCACGGTTCTTAAATATGTAGCTAACATGTATCCTCCATCCTTACGTTCTTGTGAAAGATTAAATTATACGATTGAAACTTTTGTCTTCCCTTGGGCCCTTAATAACAACACTATCACTTTTTTTTTTTTTTTTTTTAAGTAGCAAAAGCTGTTCTGCAATCTAAATAGTTACAAAGATTTTGCATAGTCAAACCAGCATGGGTTCTTTGTTTTTGCATGGCCCGTAGCATGAGCTTCCCAACGTGCAACTTAAAACAAAATGGAGTTTCCCACCCCTCATTACTGGAAATGTTTCCTTTTAACTCACATATGCTGGCCACAAACATATACCAGCCACAACCTTCACAGCTCTGATATTCACAGGAATACACAAGATGCATGCATAGTACCATAAAATGCTCTTATCCGCTTGACAAAAATTGCTACATGTGAAAGTAACTACAATTCCCTATAATGCCCATTGTCAACCTTCAACAGGAACACTTGTTTTTAAAAACCCTAATCTGGGCTAGAATATCAAAAGCATTGATCATTTTAGTATATACAAGAGGATTTCCACGCAAAACGCTCTTGGTACAGTAATGAAAAGGCTGCAGGACTTAGATCTATGATCAGAGCCCAAATTAAGTGCAACTGTATCTGTCCAGCTATGGGAGGCCATAACATAATGCAGGTGGTAGGGTCAGATCATGGCTTTGCTGCAATATGTACTTTTTGAAGGTCCAATTTACAAAGTTCCCCAGGAAAAGGACCAACTACCTAACGAGTTTCTCAGATATTCATTTAAGAGGCATTATAATTAGAGATCGAAGCCCACATCTGCTGCTTGCTATTCCAGCACGTCTTCGTAGACATTTTATGGAACTAGCACAGTCTCTATAGGTTTTCACTTTAAATGTTACATCCTTCTGCCTTGACAGAGAAGCTACTGTAGCCAATCTGAAGTGGAAGTATTCTTCCTTGCTCCTGCTGCTATTATTGCTGCTTCTGCCAGAGAACCTACTTATGTAATCACCACGACACACTGATACCATGGCAACAATATACATAAAGAAGCTGCGAGTCAGGTGATAGTTACCATCAGTTTGTTTATTTGAAGACATTTCACAAAACGTAGCTTGTTTTTTACACTAGCCTTGTCCCTAACTCGTTATGTCCAGTCAAAATACATATATGGTCTAGCAGGACTGCTGGTCACTAGACTTACGTACACACCACATCTTCCACTGCACATTCAAACTTTCACTACAAAATCATTTAGGTTGGGGTGCAAGAGATCTCGAGAGGTCATCTAGCCTGACCCCCAGCCCAAGGCAGGATCATCCCTTAACAAATTATGGACTGTATATGATAGCTTTTAACCTCTTAGAGCAGGAGTGTCCAACCTTTTTGAATGTGGGGCTGGATCACAAACTTTTTAATCACCCAGTGGGCCGGCAAGCCATATTCAAAGACCTCACAGGAAGTAGTATCACATCAGGAAGTGATGTCACATGACCTTGTCAACCCCTGCAACTGTTGGTGTCCATGGTGCTGGCTGACATGGGCTGCATGCCCATGTTGACATGGTGCTGCAGGAGCCACGTGGCTACAACCAGGTTGACCTGGTGCTGAAGAAGCCACGGGGCCAGGCCGGGGTTGATCTGGGGCCTGCCTGGCCTGCCGGTGCCGTGCCCGGGTTGACATGGTGCTGCAGGACCCGCCTGGGCAGAGCCGGGTTGGCACAGGCCAGGAAAAGCAGCACGCAGCTGAAGCTGGCTTCCCACGTGCTGCTGGTGGCGGGAGGAGGCCGGCCAGGTCTGCACTGGCCAGCAGAAGTGGCAGCAGAGCCGTGTGCCGCTCGGGACTGACCGGTGCAGGCTCGTCCTATCCCGAGCGGCACACGGCTCCGCCACCGCTTCTGCTGGCCAGTGCAGACCTGGCCGGCCTCCTCAGGTGCTGCCGGGGATGGGAGAAGCGGCCCCCCTCGGGGCCTCGCGTGCGGGCGGCCAGGCCCGGAGAGCCGCAGCACCTGGAGGGAGACTGGCCGGGCGAGCAGGCATCACCTCGCTGTGGGGCAGGGCAAGGCAGGGCAGCAGGGCTGGCTTGAAGTAGGCACGTGAGGAGGCAGGCGCGGGCCGGCAGTGCCTGTGGCTGCCGCTTGGCCTCCCGCGCAGGGCTGCTCCGGCAGCACAGGGCATGGGCTCGTGTTGGGGAGGCAGGGGCAGGAGCATGGGTGCTCCCGGACACACATCCTCCCCACCAGTGACTGGATGCAGACCCCCATCCTCAGCCTACATCATGCAGGCTACGTTAGCAGGACCTGAACCGCCAAGGAGGCAGCTGGACATAGAGTGCCTCTGGGCCAGGCTCCTCCTGCCTTCTGCCCAGCCCGGCTCCGGCAACCACGTGCCCCGTAGCCCTGGCCCATCCCTGAGGTGACCCCAGCTCTGTGCAGGAACTTACCCGGTGCCTCTGCCCACCACAAACGCGGGCAGGGCGCAGGCCATGCTGCAGCTCCCCCGGCCGCGTGCCGGGGGCAAGGGGTGGAGCCAGAGCTCGTCCACGGCTGGGGCAGCCCTGCACCATGCAGCCCGCAGGGGTAAGCAGCTCCCCTCCCCTCGCTGCCGGCTGGGGCCCTGCCTGCCTCGCCTCGCCACCACCACCGCTGTGGAGCACAGAGCAGGTGCCAGGACTCCTCGCCTGTCTGGAGCAAGGGATCTCGAGCCAGATAAAATGGCTTGGCAAGCTGCATGGTGGCCCACGGGCCATATGTTGGACAAGCCTGTCTCAGAGAAACCAGTCAACCCTGGCACAACAGAAGATGCCTGTGGTGCCACAGAATAAAGCAAGGGGGACCACAAAACGTGACCGTCCTTAACCCATTTCAGGTGGGTCCTGCAGCATGAGACCACAAGATCCCGGACACCCACAATACCCTTCCCACCACCAAAGTCTCAGGTTCTCAAGGGCCCTAGTGACCTTGAATCCCAACCTTCTTTACACTTCAGCATTTCTGCCCTAATTCAGTCCAGACCAAAAACCGTCACCAGACACTGGACAAAGCTTGCTAGTTGCTGGCAAGGGCCCCCTATCACCACAGGCGGCAGGCTGATCAGCCATTAGGCAGGAATGAGCAAAGCACCAGACCACACTCCCCCAGGACAAGGGCGGGCAATTATTTTGGGCAGAGGGCCACTTACTGAGTTTTGGCAAGCCAGCAAGGGCTGCATGACAGGCAGCCCAGGGCAGATTAATATTAATTTTCCAAATTTTTTTAGGGGCCCTGCGGGCCAGACAGAATGGCCTGGCAGGCCACACTTTGCCCACCCCTGCCCCAGGAGCACGCAAGGTGAACAGGGCACATTGAGCCACTGTACAGTGACCTGTGCCAGTGTCCGACATGATCAGTCCAGCCTTTATCATAACCTGTTTAAACTGGAGACATTACATAAGAAAAACATAAAGGCATCAATTCATTCTGCCTGCACAGGAAGCAAACTCCCCCACTCCCTGTTTCTCTGGCAAAACGATCTTACAATCCTTAAGTTAAGAAGGTCAAGCTGCAATTCATTCTGTGATGAACAAACAGCCATATCTTGGCCAGAGCACAGCCGAGATCCCTACACCAAGGCCTGGAAGGGACTGTCCCGGTGGCGGAGACCTGTCCGGGCTGCTTGTCGAGGCACCCCTCACATGGAAGGCAGTGTGCAAGGAGGGGGGCACAGCTTCACTGACCACTGCCCTCCTCCCATGCCACCTGTGCACCGGAGCTGCGTGCTCCTAGGGAGAGTGATGCTTTTGCTCATTCCTGACCAATGGCCGATCCGCCCGCCATCCGCGGAGTTAGTGTGATGATTTCACCCCTGCGCGGCAGATGTGGGGAAGAGGGAGCAAAGCAAGAGCGCAAGTGAACTGCGGCCATTTCTCCCTGGGGATCTCCCAGGCTTCTGCTGCCCCCCTATTCCTGCTACATGTGGGGGCGGGGGGGCTAAGCATCCCCCGCACGCACGTACCTTCCCCGCGCGGGGGCTCCGCCGGGCTGCTCCTCTCCGCTGCCTCCTGCTGCTGCTGCGGGGGGCTGGCGGAGCCGGGCGGCGACGGGGAGGGGGAGGGGGAGGGGGAGCCGGAGCCGGAGCCGGCGCTGCCCTGCTCCCAGCCGTCCCAGAGCCAGGGCCGGTGCGCCTGCTCCAGGAGGCGACGGCTGAGGCGGTAGCGCAGCAGCTCCAGGTAGCAGGCGCCGCACGATTCCCACTTGGGCTCCTTGTAGCGCTTCATGTACTCGGTCTTGACCCGCCGCGCGGGCACCATGCTGCGGCCGGGCCGGGGCGGGACAGCGCAGCTCAGAGCGGCTTTGCCTGGCCCGACTCGGCCCGGCCCGGCGCCCCTGCAGCGCCTGCGCCCGCCCCTCGCGCTGGAACGTTTAAACACAAACAGCCACGTTCCGTGCCCGCCCCCTCAGCGCTCGGGCCAATGGCCGCGCCCACAGCGCCTCCCCTCGCTGACGTCACAATGGCCTCAGCGAAGCTCTAGGCACAGGACGTTCCGGGGGCTGCTGCGCGGCCCGGCTCTGCGCGGAGGGGGCGGGAAGGGGCCGTGCTGCTGCGGATTAAAGGGCTGCGGTGCCGCCTCCGCGGTGCCGGGGCCTCAGGGGGGATTAGTGGCTCCGAGCACTTATTAACAGCCACGGGGATGGAGCACAAAGCCGGATCAGTGCCCCCGGGAGACCAAAGCCAAGCTCCGATGGCAGCTTAGCCTCGCCTCCCCTTCCCTCCCCCTCAGCAGCAGACCCCATCATCTGCAGCTGGTTTCCTTGCTATGTGCCAGGGTCTGACTGCGCACGCTGGCCTCGAAGTGGCCTCAAGCCTGCCAGCAGCTGCCTGAGGCCATGGATGTGTTGGCCGGGATCTCAGATTTCCCTGGTGAAAATGCCTCGGTTCCTTGCGATGGCAGAGAGAGAGCCTCAAAAGCTGGAGCCGTGCGCATGGGGTGCAGCTGTGAGGTCAGTGGGTGGCTGGAAATGCTTCCTCTGAGAGGGGTGGCCTACCCAGTTCACCTGGGGGAGGCTTAGACAGTGGCTGGATGAGTGGTCAAAATAGCAGCACCCTTCAGGATGTCACTGCCAGTGAAAGCATGTAGGAAAGCTGGGAATGCTCCTTCCAGGAGCCAGCACAATCTACAGCTCATCTTGGGTACTACTTGGGACGGTCACCTCTTCCCCTCCAAGCTACACCACGTAGGCAGGAGCTCAGCAGGAGGGAGAGGCAGTGTACTGTCCAAGGCCTGCTCCTTCCATCTTCAAGGAGCAGGGGGGTTCTGCTAGTGAGGTTTCTTCTCTGCCTGTAAGCCACTGCTCTTCAGGGAGGGAACGATCTGCAGGCCCAGTCAGGCTTCCCTCTATCATTGATGTCTGGTGTTGCCAAACTGTTCTCTACAGCCCTAGGGACCAGCAACTCTAGCACTAGTGAAAATGAGCTCTTACAGTCTGTTGTGTTACGACACAGCTCTGGGAGCTGAGGCCCTAAGCACACACCTGAAATGTAATCAGGCTCTGCTGCCACAGGGGAACTTACATGGTAGATGTAGTCACAGTTTTGCTGGCAGAACCTCAGTTCTGGCAGCAAAACTACCAGCATACCATACACCATGTTGACCTGAGTGCAGGAGCCAGGCATCAGGGTACAACAAAGATGGGAGCTGAGCACTACCAGTGCTTCCTTCATATATTGCTTCCCTGGCAGGCTCCCCTTTCCTGATTCATGGACATGCTTCCTGTCCTACTCAGACTCGGATCAGGTTACAGCACCTGGATCTGGTAGGCTGCGAGCCAAAATACTAGTCTAAGTACACAATGGCTAGAGGTCAGTCAGTTCACTGACAGGTGAGAATGAGAAGTATCCACATGTCAAGACAGTATCTACATTTTTCTGCCACTGCAGAGCAGATGGAATAAGTAAGGTGAGTCTGTGCCAGAAGGGAAGATCAGAGTGACCACTGAGGCCTGACTTGTTTGGGGATTTCAGATGATCCACAGGAACATCAAATGCAAGCCAGGATGGACACCAGTGGATGTTGGCTGATGAATTGGAGGTAGGCTGGAAGTTTTTGCACTTTAATTCATTTAAGCAAAAAAAAAGCGAACATCTGTAATTGAGAACTGTGACCATTTCATTTTTTTTTGAACTATCGATTCATTTCCAACTTTTTTTTAGTCTAACAGGGGCCATTTATAATTCAAACAAGAGCCTTAGGGGAGATGGACAGATTGCTCTCAGCTGATAGCTTATTACATCTAAAAAGGCTGGTAGTCATACAACTTAAATCATTTTGGTAAAACGCGTAATTAACCCATAAAATTACCCAGACAGTAGTGCCTGGCTTTACCACCGAGAGCAATACTACTGCAATACTGTTTATATCATGTCTCACTAGTGCCCTGTTTGAAGTGGGCAGTACTGACACAGCTTGCAGACTAGGGTGATGGGCAAACTGTAAGAAGTTGATGAGAGTAGAAGAGAACCATTGGCAGGAGGATCAGCTAGCCCTTGAATGCAGGGGTATCAAAGATTTGACTTGCCAGGCTACTGGAAGCTGTGGGGCATGGCCAGGGAGGAACAGAACATGCCACAGAATTAAGGCCCCTGAGCCCTGTTGGACAAGGCTGTTGGCAGCAGGAGGAAAACCACCTCCAAAAACCACCAGGGTTTGCTTTTCCCTGGCTTTCCTGAAGTCAGCCTGCCTTGTCCTTTTGCCAAAGAGAGCCAAAGGAGCCATTTGATCAAAACTGCACAAAGGACTTCTGCTGTGATGCCCAGCTAGCCTTGCCAGACCTACAAACTTAGGAATCAGGCCATATACTCCAGAGCAAGCTTAGCTCAATATTGTACACATATACAGGCAGCCCTTAAGATGACCATTCTTAAAGAAGGGATGGACCAAAAAACAACAGCTTACATAGGCTTGTAGGGGAGGGCAGCAGCTTCTGCGGCTGCTCACCAGCCCCGTCCCCAACGCCAGCGCCAACTTCTGGAGCTGCCCCCACCCCCAGACTTGGGAGGCACCAGTTGCCCATGACAGCTTGGACACAATTGATGCCAGTTATAAATGGGCCTGTTAACTTCTTGCTGGAACTTCACTGACTATGACAGGAAATCAGCTAAAAGGCCTTGGCAAAATCCAAAGGCTGACAGCAGTTACACTGTTACCTTAAACAGAGGCTTTGAACCACTATAACAAAGCACTTACTATGCATTAGGGAGCAGTATTACAATACTCCTTAACGACCCCCCCATGCAATAATTATAGTTACAAGCATCTGATGAATACTCCCAACTGGGCTAGTGAGGGGGAGCTTAGCTGTCTCCTGCTGGCTGGTTCCAGCAGGTCAGCTTGCACTAGCAAAGAACCCACCACTTCCCCCTCTTTCTGTATCCCTTTCCTCCTCTCCCCATCTCTCATTAGTCATCTTCTGACCCCCACAAGCTGGTTAGATCAGGCCCACCCATGCTTGCTTTGCCTTCCCAATGCACAAAACCTCAGCACTTTCTTTGCCTTGTGTCCATAGGTCTCTCCCTAGACCTCCCAGGACAAACTCCTCCATGCAGTTTCCTGACTTATCCGTTGCCTGGCCATCATTCACCTACCTTTTCTCCTGCATTAACATATCTGTGGCTCATTGTGCTGTATCTTGTCAACATTAGCATATTGACAATTTCTGTATGATTCTCAGTGCATGGAGTCATGAAACTGCCATGCACGAGTCTGTCATGGTAGGATAAAACATCACTTACTGCACAGTTACAGGACATTTCATCATTGCTACACTTGTCAACACCACCAAGACCAGAGATTCTGCATTTGGCGTTATGAGCAGAATTGTGTGACTGGCCTTGCTGGTGCTGCTCAAGTCTCTCACAAGGTAATGCTCCATTCCTAGCCTCTCAGCTCTTATCTCTTATCTTTCAGCCATGCTGGCACGATATGGAAAAATCAAGCCGATGCCATGAAGTTGTTACTATAAATATGGCTGAATCACAGAATGCCTCAATGTGTAGCCACTTTGCCGGCACAAGGCTGCTAGTACTTATCTGCTAGGCCAGCAATGATGGCAGATAGTTAGTCTTCATTCCAGCATATGGCAGTCTTACTCAACAACAACTCTGCCTGAAGTTTAGGCTGAAGAAAGGAAACAGGAAAACTGTAGTCACCAGAGATCCGAGTTTTCCATTCACCACGGGAAAATGCGTAAAAACATTAATGTTATTATTTTGAGGGAAAAAATGCAGATTTTCTCTTTTAAGAAGAAAACCACAGATTTTCTCCTTTAAAGGAGAAAACTGTGGGAAACGGTGGGTTTCCCCTTGCAGGCTGGCAGAGCTCCAGGCTGCAAGGGGCTGGGGAGAGCAGGAGGAGGGCAATCAGGCAGGGGCTGCCATGTGCATGTGTGCATGCACACATGCATGTGACAGCCAGGCAGGTACCATGAGAGCAGCTCCCCGCAGGTAAGTCAGGGCAGAGGTGGTGGATTGAGGCCCCCATAGTGAGGAAGGAAGCTAGGCCAGGGTGGGACTAGGGTTGGGGGTGCTACTCAGCCAGGGTAGTGTGTGGGTCTTGGGGCCTGGGACTGGCGCAGGCAGGGAGCAGGATGTAGCCATGAGGGGCTCATCTGAGGGGTGCGGCTCCCAGCTGCTGCGTGCACTCCAGGGGGTGGCGTAGGGAGCATGTGCCCCCCCAGATCTGCACACAGGGTGGGGGTGGATGCAGGCTGGTGGCTGCAGGCTTGGGGTTTCCCTCCCTGCTGCCCTCTACCGGCCTCCATGGGCCAGTGGGCAGAAGCCAGTGGGGCATGGCAGAGCAAGGTGGGGAGGCTCGGTGCCACTGTCAGGAGCCCCACACCATCATGGCAAGGCACCCTCGCCCACCCAGCAGCAGCAAGGGTGGCAGCACTGAAGAGTGCCCCCTGCTGCTGCTGGGTGAGTAGGGGTTGCTTTGCCATGGCAGTGCGGGTCTCCCAGCAGTGGCACCGAGCCTCCCCACTCCCCCATGCTCTGCCCTGCCATACTAGGTCCCACCTGCTGGGCCACAGAGGCCCTCGGGGGGGAGAGCAGTAGGGCAGGGAGACCCAAGGCCAAAACCGCCAGCCAACATCTGCCCCCCTCCACAGGCTCCGCTCCAGCCGTGCCGCCCGTGTGGGAGGGGGAGCTGGGCTCTACTCTCCACTCTGGCCACAGCAGCTGCTGCCTCCCACAGGGGACAGCCAGGGCCTGGGCACTGCTGCGGGGGCAGGGGGCTGCAGACCCAGGTCCTAGGCCCCAGGGCCATCCTTAGGGGAGGGGCAAATCGGGGCAACTGCCCCAGGCCCCTTGCTTTGGGGGGCCCCACAAAGCCGAGTGCAGTGGCGTGGCAATTCCATACTGCCACCAGCTTCACATCCAGCCACACACACCTCACCCACCCTGCCATGACCAAATCCACCACCGGCTTCCTTGGGGTGGGGCTCTGCACCCTGCTTGGGTCATCTCTGCCTGGCCCCATAGCCCTGGTAGCTGACGGCCCCCTCTGGCAGGGCTGGGGGTGGGGTGGGAGGGCTGTGAGTGAGGAGTGAGGGGCAGCAGCAGAGCCAGGGGGCTGTGGGTGGGAAGTGAAGGGCAAAAGCAGGGCCAGGGGGCTCTGGGGCAGGAGTGAGGGGCACTGGCAGGGCTGGCAGGCTGTGGCTTGGGAATGAGGGGCAATGGCATGGACAGGGCACTGGCACATCAGTGCTGCTCAGCACCACAAAGAAGTGTGCGGTGGGGGAGGGACAGCCACAGCCGGACCCACATCCTGGTGAGTGAAGGGGACAGGGGGAGCTCTGATTTCCTGTGATAAAAAACCCAAAATCAAACACCAAAATGTCATATTGAATGTAATTGTTTGAATTCTTGTAATAATTGCCCATTAGCCAGTTTAGACACAAAGGCAAGGTTCATCTTCTTATCTAGGCCATTGCTTGCTTTGCTTGGCCCTGCAACAAGTTTGTTTAAAAGTCTTAGGTTCTCAATCTTATCTTCAGAGACCTTTAACATGTTAACCTAGGAACAAGAAAAACGACCCTTAAGCAAACATTTCAAGAGATCAAATCCTAGAAGCTTTTGAAAGGGGGTTGGGAAAGATGGGTCTCTACAGCGTTGTGGAAAATTTCCCAAAAAGCAAGTATTTATGATAAACTGAACAGTCAGTGGACAGATTCTGTTGCAGAAGACAAACTGACCACGCAGTAAAAATCTGTTGAGTAAGATCTGAGCCCAGTTTGGGAGTAGTGACAGGAGGGGCCCATGACGGCAACTCACCCAGTATATAACCTGTAATCTACAGTCCCAGTTTGGAGGTAGCCTCACTTGCAGAACACTGAAGGAAGAATCACAAGTGTAGGCCAGGTCAGACTGCTCACCTGAACCACCCTCTCCGGGAACAAAACTCCCGTTCACACTGAAGCCATGGGGCGCTCGAGTGGGTCTGAAGGAAGGGGACTTGTTCCTATCACTGCTGAGACCAACCCTAAAACCATAACTAAAGAATGAAAGTATCCCTGGGGATTTGGTTTCTCTGAATTCTAGGATTGTAAGTATAATTCTAGGATTGTATCTATAATCCTTATAGCATTGTTTTGGAAGGAAGTGCGTTTGGAGCATCGTTTCTAATATATGTAGTTATTGTGTTTTTAATGTTTGTGGTATTTCTTAAAGCTAAGCAGTATTATATGTGTAGTAAGGAGTTTTAATAAACATATTAAAGGAATAAAAATCGTGATCATTGTGAAAACAAACAGGGCTCAACCTCACCCCACCAGCATACTGATTTGAACCAATATATCGTGTGGGACTTCTCTGTATCCTGTAAACCCATAAGAGACACAAAACTTATAGGAATTGTAAATGTATTTTATTATACTGACTGAGGCACTGGCAAGCTTCCAAATTGCTTTAAAATGGTAAAAATATCAATAAAGCATTGTGTTCAACTGATACCTATATATATAGTGGGGTTTCATTTTAATTGCAGAAAAATGCAGCTTTGGAATTTCCAATTTTAGAATTTCCAGTTTTCAAACAGAGAAAACCAGGATCCCTGGTAACCACTACAGGGTGCATCCATCTACATGTATGTTTTAATGCAGAGTTGACTAATTAGCGCCCCCAGTAGAACTTCACCATCTATGTGTGAGGTACTATTAGGTCAGAGTAAACCAATTAACTCCACCGTAGGCTAGTGCTGCCCAACGCAAGTACTATTCTACAATGGAGTTACTTAGTACAATTCACATGTAGATGATGACTGGGGCTGGCTGGGGCACAAGGGTGCCACAGTGCAGGGGCTGCCTGCCAGCTAGCCCTACATTGTAGCACCCTCATGCCCCAACCAGCCCCTCTGCAGTGCCCTGAGCTGGGGTGAAGCAGTTCCAGGCTGGCAGGCTCTCCCCCTAGACTCCCTGCCAGCTGGGACTCTGCCACCCGGGACTCTGCCACCACAGCTCAATATGCTGCAGTCCCAGACACACACATAAATGCTGCACCTAAGGATAAACTCCAGCAAGAAATATAACAGAGTTTATTCAGCTGTGATAATTACACATGTAGATGTGCCCACAGTGTAGTGCCAGGAGGACTACAGTGTACTTAGCTATAGTTTCATTGTAGTGCTAGGAGAACCTTAAACTTTGCATAAAAGCTACAGGGATCAAGTCTAATAGACCAGGAAAGCTTTTTTGAGAGTGAAGTGATATTAAACCTTGGGATAACCTAGCCTAAAGCATTGTAAATCAGATTGGTTCAAACAATAGGAAGCAAACCATGGGGGATAATCATGTATTAACAGGAAGATGGATGGATAATATAATCTCTATTCACAGGCTATGCTAAATTCAATTGAAACTAAGTGGGAATTTATGAAGGCAGAATGTTCCTGTGGAAGGGCTTTTGGGGAAAAAAAATCTGAATGTCTTTGAAGTGTTTTGAGAGCTTCAGATGAAAGGAAATAAAGAAGTGCAAAGTATTGCCACAAAACATGAAGGACTGTAGCAAAGCTGATAATTTACCAAATATAACTTCACTTTGCAAGCATGACTTTAAATGAGAATCTGAAACATCTACCAGAGATATTTCATACCTGACCTATTACATTACCCCAGTAATGTAGAATGTTTTATTATTAGTAAGTCTTCAGTATGCCTTTTTTACGTATTAAGTATTTTTTTAAAGGGACAAAAGTGAAACATGATTAAAACCATTTTCTGTATAAAAGTCATCTTTTCCCTCTGCTAGTAATGCTATTCTGGGTTACTGAAAATGGAAGAATTTAAAGATATAATTTACTATTTTGATCACATGTTGGTACCAGTTGCATTTAATTCAACATGGGCATTTCTTTTTTGTCCTATGCCATAACGATGTTTCTGCTATGAGTATTTATAGTTTTGATAAACAAAGCCCACTTTTTTGGCCATAAGCTGAAAAATGAGATTTAGTGCCTGTGAAAAAGCACTTTTTTAAAACAACTTGGTCCTGTTTACCCACTAAATTGCTGGAGAACTGCAGAAAGTGAAGTATGATTATGAAAACCTGTGTTGCTTTTTTAAAACCATTTGTTATTTTGAGCCTATACAGCTGGAAAGTCATCACATATCTCCATGAAAATAAAACTGCCTTTGCAAAATTTAAAAAATGAAAAATTTCTTTGGTAGCTTAACCCCGCATTGGAATCAAAACACTTCCAGATTCCCCCACTTGCAATCCTAAGGGTACAAGACTTCCATGGGCAGATCGTAGGATTTTGAGAAGAGGAGTACAGATGGTGAGATGCATCATCCCATATAAAACAACACATATTTTTCTCCAGTTAAAAATAAGCTAGAAGCATTACTAATATGCTAGGGGCCCAGGGCTGTATTCTTCAGTTTAAGAAGCAAAAATAAAACGAGTTAAACAATCTGCAGAGAGAGAGCTTGATTGGTGGAACATCAGGACTATTAAAAAGAAGAAAGGACCATGAACTCCTTTGGAATGAAGAGTTTAGAAGGGATCAGGTAGATTATAATGAGTCAATTGACTCCCTAAGCGCTGCCTGAGTAGAAATGCTGCTGCAGTTACAGTGTAAATTATGTTGCAGAAAGTGTCATTGTTCCTTGTCTGTTTCTTTTCCACTGTATTTATGGTCTTATCTATTGAAAGAAGGTCAATAACTTATAGCTCTCTATCAATAATTTCAAATGATCTCAAAGCTCTTTTAGATTTTTCTGTATGAAGGGTGTACTATACATATAAAGTATTATGTACTATTCTTAGGTTATAGTGCCCATATTGATTATACCATGCACTGATGTCCAATTGGATTTTCTGGGGTTCTTTTTTGATGTTTCTCCCTCTGACCAAAATATATGTTAGCATATGAGAATGGAAGAGCCCTCATAAAAATGACTGTAAACAAACAGATCTACGACGTTATTAAGCAAGGTAAGGAGCCTGCTTTACAGCCACTTATGCCCCAATAATTCTCATTCTATCATTCAGGAAACTATAGGCATTTGGAAGAGACCATGAGTATATTTAGGCATTCTACATGCTATAAAAGCCTCTCTCTCTTTTTCTCTCTCTCAGTTAAGCAATAGACCGGGGCAGGCAAAATACAGCCTGCAGGCCAGATGTGGCCTACCAGCCCATTCTATCCAGCCTACAGGGCCCCTAAAAACTTTAGAAAATTAATATTTATCTGCCCCTGGCAGCCTGTCAAAGATGACAGGACCCAGCAGCAGTAGGACCCAGTGGGAGCCAATGGCAGGACTAAGCAGAAGCAGCCACAGCAGCAAGGCCGGCCCACATCACCCCCACCCGCAGCCACGCCCCCCAGCCAGAAGCCTCTGGCCTGGGACCCTGGGCCTGTTTCTGCCTCCCTGTACTGGAGGGTAATTCAGATAAGAAGTAGCGGGGAGGGAAGAAGGGGAGGACTGCAGGCAATCATCCCAGTTCTTAGGTCTGCGCCAGGCTGGCTCCTGTTGTCCCAGCAGTGCACATGGTGCTGGAGAGGCCAGCCTGCCAGCTGGCAGTCAGGCAGGGGTGGGCAGTGTGGAAATGGCTGCAGAAGGCAATGGGAAGGGGCAGCAAGTGGGCTTGTGGGAGCACAGCAACATCTGGGCAGGAGTGAAGGGCTCTTGCCAGTGCACTGGGACCAGTGCCAGTGGGGGCCCAGGGCAGGGTGGCAGGAACACAGGGCTTGGGCTTGCAGGGGCTCTGGAGCTGGGCTGGCTCCCCCCTTTCCCTACTGGTGCAGCTCAGCCCAACTCTTCAGAGGCCCAGCCAGCTTGCACCCCACCAATGTAATGGTGCAGGCCGTGCATTTCTGCCCAGCTGTTGCTGTGCTCCACGTGCCTGCTTGCTGCCCCTTCCCCTTGTTTCTGGTTTCCCCCTCCAAATCTGGTAGTTAGCCCTTGGACCTTCATTCCTCCCTCAGAGAAACAATTCCTGTACTAGATTTCCTCAACAATTTCCTCTTCCACAGCCATTTCCCTGCTTACCTGCCTGCCGCTGCTGCTGCTCTGCTTCCTGGCTGCAGCACTGGGCTGCAGGACTCTAGTTCTACAGACATGGAAAAAGAGTTGTAGGGAGTGAAAAGCCACTCCTGGCAAAAAGGTGATAAGACATGATGATAAAGACAATAAGCGATCATTTCTAAGCATGTTAGGAACAAAAAAACCCAAAAAAACTGGGTCACATACATAATCATTGCTAGACACAGATGGTAAAACTGTAAATAGCAATGTAGGAAAGGCCAAAATCTTTGAAAGGATATTTCTGTTCTGTATTTAAAAAGAGCATATATTATCCATCCTATGTGAATGGGGACAGAATAAGAAGTTTGCCTTCTGAAACAAGAAAGGATACAAGGTAGCCTTTGCTGAAATTAAGCATTTGCCAATCCACTTACCTGGACTGCTGAGGTTAGCACAAGCAAAGGAGGGAAAAGTGATTAGATAAGTATGTTAGCCTGGGACCTGCCATCTGGGAGCCTTCTACCAACCTTCCCACAGAAGAGATGGCAGGGAAGAGTTCTCATCATTCCTTCCTTTGCCTGACACTATCTGCCAGCTGTGGAGACTAACAAAATCCCACACTGATAATCTAGGATTGATTGAACTGTTCAGGGAACAGGTTGTGAGCAGTCTAGTACAGGAATTGTTTCTCTGAGGGAGGAATGAAGGTCCAAGGGCTAACTACCAGATTTGGAGGGGGAAACTGGAGCTGCATCTATAACAGACATTGATGTCAGAGGCTGAGCTACCAAGTCCAGGGGGGAACCAACAGGTAGAAGTCCAAACACAGAGCAAGCCAGTGGTCCAGAACACAGATTTGTAGGGGAAATCCAAAGACAAAGTCTGAGGAAAGTCCAAAAATCAGGGTCAGGAACCAGGAAAACCAGAGAACTTGAGAATCAGAAAGTTTGCCACAACAGGCTAAGTCAGAACTGTTGAGTGGCCTGGAAACCCATGACCCTAGCTGGTACAAAATGGATTGGCAGGACCCCCAGGAGCCAATCAAGAAGCTCAGTTTCTAAAGTAGGGTGGAGTTTGTTATCTGGGGGATTACTGCAGGTGTGACTGATGAGGTACTCTGTCTTCCTGACATGGACAGTGTTGTTGAACTGCTTGGCCATCAGGGATGATGTTGCTCTTGCAATGGGAGAGCACATCAGGTCTCATGCAGTACTTGTCAGTAAATGTAGTAGTTAACAGAGAGCTGAATGCATCCCAAGCCCTGCACAGAAGAGAGACCAAAATGGAGCTCCGGCCCCAAGGAGCTCACAGCATAAGAAAGGTCTAAAAAAGTTTCATATGAAAATCAAAAGTACTTTATAGATGTGAATTAAAACTCACAGCTCCTACAGTCCCAGAGTAATCCTACCCGGGAATAAATAACATGCCCAAAATCACATAGCAAACAATTGTCAGCCGGGGCAGGGAACAAATCTTGATTCCCAGGCCTATCATTTAACCATCAGAAAGCTCTTTCTTGTACATGTTGGGTATGTCTACACAAGACACTAACTGCACAGTAGCCTAATAACACCGTACAATACTGTGCTGGGCAAAAAGCTAATACAGTACTGCACAGTGGTATTAGACTACTGCACAGTAAGCGTCGCTAAAAAGCTGTGCACTGGTGCTACTGCACAGTAGCATGTTACTGTGTATTGACTTAGTACATGGTTAACCAAGTGCTAAACTTAATGTGCAGTAACTATGGCACATTAATGAATGTGTAGATGCGCCCGATAGGCACTAAATGTACAGTCCAATTTTTGCCCAAAGTACAGATAAGCATAAATGTAACAAACTACATAATGTGCAACATCAGGTCTTCACAGCTTAAGTTTAAAATCTTGGGTGCCTTATATTAGACTCCTAGGACCATATTTAGGCTCATAAAAACATTTTGCCAGATTTTACAAACTCACTCCCCACCCTCAGTTCCCAGGGGCTCAAATAAGAAACCTATTCTGTTTCTCTGGTTAAGTATGCAGCATAAACTATTCCTGTTTGTGCTGTAAGATACTCAGTTTGGGGCATGTCTATACATGCATTTATGCTGGCTTCAATTTACTGAGCAGTACATTACTGCACAGTAAGTGGGAACAGGCCAGCATTTACACATGCAGGCATTAAAGCACATTAACTCTGTGTGTGGTCTGACTTGGAACTTAAGTTAGTCCCAAGTCAGTCCATGCACACAGTGTTACTGAGCAGTAAGCCATCTACACGTGTGTTAGTGCACAGCTATTGGAAGCCAGTCAATTCAAGGGTAGGATTTAACTCTGAAATTACTGTGCAGTATGAGCATGCATCTACACATTCATGCCTGTATTGAACAGTAAATATGGTGACTTACGCCAACTTGAGCATAAATATGATACCTGCATCATGCAGGTATCAAATTTATGCCTAATTAGTTACTGTGCTGCTATGATGAAACTGTTCTATTTTCTCTGAGTTATTTGAACTAAAAATGCTTTCATTTGACTTTGCTTACATCTATTAAAAATCCATTGTAAGAACCAAGTAGGGCAATTTTATTTTAAAATATCATGTTACCAGTAAATAAAGGCCTTAAATGAATATTCTGGTTGCAAAGCCAAGCACTTTAAAAGTTAAGAAATGCCCTAATTCAGGTTGCCTGGACACCTTTAATTTGACTCCTTTATGCACCATCCCTTTGCTACAGCCTTTAATTACTTGCTCACGGGCTATTTTTTCCACAGATCCTCAGTGTCGTTTGGTAAACAAGTTACCCAGTGTTTCTGTCTACTCCCCTCACCCAGGTTTTCTTTATTGCACATCATCCAAACGCTGCACCAAACACAAAATTAGTCATTTCATCTGGCTCATGTTTCCATGGTGCTGTTGCTGCAGTACCTAAACACTTCACAACTAGTAGTGAACCCATCTTCACAACATCCCTGTGAGATGTGATGGTATTATTATCTTGAATTCACAGCTGGGATGGTGACACAGAGGGAGATTAAAGCCAATATTTTAAAAATCAGGACACCCTGATTTTGGGTGCCCACTGTCTGGCAGTTAGCTCATGATCTTTTTTCCCCAGAGCCCCTGGCATATGGTTTAAGTGCAGCTCCAGTGGATTTCAGGTGCAGTTGTTTGAAATTCTGGTTTTAGCTATCTCTCAGCACCCAAATAATGAAAAATGCACTTGTGAAAAGTCTGACTTACATGACTCATCCAGCATCACATGGCTACACTGTGGCAGCAGGAGGGACAGGATCCATTTCTCCAATGCTGCTTTAACAATGAGACCATCTCTTCCTGAAAAGCCCTGCCTCATTCACTACACACACTCCAGCTCCTGCAATAAGGCAATACATGGGTCCTACAGACAACCATCCTCTTCCATGACTCATGTCAAGACCAGGTTCATCCTCTGCACTAAATTAAGCTCGGTTTCTGTGGAAAAGATAGTTTTCAATGATGTCATTAAAGGCTGTATCCTAACACATGCACAAAGAACATGATGCTGGCAAGGAAAAGGGGAAAGTTTGTGGCTGCCTATGGTGTCTTCTTGTGGAGCACAGGGCCCTCCCTCAGGCATAGGCAGAGGGAGAAAAAATTATTTTTGTGGGGGCTGAGCTTATGCACATGCGCCTCCCCCCCCGTCTGTGTGGGAAGGGACGCAGGGAGGGGAAAAGGTCATGGGCAGCCTATCCTCACCCCACATGTAGATCTGGGGCATGTGTCCCCCCATGCCCTCCTGGGGTGCATGTAGCAGTGAGAGCCACCGCCCTCTACCCCGGGTACCCCCCGGATGAGCCACTCACAGCGCCATTCCATGCCTTGCCCTGGCTATGCAGGGCCTGCCCCAGCCCCAGCCCCTTTCCCTCCCTCACTGCTGCGGGGGGAGGGCAGATCGTGGGTCCCCAGCAGTGAGGAAGGGAGAAGGGGACAAGCAGGAGGAGGAGCTGGGGTGAGTGGGGCCATGGCCAGGCCGGGTAGTGTCATAAGCAGAGGCCTGGGAGGCACATGCCCCCCTGATCTGTGCATGGGGTGGAGGCAGCTGCCACTGCGCACTGGGCTTTGAGCCCTGCTGCCCTGAAAACCATGTGATGCCACGTGCATCCTGCCACCAGGGGCCAGGGGTCACAGGGCAGCCCAGCAGCAGCAGTCACTCCTGGGGCAGCTGCAGCAGGAAGCAAAGCACGACACGCAGCAGCAACCATCTCTACCCTGTGCACAGACTGGGAGGGCATATGCCTCCTGGGCCTCTGCTTGTTCTACCATCCACCCCAGCCAGGGCTCCACTCACCCCAGCCCCTGCTCCTGCCTGTGCCCCACTCCCTCCCTCACTGCTGGGGCCCCAGTCTGTCCCCCCACCCCCACAGCAGTGAGGGAGGGAGTGGGGCTGGGGCCAAGGCAGGCCCTGCACAGCCAGGGCAGGGTGTGGGATGGAGCCGTGAGTAGCTCATCCAGGGTAGAGGCAATGCATAGGGGGTGCATGTGGGTGCATGTGCACCCCGAGCATGGTGATGCACCCCTTAGAAACAGGCACCGCCGACAATGTTGGCGACACCTGCAGGTGGTCGTCACTTGCCACCCCGCCGCCGACACCATCAGTGGTGTCTGCAGGCAGTCCTCAATCCCTTCTGGCCACCGGTGCTGCTGCCAGTAGGAGCTGGGGGGAGGTCGCCAACCCTTGGTTGGTGCTCACTACCCCCCTCCCCACCACTGCTGACAATGCCAGCTGCGTCTGCGAGAGCTCCCTCACTTACTGCCGCTGCACTCCCGCCACTCCTGCTGCTGCTGCGCTCCTGCTGCTGCCATGCCCCCCCAGCTACCAGGGGCACACGCTGTTCATGGTCCAGGGAGTGGATGGAGGCTCCCACTGCTGCACACACCCCAGAAGGGCATGGGGGGGGTGTGCCCCAGATCTGCACGCAGGGTGAGAACAGGTTGCCAGCGGTGGGATGCACATGGCATTGGACACACGCTGCTCTCAAAGCAGTGGTGGTAAGATGCAGAAGCAGAGCAGAGTCCACCCCACATCAGCAGCTCATCCTCACCCTGTGTGCAGATCCAGGACGCATGCCCCCCCCCATGCCCTCCTGGGGTGCGTGCAGTGGCAGGAGCCCCCCCTGTACCCCTGGACAAGCTGCCAGGCTCTGACTGTCCCACGACCCAGCCTGGCTGGGGCCCCATTCATGGTGAACAGGGCCCTGGCTGGGCTGGGTTGTGGGACAGTCCCCACAGTGCAGGAGGAAGTGGGGCAGAGCCGGGTGTGAATGATTCACTCCTGCTCCACTCCCTCCTGCACCATGGGGGGTTTGATCTGGCCCCTATTAAGCCCAGTGACAAAGAAAGCTGATTGAAACTTATCTGCCATGCTGGGCAGCCACACACGGGGGCTGCAATCCTGGCTACACATTGTATGTGAGTGCACGTGCCCCTCCCCTCTGCTGCAGCAGCTTGTGGCTGGCCTGTCCTGCAGCCATACCTGCCAGCCTGCTTTGCAGGGGGGCTGAGTCCCGGTAGCCCCCCGATCCTTCCTACCACCTATGCTCTCAGGGCACTGATTTTTGTTTTTTAATTAGTGTGGGGTGGTGATGCAAGTATGTATATACCTGTGTGGTGCTGGTCTATGAAGGGAGGCCATAAAAATAACAGGTGACTTCCTACTGGCCTTTATGCCCTTTAAAGATATAGATCAATATCCCAATGTAGTATTCATGAAATATCCCTGAAGCCTAGAGTCACGGTACAACGTGGACAGTACTCAAGTTAGCTTGTCTTCCCATACGCTTTGGATCTGTTCTGGAGGGACTACCTCTAAGAAAGTCATTCAGGTTCCATTTCTTCCTCAGTCCTTTGTCTCTCTGCTGGGATTCCCAACTGTGGTTTGTCGCTCACTCATTAGGTAGAAGAGCAAGACCATCAAGTTTATTAAGGAGGCCATCCTTGATGGACTGGTCCAGGCTAACATCCTAAGGGATAGCCAGCACGGGTTTGTTGCGGGTAGGTCTTGTTTGACCAATCTCATTTCC
>NW_017728943.1:101209568-101238331 GCF_001723895.1 Crocodylus porosus
AGTAAATTGGATGCTTATCTTGCTGGGATCCTATGACCCCAGCTGACTTCCTGCCCTTTGGGCAGGGGGCTGGACTCGATGATCTCCTGAGGTCCCTTCCAGCCCTGATGTCTATGAAATCTGTGAAATCAGCTGAATGTAGCAGACCATCAAAAAGCCATTCAGTGGTTGCAGCATTTGGGACCCAGGAGCCCTGATCTTTTTTTAACCTGCTAAGGAAGATTCCACAACCCATTTCCACATTACAATGTTTCACAAGTCTGACGATTAACTTTTGGTTTCCAGTTGCTTTACTAGTTGCTAGAAGTATATAAGGTAAGGAGGAGATCCTCTGGCTGAGAGCTAACAGGCTTAATCACAGCAGCCTCTCCAGCTGTTGCACCCCATTCCCTGATATCCCAGAATGGATGTTGTTTATCTTCTCATCTGTGAGGACATCACCAGGATGAATTTTTAAAAAAAGTAGCCTGCATGAGTAGGAAATCATTGGTGATGTAATAAAATCCTCCCTTTCTGCAGCTGGGGTTGTGCAGTTCGTTGTGCTGGAATGTGGGGAATGAGGCTTCAGTGGCACAAGCAGGTTTCCAAGTCTGTAGCTATTCTGGTAAACAGGTCAGGTGCTCCGACTACAGAGGGCACACCAGTGCCAAGTAGCTGGATGTGAAACACCCGCTTTTCATGGATCCAGATATGACTTAGCTCAAGACCTTCAGACATTTTCATGTTGGAAAGAAGCCAAACTGGGTTACCTGTTCAGTTCCTCCTCCCCACCTCCAGTTAATCAGTCCCTGAAAAAAGCCCTCAATTAAAATATTTGTTGTACAAATAGTTTCACTTTGACATTTTGCATCAGCACCATGCTTAGGTTATGTTGTGCTTCACTAACACTACCACAGAGGAAAAAGTGCAAAGAGAATAAAAACTAAAGCATGCAAAAATAAAGGAGAACATAGAAATACATAGCAGCCTCAGCCTTCAGATCCTTTTTGCTGAAGGTAAAGCTCACAGCTTAGGCTTGAGACATGATGAAACAGGCAGATGAAAAAATGTAGCTGGCACATGAGGCTGGATTTGTGAGATAACAAAAAAGAAACCAGAGTTCAGCTTGAGAATGGACACCTCAGCTCAGGTCACTGGATTGACCCATGCCAGACAGCAACAAAATGCTAGTATTGTGGCAGAGGTAGATTTTACAGAGAGATTTATGAGAATAAATGTTAATATGATATAAGCAGCTCGAAAACATAATGAAATAACCCTTAGTGTGTTCCTGTTTTACTCTTCAGCTCTAAGCCATCCATAATTAACCAGTCCTTTTCACCCCCTGGCGAATACTAGGGCTGTGCAAGGCTTCAGACAGAGCTTCGGATCTGGAGAAGCTTCGGACACTTTGGGGTCCAAAGCAGCATGTCCGGGTCGAAGCACTGGCTGTTCGGAGCGTCCAAAGAGCTTCGGAGCAGCCTCAGAGATCTGACCATAGGGTATAACGGGGAATCAATGGACTATCTATAACTTTGTTGTTTTTTGTCCGATTTGGATGAAATTTTCAGGGATGGTAGACTCTGCAGAGAGGATGAAGTCTGCCAAGCTTGAAAGGATAGGTGCAGGGGTTTGGGAGGAGCGGCACCCCAAATTCTTGAAAGCAAATCTCACGTCATGTCTAGGTATTACAACATGGTGGGGTGAAAACTGCAGGGATCATGGCTCTTACTGAGGCCACAAAGCCTGCCAAGTCTCTAGAAGATCAGTGCAGGGGTTTTGGGGCAACTGTACCCCAAATTATTGAAAGCAAAACTCCTATCATGTCTATGCATTACAACACAGGGAGGTCAAAACTGCAGGGGTGGTAGGTCTTACTGTTATAGATATTTCATTGATTCCCCATTATACCCTATGGCCGGATCTCCAAGGCAGCTCTGAAGCTTTGGAGCTGCTTCAGCCGAATCAGGGCAGAAACCTGGTCTGGAGTTCTGGATCGGATCGCGGTCATCCAAAGCAGCCAGATCTGAAGCTGGATTGGATCGCTACCGACTCGCACAGGCCTAACGAATACCACCATAGCATAACAGGAGCGTTAGGTTGTATATGTAACATTCTTTCTTTGAGCAATAGTGACTTGGAGGGTTCACCCCTGCGGTATTCTGGAGTAGGTTCTCCTAATCCTCCTTTACAGCAGGTGTCCATTCCCCGTATGTACACAGTTGGCTGCCATGTCAGTCAGCAGGAGCTAAGTGTTACAAGCTCTGCTGCTTTGTGTGCACAGCAACTGCTGCCTTCTACTGGAGGGATTGTCCTACCTGTTGAAACGTGTCACCCTTATCTTTGGGAATGGTTTAAAGAAGGGCTGTCCAGCTTCTAAGTGAGGGAGGAAGGGGGCTGCACGCCGCATGGGCCACACACCCTGTAGGCCACGGGTAGGCAACCCCTGGCACGGGTGCCAGAATGTGGTGCACGAAGGCATTTTGCTTGGCACACGTGCCTCAGGGTAAGACAGTGGGGATGGGGCTAAGGCTGCACTGCCACAACAAGGGTCAAGCCCTTTGCAGCTCCCCTGCCTTCAACCCTTGGCACACCAACATCTTACAAGTCAAGGTTGTGGGTGTTTTTGGCACCCTGCCCAGAAACGTTGCTGACCCCTGCTGTAGGCTATGTCTGTCTTGGGCTGCACACCCCACAGGTGCTGCTGCACACTGCTGCACTATATGCCCACCAACCACCCCCTCTGCTACACCACACAATCACCCCCACATACACCGCACAACACGCCTGCAACCCCTCCCTGCTATACCGTGTTCCCATGTGGATGCCCCACCAGTACCATGCACCTGAGACACCCTTTACCCCCACTGTACCGCACATCTCAGGGTCAATCTCAGCTGCCTGCACTGCTGCACTGCCCCACCCCTGGGAATGGGGGGCAGCAGGAAGCAGAAGCCAGAGGGGGACCCCAGGGACTTACTCCAGCTACCACTGCAGCCAGAGCAATGTGGGGAGTAATGACTAACAGGAGCCTGGGGCCACAATTTAACCCCTTGTATGTGGCATCTAGGCTGTCAGTTGGATAGGTTTGAGTTAGAGCAGTGGTATCAAACATAACCCCCAGGCTGGATACAGTCCACAGAGGTGGGACATCCAGTCCACTGTCTTCCAGATATTTCCTCTTGTAATTTGCAGCACTCTCTGTGAGTTTAATGTCAAAGAAGAGTTGAAGGTGGCCTTGCTCTCCTTCACTACTGGAAACCAGATAATAGCATTCTCTGGCTGACCTAGCCAAAGTCACCAAGACCACCCCAGTGTGTGCCTGCTATTTGTCTTCATCTTTCTCTCTCTGTTCTCAGCTTCCTTCTTTCTTCTTCTTGTGTTTTGTGTAGCGCTTCTCAATAAGTGCAACTTGTCTTCGTGTTAGGCTTCCCGTCTATTTGTCTTTCTCAGCTACTTCTGCTCCATTCCCTATCCCTTGCTAACATGGCTGGAAAGAAAAACAGCAGCGAGTTCATAGTAATTGTAAACAAATCTTTCTGGAAGGAAGAGCACTGGCACTTTTTGAGAAACAGCCAAGTGTGACATGTAAGCAGCAAAGTGCAGCAGGTGGTTGTTGTTGACCAGTAGTGGTTGCAAATGAAGAAGTGAGACTGCACGTAAGGTGATGTTGTGTGAACAGGGTGGTTAGAATAAAAAGAGTTTGAAAACACAAAGCCAGTGTTATTATTTACAAGACTTACACCCACATTTGTAACAATATTGTTAAGTCACCCATTGCACAGTGAGTAAATGTAGCAAGTGTCACGCCTCATATATTTGTGTTACCCATAACCCAGATCTGATGGCTGTGAAGGGGGAACTGGACAAGCTGCACTGTGTATTTCAAGAGCAACAGAGGCTCTCAAACATTCTTCATGGAAGTGACTAGAAAGCCCATGTGTTTGATTTGTAAGCAAGTAGTAGCTGGTCTCAAAGAACACATTAAGTACAGGCAGTCAAGAAGCCTGAGGCTGAAATGTCTCAGTTTTTGCAGGTTAGTCTTAAACTGTGTAGCTTGAACTAATAAGAGAACAGACATTCACTTTTGATTCCAGAAATGCAGCCCCATCCTGCAATGGTCCAGGCCAGAAGCTGGGGGATGCTAGAGCATGCCTCCCTACTCAGTTGGAACAGACTGCTTAGGCCAAGGTTAATCTGCCCACCCTGCGAGGGGGTGGTGGGGTTTGCAGGGAAGGTGCAAACCATTCTGGGATGCTGGGAACCATGAGTTTACTTGAATCTGGAGGGGATCTGGGACAGAAGTTCAATAAACTGATCTAATCTAAATCAGTTAAATCTGATACTACATCCATCCAGGCTTACCTTAAACCAGTTTCAGCCATTTTGAAAGTGGTTTATGTGAACTGAACTTCTGTTGTGTTACAGATATGAACCAGTTTCCAATCACTTGTACCACTTTATGAGTATCTTCTGTCCCTGTGAGACATTTTGAGTCATGACATGGTGTCCAGTATGATAAGCTTACTGGAAAACTGTGCAAAGGCAAATTGAGTGAATTAGAGCATTAGTTAAAAAAGCAACAATCTATCTTCACACAGGTATATCACCTAAGTGACAGAACTAGCTATGTTCTTTCTCAGGAAACAGCTACATCTTGAAAGCCCTTCACTGAAGGAGAGTTCTGGAAGAAATATGATGAAGGCTGCAGATGTTGTGTCCCAAGAGAAGCAGTAACTTTTGCAAATACCAACCTCTCGAGAAACACAAAAGCCAACAAGATCTGTAACTGACTTGATAATTTGCAGAGTCAAGTCCGGAACAAGGCAAGAAGTGGTTGCTTCTTTCTCCATAGCAGCTGATGAAAGCACAGGCATGTGTGATGCTGTACACCTCTGTGTTTGTTCAGGGTGTCGATCAAGATATGAATGTAAAAGGAATTTGTGGAGTTAGTGCCAATAAAAGACACAGCTACAAGAAAGGATAATGCTAACAGAGTGACCACAGCTTCAGACAAATTAGGTATGCAATAGGAAAGAGTAATGAATATTTCACCAAATGCAGCTTATTCCATGGTGGGAAGGAAGGCAGGATTAAATTCAAGAGCAAAGTATAGAGTGTCAATCCAGGCCATGAGTTTTGTGTTGTCATTGCATTCTTCATCAGGAATCTCTCAATGCCAGAACAGCAGGCATGGACCACAGGACGAATGCTTGGTAGAAAAAAAAGTAAATAACTTTTGAGACAAGGCTCTCAAACATCAGCAGTTCAACCACCTTTTGGAAGAAGGTGATTTTCACTGTGGAATGTCATATTATGCTGCAGTGCACTGGCTGTGTCGTTGAGCTCTCTTAAAATGTGACGTGAGATTTATAAGTGAGAAAGAGAAATCCATAGCTGAACTTCAAGATAAAAAATGGCTGCAGGACCTTGCCTTCTTGGTGGACATACTGGAGCATCTCAGCGTGCTGAACACATGACTGCAAAGTCTGAACCAGATTGTGACCAAGTTTTGTGACACTGCACCCCTGAAAGGAAGCTGTCTCTTTAGGAGAAACAGGTCTTTCAGTGCAATGAGTAAGTCCCTCCCCATTGAAGTCACTGCTCAATATCACCAGGGCTGAAGGTGGGAAGGGTTTGGAGCAGTACGTGGTCAAGATTGCTGATGTCAGGCACAAATTTCAGGATAGGTTCTCTAAATATTAGGGCCATGAAACCAAGTTCAGAGTTTTCAGTACCCTACTGTCTGTCCTGATGGATGCCCCTCAGGATCTGCAAATGCAATTCATTGATCTTCAGTGTAACACTAAGCTGAAGAATAAGTTCTCAACAGCTGCGATTTGCAAGTTTTACCAATACCTGAGAGAAAACTATCCAACAATAAAATCCTTTGCATCACAGATGTTATCACATTCTTGAGAACATATGAGTGTGAACAGTTCTTTTTAACAATGAACATCAATGAGTCAAAACTGCACTCAAGACTCAATGGGCATGTCTACATGAGATGCTTAATGCACAGAAGACTAATTCTACTGCTCATTAGCATGGTTGGCAAAAAACGTGACTTAGTCTAATGTGCATTAATGTCACAAAAAAAACCCCATTCATCTGTGCTAATGTGCAGTAGTGCCAATTACAGTGCATTAATGAACATGTAGACATGCCCAGTGACAAGCACTTGAATACCAGCTCCGGCCCGAGATGCGCGGGTGTAAGCCTGCTGTGCCCCCATGAGCCCAGGGACCCCCAGTGAGACCCCAGGACCCCTGACAAGCCCCGGTGTCCCAGGTAAGCAGGGGCCATGGAGGGAGGGACCTAGCCAGCTGGGTGCGGGCTAAGTGGGCTGAGGAGGATCACACCCTCCCCCCCGGCTCCTACTTGGCCCAGCCCCCCCAGGGAGCTGCGTGACCGGAGCCTTGCGAACAGACCACGCAAACAGGTGCACTCCTGGGCCCGGCGCCTGAGTTAGTGCAGAGTTTGCACAGGAGGGCTTGTGGGGGGGGGCCCCAAGGTCCTGTCTGTGAGCCCTCTAGGGAAGCCAGTCCCAGCCATAGCCATCCACCACCAGCATGACATGGATGGGTACACACCACACCCTGAGGGTCCTCTCGGGGTCTGCAGCCGCCCCCCACCCCTCCCCGGCACCTCAGAGACAGCCACCCAGACGGAGCCCATGGTTCTGGGCTCCACGCAGATGGAGACTCTGGCTCTCGGCTGTGGGAGCTGCCTGTCACTTTTTCAGGCTCTAGGGCCCAGGAGCATGGCCACCTCTCCTACTGGGGTCTCTGGTACACCAGCTGGAGGAGCTCCAGGCCACAGTCCAGAGACTGCGTGCCATCAGGGACTGTGAGTAGGTGATTGACTCCTACTGCCAGGCCCTTCTCCCCCGGGAGGCGGAGGTTAGACCACGGTCTCCCTCCAGGACAAGGGAGGACTCGAGGACCTCCCACTCTGTCCAGCCAAGGGGTTGGACCAAGGTGGTCAAGGGTCCCAAGGCTCTCCGCACCAGCGGCCTCACCCCACTGGAGCTTTGCAACAGGTATGAACCTCTTGCAGCCCCAGCAGAACCTGCCAAGTTGCCAGCTCCCACAGGCAACATAGGCACTACTCTAGCTACTGCCCCCACTCTCCCCAAGACAAAACGCAAAGTGTTTGTCATAGGAGACCTCATCCTGAGGGGGACTGAGAGGGCAACCTGCTGCCCTGACCCCTTAGCTCAGGACGTCTGCAGCTTCCCGGGAGCCTGAATCTGAGACATTGCAGAGAAGAACCCTAAGTTCCTCCAGCCCACTGACCATTATCCTATGCTTCTTATTCATGTGGGCACCAATGACATGGCTCAGAGCTCTCCCAGCTGGGTCATGAAGCGCTACAGGGATTTGGGAGTGGGGCTAAAGGGTCTGGGGGCCCAGTCCCTCCCAGTATCCTCCCAGTCTCAGGCTATGGGCTAAGGAAGGAGAGGAGGATCGAACCAAAGACTACAGTGCTGATATCGTTGGGGAAGGCTTTGGCCTCCATGACCCCACTCTGCTCTTTGGCAAGAGAGGCAGTGAGCTGTTGGGAAGAGATGGCCTCCACCTCTCTCTACTGAGGAGGAGGCTCTTCTCAGCCAGACTGGCTGACCTGCTCCACCGGGCTTTAAACTGGGGGACTACCGCCACTTCTGGCCCGCTGAGCAACTCCTGCAAAGCCAGCAAGCCAAGGTACTTGAGGGATCCCACCCCAGCCCCAGCCCTGAGAACAAACTGTAGGCAAGGCAAGAGCCCCCAAGGGGACACTTGCCTGCCTGTACACAAATGCCAGGAGCCTGGGAAATAAAGAGGAGGAACATGTCCTCCTGCTAAACGCAAATAACTATGACATCATTGGGATAACGGAGATCTGGTGGGACTCCACCCATGACTGGAGCATAGGTATAGACGTCTATACCCTGTACAGGAGGGATTGAGTGGACAAAAGGGGCGGGGGTGTAGCTTTCTATGTCAAGGAGAGCTACACATCCCTGCAAGCCAACATTGGCACCCACGGTGGGCAACCTGAGACCCTCTGGGTTAAAATCCATGGGGAACATGGCACAGGGGATACTATGGTGGGAGTCTACTACAGACCTCCTACCCAGGATCAAGACCTTGACCAGGAGTTTGCCAGGGAATTGGCTGAGGCCACATGCTCCAGGGCCATGGTTGTCATGGGAGACTTTAACTACACAGACATCTCATTGGAGGAGCACTCAGCCAAATCTGAGTGGTCGCAAAGCTTCCTATCATGCGTGGATGAGCTCTATCTGACATAAGAAGTCTACAGGCTGATGAGAGGTAAAGCGCTGCTCAACCTCATACTGGCAACCAGGGACGACCTAATCAGTGGCCTAGTGATTGATGGGAAGCTGGGTGACAGTGACCACGAGCTGATCACCTTCACCATCTGCCATAAAGCTGGCAAGTCAGTCAGTAAAACAGAAATCCTCGACTTCAGGAAAGCCGACTTTGACAAGCTCAGAAGGCTCATCAGAGAGGCCAGAAAAGGCCACAACCCAATGGTGAGGGGAGTTCAGGACAAGTGCTTGCTCCTCAAGGGAGCAATCCTGGATGCGCAAGCAAAGTCCATCCCATCTTGGAGGAAAGGCAGCAAAAGGGCACAGCAGCCCCCTTTGCTCTCCAGGGAACTAGTGGATCTCCTGTGTCTTAAAAGGAAGACTTACAAAGGAGGAAGGACTGGAACCACCACCAAGGAGGAATACTCTGCACTGGGCCAGTCCTGCAGGGAGCAAACCAGGAAAGCCAAGGCTGCAACTGAACTCCAACTAGCTACAAGTATCAAGGACAATAAAAAGTCCGTTTTCAGATATGTGGGGAGCCGGAGGAAAAGCAAGGGCAACACTGGACCCCGATAAACCAGAAAGGACAACTGACAACCGATGCCCATGAAAAAGCAAACTTGCTAAATGGGTACTTTGCGTCAGTTTTTCACCAGTCCCATGGGACGCCTCTGCCCACTGTGGGTCAGGGAAGCTTGGGGGAGGGAGATCCTCTGCCCTCCATCAATGCTGACCTGGTGAAAGAACATCTTGAGAGGCTGGATACCTTCAAGTCAGCCGGCCCTGACAATCTGCACCCCAAGGTACTCAAGGAGCTGGTGAGCGTCATAGCCCCTGACAGAGATCTGCACCCCAAGGTACTCAAGGAGCTGGTGAGCGTCATAGCCCCTGACAGAGATCTTCAAGAACTCCTGATGCTCTGGTGAAGTGACTGAAGGCCAATGTGGTGCCTATCTTCAAGAAAAGGAGGAAAGTGGATCCAGCAAACTACAGGCCCATCAGCCTGACCTCTATCCTGGGGAAGGTCTTGGAAAAGATTATCAAAGAGGCCATCCTTAACAGACTAGCTGATGGCAATGTCTCAGCATGGGTTTGTTGCGGGTAGGTCTTGTGTGGAGCACTGCCACACCAGGAGCATGGGTGCTATAAATTAATCCCATAAAGGCCACATGCAGCCACTGAGCCATCAGCTGCCCTGGTTTACAATTAAGGGGCTAGATTAGTGTGTATACTCTTAATATTTCTCCTTCATGAGTGCAACCCATCCCCCGCTTCAGCGTAAATTCCAGGAATGAAGGGACTGCCTCTCTCCTCCATTCCCTATACACCACACTGTACAAAGTGACTTGGGGTCCAAGTTTTTACTGCTTGGGCTTGGGCCTATCCTCTGAGTCATCAGCTATTGGCCACTCTTATAGGCAGGAAATCAGACTTCACAACCATGTAGAAATTGAACATGACCAACAATAGTTCTTCCCCATTCTGGTGTCTGCGCGGAACTGTAATGGACACTAGGTGCCCCAAGCACAAAAACTTCACCTACAAACAAGGGGAGGGTGAGGGGGCAGAGGAGGGATGGTGAGATGCTCTGCCCACTTCCACCTTGCTCCCAGCTACCTTCAATCCCTGTCCAACTCCACCCCATCCTTTGGCTTCTGCAAACCCAGCTTGCCCATTCTTACTCCCCTGTATTTGATTAGGGGCTTCCTCCTTTTCTTCCATGCTGAAAAAGGCACTGAGTACACAAAAGAGTATTACCCTGCTCTCAGGTTTTGTTTTTGGCTTAAAGCCAAATTCATTAGATCTGAATTCCAAATCAACTGAGCTGAGCTTAATCGTTCAAGTCTGCATGCCTCTGCCACCAAGCAAGTCTCTTCCCCCCAGACCCATCAGTTTGGGACTATGGATACTGCCCATATCTACGGCAGGCATCCTGCATGCAGGCCCAAAGGCAATGGAGTTCTGATGCCCCCTAGTCACGCTTACTCCTAGCCAAAAGCCTGAACGGACAAATACAGTCCCACAAAATAGTGTAGTTGAGTTTCCCACATTTGGGAAACTTGCAATATTTTTTTAAAATAAAATTTCATTTCCAGTGCCAAATCAAGTTCCAAATTTTGCCTGAGAAGAGCTCAGTCATACAAGTCTGTGTGGTGCTACCACCAGCAAGTAACCTACCTCCCAGGTTCTTCAGCCTGGTGCTTCAGATACTCCAAAATCTATGGCAGGCATCCTACGTGCAAGCCCCAAAGCTTGGAGGCCTTGGAGCTCAGGTGCCCCCGGTCTCACTTGCCCCTAGCCAAAAGGCCAAAGGAGCAAGCTAGAGGGAAAGCCTAGGAGCAATCTCCCATCAGCATGACTTGGGGGGCATCATTGACCACAAGATGAACATGAGCCTGCAATGCGATGCTGCAGCTAGTAAAGTGACCAAAACACTGGCTTGCATCCATAGATGCTTCTCGAGCAAATCCCAGGATGTCATTCTCCCCTTGTACTCGGCCTTGGTGAGGCCGCAGCTGGAGTACTGCGTCCAGTTTTGGGCTCCACAATTCAAAAAGGATGTGGAGAAGCTTGAGAGAGTCCAGAGGAGAGCCACGCGCATGATCAGAGGGCAGGAAAACAGACCTTACAACGACAGACTGAGAGCCATGGGGCTCTTTAACCTGGAAAAGCGCAGACTCAGGGGTGATCTGATGGCCACCTATAAGTTTATCAGGGGTGACCACCAGGATCTGGGGGAACGTTTGTTCACCAGAGCGCCCCAAGGGATGGTGAGGTCAAATGGCTGTAAACTACTGCAAGACTGTTTCAGGCTGGACATAAGGAAGAATTTCTTTAGTGTCCGAGCCCCCAAGGTCTGGAACAGCCTGCCATCAGAGGTGGTTCAAGCACTGACTTTGGACACCTTCAAGAGCAAATTGGATGCTTATCTTGCTGGGATCCTATGACCCCAGCTGATTTCCTGCCCTTTGGGCGGGGGGCCGGACTCAATGAGCTTCTGAGGTCCCTTCCAGCCCTGATGTCTATGAAATCTATGAAGTAAATTGTACAGCCAAGATCCTTCAATTGGGAGGCTTTTTTATTTTCTCAGTGCTGATACCTATTGCCAGCCACTGGTTAAGACCTGTTCATCCCATAGACTGATGCAAAGTCATTCTGCAGGGCTCATTGCATATGAAGAGTCTGGTCAACACCTGAGAGCTGATGGGGTTTAAAGAACTCTCAATGCAGACTAAATCTTCAAGCACTAGAGATGCCAAATTTTAGCAGGTCTCTTCTGAGCATGTGCAAACTTCAGTTTTGCTAGGGTTCATTATTTGGTCACATTTAGGTGAATGTTGTGGGTGAAAAAAAAAGTCCATAACTTCAGCAGATTCTCCAGGCCAAATTTCAATTCCCTTTTCTAACACATGGGGGTGCTGGAGCTTTTCAGGAAATAATCAGGAGCAGTTTGATGTTCTTTAATGGGGGCAAAACACTGTTTCCCTTAAACTTGTTCTGAAGAGTGGTTGGACTGTTTTTTGCTTGAACTTTACACACAAAAAAAACCCTGAGGCAGAAACCCATCATGGAAAATTGCTGCCCAAACATGTGAAGTTTAGCAAAGTTACAAGCAACTATAGTGGGAAGTGTTCACTATAGTTATAAATGGAGCCATTCTGCTTCTAGTAAGGGAATAAGCACACCTGGGAATGATGCCAGTTTAACTCAATTGTTTTAGATCGGTGATTCTCAACCACGGTGTGCTGAGATGCTTTTAATGGTGCTGTGGGGTTAGACAGGATATTAGTACCATTTGGTGTGCAAACACCTGCACATGATTCACTAAATAAACCCACAGATTTCAAATAAGAATCCAGAGTATCATAAATAGTCTGAGGGGTGTAGGTTGCAGCCGTGTTGGTCTAAGGACATAGGCAGATTCACCCAAAGAACCTTGTCTGCCATAAATAGTCTGACCTACTGTGGTCTTTCTAAGTTCTTTGCAACCGAAGAATTGCTTTATTATTTTTCCATAGTCAAAAATGAGTGAAAACTAAGAACTCGCATTTTCTGAGGAGCCCTTGAGTCTAACGAGGGCCCAGAGTCTAAAAAGGTCAAGAACCACTGGTTTAGAGGAAGTAGCACTCAGGCTGTGTAGAGCAGCTCTTCCTTTTAACTTGACCCAATTATGTCTTTTTTTTTTTAATCCAACACTTTCCTGGAGCACAGGAGGCTGAAAGGAATAATTTCTAACCTTTTGTACAGTTGCTGTAGAGATCCTTCTGCAGCACTGGATGAACAGAGCAGCAACACTTCTTAGCCTCGTACTAATAGTACCTTGACAACAAAAAAAATGAGTACCTGAATTTTCTCTCAACGTGCACCAAGATACATCACCACTACCCCCACTGACTTGGCAGTATAGGGCTGAACGGAGCCTCCTGAGACATTGAGTCCAGGCCCCTGCTGTCACAGTCCATCATATGGTACAATCCCTGTCATAAAATTATGAAGTTCCATCTTATGATTACTAAGTAAGTTGCTCCTATGGGAAGATTTCAAGAGTGCTGCTAGGGGTGGTGGTCTTCTTGTGTCTTCTCATCAAGTCCAAATTTGAGTCCAGAAATGGGCACATACTATTGCTCAATATGTAGTCTTAGCAAGGTCCTCACTGGTGCATGGTCTGCCAATACATGGGCAGGCCAGTAGGTACTCCATAGCCTGTAAGATTCCTCCATGTTTGCATATGGTGCTTGTGTTGCCGGACTATCTCAACAGCTGCGCATTAACTTTAGTCTTACCAACCCCTGCTTGGAGGCAGTTCAAGCTTCTCTGTGCTGGCAAATCAAGCTCTGTACCTGCAGAGAGATATTCAGCAGTTTTGATATTCATTCTAACTCCCTCCTGGGTCACCCCTAGTCATGACTGCCACATTTGTAGTTGTGTAGCTGTTGGTGTCTCATCCAGTGGTTGCAGTATAGAGAGAAACGTTTTCATGATTTCAGTGTGCTGGGAGCTGCAATGTGGCCATATAGTGAGTACCCCTTATCTTTGATCTGCCAAGCACATGTTGTTTGCCTTGCTTCTGCTCTTTTGATGTCTGCCAGTGAGCAAGTAGAGACTCTTGACATTTGTTGGTTTGGTGGTAACTGAAGGTAAGAGAGCAGGTAAATCAAGCCCAGATAGGAAAACAGAATACAAAATATTGTGTTCACCTGACACTGCATGTGAGTTTTCAGAAATCAATTAGGTATTTTTAAGGAGCCTGCTCTTTGCTTGTGCTGTTTGCGGTGTCCTCAGAAACAGCAGTGCAATTCTATTACATTACTGTGGGGCTGTTACAAGTAGGGTGCAATTAGACTGAGTGCTCTTAAAAAGCATCTCCATTCAACATGACTATGAACTAGTATCAGAGCTTTACATTTTTTTTCTTGCTTCCATATCAAATTTACTCTGTTTACATGTGAAAGGACACTTCACCTTTCACTGCTAGGCCTATAGACTCTGTTTGGGGTAGAGAATTAAGCTGTGTGGGGTTTTCCCCCTTCTCTTATTCACCATTCTCACTGATGTCCCAATGACAGTGAGGCAAACCCCATTGTCATCAATCACATCCTCAGTAATATCTCTGCAATCCTTACTAACAAAATGAACAGCTCAAAAATAATCATCCCAAAAAAGCAGGTGTGTTAAACACCTCACTTGTGTCACTAGTATTTTGTTATTGTCCAAGCCGTATCCTTCACCTATAGGTTGTCTCTCTAGTAGACTGGCAGCTCTTGAGGATTGGCACCTTTTATCACCGTATTTTTCCGCAGTGTGTCAGTGATGTATAAATACTGCAGGCCTTTTATTAGCCACCTTCATTAATCCTTCCCCATTCTTACCTTTTAGAGTCATCATTCCTAGCTGGCATGTGAATCAACACCCATGCATTTTTTACACGCTAACAAGTTCTGGCTTCACTCTATGATGTCAAGATCTCTCACTCTTTCTCTCTGATTTATGAATGTCTGGCATTTTGCACCTCATGGTTTGCATGTGCAGTATATACCATAATGAGAGACTTCTTCAAAATTGAGGATACATCCACGTCAGCTAGTAGGCACCTTTACAGAGGGCTAATCACAATTTTGAGAAACACAAGTTGCTAGTAGCTGAATTAAATGAAGCAGGTTTGCTATCTCAGCAGTAGAGGGGACTGATGCATGTGAGGAAGCATGTCTTAGATATTCCACACTGTAGATGGCAGCAGTAACCAGATTCAAGACACTAGCAAACCATATTCTCCCTTGAGTAAAAGAGTGGTGTGGGGGCAAAAGTTGCTATTTAAATATTTTAATGGGTTCTCATGCACCCCTCACATGCTGATATGTTCAGATGTAACATGTGACCATGCAGCTCAGCATGTTTGTGTGTCTAGCACCCAAAAATGGTCAAGTGAAAGAAGAAGAGTGCTTGGAGGATGCATAAATCTTGCCCTTCATACTTGCAAGGTGAAGAAGCTTTTGAGGTCCTTGGGATGTGTGGTCAACTTCCCGTGAGACACAGGATTCCCTTATGTTGGAAATTTGCCTCAGATCCCCACAGACATCCGTATTGGAAACACAGAAATGGCCAGATTGGAATGGATCTGAGTATCCTGTCACTGACGGACACTGAGTCCAGATGCTTCCAAGAAGGACGCAGGAAGCTGTTGACAGTAGGCTGCTATGGAGTGCCATGCACAATGGGAAATTTCTTCCCCATCCTTTCAGTTATGGTTTATACCTGAATAGATGTCTCCAGCCCTTCCAATAGATGCTTTTAATCCATAGTACTAGAAGCAAGGATCTCTGTGGCTGATATCTTTTACTGGACCAACTGCATAGTTGGGATAGACTTAGACAAGCTTTTGAATGCAATGCATTCCTCTTCATGCATTGCATTTGAAAGCTTTAATCCTTACTGTAACCCTGGATATTCTCATTCTGCTTCACTGATTTGTTGCAGCAATGATTTTCACAGGCTGCCCATATCCAATTATTAGGTAACTTCAGGTACATAGTTTCTTGGATGAGAATAATTGGATATTCCAGAAGCTCCTGCTAAATGCTGAAGGTATGTGAAATATTCATGGTATATTTTACTTGATAACTGTACAGAATGTTAGGATTATAATGAAATGCTAATAATACGTTGTACTTGAGAGCACCTTTCACAGAGGATCTTCATTCACTTGACACAGATTAAGCCTCACAGCACTCTTTTATCCCATTCAACTCATCAGAAAACTAAGGCTCAGGGAGGTTATGTGACTCATCCCAGGTTGCAAAACAAGCCAAAGGCAGAGCTGAAAAGAGAATCAAGGAATCATGAATCCCTGTCCTACCCCATTCTAGCTCATGTGCCACACTACTTCTAGTTACCAAAGAATGAGAGGCAAAAATACCTCATGAACTGGGAACAGTATTATTGGTGTTTAAAACTGATTCCTGTAAAGTCAGTCATACCGGGATTGTGGTTACTGGGAAGTGATTAGTACTCATGAAGTGGAAGATAGTAGATATATAGTAGATCTCATTTCTCACAACAAACTTTCTAAAACTGTTAAATGTCATTGAAGGTATGTTCTTTCTGCACACATTTGTGTTGCTCCTCTTTAGTTCGCAGTCCTTTGTCAGTGAGTTTGTGATTGTGTGATAAGAGAGGATAGCAGCTGCCCTGTATGTAGTAGGAGTGGAAAATTATGTGTCAACTTTGCTTTTCAACCTGTAGCCTGGCTCTCAGCCAAAAGACAGAATGAAAGTAATCTGAAATTGGACTGCTGAATGTCATTTTGGATAAAAGCTGAGTGAGAGAGATGGCATAGGAGAAAGCATATTGTTTATCAGAGATCCAGATCTCTCTTTCTTTTGCGTGGTTCCCTTAGACAACTCAGCAGCAGGGAATTAAGTCAGCAAGAAAATGCAAGAGATGGGCAAAATACAGCCATTAAACAGACTATCTGGACCTGCAGACTATCTGGACCTGCCTCCATCCTTGATAATCTGCCAAAACCTGAAGCAAAGCCTTTTCATTTATAGGCAAACCCAGAGGTGATATAAGCACCCTTAAACTGGCAGTTGATGAGGTTCTGGTTTCCTGGGTTGTTTTCCCTTTGTCCCTTTTTAACCTCTGAACACCTGGTGCAAGCCTAACATTGTCACAAGGGAAAGCATGAAAGAGCTGCTGCAGGTGCTTTGCAAAGCAGCTTACCAGAAAGCAGTGTTTTTGGCTGAAAATATGCCCTGGCAATGTCTAATGCTATTATACAACTAACTGGAGAGCGTAGTGATGGCAAGTCAGAGTTACTGTAACCTGGATTTATAGTGTGTGCACCTGCCATTACTATAGCCCCACCTAGCCAAACTTCCTAGGAAAAGTGAAAAACTTGCAGTTTTTCCACACAGAAACATCAAGCTTTTTTCAGCCCCATCTTTCTTGCCCTGAATGAGCTCTTTCCTTCTTACACTTGCTGTGGTCTTTCTGAGTTCTTTGCAAAAGAATAATTGCTTTAATATTTTTTCCATAGTCAAAACATGAGTAGGAAGAGCTTTTTAAATGAAGTGCCACTAAATTGAGAAAAAGTATAGAGTGGGGCCTTGAGTCTAAAAATATTGAGCATCACTGCCATAGAGTAGTCATTTTCAACCTGTGGTCCGTGGACCTCTGAGGGGCTGCAGACTACGTCTAAGGGGTCTACAAAAGATGACTATAATCAATCAAAAGTACATGAATACCTACACTTATAATCCAAAGGGATCTGCACCTCCGCTCAAAATTTTTTAGGGGTCCACAAATGAAAAAAGGTTTAAACCAGTGCCCTAGAGTGATTCATACATTCCCTGATCTCAGCCATCACTGCCTGAGGGATGTCCAAATCAGGTACAGCTGCTAAAGAAAGAATCAAGTATCATTAAGCCTCTGGGGCTTGGTTTTCCCATCACATAGCATGAACACAGTTTGAGCTGCCTAGTTTTAAAGTTGTTCATGTAAGCAGAGAGCAAGGTCCCTTGGGGGATGGGGTAGGGGCAGGGATGGAGCCTATTGGGCAGTGTTCAGATTTCTCCTGTGCGTTTTATAAACACAAAGTCTAATTGCTTTGGGGATTTGGAAAATAAAGCAGAGGCAGGCAACACTGTAGTAAAATGATCTGATTTCTTCGGTGCTGCACTCTTTGAATCAACAGTATATATTTCTATAGCAACCATCTCAGCCACGTGGGATACATTGTGGTATTAAGTGCTGCTCATTCTCTGAGGATTAAGATGGTTATTCAATCTCTTGTTAAAAGCTCCCTTTGGGATAGATTGGTGGATAGGCATCAGTTTCCTGCCTATTGTCAATTGTCTCTTTCTCTCTCTCTCACTGTTTTCATTCTTTTTTTCTCTCTCCTCCTCATCTTACTGTTTCTTCTGGTCATTTGTTTCTCTGCTTGCTTGTTGCCCAGTCCCTAGAAAGCTACCTGCCATGAGTGGTGACTCTGTGAGGAGCTCTCAGCTGAGCTGTTGCAAGAGTCATAACTGTAGAAAAGTAGGGCTGGAGAGGACTGCAGGAGGCCATCAAGTCTACCCCTGTTCAGGGCAGGATCATTCCTGTATAAATCATCCAATATAAGTATTTTGCCTAACCTACTCTTAAAATGACACAAACAGCCCTCCCTCACAACTACCAGGCACAACACCCAAAAACCACCAAGAACACTCTAATTTGCCACATGTAAAGCAGGAGGACAAGAGTATGGTCAGTGCCTTGCCCCTACGTTTGAGAGATCCCAGAAAGAGGACCATGCCCTTTGCTGCACAGGAAGGCAAAACCTCCCACAGTTCATTCTGATCTCAGGTTAAATTCCTCCCTGACCCCAGATGTGGCAATCTTTCTGCCCTGAGCAGAGGAGCACGTCCCTCTAAACTGGAACCCCTGGGTTTTTTAGTCCTAGCAGGAGCATCAGCATACCTGAGTCAAAATCCCCAGCCTGCTGCAGCCAACATCCAATGCTTTTAAGGAAGGCAGATAAAAAACCCTTCATACCTAGCAACAGAGGGGGAAAAGTTCTTTCCTGATCCCACATGGGAAACATGAAAGCCCAGAAGCACGGGAAAACCAAAATAACTCCACTCTGCACCGCAACTTGGGGACCTCAAACACAGCTAGCTCCACATGTCCTAAATGGAAAGCCAAAACCACCTTTTCTGTCATCCTGTTCTCTTCATGAGCTTATTCCGGCCCCTTTAATTTTCTTTCATAGCAAAACTATTTGTGCAACTCTGATTCATTCTCTTGCTGCTGAGTACGGGCCCTGCCAATTTCCACCTCTTCTAAGCTGCAGAGCTCTTCCCATGTCAGCTCTCCAAGTGATGCACGTGTGTGGGTCAACTGCTATCCACATTACACTCCAGGCATAGCTGTTCCTAGATCATCTCTGACCAGTGCTCCTCCAAACTTTTTTTGAAAAGCTCCGATGAAGAAGATTCGACAGTTTCCCTAGGCAATCCCTAGAACTGCTTCACTGTTCCAGCAGTGATGTTGTTTTTCCTGAAATCCAATCTAAACCCACTCTGCTACAATTTCAAGCCACTGCTATACATCCTACTCTCCGCAGACAGGGACAAAAGGTGTTCTCCCGCTTTATAGAAGCTCTTCAGAAATTTAAAGATGGATATCATGCCCCCTTTTAATCACCTTTTCTGCAAGCTGAACATGTTTATTTCTCTTGATGTCTTCTCAAAAGGCTTGCCTTCCAAGCCCTTCATCATTTTTGTTAGCTGCCTTTGGAATCTCTCTAATTTCTCTATGTCTCTTTTAAAATGCAGAACCCAAAACTGCAAGTTAAGTCTCTTCTGTGCCTTGGTTTACCCAGCTGTAAATTAGAGCAATAAGACCATCTGGATACGTCTGTGTGCCCAGAAAAATAATTAGCTAATGTTTGTTAAAAAAGCATTAAAGATGACAAGCATGGAATAAGAGCTAATTATTAAAGACTACTGGAAGCACCAGCAAATATTCTCCTCTAACTCAATTTTAAATGCCAAAAATCATGTGGGTTGCCAAAAATCACGTGTTGTTCTGAGTAGTGATTTGCAGTTGGTTTCACACTTAGATTATTTTTAATAGCAGGAAAATCTATATGGCTTAGATTCTTCCCAGAGCAGTTATTTACTTCAGCTCTGGGAGCTTGTGCAGAAGTCCATGAAGAGACCTAACCTTCACCTCTTTGACTTTAGGAACCATGATGAGAAAATACTGCACACGTTCCCCTCATCTATCATCACTCCAGAGTTGCACATCCATTAAAATTAAGACAAAACTTTGACTTCTCACCCTTGTGAGAATTAGTTTTAAAAAACACCTCATTCTGTGAGTTAAGGGAGAAAGGGAATATGAACTGGAGGTTTGAATATCCTAACTCTAGCACCACCTTCATACCAATATACAATGGCAGAGAAGGTGGCAATTTGTACTGGACTGAGTTAGTGGAGGAAGGCAATATAAATACCTGGAAGCCGTATATTCCTGTAGAGGGCAATGACTATGTTTAATGACCAGCACAATATGCAACATGTATGTGTAAACCTACCATAGTAGGGACACCTTTGCTTCCAGGAAGGCTCTAGTATCCAGAAAGTCAAATGCTTTAGCTGTGCATAAGGAGTGAGAAGTTCTGTTCTGCGTTTTCAGGCTGAAAAGGGACCTGGTCACAGTTGCAGACGTGCAAAGGGGATTAATAAAGCTAAGGAGAGGAAGTTCATGGTACCCTCACACAGAGGACAAACACGTGAGGACTGGCTTAACAATAAATTGGCAGTCAAGGAAAAGGACAGCTTCCCCCTTCCTGAGCTGCTGGTGTGATAGCTTCTCATGACCTTCTCCCCTTGGTGGAGGATGTTGGTTTGGAAGAGGAGCAGCAAGCTCTGGGGCAAGGGTTCACTGACCACTGTTGCCGGGAGGGGTAGTGATGAGAAGTCGTATCTGCCTGGGCTCTCTGCACACTGAAGACAGCAGATAGTGCTGCCACAGTTGTAGCAGCATTGGCTTGGATGATGCAGCAGGATGCCCGTGGACCTGGTCCCCTCTTCAGTTCCCCCCATCCCAGATATGCTACTGGGTAGCAGAGCTGCACCTGCTCTGACAAAATCTCCCTTGTGGGGTCACCATTCCCCATCCTCCAGATGCACTGCTCGTATGGCCCAGCAGTGCAGGGCTGCACCTGTCATGGCAAAGACTCTGGTGCCTCCTCCGATTCAGTGCCTGGGGCTGGTGCCCTGCTTGTCCCCCTTACTTACACTACTGTAGTGACCAGAGACTTGAGGTAACATGATGAGACCATATGTCCTCTAACTTTTCCCACATCTTAACTGCTCCCTTCATTACTGCTGGGACAAGGAGCCTGACCTGGGATACATGAGGGAGGCGGAGGCTGGCCATTGGGACGGTGAATGAAATTCTTTATATGGTATTACCTTCTCTGATTGGTGGTTAGTGCTTAGGAGGCTGGGATGAAATGTAGTCCCTTATAAAAGCATCCAGGTCCTCATCTGAATGCAAACCTTTCTGGGTTTTAGCAGTGAGAGAATGATGTTGGCTTGATATGGGAACCAAGTGCCTCTTGGATATTATCCAGGCTTTCTTGGGTTTCAGCAAAGCAGTATGTGGTTGCCTTGACTATGTATAGCTTATGCAATTGACCAGAATTTGTGGACTTCAGCTGAGCAAGCCCTTGCATCCATTTAAAAGTAACATGTAACCTCTAACAGCAACTCTCTTTGCTATAGTGGGTCACATTGTCAGATTATTTGCTTAGGGAGAAGTACCTCTGGCTGCGACCTCCCTGCGCAGTGTTCTGCACTCAGCCGCAACAGTGTAAATCCAGAGTTAATTCATTCACTTTGGTAACATTAGCCTGTATTTACACCCTGAGGAGATCACTTGAAATCTGGAGGCGACGCGTGACACTGGTACAAGCCTGTGACATAACATAAGGTAAAGGTTCAAACTTACAGCAGCTCTGACCCTTGCTTAAATCAGGTTAGTGTCATTTGGTAACTTCCTGACTGGAGCTGAACTGCTTTAAGCAAAGGTTATATTAGTTAGCAGAGCCAAAGCTAGTGGCTTGCAACAGTTAATTAAGCCAGTACAAGTTTTCTTGTACGATTATTTGTACTCCCACGTTGCTCAGATGCCCTGGTCAGGCACCAGAGGTCCATTGCAAGTGCTGGACAAACATAGAGTAAGAGACAATTTTTGCCCCAGAGAGCATATGCAGGGCCTTCGAATCTGCTCATCCCTGTTAAAAGTTTGGTCGCTAAACTTCTGTTGTGCTGCTACCTATCACCACATCTTGTGTGCCCTCTGTGCTTTGTTGTGATGACTTTGTCTTCATTGCCTGCAGTCAGTGGTCTTATAACACAAGTGTCTGGCTTTAGTTCTGGGGTAGAGGTGACTTCTCAAATATTTTTCTCTCTGCTCTCCTTGCTCCAGCTTTCCATTTGCCTCCACTAAGTGAAGCTGTGATGAGTGGGTTCTTCACACTCATCTCCTCTCAGTGTTGCCATATTAGTCAGCCTGCCCATCCCCACCTTCCCCACTGCAGCCCTCTTCTCCATGGCCTTCTAACCCAACCTCTCTAGATTTCAGGTAATGCCTTCTCAAATACTCTGAGCATTATAATGTTGTCAGATCTGGCTCAGCCACTCCACTGGTTCCCATCAAGATCAAAACTGGCTTGTTCTAATCTAAACTCTTTGGGGACTAGCTCTGAGTTACCTGATGGACCTTGTTTCTCTCTTTACTCCCCAGTTTCTTTAAGTGGCTTTGGCACCTTTCTCTCTCCCTTCACTGTGTCCCCACTCATGGTTTGTATAAGACCTTTCTGCTAGAGGGTCAGACCATGTGGAAGAGTTTTCCTATACTACTCTGGCTCACTGGCATTTCATTTCATGGTGACACCTCTTCTCCTTTAACTATGCTTCATAAAAAGTATCTTATCCCTACAATGTCAGCTAAGGCTTTTTCCCAGGTGTAGCCCCTCTTGCCCAAGTGTATTTCCTCCTGTCTGCACACAAAACTCTCTGTCCCACCCAGGCTAGCTAGAACAGCTGGAAGCATAGACTAGAGCTGGATACCATTACAATCGGGTTGATAATGTACTCACTTTGCAACTTGGGTTAAACGGCTTGACTGCTGATAACCCCGAAGCACCTTCCCACAGGTCCCTCAATGGTCCCAGAAGGAAAGAAAAATTCTCCTGCAGGTCATGGGGAAAGAATCATAGAGCAGCCCAGTTCTGTGTGTGCAGCAGAAAGAATTATGACATCTGACATGCAAAATCCCAGCAACATGGAAAGCGGATGAGAGGAAGGGGATTCCAGGAGTTCAGTGCCAGCAAAGAAGTAGTCATTTGAGTATAGCTGGACTAACCTGGATGCTCAGACCCATGATGCAGGATCTCCTGGTCTATCTCTGCAGTCAGAACATGCCCACAGTCCCTGCTTCCACCTCTGTGAAATTTGTCCTGGGAAGCAATTCGTATGAAAGGCACTTGCAAAACAACCCACACATGGCACTGTATGTTCATTTTGGGCTACGCTCGGAACAACTTGACATTGTTGCCCCTTGAGGGAAGAACAGAGCAATGCTGAACAAGCGCCCACTAAGTCAAAGCATCACCGAAAAATGAGGAGGGTATTTTTTGTCTGGAGAAAAGTGGAAAAAGGCAGAATTTTAGCAGGGGGGAGGGGGGAAGAGGAGGAATGAGTTCAAGTAAGTCTATAAAGCAAAAGCAAACACCTCCTGTCTTGCCATGTCTTCAGCTGAGATATGCAAAATAGTTACCTCCTGAATATGAGCCAGTGTCTCTCCCACATAGCAGTCACCGCCTGTGTTGCAGCAGAGAGGACCAGAAATGTGCTAGTGGACACATTTTATTTCCCAGTTTAGAACAAACCATGCAGCTGGCAACTACGTTCTTGGAGAAATCGTGCTTAGTAGGGAAGCTCACCTAGATAGAGAGAGTTAAAAAAACAAGGAGAATGTCTTGAAGAAAATGTAACTGCTGTTAAGAAGCTTCTTCAGAGCCAGCAGTGGAGTCTTGGCATGAGAAGCATGGCACTCCTCTACATGGGCATGAAATGAGCTACAAGGGGGTGGGGTTTATTTTTAACCCTTTGGAGTCTTTCTGTGTGCCAGGTGTGTCTGTGTGTATCTACAGCTAGAGAAGGATACTTAATTAGTCATTTGGCTAACAGTCTGGAAATGCTATTGTCCTCAGGGTTAATTTAGTCTTCAGCTATGAGAGCAGATTAGTCTTATGGCATGTCTTCCTCTGAGTTTATAAAGACCCTGGCTAGCCGCCTGCATGTGCTAAGTACTCCTACTGTATGTCGGCTTTGCAGTTTTGCTTCCCAAAGGTTTCTGTTCAGTCAGAGTTCCTAACCTACGTATGCAGCCTGACAGTGTCTATGTGACTGAGACAACAGCTGTGTGACGCCAGGGAGCCCCTACAAGGGTGAAACACATGCCTGTGGTTCACTGGCTGCTCTTGCAGCCAAGACGGTGCAATTGTCCTGACTTCTAATGTCCGTCAGCATTGCTATGAAGTTACCACTAGTCAACACTGATCTGTTTGGCCTACTGCAGGACTGGGCAATTATTTGGGCCCATGGGCAACATAGGCAGTTTTGGGGAGCTGTCGCAGGTCGCCCCAAACAGCCTGGGGCCCTGCAGTTCCTCACTCTGCCAGTGCTCAGCAGCAGCTGAGCACACAGCCCTGAATTGACCTGTGCTTTGGACTCGCCCCAGCTGGAGCAGACCAGCTTCACACAAGCCAGGACCCATGCACACAGCCCTGACCTTGGCCCGCCCCGCACCTGCTCCATACTGGACCACCCACAGCGAGCAATGGCAGCAGCCAGCCAGAAGCTGCTGCTGGGCACCAGGGGAAAACCAACCACTTTCCTCTCATTGCCGCCAAGCCCTTCTTTCTGCAGCCTCCGGAGCCCAAGCCTGGTCTGCTCTGCAGCTCCTCTCCACTGCCATTGCTGCCCCGCTGAGTGACCCGGGGGAGTGACTGGTGACAGTGGTGATAGCGGTGGAGAGGAGTCACAGGACATCCTAGGCATGGGCTCTGGGTGGCTGTAGTGTAGCAAGAAGGGCCTGGCAGCTGTGAGGGGAAGGCAGCCACTTTTCTCCTGCACCCTACCACTACCACAGCCACTACCGTTCATCATGGGTGGGTGGGTCTGGAGCAGGTGCGGAGTGGGCTCGGGCTAGGACTGTGTGTGTGGATCTCAGCTGGGTGCAAGGCGAGCTGGGCCAGGGCCAGGGCCAGGGCTGTACAGGTGGGTCCCTGCCACTCTCCACGGAGCCAGGGCCAGAGTCCAGCTGCAGAGCCCCTTAGCACTGCTGCACACCTGGGGGTGGCAGGACGCACCATAGGCCAAATGGTACCTGGGCCAGGAGGGACTGAGGGACCCACTGTGGGCCGGACAAAGTCTGTCTGCAGGCAGGATCTGGCCTGAGGGCCATATTTTGCCCATCCCTGGCCTACAGTCTAATTTTACTCCAAACACCATGGGATTATATTGCTACTGTTCATGGCAGTAGCATGAGGAGGGATTACGTGACCTAATAATTCTTTTCCAGCTTTAATTTCTATAATTAAATGCAAGGCCTATATGTAGGCATTGGGGAAAGGGCTTATATGCAGTATTACAAGACACTTTCAGCTCCAACATATATATTTGTGTATCTTTTTATAACCTTTTCTTTACCTGTCAGGAGTAGAAAATCACCCCAGCTGGCACAATTGCTCAGTACCAGACAGAGGAGTCTTTATAGATCAAGGGTGGGCAAAATATGGCCTGTGGGCCTGATGTGGCCCACCAGCTGATTGGATCCAGCCTGCGGGGGTGAGGCACTCGCTAACTTATTAGCTCTGGCCCACCAGAGGAGGCAACCTCCAATTGATTGGATTTGGCCCACGGCTGCCCCTGTGGCACCATGCTCCAGCCTGTGCCCATCGGCTTTGCCCCAGCCACCGTGCACACTTTTTAGTGGGGCTGCTCCCGGTGCACCTATTGCTTGACTCTCTTCATCTCCAGCAGCAGGATGTTAGTCTGGCATCTTCTCCTAGCATGGAGTTGACTTGAAAACTGTGTTAAAATGGAACTGCCAAATTGTCAGGTGTCATCACCACTGGGAAGTGCAGAACAATTCAGGGAATTAAAAGTGAGGATCACCAATCTCCAGAAGAAGGTCAGTGTGAATAACATTGAAGAAATCAGCCAGATCTTGGGCATTTATCTGTGGCTTAAGGTAAACTAAGTCTCATCCACAACTAAAACTAAGTTGATCACTTTACTACCAATGTATGAGGTGATGGAGAGTCTTTTTAGCTAAAGCACAAGCCCAAGAGTCATGAGATGTGGGTTCTATTCCCAGCTCCATAATATTGTTTATAAATACCCAGGTTAATTCATCTCTGCCTCAGTTATCTCATCTGTAAAGGCGGCGGTGGGGAATACTTCCTTCCCTCACAAGGCTGTACAAAGGTTAATGCATTAATTTCTTCCAGGTGGGTAGCTGTGTTAATTTAAACTTAGGCAGAAGGTAGCATGAGGCAGTAGACTGGCAGGGGGGACATGTAGCAGTGCAGTTGCACCCCTGATTAGCTATGCCATGCATGCACAGCGAGCTCTGCGCTCGCCACTCGGTCAGTGCAGGCTTCTGCTGGAGATTTGCATGTGGAGTGAGCTCTGGGCTCATCAGCACAAACTGGCCAGAGCCACTGCTTTCAATCAGCTTCAGAGCCCAGGGGGTAAGCGCCGCTAGTGTTCATCCTTCTGCTCCCTCCCCCCATGATGCTGAATTTAGCAACAAAGGGAAAGAGGGGACATGTCTCAATGGCACTCACCGCATAGGCTCTGATAGCATCTGGCTTTGTAGGTTATTGCCTAATAAAGCTCCTGCCTTTCTGAACCTGTTAGTCTCTAAGGTGCCACCCTGCCTTGTTGTTCATTTTTGGAAGCACTCTGAGGCCCTGAACACAGAATATTTGAAGTATTTCAAATACCTTTGAAGTGCTTCAAAGGGGAAGTGGACAGATGTACGCTCCAAAAAATGACTGCAGTGACACTCTGAAAATAACCCTGGATGAAGCAGCAACTATCTGGAAGCACTTTCCTATTTCCAGTTATATCTGCACTCTCTGTGGAGTGCAGCAGGAGGTTACTCAGCCCTCTGGCATCCCACACTGCTCTTCTCTCCCCAGCCCCAGCCCCCCAAAAGAAAGCAGGTAAAAGCAGAGCAGACAGCCGATAAGCCCTCTCCTCTGTGCTCAGCCATACCAGGGGCTGGAGAGCAGGAATTCCTGCATGGTTTTCTGCCTCTGGCCTCCAGTCTCATAGGGCTGTTCTCAGCAATCTCCAGGGCCTGAGAGCTGTGCAAAGAATTGTTCTTTTCAACCCTGGGGCTCAAGAGAATAATTGCTTTCATGCCTCTCCGCTTACAGACCTGGGAGATTGAGGTCAAGCAAACCGGAGCGTGTTCATTGGCATCCACTGTGCTTTCTACCCCACAGGCACAAGCAACCCCTTGCCATGCTCCCTGACTGTAAAGCATGCCACTGAATCTGTCATTGTAATTTAGAAGCTCTCCGGCAGGCCTGAAGCACTCTGAATTTGCTCCAAATTAAAGCATAATTTGGAGTACTTCAGATGTACATCTGTCCAAGGCCTGAGACTTAACTGAAAGACCTTATGGAAGTTGAAAGCATTATTACAAAATCACGTTGCTAGTGCCATGGATCAAAAAAAAAGAAAGTGTATGTGATCAGCTGAAGAGGAGGATATTATCAACAGCTGAATGCTCACTATGCAAGCACTGCCCTGCTAATCCAGAGAGGAAAAAACCTGCCTTCCTCTGATTCCTCTTAAAATAAAACATCTAGCAAAAAAATAACTAGTTTTAAATTATACACTCAGCAGATACAGGAATAAAATACAAATAAAATAATTCATTCCATCCATTAATTTTAAAATTACAGAAATAGATTACCCCATTTTACAGTGTTGTTGTATCAGCTTTTCAAGAAAAAATACAATTGGGCAAAGACTTTGCAAATGGAGTTTCTTCATTTTAATGGTATTTAGTGATAACAGCAAGAAAGAACATAGAAGCAATGCAGTGAAGGGAGCGTATTGGGAAAAAAAAATCACAATTTTCCAATAGAGAGCGACAGCTGAATTCATCCCAGGTATAGCACCACTGATATTTCATTAGGTACTAATCTAGTCTTGAAGTAAAGGTAGAGAGAAAGACTTTCATTAAATATAGTAAACAAAGGGCACATCTACACATGAAAGTGATGTAATGCAATAAACTCCGGCACATATCTGTGCATGTAATAAACTCCAGAGTTTACATGTGCGCCCAGCACTGCAACATGTTGAGCAGGGTCAGAGCAGCTCTGGGTGATAGAGGGCTGATGGGGGGATCAGCCTGCCAGCCTGGGGCTGCTCCAATCTGGTTCAACGTGCTGCGGACAGGTTGGCAAGGGCATGAGTGTGCTCCAGTTCAGGGCTAGCCAACAGGCAGCACCTGCACTGAAGCACCCTCATGCCCCAGCCAGTCCCATCAGCATCATTATTTAATGATTTCTTTGCCTCCATTTTCCTAAGCAGGGACCGGAACAGTCACCCCCCCACTGGGCCCCCTCAGGCCCCAGGGGAGGCGCATCTAGGCCAAGGGTTAGTGAGGAACTAGTTAGGGAACTTCTGGAGGGACTGGATGTATCCAAGTCAGCTGGTCTGGACGATCTCCACCCCAGAGTGCTGAGGGAATTGACTGAGGTCATTGCGGGACCCCTGGCACAGCTTTACAATCACTCATGGTGCTCTGGTGTGGTGCCGGAGGACTGGAAGAGGGCCAATGTGGTTCCCATCTTCAAAAACGGGAGGAAGAAGGACCCGCAAAACTATAAGCCAGTTAGTCTTACCTCAATCCTGGGCAAGCTTTTTGAGAAAATTATTCTGGTGCATATCCACGAGGGGCCAGCAAGGGAGATTATGCTTAGGGGCAACCAACACGGGTTCATTAGTGGCAGGTCCTGTCACACCAACTTGGTGGCATTCTACGGCCAGATCACCAAATCCTCAGATGCAGGGGTAGCAGTGGACAGAGTCTTTCTGGACTTTCGGAAGGCCTTCGACACTGTCTCTCACCCCGTTCTCTTTAAGAAACTGGGGGACTGTGGTGTTGACACCCACACAGTCAAATGGGTCGCCAACTGGCTGGAGGGCCGAATCCAGAGAGTGGTGGTGGACGGGTCATTTTTGACCTGGAGGGATGTGGGCAGTGGGGTCCCCCAGGGCTCGGCTGTCAGGCCTGCGCTGTTCAACATCTTCATCAGTGACTTGGACGAGGGGGTAAAAAGCACCCTGTTCAAATTTGCTGATGACACTAA
>NW_017728943.1:101238606-101244000 GCF_001723895.1 Crocodylus porosus
TAAGAGGAGGTTAGATGAACACCTTGCTGGGGTTGTTTGACCCCAGTACTCTTTCCTGCCATGGCAGGAGGTTGGACTAGATGATCTACTCAGGTCCCTTCCGACCCTAGAAACTATGAAACTATACATGCATTTCTGCGCACTAAAGAATGCCACCCTAGGATAGAACTTGTGTTTATAAGTACTAACCTGCAGCAGAGTTAATTAGTTTCCTGCAGCCTAATAGGGGCTCATGTGTAGACCCTGAGACTTTACTGCAGAGCTAATTAGGCAGCTCTGCTGTAAGTATCTCATGTAGATGTGCCCAATGAGTAATTTCACTTCCTAAGATATGGCAACTGTGCCAACATCGTGCTATCTGTGTACATCCAGCATAGGGCTCCAAGGCTAATAATGGTATAGGGCAGGAGTTGGCAGCATACAGGCTGTGTGCCTGTGCCCCTGCCAATGCTGGACCAAAGCCAGGTTGTTCCAGCCCATGCCTTGTAAAGGTTGCTGGCTGTTAGTATAAGGGCATTGTGCCTGGCCTCTTTGGAGTCACCAGAAAATATAAAAAGAGGCCCAGCATAAATAGGTCTCTGAAAATGAACCTAAGATTATTGTATTTTCTCTACTGTCATTCCTAAGATTGTGCCAGCTTCAGCAAGACCAAGTGTTGCCTTCCAGTTAGTGAAACTGGACTTGCTCTGAGTATGCTAACAGTCTGTGTTTTCCTTAAAATAGTTTGGGTCTTACAGGGCAGCCCTTTGGAAGCTCCCCATGGCCCGTGAGTCTCTGAGGAAATTCAGACAGGGCTGTAATGCGGCCTATGCCCAGCTCCAGTATTCTGTCTGCATAACCGGTTCAGATGCAACGGCACCATTGATGCTCTGGCTCTGGCCTGCCAAAAGCATATGGAGACAACCTGACAGATTACATCTGGAAAATGAGCTTAAGGGGCAACGACAAAAAATGATCAACAGACCAACCTCTAAAATGCCCTTGAATGTTGCTGTCCCTCTTGGCCCTTTTGCTCTGGAGAGCAGCCACAGTAAGACAAGAATTGTTCCTATTGTGCTTAATGACATTGTCACTACACTGCTTGCATATGACTTTCACTGCATGGCTTGCTTGCCCTTTTGTAACAATCAAGGGCAGCTTATTTACTAAGTCTAATACAAATGCAATAAAAATAAAGCATGGCTTTCAAATATAGCAACCATTTTACCTTGTGTGTTTTTTCCTCCTGGGGAGATAATCTCCTCTTTCATGTCTCTAAGCAAGCTCATAGAATGGCTGGAAAAATGCATGGAATACTTCAGTGCAGTAATTGTATACAGCGCTCCAGCTGATGGGGGCCAGATTTTCCCTGCCCCTGGTGGAGATACTACAATGGTGAGTGCTCTGTATAAATGTCAGAGATAAATGGTTCACCTTTGTCCCTAAACATTGCTAAGCCATTTTGGCCAAGGAAGACTTTTATTCCTAACTCATAAAAACACCTTTTAAAAAGAATTATTTTTTCTTCCCTCCACCTCCCCTTTGGACTGAGACAAATTGTGTAATATGGCATTGAGAGTCAAACAGTTTTCTTTCAGAAGCATAATCCATGCAAATACCTATTTATATTTTATGTAGACTCATTACAGCTGATACTAAACCATTCCATGAACCATTATTAATATTACATAAGCTTTTATTCTAAAGAAAAACTTTCTGAGACTTTTTTCACAAACTGAAAATAAAAGCAACTATTTTTGAAAATTATGAAGTTTTCATACATTCATTCCCCACTCTTTCCTCCCCCTGCCCCCTCCCCCTTTCTTCCCACCTATTTTGGACACTGGAAAAGAGGAGAAATGAAAAGGAGGCATTAGATTTTTTTTTTTGGTTTTCAGCATTGGTTATTCACAAGAATGCCATGCACATTTTGCAGCAATTTTCTTTTAAAGGGAAAAGGGGTTTTTCCCCCCCTTACGAATTTCCTGCTAAAAACTACTGACCTTTTTCAACAGGTGCTCAGGTTGACAGCACCACCTCAAACATTGTTAGTCTGATTTAGTGACAACCACAATTAGCCTTAGCCCCCATTGCACTAGTTACCCTGCAAACACAAAGTGAGATTGTCTGTGCCCCAAAGAGCTTACCATCTAAATAGACAAGAAAGAAAGGAAAAATAGGAGAGAGAGCAGAAGGAATAGTGATGGCTTGCAAATGGCAAATGAGCGCCACAGTTTTTGCGTGGTTGCTTGATTTTTAATTACTGGGGGTGGGGAAACTAAGCTAAACAAACAATAAATGGAGAAGCAATGGTTAAGGCAGTGATTTTCAACCAGGCTGCTGTGGCAGCCTAGGGTGCCTGGAGATCTTTTCAAGGGTGTAGCAGGGTGTCATGCAACATTAGTACTGTGATGGGTGCAAACATGATTCACAAGGTAAAGCCAGAGATTTCACAGATGAATCTACAGTGTTAAAATCATTCTGATCTGTTGTGGAGTCTGATCTTTTGGAGTCCTTGGAGCAGAGGAATTGCTCTATCATTTTTCTGTAGTTCAAAATCAAGTGAAAACTAAGGGCTGACATTTCCCAAGGACTGCGCTGAGTCTAAAAAGGTTGAGAACTACTGGTTTAAGCACTGAGAGGAGGGTGGAAGGAGAGTATAAAGGTGGTGGCTGGCAACTGAGGTGAAAGGCTGGGAGGGAGATGGAGCCAGCAGTCAGACAGCACAGGGGAGAGTGCAACAGAGCACCTGGGGCTCTCTGTTCCTTTAGGAAAGAAGCACCCAGGGAGGGAGCACTGCACGGCAGGCAAGGCGCAGCATCTGCAGGGCACAGTCTCAGCAGGGCAATTAGGGCAATGAGCAGCCCTGGCAATCTTCTGACTGGAAGGGGGAAGAGCCCTGGGAGGATATAAGCCAGAAGCTCAGGTGGGTAAACTCATCTGTCCCTGGCAGCCACAAAGTGAAGAGCTCCTGGCAGCAGGGCTCCTGCAGGGGCTGCGGTCTGCATGTGGATCCCCAGCAAGGCTTAGGGAGCTCCCTAGGATATAGCCCAGGGCTGGGAGGCTATCCTAGCTGAGTGGTGAGGGAAAATTTCTCCTCTTAAGAGGGCTGCCTCCCCTTTTGGTGTTTATAGCTCAGGGGCTTATTGGGTGTGTTGTGGTTTGGACCCAGCATTTTGGGTTGGGACTGTAGAGGCGCTATGTGGAGATCCCACTAGTGCCCATGGGGCACATGATTGCCTTAAGCCCTATCAGGCTCATCTGCCCCTTAAGGCCAGGGGCAGGCTCAAGACCCAAGCGAGGGTTGAGTCCAGAGCAAGGGTTGAGCCCGGAGTGGGCAGAGTGTGAGGCCACAGAGCCATATGCGGGCCCGGTGCCCAAGAGACCTAGACCAGAGCTGATGCCTCAAAGCCTGGTCTAACACAGCAGGCTAAGACCAGGCTAGAAGGTCTAGCTGAGAGGAAAGGGGTGGTGGCCAAGGAGGCTGAGGCCCGAACAAGAAAACCACGTCACAGTAACACCCATGAGGTTTAAAGCATGGTGTAGGGGAGGAATGAAGCCATACAATTAGCCCTTAAGGCTGTAGAAGCCCTACAATGGCATGGTCTAGATAGGCCCAGAGAGGGGCCTGTGAATAGTGAGACCTGGCAAGGGGCTTGGGAAGAGTGTAGTGGGACCAGAAGGGTCCAGCAGTGGGCCTGAGTATAGCATAATAGAGACCAACAGGGTGCCAAGGAACCCTGGGGGGGGTCCAGTTGGACTGGGGCCCATGTGAAGGCCTATGGGCAGCCTCCTTTTTAATCTTATTATTCCATTATAGGGTAACTAGTGCAATGGGGGTGGGGGGTGTCGATCATGGTGGGCAAGTTGGAAGGGAAAGCAAGCTTGGGGCAGAACGGGGCACAGTCATGAAACCACCAGGGAGGCATCACGGCTGCCCTTGCAACCCCCGACATGGTACAGACAGCATGTCTAGTTAAGGCTCATCTGCCCCAAGGCCTCATTTCAATAGTCCACCCCTTTTCAATAAAGCAGTTAACTGCATGAATAACTGTAGACACATGCTTGAGTCCTGTGGTTTCAGTAAGTTAGAATATGTGTTTAAGTGCTTTTCTGAACAGGAGCCCACCACCTAAGGCATAAATTGAAAAACAAAAACAAATCTAGGAAAATGGGCAGAAGCACAATTAGGAGATGTAGTAATATTATAATAACACAATTTACTGCAAGGGCTCTTGTATTCCCTCTGCCTCATCCCTCTGGCGAAAGACTCAAATCCCAACTGTAGAGAACAAAAATGCAGTATTTTGTTTAAAACTCCCTACACCCCAGGATGCAGCTACCTTTCACAAGGGGCTGTTAATGATTGTTACGACTAGCTCTGTGTTTCCAGGAAGAATGGCACTGTAAGATTTTTTTTTAAAGAATTTTTTTGTGTTCCAAGCCAAATCAGCCAAATCAAATCCAAATCCATGAGTCAGTCCAGAACCATAAGTGGTCCTACATCTGGCAAACATCCTCCACCCCCTTCAGGGGCTTCAGATATTTCCAAAGTGTTTGGCAGGCATCCTACATGCAGGCCCAAGCCTGGAGACTTGGCGTTAGATTGCCCTCAAGCTTTGCCTACCCTCAGCCATATGGCCACAGCAGCAAGCTAGGGAGGAGCCTCCCATTTCCATAAAGTGGACTTTAAGCCCCAACACCTTGGTGGATATTAAACCATGCTGTAAGATGTAGTTGCTAATACAAAGATTAAAGTGGACCCTAGCAGAGATCCAGTGCAAAGGAGTCTGTGCCCCTCCCCATGCATCAGCTTCTTAATTGTAGTGAGAGAGGTCTAAGCGGGTTGCTCCAGAAACAAGCTGTCAGGGCCTTTTGACATTAACCAGGTGATATCCTGTGCAGGTGACCTCCATGCCATGCCCAAAAGCACCACCATGAAGTACAAACATTTCCTCCTGTTCCATGCATAGTTACATTGTCAAAAATGAAGCAATGCTGTATCCTCAGTGTATGCCTCAGCACCGCTGTTAGGCGCTCTGTCTCAGGGATGCTTGTTGGCCCCAGTCAGGGCTGCCCTAAGACAGTAACACAGCCTCATTTCCAGGCCTTGGAGTGTGTGGAGTGGGAGCTGGGGATGTGGGAGAAGTATGCTTTATAGTAGGGGTGGGCAAAATATGGCCTGAGGGCTGGATCCAGCCTGTCAGCTGATTGGATCTGGCCTGCAGCTGCCCCCACAATGCTTTACATGGGGCTAAGCCCCAACCCTCCCCTGCCAGGACAACCCACACTGCGCCGGTGCTGGCCCGACTGAACATCTTCTGGCAGGGCTGTTCCCAGTGTAGCTGCACCTGGCTAGCTGCTCCTTTGCTCCCCTCACCTTCAGCAGCAACCACCAGGCTGAAGCTTCCCCCC
>NW_017728943.1:101244100-101261567 GCF_001723895.1 Crocodylus porosus
AGGGGCAGGGGCAGAAGCAGGAGTAGGAGAGGTGGCTGAAAGCAAAGGGAGAACAGCAGCACCTGGGAACAGCCCCACTGCAAGCTGTGCACTGGCTGGGGCCTGGGCCAGTGGTGCAGTTCTGCTCCCCTTGCCTGCAGCTATGGCTGCTGTTTCTGCTCCTCTTTTTGTTCCTTTTTTCTGTCCCAGAAGCAGAGGCATTGTATGAGTAGAAAAAGGTCTGCAAGAAAATTAAAAGACAATAAAATATACAGATCCTAATTATAAATACTTCCTATACAGCCATAGACTTATAGGGCTGGAAGATGTCAGGAGCTCATCTAGTCAATCTCCCCTGCTCACAGCAGGATCATCTCTGTCTGAACCATCCCAGCCAAGTGGGAACTCCAGACGGATCAGCCTCACCTCTGTCCCTGGAAAAAATCATTGAGCAGATCCTCAAGGAATCCATTTGTAAGCACTTAGAGGAGAAGAAGGTGACATTCTGCATGGATTCACCAAGGGCAAGTCATGCTTGACCAACCTGATTGCCTTCTATGGGAGATGACCAGCTCTGTGGATGTGATATACTTTGATTTTAATAAGGCTTTTGATACAGACTCCCACAACATTCTTACAGGCAAGGTAAGGAAGTCTGAGTGGGTTGGATGAATGGACTGTAAGGTAGATAGAAAACTGGCTAGATCATAAGGTGCAGAGGGTAGTAGTCAATGGCTCGATGGCTAGTTGTCAGCCAGTATCAAATGGAGTGCCTCAGAGGTCGGTCCTGGATCTGATTTTATTCAATAACTTCATCAATGATTTAGAAAATGGCATAGAGTGCACCCTCAGCAAGTTTACAGATGACACCAAGCTGGAGTGAGTAGACAATATGGTGGAAGGTAGGGCTAGGATTCAGGAGAGACCTCAACAAATTTGAGCCTTGGACTAAAAGAAATCTCATGAGGTTCAAAAAGGACAAGTGCAAAGTGCTGCACTTAGGACAGAACAATGCCAATGCACTGGGACAGGCTGGGAGCTGACTGACTAAGCAACAACACTGCAAAACAAGGATTTGGGGGTGAGAATAAGCACTGCTCCAGGGGGAGAGGGCGGGGAAAGCTTCAGCTGGGCAACTCCAGCCCAGAGCATGGACGTCCCACTCCTGCTGCATTCCACCTGCTTTGTCCGCCTGCCAGTGGCTGCTCATCGCGCTGGGTGAGTGGAGTGGGTGGAAGAAGGCTGGAAGTGGGAGCCAGAGCTCCACGTGCTGGGCAGAAGCCACCCAGCTGAAGTCCCCCCCCACCTGGAGCAGCATGGCAAGGGGTAGGGGCAGGAGCATTAGCTGTAGCTGGAGATAAGGGGAGCAGAACGGCCCCACCAGCATGCAGTGTCTAGCGGGGCTGCAGCCAGCCAGGTGCTGCCCTGCTCCCCTTGCCTCCTGGTGACAATGTGAAGCCAGCCAGCTGCAGCTGCACTGGAACAGCCCTGCTAGAAGCTGCACACTGGCCAGAACCCAGGCCGGGGCCAGGGCTGGAGGGTGTGGACGGGAGCATGGCATGGTCTGCCCTGGGCAGGGCTCTGCCCCGTATGGAGCGCTGTGGAGGCAGTTGCGACCAGGTGAGCTCTGCTGCACGTGCCCCTCATCTCTTCCTTCCTCCTCTCACTCCCAGCTGGCTCCCAGGCAGCCCCCCCCACACACACATGCACATGCCCCCTTCACACACCCCCATTCACCCCCCACCACAGGGCTGGCCATGCAGGGAGCAGATCACACCTGTCCTGCTCCTGAACACTGCTCCCCACCCACCCAAAGCCCCATAGGGAGTTTTGGTGAGTTGTTACATGGCGGGGGGGGAGAGGGGAAGAGGTGCTGACCCAGCTTGTGACAGCTCATCAAAACTCCCTATGTGACCATCAGGCACAAATAATTGCCCACCCTGCCTTATAGTCACATTGCCAGAGGCAGTGTGGAGATGGGATAGACAAGCCATGAGTGGCAGCATGTTTCCAGCTACTCTCCTTTCACCTCTCTCTTCCCCTCCCTTTTTTGCTCTGTTCTTACATACCATATTTACCCGAATCCAAAATGACTTCAAATTTAAGACATTCCCCTCTTCCCCCTCCCCCCACCCCGTAATTAGATTTTAGACGTGGACAATTTATACATTTATCATTTTCCACATCCAGAACCCACCTGTAATTAATCCACCATCTATAATTCATCCTGCAGTTTCAGCTCAGAAGGCTGTTTGTCATTATTTTCTATTTCATACTGCATGGTGGTGCAGAGTGTAGGTAAGCAGCTGCCACATTTTCCCCCCAGAGTTGTGTGTGTGAAGAGCACTCCTAGCATAGGTGTCCATTAAGTAGGTCATAAAATCTAACTACTCAATGGCTGCATCTACATGTGTGCTTTACTGCAGAGTAGACTATGTGGCTGCAGAGTAAGGCACCACCATCTGTATGTGTGATACTATTAGGCTGTAGTAAACTAATGAACACCATCAGGGACAGTACTATCTTATGTCAGGGTAACTAATTGCCCCAGCCAGTCCCTCTTCTGCCCAATGTCACCACCCAGAGCCCAAGGCAGAGCAGGGCAGGAGTGGCACCGGTGTAAGCTGCTCCACCCCTGGCTCAAATTGCTACTGTCCCAGGCACACAAGGAGACGCTGCGCCCAGGAGTAGTTTACTCTGGGTCAAACCACTCTGGAGTTCATTGCTTCAAATTAATTGCATGTGTAGATGCATGCACTATGTGCTAATGATGCTCAGATGAATGGAGCTATAAAAGTGCAAAGATGAATATCACCAGCAGTGATGTCTGTCTCCTGCAGCTGATTCATCTCCAAAGCCTTCCTCTAAATCTGGAGCAGTGATGAAGCCATTCTCTTTCAGATTCACCCATGTGATTTGCATCTGCATTGTAATTATTCTCATCTTCAGTTCCATAGCACATGAGTATCCACAAATCTCAATGTGTCCATTCTCACCACAACCCAGTGGGGTGAGGGAGATGGGGAGCTGATTTCTTTTCCGTCACCCAGTTCTCCTCTCTCCATGCATGTCCCAGATACCCCCAGATTCCACTCAACCCCCATTAAGGAAAAAACTACTAAGTTACCAGGGGTAAAATGCTAACCCACTAAAATCAATGGCAAAACTCCTATGGACTTGAACAGAGGAAGGGTTGTACTTACAATTATTAGAAAGCCACTTAGGGCACTAGCTCTATTCTTGGGAAGAAGGAATGTTTAGTGATATGCTGTGCCTTTTCTAATTATTCTTCTAAATGACTCCTTCTGTCCTGTAGCATGGCGTGAGGATCCCATCTGCAATTTGGAATGCTTATTTAACAAGTCAGATATAGCAAGGCATGAATTTATAAATAGCAAGGGGCATGGCTTGGGGACTGTGCAGCATAACTCACAAGTCACCCTGCCAGGGAGGAACTTACTGGACATTTGCTTTAAACATTCAGTTTGCACATGCAAACACTGCTTGCCAGACAAGCACTATGAACAGAGGGAACCCATTTAATAGATATGGTGATTACTCCAAAACTAGTCACAAGTCTTTTATTATCCTGATCCTCAAAGAGAAACCAGGATGAAAAGAAACAAAAAGGAAAGAAAGTCTTCAGAGCCTGGTCCTACTCTCAGTTTCGTCTTTGCAAATCTTCCATTACCCAAGTAGAAGATTGATACAAGTGAGAACAGAAAACAAACTTCTGCCTATGCCTAGCCTCCAATTCTTCCTTTTGTCTCGAGGTACTTCTTCAGTGATCCATTTTGACTGTCCAGTCTACTACATATATTGCAACAAAAGAGGGTTAGGCTAGATATTAGGAAGGAGTTTCTGTTTCTAAGAGCCGTTAAGCACTGGAACAAATTACTTACGTAGGTTGTGGAATCTCCGTGATTGTAACTCTTCAAATGCAGCAGTAAAATACTTCATAGAATCAGAGAAAATGAGGGTTGGAAGAAACCTGAGGAGCTCATCTAGTCCAACCCTCTGCTCAAAGCAGGACCATCCCCAACTAGATTATCCCAGATTATTACCTAGATTATTATTGTCTACCTGGGTCTTAAAAACCGCTAAGGATGGAGGTTCCACAACCTCTGTGGGTAGCCTGTTCTAATGCTTTACTACCCTCCTCATGCAAAAGTTTTTCCTAATATCTAACCTAAACTTTCCTTGCTGCAACTTGAAACGATTGCTCCTTGTTCTGTCATCTGCCACCACTAAAAACAGTCTAGCTTCCTCCTTTTCGTGACTACACTTTCAGTAGTGGAAGAGTGTCATTAAATCCGTCCCCCTTCCCCCCCCAGTCTTCTCTTCTCCACACTGAATAAGCCCAGTTCCCTCAGTCGTTCCTCATCAGTCATGTGCCCCAGCCCTCTAACCATTTTTGTTGCCCGCCACTGGACTCTCTCCAATTTGTCCACATCTTTCTGTAGTGGTGGGCAGTTCTCCAGATGTGGCCTCACCAGTTCCAGAGAGAGGGGAATAATCACTTCCCTCCATCTGCTGACAACACACCTACCAATGCAGCCCAATATGTCATTGGGCTTCTTCACAACAAGAGCACACTGCTGCCTTATATTCAACTTATTGTCACCCTCAGATCTTTTTTGGCAGAATTGCTGCTTAGTCAGTCAGCTCCCAGCCTGTACCGGTGCATGGGATTGTTCCATCCCAAGTGCAGGACTTTTCACTTGTCCTTATTGAACTTCATGAGATTTCTTTTGGTCCAAGCCTCAAATTTGTCAAGGTCTCTCCTGAATCCTAGCCCTACCCTCCAGCATATCTTCTGCACCCCCCCCAGCTTGGTGTCATCTGTAAACTCGCTGAGGGTGCACTCTATCCCATCTTCTAGATCGTTGATGAAGATATTGAAAAAAGTTGGACCCAGGACTGACCCCTGGAAGGACATGATAAGTGTTTTCAAATATTTGAAAGGCTACCTGTGGCAGAACACAAGTGGGGTGGTCAGCACTGAGTGTGGGCTGTGGCAGTCTGGGAGTGTGCCAACATGGAGACACCCTGGGGAGTCATTCTAAAGGGGGAGGTGTGTGGTGGAAGACCAGTGGGGTGCTCGCCACTTAGGAGCTATGGCAGGCTCTGAGTCAGCCTGCCCGTGAAGAGCATGGAGAAGCTTCCCCCTTGGAAACCATTTTAAGGGGGAAGGTGGGTACCAGAGGACTTATGGTGCCTGCCACTTAAAGAGCTGAAGCAGGCAGCTGGCAGATGCCTGATGGGGGCAGCCCTTTTCACACAAAGGCCAACCAAGCATGGACAGCAGTCGGCTTCCAGCAGTCAAGGGAACAGTACCACCCAGCTCCCTTGCTGCTGCAGGGTCATCTTGGTGGTAAGAGTGAAGCTATGGGGAAGGAGGAGGCCTCATGGTCCTGGGCATGACCTAAAACTGCACCCTGCCAGGATAGAGAGGTCTGGTGGTCCTGCCTGGGGTGAGACAGGGCCACTCAGCTACCAGGACTGAGAACCTCCCCAGTGTAAGATGGGTTGGGGCACCTAAATCCCTGCTCCCAGCACCTGGTGGGTTACTGTAACGTCCAAGGGAAGTAGGGCCAGGCATGCCCATGTGGGGCACCTGAGCCCATTAGGGGTGTAAGACCCTGTAGCATGGGTAGTAGGGGCCAGGCACACCCATACAAGGGGCACCAGAGCCCATTGGGTGGAAGAAGAGCTCCAGGAAGGGGTGGAGGGGAGGGCCCAGCATGTGTCTCCAGACAAGAGGCCAGGTGCTAGCCCAAGGGAGTTAGGCCTGGTGGGTGCCTTCAGATTAGGGGGCCAGGTGTTAGACCAATAGTGAGGGCCCTGAGAGGGGGCAATAGTGGAGGCCCCGGTGAGAGGGGCGAGCGAGTTGTGGCCCTGGGGAGAAGGATCAGCATAGTCCAGGTAAGCCTTAGGGCACCTGACGTCACAAGTGGGACTAAGCCCAGTAAAGGCAGTAGAGTGAGAGCCAGTGTGTCATCCGACCCTGAGGGGAACAGCTTGGGTGTGATATCCAACATGAGAAAAGGCACTGGCGACATGTAGGAGGTACACGTGGGTGCACATGCACCCCCTGAGATTGCCTATGCACTATCTGGAAGTGCCAGCTGTGAAACCCGGAAGTGCTGGCGGAAGTGCACTTCTGGTTTTGCCACTGGTGGCTCCACGCTCGGCGATTGGCTGTGGGGGGAACCGCCCCACTGGTGATCTGGTGCCCACTGAGACTTGGAAGGCACCAGTCACCCATGAGACAAGGAGTAGAGTTGGCCTAGTGTTTTGTGAATTGCTCAGTCTTGTTCAGGTGAGGGCCATGGGAGAGACCCAAAAGACTGCGCCAGGGCTGACCAAAGAGTGACCAAGGATATCCATGAGTAGGGCAGTATGAGTGTGGCCCCAAAGAGGGTGGCATATAGAGACTGGGTGAAAGCCGGTGGCATGAGAGAGGGGTGGTATGTGTGTGGCTTGCAATGGCAGAATGGAAGAGGCCCAACATTGTGCCAACATTGCACAGCTGTGAGAACCATCTGCAAGGCATGGGGCATGTATAAGGAGAGGTAAGAGCATGTACATTTGCCTCTTGATATCAGGGCATTTGAAGGGCAGCCTCCCACCTAACTAACAACATCATTATTTATGAACAAGGCGTGGCAGACAAGCAGGCTTACCCAAAGACAGGTGGGTGCCCAGCGCTGTAACTGGTTGGAGGGAGCCCTACCTTGTCACACTACCATAGAGGAGAGTGACAAGGTGGGGCTCCCTCTAACCAGCTGCAAAGGACAAGGCAAAAGGCAGTAATTTTAAACTAGAGCAAAGCAATAAACTAAAAACTTCCAAACTATAAGAAAAGTAGGACGAAGGAACAAGCTGCCCAAGCACATGGTGGAAACTCCTTTGCTGGAAATTTGCAAGTAGGGTGGATAAATATATATCTGGGATGGATAGGAATTGCATATCCTACACTTGTGCCAAAAAGGGATAAGGAAATAGGGAGTTGGTTTAAATGAACTTTGAGGTCCCTTCCACTTCAATGACATTCTCCTCCCTAAGATAAGTGCCCTAAAACACTAGATTACAGCATCTGGCTCACTCTTGTTTCTTCTCCCTGGACTAATCAATATAATTTTTTTTCTGCAGGGTGGGAAAAAAAAAGGAAGTGCCCCTCTTCCTTCTGCCCCAGGTTAGCAAAGAGCCTGGGGGCTAAAACACTTCTGTAAGGAGATGTGGGTTTAAATCCCTTCAGGTCAACATGGGATTTGACTCTGGGGCTCCCAGTCCTAGGCGAGGTCCATAACTATTAGAATATCTATAAGAGAGGGTCCATCATCATGGCTGCAATCTCCTCCCTGTGAGTTTTTGGCCTATGGGGAAATGAGTCATGGAAAGGAGGTCACACTGGAAGACTGTGGCAAAATTGGGATTGGAAGCAGGTCTCAAGATTACCACTTCTGTGCCTTATCTACAAAGCCACCTCCCACCTCCTCCCCACATAAGGGGGATGATCCTTGTCTCACAAAAATATCTGAAGTATATCACCTTCAGAAAGGGCCACTGGATTCACCAACAATAGTATTTTCACTGCTTGAAAATGCTTTGAGATCATGACATGGGAAGCTAGAGAGGGGATAAGTATTCCTTGTTGGGTTTTCATTGTTTTTAATTGGGGGGGGGGACACAAAAAGAGTAACACTACTTGCAATGCTGTTCTACTCCATATCATGCTGAAAGAAATCTCCATACAAAACAATAGCAGCTAATGACTGACACACAGAAGCACTGACAGCTAGCGCTGGGCTGGAGAGAGGCTTCATTTTTAACATGGTTTGTGGGAGCAGACTGTTCTGAACCTGCTGCTGTGCCCTCAAGGTCGGTATGTAACCAGCAGGATGAATTATTGCTTCAGTGACAGCACTGACTCTCAACTGCCTGATTCTGTGAGCTTTACATCAGGATATCCACAGCCTGGTAGCCATTTCTTTATACTGTTCATTGTTTAAGGTATCTGAGAGACAGGAGAAGTAGACAGTCACCCACTGAAACTTTGTTAGGTCCATCTGGGGTTTCTTTCTGTCGGGGTGATACCCCTCTCTCCCCCTCCACCCCAGATCCTGCCTTTCTAAGTTTGGGGGACCTTTTAAGATAGGGTGAGACTATCTGGCAAAAGTGATGAGTATGTGTTGTTAATAACATATAATCAGTGGTATAATGAGGGGTGGGTGAACAGGGCACCAGCTCCAGATGCTGATTTAAGAGGGCCGTCAGAATGGCAACCCCCAGAGAGCTTGCGCTGTGGCAGACCACGTCACTGCAGCAGCAGTCAGGGTGAAATAGGGCTCTTGGCACTTGGCAAACCTCCCACCCCCACCCAGGGTGCAAACAGTGACAGTTATGCTTCGGTATATAGTTCTTATGCACTACTGCCAGAGCCAAGGATTTTCAAAGGAGCTACAGATTATTTCCCACTGAGTTTAACTGGACTGTGGATGCTTCCCTTCTCTTAGGCCTTGACTTTACCGAAGCTGTGCCACTTTAATTCCAGTGATTTGCTGCCTCATCCCAAGTGACCCTTTCCATGGAGCCTGCCTGATTTCAGCAAGTTCTGATGGCAGGTTTCATGTGCTGCCTCCCAGCATGTCTACTGAGTTCTTCAGCAACCCCCCCAGAAGCCTGTCTGTATCTTCCAGCTTCTGGGCAGCCCAGGGCCATGGCTATGGGGTAGCCTGCCACACAGCTAGGGCTCTCTTCCCTTTACTGGAGAGCACCAAGGTGTTCCAGCTTTCATTCCAAGTCAGAACAAAGCCAAATCTCAGAATCCTCTACAAAACAGAGTTACTTTTCTCAACCTAGTTCAAATACTGATATAGCTAAACCGGTATCGGCAATATAGCAGGTGCTTTATACTGATACAGCTATGTCTCTAAGGAAGAAGAAATAAACACTTTTATACCAGAATAATAAGGCTCATGCTAGGGGTTAGACTATAGTTGGACTGTTTTAACAAAAACAAAAATCATACACCAGGCAACATAGGTAAAGCTGCAGAAAACCTGTGTGCAGAAAAAGCCTCGGGCTTCTTTCTAAACATCAGCTAGAGTCTCCATGTCAGAGTCCGATCTGTTTCCCACTGAAATTAATGACAAAGCACTTATTGATTTCCATGAACCAGAATTAGGCCACTGGACAGAAAATAAATAAATGCCATTTGCTTCGCTGTGCCAGTTTGCAGGACACTGACTGCTGTTGTCCTCTGGCTTTATCTGCGGCAGGCTAGAGTGCTATGCCTTGTAGTTGTGTAACAGGGTTGATTAATAGTAATAGTTGAGTAATAGTAAACAAGGATGGGGTGGTTTGGACAGGGATGATCCTATCTTAGGCAGGGGGTTGGATTAAATGACCTCCAGAGGTCTCATCCAGCCCTCCTTTTCTATGATTCTGTGCTTGCCTCTGTGTATGTCTGAGCTTTCCTTCTCTGGGGCAATCTTTCCCTCTTCTTTTCCCTCAACAAATAAGTGCCTGGAAATTTTCTGCAAAACTCCCTAAGGTGAAGAGAAACATGCTTGGGGAGGGGGATCTAGAGCTAGATCTATGCTTGGAGCATAGGCAGCTCTCTGAAGTGGGGCTAAAGGTTGGCTCATTCCAAGGCTGCCTGGGATGCTCACTAGAGGTACAAAGCCCAGATCCTGACCCCCGTCTCAGGTTACAGTGATGTAACTAAGAGTTAAGTCTGGACCTCTGCTTTTTTGGGGTAGGAATATGTAGCAATGTGTCTATCTGAGCGTCCTAAGTCTGGCTGCGACCCTCCCAGGAAGAATGGAGCAATGCTGTCTGAGAACACCACTGTTCTACAGTTGGAACCAAAGCCAACATGATCTTAGCTGCAATCTTGTTCTCACGGATGTATTTTCAAGATCAGCATCACATGTTTTTATTAGTTTGGGGACTTTTTGTTTAAAAATAAAGATCTGTGTGAAACAAAGTCCCAAGTGTGCATCTGTGTGTGTTACATACAATGCCCATGCCCTCACAGAAGTCACTCCTAAGATTCATAGCAATAAAGGAGCTGTCAGGATTCTCTGCTGAGAAAATACTCGGACTATAATAAAAAATACAAATATAGTCAATATCCCAAAGGATGATCAATACCAATACAAAACCAGCAAAGAGATTAGAGGGGAGATTTAGGAGGTTGTCCAAAGGGATAGATTAATAGAGGTTAAGGCCAGAAGCATTCATTATAATTGCTTGGTCCAGTGGAGCTCAACCTTTTAGATTGGTGGGCCAGGTGCTGGCAACCTAGCTGCATCACAAGCTGGGTGATGATCCCCTCCAGTAGGGAGGGATGGCGGAGAGAAGGGGAAGGGAGGTAGCTTCCCGTGTTAATGGGAGAGGGGCAAGAGGGAGGAGAAGAGAGCTGCAAAGGGAATCAGCAGTACGGCACAGGGCAGGGAAGGGGATGTGCTAAGCAAAGCTGCTTGCTGTTGACCCCTGTGCTGTGAGCCAGTTCCAGTCACTTTGAGATCTGGATCCAGTGCGAGAGCCATAGGTTGAGCACCACAGATCTAATCTGATATCTTGTGTAACACAGATCATAGAATTTCATACAAGAACTGTGAGTAGTGGTTTGAAAACAAAGAAGAGATGTGCCATTTTCAACAAGGAATACACTATTAATGAGCTGAGATTTTTTACTCTGATGAATCCAATGACCATTTTAATTCAACCCTTGTTTTAGTACAATGACTTGCAAAACTGGCACAAATGTTGTCCTGTTTCTGCTATTATACCACATGAAATACAAACCAGGGGCTAGATTCAGACTGTTTTGTTGGCTGGAGTTCCCATCTCAGAACTGAATCAATCACTCAGATCATTATTCTCAACTTACTGTGCTTTCTTTAGTCAGATGCTCACCTGGTGCGAGCAAATTGAACTCTACAGAAGCCTGTGCTGTTGCTTATTTGTTGTCAGAATCCCTCCCCACCCCACATGTACATATGACCTAACCATATAGGAGAAAAAAATAAGCATTTGGGCTTTGTAGTAAGAAATGTGCTAAGCTGCACCACAGACATAAACGAGGATGCCGATCTAGCTGCCCCAAGGAGAAGAATATGTAATGGCTTCAAAGCCCACTCTTCCTGAAACCACCAATTTGAGATTCAGCCCTTAAAACATGCCTCTACCAATAAAACACTTAAACTAGAGATCCTGGGTGATCTTAGTAATTCCCACTGACTTCAGTAGGAAGAAGGCTAGACCTGAGTAAACAATTTTAGCAAGTAACTTAGTCCCAGGAAAATACAGCTTGGGGGCAAGCACAACTACTGTATTTGCAAACTTGGGTCAAGCTGGTGACTAGTTTAGGCAAAATATATTTCTTACATGAAATGAGTACTTTTGTACAGATGAAATGACATTATGCTGATGAATGAAATGTCATTAGTCTATAAGGCTGTGTTTAGATGAGTGTGGGTGTGCAGTACCCTAAGCTGCTACTTTGCAGCACGGGGGCGTTTCTTGCCCCTGGGAGATCCCGGGGTCAAAAAAACCCACACCAAAAAAAAAGAAGTGGGATGGTGCATGTGGTGGTAGTACATGCTGCCCAAAACCACAGCCTGGCCAGCCAGAGCCATGGCTTCAGCTGGTGGCCAGGCTTCCTGATGTGACTGCAGCCTTGGGAGGCTCCCAGGACCCCAGGTAAGGTTGCTGGGGCCAGGAGTTGCTGGCCCCAGCCTCTCCTACCCCACCCAGGGTAACCTGGGAAACCCTCATCTTGCAGTCCTTTATTGCAATGAATATTCAATGATATATATTTATTTACCTGTATATGTGCAGGATGGAACAGCTTCACCAAAGGAGGAAGAGAGAAAGCCCCCCCTCTTAGAATAGCCCTAGTGCATACCTGAGAGGTGTGAGACCCACATGTAAGTCTGTGCCATGGACCAGAGAGAGAAAGAATTTGAACCCAAGTCCCCCATATCCTAACTGAATGCCCCAATATCTCTACTACAAGATGGGGAGGGAGATACTGGTTGTGGCAATGTCATCACCTTGTTTCTGCGAATAGTGCCTAAGTCCCCCTGGGAATCAAGCCTTTGTTTCCAAATTTCCTTTGCTTTTATGTAAAAAAGTCCCAAGTGAAACTGAAATACTTAATTTCCAAGTGAACAGGCCACTTCTGTTTGACCTAAACATTTTTTGCAATGCATACATGCACACGCATGTATGCTCAGGCACTGAACTCAAAGAGAAATTACCTATAAGCAGGACTGGGCAAATAACACTTTACTGCAAAGGGGGAGCTTCTGGTTCTAAAAATACCTCATATGCTTCTCACTATTTTTTCTGGAGATGTAAAGGAGCAATACCTGAATTTTGGAACTAAAGACCATACACAGTAAGGTATTTCCATAACATAGTATACAAGTACTTCACAGGCAACAAGGGTAGAGCCTTTGGGTCAAATTCTGCCTACGGATAAGCACCCACAAATGTCAGAGCTGTACTTAAATGCAGATTTAGACACCTTATAAATAGTCTGATTATCTGAGCTCCTGCAACTCTGCTAAGCACCTCTGAAAATCAACTGACCTATCTGAATGCCCAATACATGGCTGCAGGGGACTAATTTTACACACCCACATTTGAAATTTTAGTCTGCGTGTGTTTGTTGCAGAGTCGGATTCATTCTGAGGTGAAGGAACTGATTTCCTAACCTAACTCTGACAGCACTGTAACCAAACGCCAAAAGCTTGCACTAAGACCTAAGAATTATATTGACCTCAGCACGTAGCTCTTTCACAGGCTGTATACCCACCTGAGTCCCACTTATGCCCTGTATCAGTCTCACGTGACGGAAAGAGTCTCTACATCAGATAAATATCACTGCAAGTGCCAGCAAAAATCTTATTCTTCAGGCCAGACTCCTCACTCCAGTCAGGGCCCAGATATCTATTCCAGCTTTATGATACGGAAGCTTTAAAGTTCCAGAAAGTGTGTTAAATAAATCAAGTGGGATTCTTCCTCAAAGCTCCTGCAACTTAGTGGGAGCCCTGTGCAGTGGACATCCAGAATTGTGTCCCCTCTATTACATTTCTCTAGACTTACCAGAATGGTCAGTGTCTCCTACCAATACATGAGAGAGAAAGGTGTTGATTTCACTTTTAAGGTGGGGAAAACTAGAACAACTAAAATGTAGGAGTCACCTTAATTTCACCAAAGGGTTAACAGGGTGACCTGTTATCTTAGCAAGGCTTTTCAAACTACACATTAAGAATAAGTGTGAACCCTTTCCAAACACTGGACCAATAAATGAGACATTTTTAATCCCTCAGATCTATTCTATACTTTATGCACATCATTATAAAGCAAAATACCATGAGCTGAGTGATCCAGCATACTTCACATCACAGGTCTGTTGTTCTTCTAACACTGTAGACTCCATGTAATAATGGTGGCCACTTCAATTTTTTTTAAAAAGAGGGCTGATGGATATTTCCCTACACAAACCGTTAACTACAACAAATGCAACACGTTGGGATCTTTGTGATGACTTTGAACTTACAGCACAGATCATTATACCTCAGAGGGAGCACAACCAAGGCAGTTATGTCATACCGAGCTCTTAAAAGATTCATTTCAGTCCCAGGGAGTCATGTCACGGTGGTCAGAGGGAACCCGTGTCAGTCATTCCTGGCAGGGGGGCAGGGAGAGCGGGTTACTCCAAAACAAGGAGGCTCCTCATAAGTCCCGTGTCACCTCTACTAGTGCAACTCACCCTACCCAACCCACTCCATGGGTTGCGACCCAAAAGTGGGTTGAAGAATATATGAAAAGATCACAAACCAACTTTAAAAATGGATTCTCCTTTAAAGGAGGAAAACATGGGGAACTGTGGCTTCTCCCTTGTAGGCTGGCAGTTACAGCCTGCAAGGTGCTTGCTGGGAGCTTCTTGGTCCGCCCATGGCCCCCACACACCCAACCATGCTGGGGGGGGTTTGGGGGCAGTGGGTCGGGAGTAAGGGGCACTGGGTCAAGACTGGCCATTGATTTTTACAAATGGGTCCTGGTACAAAAAAAGGTTGAGAACCACTGACCAAGAGTACTCATCTGAGTAGTCAGCAACCTTAGGGCTAGGAGGGTGTGTGCTCCTCCAGGGCCCTTTTGTGGAGTGCCCACAGCCTCCTCCTTCAGGGCAATGATGCCAACTCCAGAAAGGCAAAATTGCCCAGAGGAGCTTCAGAAAGGTGGCGGCTGTGGCTAGGAAGACCTCCCCGAGCCCTCAGGCATGTCAGAGCCCAGTACGCCCAGAATGGCGGGGCACTGGGAACCCTATGAATGGGCAGGCGGACAGGTATGTGCACACCTACCCCTGCAGGCCGCTCTGAGGGGGCGCGCACAGGCACAGGGGGTAGGAGAGGAAGGCTGGTGGCTACCAGAGCAAAGCAGGGGTTGAGAGGCAGGCGAGGCAGTGCCCGGAGCCAGCTGAATCCGAGGGACCCCCTGCTGCTCCGAAGTCCCAGTCCTGGCGGGGCCCGAGCGCCGCCCTTCTCCCGCCCGCGCCTCTCCGCGGGGCGCCGCGGGCTCCAGCCGGGCAGACGGGGCCGCTGGAGCCGCAGCACTCCGGGGCCGGGAGGCCGCCTTTCCCTGCCGGGGCGGCATCGGTCACGGTGCCGGACTGCCTCGTAGTGTAACCGCGAGAGCAAGGCGGGGGGGCTGCCAGCAGCGGGGCGGAGCGCGGGGAATCGCGGGTGGAGGGGGAAGGGATGAATGCCTGGGGAAGCAACGGAGCTCAGGCTAGGGGGCAGGCACGTCCTGCCCCGCCAAAGCTGTCCAGCACCTCGCTCCTGTGCGGGTTGCTGTGATTGATCGTTGCTGTCTCCTATTGTCTGGGTGTTGCTGATTGTGGCCGAGTGCTGTTGTCTTGTTGCTACTGTTATTGTCTGGGTGTTGCTGTCTGATTGCTACAGTTATTGTCTGATTGCTACTGGTTGTTACTGGCGGATCGCTACTGCTACTGCCCGATTGCTACTGTCTGGTATTGGCCGACTCTTTGCTGTCTGGCTGTTCCCCAGCTCAGACTCAGGCGCCCGCCCCTTTTCCACGTGCGACGGCAACTGTACGTGGCGGTAGCGCTAGAAAGCCCCGGGCGTGCTGGCCCGCTTCCCAGAGCAGGGCTGCACTGTCCCTGCGGTGATTTCCTCAAAGCCCAGCCGCCCCCCCCCCAGCCCCGGGCAGTGCAGGCGGGACGGAAGCGATTGAGTGAGCACAGGAGCCGCAGGCGTGGGGCGTGCCAGAATGACTGATGATTTAATGCTTCTTGAAGTGTTTCGTGTTTCCTTCCGCAGGGCATGGTTTGAAAAATAAACAAAACGAGGTAAAATAAATTAACGTATGTACACTTTACAGACACCGCGTCACGGGGAGGTGGCGGCGCCCGTCGCAGGGGGTGTTACAAAAGTAAAGGGGGAGTGAGACGGGCTCCGGCAGCCCGGCAGCACCGTCGTCCTGAGAGCGGGTCCCGGCGGCATCGTGTCAGCCTGCTTAGAAGCATTTGCGGTGGACAATGGAGGGGCCGGCTTCGTCGTACTCCTGTTTCGTGATCCACATCTGCTGGAAGGTGGACAGGGAAGCCAGGATGGAGCCACCGATCCAGACAGAGTACTTGCGCTCGGGGGGAGCGATGATCTGCGGGAGGGAGAGAGAAAGACATCGGATCAGTGAAAGGAGCGAGGCGGGAGCAGAGCAGGACAAGGCAGGACCACAGCCCCGGCTGCACGTGGAGCCAGGCGGAGCTGCCCCTCCTCCGGGGCACCCCCCACTCCTTGCTGGCAAAGCGAGGCACTGCGCTACTCCCCGCGCCCTCCCGGGCAGCAGAGCTCACCTTGATCTTCATGGTGCTGGGAGCCAGGGCAGTGATCTCCTTCTGCATGCGGTCAGCGATACCGGGGTACATGGTGGTGCCGCCGGACATGACATTGTTGGCGTACAAGTCCTTCCTGATGTCGATGTCGCACTTCATGATGCTGTTGTAGGTGGTCTCATGAATCCCGGCAGACTCCATACCTGCGGGCAAGGGCCGGGTGAAGGGCACGGCGGAGACGGAGAGGACGGGGCGGGGAGGGGGATGGAGTTTTTCCCCGAAAAGGAAGAGCATGCACCAACTACAGTTGCTTCCTCAGCCTGACGAAGGGTATTTATACCCTCCTCTAAGAAGAATGTTTCTAACTATTTGAGCTGGTCTAATAAAAAAATACCAGATTTTCCCAAAGAACCTCGTCTCCCCAGAAAAGAGGCACAGGACTGCCCCCTCCAGGGTCGTCTCGCCCAGCCTGTAGCACCCAGTGGCAGGGTGAAAGGGAGGGTGAACAAGGTCTGATCAGGGTCCCCCACCCACAGCCACTCTGTCCCGCTCTCGTTTGCAGCCTTCAGCAGTTAAGCACTAAGAAGCCCTGGGTCAGGGGCTGCATCTCCAGCTCCCCGGCTCATTAGGGCCACATACCGATGAAGGAAGGCTGGAAGAGGGTCTCTGGGCAGCGGAAGCGCTCGTTGCCGATGGTGATGACCTGCCCATCAGGCAGCTCGTAGCTCTTCTCCAGGGAGGAGGAGGAGGCGGCCGTGGCCATCTCGTTCTCGAAGTCCAGGGCCACATAGCAGAGCTTCTCCTTGATGTCGCGCACGATCTCACGCTCGGCTGCCCGGGGGGGTGGAAGGACAGGGGTAAGAGCAGGCGGGGACGGGGAGGGAGCGACACACGGAGGTCCGAGGACCCCCGGGGCAGGCGCCGCACGTGGCAGCACAGATCACACAGGAGCGGCGGCCCCGCCCCTCAGTTCTGAGCCACGCCCCCTTCCCTTTCAGCCTTGCCCGGCGTTCTATTGGCCACGCCCCCATCCTCCCATACCACAAGAACCCAGTCCCTTTCCTTCTGACTACGCCCTTTCTTGCACTAGCCCCGCCCCTTTCCCCGTCAACCCCGCTGTTCCATTGGCCACGCCTTCGGTCTCCCTAACCACGCCCCTTCCCCATTCACCCAGCCATTTAACCCTGCCCCTTCCCGTGACTACGCCCCTTCTCCATTAGCTCCGCCCAGTATACTATTGGCCGCGCCCCCATTCTCCCTACTCACGCCCCTTCTACACTGCCCTACGCTTTTCGCCCCTTCTCCCATTAGCCCCGCCCCTTTCCCCGGGTAGCCCGGTTGTTCTATTAGTCACGCCTCCACCCCCCGTAGCCCCGCCCGTTTCCTCTTGACCACGCCCCCGCGCCCGGGCGGGCCGGAGCTCGCACTCACCCGTGGTGACGAAGGAGTAGCCGCGCTCAGTGAGGATCTTCATCAGGTAGTCGGTGAGGTCCCGGCCAGCCAGGTCCAGGCGCATGATGGCGTGGGGCAGGGCGTAGCCCTCATAGATGGGCACGTTGTGTGTCACGCCGTCGCCGGAGTCCAGCACGATGCCTGCGGGCCGAGCGG
>NW_017728943.1:101261667-101264902 GCF_001723895.1 Crocodylus porosus
GCGGGGGCACTCACCGGTGGTACGGCCGGAGGCATAGAGGGACAGCACCGCCTGGATGGCCACGTACATTGCGGGCACGTTGAAGGTCTCAAACATGATCTGGGTCATCTTCTCCCGGTTGGCCTTGGGGTTGAGGGGGGCCTCGGTGAGCAGGGTGGGGTGCTCCTCGGGGGCCACGCGCAGCTCGTTGTAGAAGGTGTGGTGCCAGATCTTCTCCATGTCGTCCCAGTTGGTGATGATGCCGTGCTCGATGGGGTACTTCAGGGTCAGGATGCCTCTCTTGCTCTGCGCCTCGTCCCCAACGTACGAGTCCTTCTGACCCATACCCACCATGACACCCTGCGGGGAGGGGGGGAAACCCGGCGTTAGCGCTGCTCCGGGCCCGACCCACAGTGCCCCTGCGGCGGGCGCACCTGCCAATAGAGGCAGCGCGGGAAAGCAGAGCGCCGCACTACAGCACACCCCTGGGGGCGGGGCCAAGAGGTGGGGGCGTGACCAAGATAACACGGAAAGGGCTGAGAGAGAAGGGGCGGGTAAGGGGGAATGCAGGCGTGGCCAATAGGACAATGGGTGGGGCCGATCATGGAAGGGGCGAGGCCACATTGAAAAGGGTGGTAATTGCAAGGGGCTGGTTAGCGGGGGGTGGAGACCAGGCCAATAGAACATGGGCGGGGTTGACAGAGAAAGGGGCAAGGCTAAGGGGTGGGGGCGTGGCCAATAGAACACTGCGCGGGGCTAAGCACAGGAAAGGGCGTGGTCATGTCGAAAGGGGCGGTGTTAGATGGAAGGATCTATGTAGCAAGCGGTATATGTAGCAAGCGGTGCGGTTCGGTAGGGTGGAGCCATGGCCAGTAGAACATGGGCGGGATTGAGAGGGAAAGGGGTGGGGCTAATAGAAGCGGGCGTGGCCATAATGAAAAGGCCTGGTTAAATGGCTCGATGGGTCAGTGTGGAAGGGGTGTGGTTAAGGTACGTGGAGGCGTGGCAAAAGCACGCGCGAGGTTTATAGGGGAGAGGAGGCAGGGCTAGCGGGAGAAGGGGCGTGGTCAAATGGCGGGGTCAGCCTGGAAGGGGCGTGGTTAGGGGGATGAGAGCGCTGCCAATAGAGCAGGGCAGGGCTTGCGATGGGAAGGGGGCGTGGCTAAGAGGAGTGGGGGGCCCGGGCAGGCACCTGGTGGCGGGGGCGGCCCACGATGGAGGGGAAGACGGCCCTGGGGGCATCGTCCCCGGCGAAGCCAGCCTTCACCAGGCCGGAGCCGTTGTCGCACACGAGCGCGGTGGTCTCATCCTCATCACACATGGTGGCGGCTTTCTGGGGAGGAAGGAAGACAGCGCTCAGCACCTCCGCGGGGCTCACGGGACCTGCCCCCGTGCGCACACCCCCTGCGGCCCTGGGGAGTCGTGTCCGAGAAACACCCTGCCCGGGCCGCCGGGCCCGGCCCCGCCGCAGCCCGTCCTCCCGGGACAACCCTGGCGGGCTCAGCCCCGCTGACTCTCGGGCGGGGAGGGATCCTTTGGCAAGTCTCTAGCCGTGCTGGCACGTAAAGGCCCTTTGCACGGATGGGATACGGCAACCAGCTTTACTAATGGCTCCGCCAAGGGTCTCTGAAGCTTGGATGGAGCCAATGAATATCCTGGTTCAGTCGAAGCGATTTAGAAGGTGCGAGTGAAAAAGAAAGCCCCCCCCCCCCCACTATTCAGGAGCTGAGATCCCCCTTGGGATTATCATCGTCACTGTCATTACCGCTGTCGTTTGGATTCTTTGATATGGCCAATAATGCAACAGTCATCCTGGCGGGGGAAGGGCCAGGCTGTAGCTTTCATGGCCAGAAAGGATGCCAGAGGCAAGGATCTTATAGGGCGAGATCTTGTATGGAACCACCCATGTAGTTGGCATAGAGTAGTAAAGAATAGTAATAGGACTGATAACAATCATAGCGGTAACAATAATGCTCCGAGTAATGATAATGACAGTGATAATAATGCTAATATTAATACTACTACTTCTAATAATGTTAATGGTATTCCTAATGCTAATACATTAGCATTAAAGTCAATTAGCACTAATCTCGATTACGCTAATGTTAATATATTATCATTAATCTTGTCAATTAGCACCAATGTCCATTCTACTAGCGTGAATACATTAGCATTAATAATATCCGTTAGCACTAATGTCAGTTCTACTACTAATGCTCATAGGTTGGCATTAGCATTAGCAATAGAACTGACATTGTTATTTGTAGTAGCATAAATTAGTGGTAGCTACTACTATTACTACTGTTTGTGCTACTATTGTTGCTAATAATGCCACTGCTACTGACACTAATAATAATCCTAATACTACTGCTATTTGCTGAGAATAATAAAGTAATACTACTAATAATGCTACTATTGCTGTCACTGGTAATAATGATGCTATCACTGATAACGCTACTACTGATACTAGTAATGGGAACACTCCTGATAATAAAGTTAATATCACTACTACTGATAGTAATAATGCTAATATGAATACTAATAATGCTGCTATTGCTACTGCTGCAACTATAACATTTCTAGTATATCCTAAACTATAATATATATTAGATACTATAATATATACGATATACTACCCTATAATAGGTGTAGTAGACACTATAATAGTTCTAGTAGAAACTATAATATATATTAGGTACTATAATATATATGATATACTACACTATGATAGTTCTAGTAGATATTTTACTGTACTATAATATATATTAGATACTATAACATATACAATATACTACCCTGTGCTAGTTGTAGGAGACAGTAGAATCGTTCTAATGAAGCTAGTTCTGCTACTGATGATCCCAGAGCCCTAGACTATGAGGGCTGGGAGAGACCTCAGGAGCTCATCTAGTCGAACCCCTGCTCCAAGCAGGGCCAGCGTGATAATACCAATACCGTTAATAATAATAATGCTACTACTACTACAGCTCCCGCTGATGCTACTAGTGCTGATGCCAGCCCTGCTCATGGTCCGCTGGTGCTGGTGCTGATGCAGTGCCCGCGGGGCCGGTGGCAGCCGGCCGGGTGCGGGAGGGCCCGACGGCGGCTGCAGCCCTGCCTCCTCAGTCCCTCCCTCGGTCCCCCCGCTCCCTGCCCCGGGCCGGGCTCACCTGGGGGGGGGTGTGTCGCTCCGGCTTAGGCTGGGCAGAGCTGCTCTCAGCTGTGGCGCTCGGTGGGCGCCGGGGCCCGGGCGGCTTTT
>NW_017728943.1:101265002-101313372 GCF_001723895.1 Crocodylus porosus
GGAGAGTCTGTCGGGCCCGCCCGCCGGGGGCCGCGTCCGAAATAAGCCTTGGCCCGCCATGCCCATAAAGGAGCAAGAAGCCGGGCGGCGTGGGGCTGCGCCCGCCGCTCCCGCCCCCGCGAACACGTGTGGCCCCCACACGCGGCGTGTCCGGCCCTGCCCGGGGGCAGCGCCTCGGCGGCCCGCTGCCAGCCCCCGTCCCGCGGCGAGGTGCGAGGCCGGGACACCCCCCCCGCCGGTGTTTCCGAGGAGCAAGCTCCACCCCAGCGCCATCCCCTTGTCCCTGGGCTGCTTGGGTCACTTGGGTGTGTGGGGAAGGCACGGGTGGGGGGTTCAGCGCTGCCCCACACCGACTCTTTTCCTCATGGAAACAGGCCCTGCCAAGCCTGTTTTATATATAGAGGATGATCACGGTTCCCCGGTGAGGCGGGGTGCCAGGTGGCCACTTCTCATCCACGCTGGGCCTGCAGGCCTTTACAGCTATTTATACCACTGATACACCCAGGTGCGCTTCTGTTTTTTTCTTTTTCATTTCTGAAGGGATTCAAATCTACTTATGGGCATGCCGGGCTTTACTGGGGCGCTGGGCCGAGGGGGAAGTACAGTTGGCAGCTGTCCCAGCGCTGCTAGGATGGCAGGGGCAGGGGAGCGGAGAGGACTGGAGCGCACACAGAGGGCTCCAGGGGTGGCTAAGGCCAGCCCCAGTGGCAACAGCCAGCAAGGGAGAGAGCAGCAACTTTACTCTCCCTTTTGCTGCTCATGCAAGGGGAAGCTGGAGAGCCACCAGTGATGAAGTTAAACCACATTTCTGAGGTCTATCATTATAGCTGGTTGGAGCTTATCAAGGTGGGATATTGCAACTTGGCACCTGTCGCTGGTCCCAAAGGAATTGTGCCATTACCCAGTTAATTGGGCGATACCTGTAATGCGTAAAGGGGACCTACAAGACTTCATCCTTACATGTGTGCTGGCAAACCCAGCAGCAGGTTTTTCCCCCCATGGAGAAGTTTAAAATGGACAAGGTCCTTGCTTGTAACCCAGCCTAAAAGAGTCTTTTCCAGGGGCCTTGCCGTCCATGTCAATGCAGGGCTGCCACATTTCACGTCAAGAATTAGCCGGCCAGCAGATCACACCAATTACAGTATCGGAGGCTTCTCTAGGTCCATCCAGTAAGTTAGTGAAAGGACAGGTTGGTAACTTTCAGTTACCTCCCCCTCCCTCCCAATACCCTGCAACAGTAAGGCAGGGCTCCCAGCAGCATTGCCTAAACAGCCGCCTATCTTTTGCAATGCTCCAGGAACCCAGGGAAGTCTTTGCTCTCCATTAGTAGGAATTGCCTTCCTCCCAGCAGAGACAAGCCTTTAGAAAGGCAGCAACACTTGCAGCTATTTTCTCAATGTAAGGGTAACTGAGTCCCCTCACTAGCCCAGCGAAGGTGAGGTGTTAACACAGAAGAGGTTCCAAAGTTGGAAAGGTAGATTTTGGTTTGCTGGTCGTGCTTGTAGTTTGCAGTAGATCACATCACTTCATATTTAACATATTTAAAAGCACATTGTTTTACTCATTCTCATGTAAAGATGCCTGTGAATACATGTAAGCGGATAATGGTGGATGCCTGTTTGAGATAATGATCCTGGGAAAATATTTCTTTCCTGGTACGATCGCTAATACCAGCAGCCTGACACAGATCTGTTTAATCGCTGGCAGTTGGGGGGGGGGAGGGGGGTTGGTGCATTTGACAGTTGTGACATTGTCCTGCTGGGCTCCACATGGTTATAGAGCAGTCTGATGTGTGAATCATAACAGCTCAACCCTTATAAGAAGTAGATGAGTCTCAGGAGCTCAGCTGTTTGACTAGATGAACCTACCGCAACATTAAATAAAAGGGAACAATATTCATTCACCTCAGGTCTGAATATTTAAGCAGATTCCATTTGATAGAGCTAAAAGCCTTTATTTAGAATAGTTTGTTACTTTGGGAAGTGAGGATCAGATAAAAGAGATGATGCAAGCAAACCTAATGTACAGTCTAACCCCCAAGAGTCAGTGTAGTTGGCTGAATTTACTATAGGGAAATGAGGGTAGGGCTAGCCAGAGACAAATCCTTTGCCCAGTTGGTGAAAGAAGCACTACCAGAGGGTCTCTGCTATCAGGAACCCCACGGAAGCAGAGGCACATTTTCTGATGTTGTATTTCAGAGGCAGCTAGGCTTATCTAGGGGTAGGAGACTTGACTTCTTTAACATTTAATCTCTGCATCTCCTAGTTTGGCAGCTCTTCCATTCACCTCTGGCTGCACCCTATGGCGTTTTATTCCACTCTCCTATTTCCACTTCCTGCTGTGCTAATGACTTAAATCCTGTTGGGGAAAAAGTGTTGCCTTTTCCCCCCTTCTTTCCATTCCTTTCCCAATTCTTGCCTACAATTGAAAATATGCTAGTCCAAAGTGAAAAATCACTTTTGGGGATTTCAAGGAATCACATCAATAATGAAATCTTTTAGTAACTGTGGTGGGTAGCTGCAGACTCTATAAACTACAGATAAGTTTCATTCAGGTGTTGAATTTCAACTTGACTTCTGTGTTTACTTGTATGAGCTCTGCCACAGATAGGTATGCATTATCAGTGGTCTTTACTGTAATCTGACAAGTCATGGACATACCATGACAACTGTAGAAAAAAGAAAAATGGTGCATCTCAATACTGTAATATGAATAATAGCAATTCAACTTTAAAGAAAATTGCTACCAGGCATTTTTTGGTATTTTGTTCCAAGTAAAAGGCCATTTCCCAGATACCTTCCCTAGGATTAAAACAGATCCGTTTAGCCTTTTATGCCTAGTTTGCTTGGTTGTGTGTGCACATGTGCACAAGCTCAGTCACAAGAGAGTTAAGTCAGACCACAGTACAGCAAAGAGGAAAACTGGTCTTTACAGAGGGGTGTCTAATTTCTTAGGTTGGTCTTGATACAAAAATCAGTCTCACAACATTTCCCATTACTCACTTTTGTAATTTATAGATGCAACGGTTGAAGGATTGACATTAAGTCATGCATAATTTAATCCATAAAACATGAAGCATAAATGTATTTGAAACAGTCTCTCATGTAAAAAGCGTTAGCTAGGCAGCAAACATTGTGGTAGGAACACTTTCATTAATGCCACCGTTACATTGTACTGTAATTTTTTTTGGATCCAAAAAGCAGCAAAACAAAATTGTTATCTGTGGAATTCAAATCCAGTGCTAACTGAAAGCTTCTTCTTCATAAACTATTTGACATAAGGCCAGTCTACAAGCAAAAGGCTACAAAAGGGTGCCCCCTCAGTTATCAGTAAAGCTTGGAATTGGGAGCAAATGTATAACAAACCGCAAAAATGTGCAACTCCTGTGCTCTTAGGGCCTCATCTGCCAAATGGAGGCAGAAATTCAAATGGAATCAAGTGGAATAACTCCTAGCATATGGAAAGGGAGAACATCCAATAATCCTGACCTTTTAAACTTCACACTGAACTGGCAACAAATATACCACTCCTAATATTAAACTATTTAAGTAACTTGAAATACAGAAGAGCTATTTAAAATGCTTTCCCCCCCTGAAATTTACTGTCTATGGCCTGGCACTCTGCAGTTCCTTAGATGAAAGGTGCTGCATTAATGCCAGGTACTTTCTACACCAGTACTGAAGCAAAATCTTAATTGTGAAAATGACATGGACTGTGACTTATTGAGACCCTGGCTTCATACTATTCAGGAGAAACATGCTCTGTCCATTACTGCTTAAACATTGGCTTTCTAAAATGAGAGAAGGTAAGAAAACAGCTCTCAATATAGTTTAATGATCACCAAATATCTAGATTGATGCATGATTTTAGCATATTATCACCTTGATCATGTACAGCAGCCTATGCAGAGGTTCCCTTTGGCTCACACTGTTGACCATGTTTTGGTATAAAGAGACTTTATGGAGAGTTTTTTGTGGGGTTTTTTTTTAATTATTATTTCAGACCACATTCAATTTAAAAATCATTTACCAGTAAAATCCTAATACTCTGAATTATGCACTTGTTTAAAGATACAGCTACTAGTTAGACCCACTAGTCTCACAGCTATGCAGTGCTGTGAAAACAGATGAAGTTTAATTCAGCAGTGACTTTCCAAGGTTGCTACTGCTCTTCTTTCCCATATTAGTTAGAACATTTCTAGATAAGTCTGTTCTTCCAAACATGTTCAGCCTTTCAGCCCGGAGCACTCTATTTGCGCAGGGAGGAGGGGGAAGCAGCGGAATGGTAGCTGTACTTTTTAAACCAGAGATTGGATTCTCTTCAACTAATTTAACTTATGACCTTCTCAGCTGTTGGATCAAGTTGTTTCAGCAGGCAGATAGCCAGGGAAAGTAAGGCATAAGGGTATACAACCTTCTCTGCATTCATTCTCTGGATGTTAAACTATTCGTAAAAAGTATGGTTCTCCTGCAGTTTGTCAAATTAAAGCAATCGTCATCTGATTTTAGATTAATCTTGCTACCATTTGAGTATCAGGACCATCAGGAGAACATAAGTGTTACATGGATATTTTTCTCATCGTGCCAGAGATAAGCGAACCCTGTGGTAAGTTGATGTGAACTTGTAAAGAATGAGCCGTCGAGTAAAGGAAGGTCTTTGCTGGACTCCCACTTTGATAACTGCTTTCTAGGTTTCCAGGGAGTCTAGGCTCAGGCACGCATTGCAAGTGACTGAATAGCGAGCTCTAAAATTCTTATGGTTTTAGATGTACTGTTAATATCTGTAGATAATTCCTACATTTGTAGCTTTCACCTAAAAGTTACTGGTCAGAATTTGTTGAAAATGTATCTGTAAAATTAATGCTAGACCTACATGTTGTACATTTGCTAAACATGGGGACTTGGAGTTAGGAGACTTGCCTTCTATTTTCATCTGCTACTGACAGCTGACTCACTTTGGGCTAGTTTCCTCTTCTGTAAAAGGGAGGTTAATCCATCTACCTTTGTATGGCACAAATATTTTAAGATCAAAAGGTGCTACTGTATCCGTGTAAAGTTTAATAGAGACCATTTATTTATTTATTTTTAACAGTGTCATTTTATAGAGACTTGGAGTTTTGTTTCTTGTAAAAAGCTACACAGCCATCACCTAATATTCGTTCTATTTTTCACAGCACATACCTGTGGGCTGAAATCCTGGCCCCAATGAAGTTAAAGGCAAAACCACTGCCTTCAACAGGGCTGAGATTTTACCCATGATGTTGGTACATCTTTAGAATTGAGTCATTCTGTAAGCTGGACAAAAATGCGCAACCCTGATACTGAAAGGTTCAGAAAAGAGAAACCAATGGGGAGACAAAGTGCATTGCAACAGTAGAGGCAAATACTTATTAGTAGCTTAATAATTATGAGTTTCCAAGACCAAACACATGACTTACTGTATACATTTTATTACAAAGATTTAGCGAAGTAAGAACAGAATGTAAAAAATTATACATTGTTTTAATAATTCTTTAGAAAAATGTACTTTCAAAAATGGTAAAAAAAAAATCATGCTTGTCCCTGAACATAGAGTTCATAGTTCGCCTTCAGCACAAATTCAAAGTAAGGATTGGATTTCAAGTTGCCAAGTTCATCTGCTTGTAGCAAGTCCTTCACCTCTGGTAAATATTCACTGAGCTGAACTCCTACAACACAAAACCTTGTTATATAAATTGTACAATATTTAGAAAGAATGCTCAGTGTCATGATGCATTACTGTTAAGTTACATTTTGAAGCGAGGAAACCTATCCTGATTCTACTGCACTAGCATCATGAATTTCAAAAAACCCTGAAGTGTTCTGTAACACTATGACTCTAAGATAAAGATTAAGACATGTCCTCCCCTAACTTGGCCCTTTTCCATTTTTTCTTCTAATACCCACCACCCTGCCTTCTATAACCAATCTAGCCTCTTATAAATTTGAATGTCATATCAATAAAGAAATTATTCTGAAATTGTAAAGCTCCACAAAGTGCCTCTATCAAATCTAAATCTCTTGCTTAATCAGTTATTTGGGCCAACTTTAATTTAACTGGATAATTCAGTCAGTTGCAATATATTTTTGCTTGATGTATGTTAAGAAAACCAATGTTTCAGCCTGGGTTGCAGGACACACTCAAAGCTTAGAAATGGAAAGGCATGAAAACACAAGATACAAATGTTCTGAAGAGCTCACATACTATGCAAGCTTCTCATATTCACCAATAGTTTTTTAAAGTTGTTATTATTTTTTTTTAACATTGGAGTTTCCATTCTAACCCTTTCAGTTGTCTATATTTTTTTCCCCTCAGAAAATTCCTTCCGCGCTGTAACTTTATTTAGCAGGTGTCAACTCAAGGTATTAGTTTTCAAAGTGAAAAAGTTTGAGCTATGCCACTTAAACCAGTTACAGTCCTGGAGTCCTAATTCCTCCCATCTCTGACTTGATTTTTTGCCTGAGGAAGAGGTAATCACCTATTGAAATTACCCTCCCCACCACAAAACTGCAGTGTCTTCTTGTTCAAGATTGTTTAGAAGTACAAAAATTACAAACCAGAAGGAACTTGTATATTCTTTGCCCTCTCACCCTCAATATGGACATTTTGAATAGTGATTTAGGATAAACATTCAATCAAGAAGATTATTGATGCTATTTTCTTTTTTTAAAAACTTGTTTGTGTTATTTTTGTGCCTAGATGATAGCCATTTACTTTAAATAAATTTAAAAATAAGACTGACAATTTCAAGAAAGGTACAACAGGTGACAAAAATTACCTTCTTTTAATAATTTCTGTAATATTTTCACAAATATACTGTCTTTGGATGCTTCAATTGGATCATCTTTACCTTCTGAACTGGACCAACTACAAGTCACAAAGAAAAAAAATGGAATTTTGAAGAGTGAATTCAACATGAGAATGTCAGGATCCTGAAAAATGTTACCAAGTAAGAGACCATATTAAGTGTTAAAACTGTTTAATAAATTTTCCTGGAGTAAATCTGTGTTGTGTGAATTTCTACAGCTGAAAGCAAGTGCTACTATTTTTCTACATTTCAAGAATAAGATCTTAATAACATTTTCAGGATATTTTAGGACAATACAGTAAAGAAGATAACAGAAATGCCTCCTCAATTACTTAAGTATCCAAGCAGAAAACTGCCTGATTTCATTAGAAAACTCAAAACCGACTAATTACAGCTATTATTTCAGTTATCACCCTACAATAATCATTCTAGTAAGCATTCTATGTGAAAAAGGCTTATTCTTTAATAGAACAAAGCAGAAAACAACATTTATTAAATATTCTTTTAGAAAATAAGTAGCAAACAATGATTGAGTGAAAAGTTTAAAAGTACAAGCCAACACTTCAGCACACAGCCAGTTATCTGAGCTGTGCAAGTCCCAGAATATAGTTAAAGAATGCTGAATTATCCCAGGCAAAGGTCAGGTTCTTGCTGAAGCCCCTTTAAGAATTATTTTAACAAGTGCTCCAGAAAAGAAAAATTCTGATTTAAAATAACCTCCTTACTGGATATTTCAATTATTGCTACGTCCTGGTGCTGATGTCAAGTATCAGCAGTTTCATAAAAAAAACCCTGGAAGTTGTCAAAGATTGGGTTAAAGTATTCATCAAGCCAATGGAAAATGTGCTTTTGGGCCAGTTTGAGGCTGGCCTTCAATCACCTACATTAAACCAAAAAAAAATCTCATCGCAGCCACAGTGAAATCTTGGCTTCAGTTAAGTCACCAGCAAAGTCTGTGTGGCTTCAATAGCATCCATATTTCACTCCTAGTTTTACTGTGGAAAAGGGAGGTGGGGGGTGAGTCTTATTCCCTCCTTAGCCTAGGGATAGAGTGGTAATAAGAATAAAAAAATGGCACCATGTTAGGATGTTGCTAAGCTTGCTCAGTGAATCTCAAATGTTGTACCAAAGAAACCAATAGCCATATATAGTTATCAAGCTGGGGAGTTTAACAAGATCACTGGCCATTAAAGGGCAGAAATAAATAACAGCTACATGATTTAGTTTCTATTGCTTACTCAAAATACCTGTATTATTGCTGTACGAATAAATGGATGAACTGTTACGGAAGTATCTTCGTAAGATGATATCCAGACCACTTTACCTTGAGCAAACTTTTCGTGATTTACTGATCATATGTTTAGACCACTCAACCTGATATTAGTAATAAAGACTTTACAATTCTGGGGGGGGGAAACAAGTCAATGTAATGAACAGAAAACATTTTACACTAAATTTATGTATAATTTTTACGTACCCATCTCTTCGAAGAGCCTTGCACAGAATTTTAAGTTTAAGATCATTTACATCCACTTCTGCCTCCTTTTAATTAAAAGTGGAAAAAAAGGGAAATTACATTTTTCAGAAAGGAAGAAAGTTCTAATCAAATTTAGATCTGGGATGAATTCTTTAGTTACTGGACACACTTGTTAGCAAAAGAATAACTGATGCCAGTAACAACCTCATGTTTGTCCACTTGGGTGGCAGAAAAGAATGATGAATCACCAGTTCAAGTAAGAAAACAGGTTGAAACGCCTAATCTAAGAAAAGCCTAAACCAGACAAAACTGCTTACCTTTGTTACAAAGTCAAAAAACTTGGGCAGGTTTGTGAAACAAGAAGTTACTGCCAGAGGGAAACGAACAACAGCCATTTCACATGGCTGTAACAGACTAAGAACTCACTTTTTGCCTAAATTTTGTCTTCATCATATAGATTCATTTGCAAAAAGGAATGTAGGGGCGGCAGATTTCACAAAGGCCTTGGATTCTGTTCCTGGCTCTACATTTAGCTTTGCTGACATTAGGAGAACAATAACCACTCCATGCCTCAATCTATTTCATGGGAGTTTGGGGATTTGCTTTAAAGAGTTGTAATGTGCACATTCTCACCAAAAAAATTAGACAGAGGGCAAAGCAGCATGAACTCAGTAAAACACACTCACCCCTGCCTACACATACATCATGGCACTACAGATGTAATGAAAATTTAGGACAGAAATCCTGATTCTTTTAGTGCTTTTCCCCTAGACTTGTCATCCATTACAACGAACAAAAATTATTGCAAAGTTGGCAAAAAATGGTACAAAAAATTAAACTAAAAACAAATGCGTCCCCTAGCCCTCTAACAGTAAAATAATTTGACATGAACAGAAACAGGACCCAAAAGTTCAGTAAGGGTGCTGACAGACGTGGGGAAAAAAAAAAAGAAAACAAACAGCGCTTTACCAGAAGAGGAAGTGCATTAGTTTGACCTGGCTCCTCAGAGTCTGTACAGATAACTGCTGAAGCGTGCTTTTATTTAATAACTGATTCAAGCAGCTATTTATTAGATAAAAGTGCCAGAAAGGCCTGCTGAAGCATGTGATCTATACAGGTGCTGGGTGAGCCAGGTCAAACCAATGCGATGCCTCTTTTGGGCATGCACTGTGCTTCATGTGGGGGCACGCCAAGCTTAAAGTGTTATTTTGTTTTTTTCTCCACATTTGTAAGTAGCCTAAACAACTAGCAGAGGTAGAACTTAAACGTATGTGCGTGTGGGAGAGAGGGGATCAAACAGTGAAGTGATCAAAAGAATTTACACTATCCAGTTTAAACAACAATGGCACATCCTGAATACAAAGCTCTTGGTGTTCTTCGTAATAGCAGTTAAGACTAGCAACTGGCTAAGGGATTTAAAGTAAAGCAACAGTTAACAGCAACATATCAAACTGGACACATGAAGCCCAGAGTTGTGGTACAGCAATCAGCTTTCAGTACCATCTTATTTAAATCTTCATTAATGACTTAGAAGCAACTGTAAATACATGCAGTGGAAGAAGCTGGGAGAATAAACATAGGCACTGTCTTTTTGATCTCAGTGACAAATGTCTATTATTCCAAACCTGCCAGTATAGCCCTCACTACACCTCTGAAATAAAAAGTCTTGCTAGGCTGGGCTGGTCTACACACAAGTGTGAAAATTTTGGTGCAACTCAGAGCAATACTGATACTCAGAGCAATTAATCCTAGCTTACATTGGTAAGTCTCAATATTGGTGTTAGACTAGTTTTGAACTGATAAAAGCATGCCCATAAAGCATTTATATTGGTTTAACTAAGATAGTTTATTTAAACTGATGAATGTTTGAGTAGAGACAAGACTTCTTAAACTTCTCGTGCCATCAAGAGCTGGGTTGTCAAGTTTTGCTTAACCTGTTTAAAGAGCTGATGAACATAGCCATGTGATGACTAGAGAAGGCAAATTATTATTGGCCTTAATTAACACTCAAACTGGCTGTAGCATTATTTCTCAATCACAAAGTAACTCTGAAATGATAAATTCTTTCCCATCTTTGAAAACAGCAAATAATTTATTTCTAATCTGATCTTTCATCTAGAACACTGACTGAGCAAGATAGTGAGGTCGATTTACGGGGCACCTTACAAAAAGGTCCACACAGTCCATGAATGTGGAAACAGGAGTAAGTAAGTGTGTAACATTTACTCCTGTAAACAGCAGTGCTGAGACCAATACTGGCAGATGGTGTCTATCAGAATGATGGGAAAAAATTACAAGAGGATATCTGATTTCTGATTTTTTTTTCAATTTTTAAAAGACTTGCATTTCCTGTTCAGTCATGTCAGCATTAACCAAGTATATTTTAAAAGAATATTGTATTTACCCAAAATCAAGACAACCCTAAATTTAAGACAATCTTCCAATAATTCAATTCCATACATGGAAAATGTATACATTTGTAATCATTTTCCATGTACAGAATCTAATTATTGGAGGATCATCTTAAATTCATCCCCTCCACACCACTGCAGAGGGGAAAGAGTATCAGGGGCAGGCAGTAAGGGGGATACCATGTGGTAGGGTAAGAGTAAGGGGACAGGCAGTGGAAGGAGCAGTAGAAGCCAGGCAGCTTGTCTCCACCTCCACTGCCTCAACCCCCCTCTCTTCCCCTCCTCCTACCCCCCACTTTTCTGCTACTACAGGGCCAGCCTGGAGCAGGAAGAGAGCCTGCTGGCTCTGGAAAAAACCTTGTCTTGGAATTAAGCCAATGAGCAAAGAGATCAGTAACAGTATATGCTGTCCTAGGTCAGGAAAGAAAGGAATGGAAGGTTTAACCAATTAGACTGGAGAGTAAAATTCTGAAAAAATCACCCAAGAAAGATTTTCAAAATCTACTTCGGGACTTTGTATCCTTCGGGATTCAAAGTTCCTAAATAAAATGTGTAAGTCCTATTATTAGTTAAAACTTTTTAAAAGTTTGGATTTTTCTTGGTAGAAGCAAATATATGCACCTAGAGAAACACTGCAAAACAGGCATTAAACAGGAGAAATAAAAACCAATAAGAAGTTTTTTCTTGGAGCAAGTCCTCAGAGAAGTTGGACTCTAAGGGTGTGCGAAGTGGGCCCTATTCGATTCAGATTTGGATTTGGCCTGAATCAGGGACAGCGATTCAATTAGTTGATTTGCGTCACTGTCCCCGATTTGATTCATCTGAATCCACATCTGAAGATTCGATGCTGATTTGGAGAATCAAAGATTCGGACATAGACAAAACTTTAAAAGTTTTTTCTACATACCTTGAGGTAGCAGTTGCAGCTTGTGATTGCTGCAATGCTACAGCAGATAAAGTGTCCCACAGGAGTGCAGAGGGGCCCTCCACGTGCTCGGAGGTGAACCCACAAATGGAACAGAAGACACTTACAGGTATGCCAGGAACTGCACTGGGCAGCCCCCCCACTCTCCCCCAGTTCAACAATCAGCCACAGGGGGACCCTAGGTGCCCCACCCCCAGACCCAGGAGGCACTAGTCACCCAGCCAGGTGGTTTGGGGGGGCTCCCAACATGCTTCCCAGCAGACCTGAAGTGCTTCTGGTCCACTTCCAGGTCTGCTGCCAAGCATGCTGGGGAGCACCCCCGCGCTTCTGTGGGATGCTCCATGCGTCCCAGCATTGTAGCATTCACAAGCCGCCTGCTACCTAGAGGCATGTAGAAAAAACATTTAAAGCTGTCTCTATGTCCAAATCCCGAATCTTTCCAAATCTCTCTGAATTGGTTCGGAGGGTTCCAATTTGATTTGGAGAGATTAAAGGGTCCTTTGATTCGATTTGGATTCAGAGATTTGGCCACTGAATTGGGCTGAATCTCCTCCAAACTGAATCAGGGACCGAAGCTTCACATAGCCCTATTGGACTCCATTAAATCTAAACATACATCACAGAAAAGAGGATGGGAAAGAGTGCAGAAAATAGTTTTAAAAGAATTCAACCTCTAAAGCAATGGTTCCCAACCTCAGGTCACGACCCAAGTGAGGGTCACAGGGGCAATGCTGGCAGTGCTGCACACAAATGATGAACCGCGCCACGTGCCAAGAGCTTCCCTGCCGCTGCACTCTGCTCCCAACAGCGGGTTGCAGCAAAAAAAGGGTTGGGAACCACTGCTCTAAAGTACTGCTTTGGCATAGTGCCTTTTGATGTTTAAACTTATCTGACAAGACAGGAAACGAAGAGCAATTTTAGTTTTCACTTGCTCAGCCAATAAGTTTAAGAAAACAGCACTCCTAGATTTGGCAAGGGGAGAGCAGCAGTTACCTACTGACAGAGAAGAGTAAATCTATGAGGAGCACTGATGGGGAAGTGGGGGAGGGAAATTATTTATCTGAGTGCAATCCCTATTTTAAGGGAACATGAGCTGATGTGGCTCAGGCTCTTCAAACACCAGAAGCTGTTTCTCTCCATCTTCAGCCAAAGCCCAGCTCTTCTGGAGCCCATGCGTGATAAATAAAGCCCTACCCACGTTAAGCTAAAGATGTCTATTTTAAAACTTGCTGCCCAACATGGATTTTAAAGCTTATTATACCTACAACAATTGTATTTTTAATGCATTACCTGGTTAATGCAAACTCTACATTCCATTCTAGGTAAAACAAGTTTTATTACCATGTGTTACGATACAGTCCATCTACACGAGGGTTTTAATGCGTTTGCTGACATGCATTTAAATTACGTATTTATCTTAGCATGGACAGCCCTTTAAATGCAGACAAGGTCTATGGGGTTTGGCATGAAGCCTCCCTCAGCCCCATCAGTTTTGTTGTCACTACAAGGGACATGTGTTTTCCTCTCAGCCTTCTTGAGCTTCACAGCTACTTTAAATACCTTTCTAAAGAAAAAAATGGTAAAATCCAAGACGAGGAATTCTGGAAGCAAGGGGCGAGCCAAGGCTTTTTGCTGCCTATCTTTTGCCGAAGTGGGGCAAGGAAAGCTGAGAAGAACATTGGATATCCATGCCTATTCTGTAATTCTAGTGGCCACCTATGCTTGTCCAAGGGTGATGCATATGTAACCCCAGGCTGGGCTGACCCTGTCCAATCAGAAATTTTAGTCTAACTCATGTCCTTCAAGTCATGGTATATACAGGGGCAATGCATAGGGGGTGCATGCAGGTGCACATACAACCCCCGAGCGTGGCAGTGCACACCCTACAAAAAGGTACGTGACCACCGCTGGCCACTGCTGATGCTGCCAGTGGCACCTGCAGGTGGTTGCTGACCCCTGGTCAGCACTTGCCACCCCCTCCCGCCGCCAACAGCATTGGCCCCATCTGTGGGAGCTCTGTGCTTACCACCGCCGCCAGCGCAGCCTTGCCCCCCCCCCAGCCACTGGTGGCATGCATCGTTCATGGGTGTATATTATTACTCAGACGTAAGCCTCTAAAAGGCTTACAGTTACAGTAAGGGACAGCAAGACATGAAACAAGGAACAGGAATAAATAAAACAGATGCAACTAATCTGTATATCACACCCAAAACCATGATTATCTACACTTCTCTACAATGTAAAAGTTAAGTAGGGCATCTAGTAAAGAGCACTCATCCTTTCAAGCTAAAGAAAATATTCCAGGCCAAGCAATGTAACACACTGTCCAGCTGACTTCCTGCCCTTTGGGCAGGGGGCTGGACTCGATCTTCCGAGGTCCCTTCTAGCCCTAATGTCTATGAAATCTATGAAACATTAACATGTTTCTCCTCTCTCATTACATATGGTAAACTCTAATATAAAGCATAAAACCAAACATTTTTCACATAGAAAGCACACACAAGACACCATTTATAAGCAGATGCAAGTTTAGACTGGAAGGAGCAGGAAATATCAGAGATGATTCTCTCCATTCCAAGAAGCAATGGAATGCTTTCCAGCACTTTGACAGCAGCCTTTACAGGATAATTTTGAAATAACAATGTCTGAGATGGCATAGCTCTTGTTTCTAACTGAAGACAGCTGCTAATCCCAGTGATGCTCCCAGAGAGAGATCCTGTATCTTAATAGCCAATAAACAGGAAATTTAGAAGAATGTATAGAGAGAAATGGCAACCCCTCAAAGCTGCTAGTTAAAGACAGCAAACCATGTGCTTATAACTATACCATGACAGATTTAAAACAAACGAATGTAAACCAAAAGGAATCAAATAATTTTGAGGTGATTTAGCAAGTTCCTTTAGGTCACCTTTTGGCAGGCAGATTGCTAGTAATGGAGCAGGGCAAGTGTTGTCCTCCTAAAACTGAATGTATCTCCATTTTTCTTTGTTTGAAGAGTGACTATTGATGGTCAAGTTTCTCTGTACAAACAGATATGGTTTATCTAGTTAAAACTTTATGAAGACGAATGCCATTTTATATAGTCTAAATCACATTTGACCTTAAATCTCTGATGACTGAAAAAAGTTACCCTCCATTAGTGTACTCCAAGGTCTAACATGTAATTCTCAAGTAACAGTTACAGTAACACAACCCTGGCTCATACAAATTAAGAAAAACTTCTGATTTGAAAGCATCCAAATCCCTTTTCCTACCTCATCAATATATTCCAGCAGATCAAGTGCTTTCTTGAAGTCATACTCATTAGCCCTTCTGTTCTCATCACATATGTATAACTAAAGTATGAAAGAATAAAGTACAGAATTATTTTTAGCTTGCAAACAGATGTAAATTGATATTGCGAACAACTTATCATGGGAAGTACCATACCACCCTGTATTTTCCACTTATGGTGACCTTTTCATTGAAATATGTCTCGATTCAACTGCAAGTATTTTTATAGTAAGTCATATACTCCAAGGTTTAATACAGCATTCCACCTACATGACAACGGACTGTGGAAAGACTATTGAATGTAAGGCTGTGATAATATAGGTTTCAAATTTAAATACCATTTAAAGCCGTAACATTCCTAGCCTATTGTAACAAGAGTCCCACTCCACAAATAAGATAGGCTCTCACAATTATTTCAGTAATTAAACTTGCAGCAGCAATATATACATGAATACATTTTCATCTCTTGAAAACAGCTACGCTTGCTATCAAAATTCAAAAGTCAATCTTTTAAAGCATTAAGTACATTTTTTGCCAACTTACATGAAGTTACAATAAAGCAGATCCCAAAAAGGGTTTAAAATAAAAATAAACATCATGTTGCTTTCAGTTCCCAAGTTTTACTTCCTGGTTGTGAACAGTGACAATGGACGTTGATCTGATAGTAGCTGGAATTTAAAGGAAAACCAGATGGCTGACAGCGTGCCAACAGTTCAGAAAGAGGTAAGTGACATTTCCTCCTCTCCCTCCCCCATAGCCTACTTGGCTCCTGCTTTTGTACAATTTGAACACGGAGCAGTGAATCTCAGCATAGACACCAACAGGATCTTCTTTTCTCATGTCCTTGCTTGTGTATACCTTGCATTCTTTTCTCATGTCCTTGCTAAATACCTTGTATTTAGCAGTCATTAGCAGATTCATTAGATTGCCATGTGCACTTCTGCTGTGGCCTTGAACTCTTGACCTCTGCACTTACAGCTACTTGCCCCAGTGTTCAGGCCACCAGAGTAGGGTTCCAAGAGGATCTAGCTTCTTTTGATGATAATTGCAGCAATATACTGCCACCACTCATTCTTCTAATACTGCCTGCTCAAATCACAGGACTGTGGAAAAAAAACAGGCTGACAAGGCCAGGAGCTGGTAAGAGCAAGCGGTTGCAGCTATCACTTCAAGACAGACATAAAGGACAAATGAAAAAACTTTAGCCCTAGCAGTGAACCCAGGGCTGGGATTTTCTATGGGTATCAAAGACCCTCTCTGGGCAAACAATGCAGCTAGCAGCTCTCCTCCCCCTTTTTCCCTTGTAGTGTCCTTTGTCTTACAGAAATTGACAATTTTGTATCACTTCTAGCCTTCAAGCTGGACTTCAATGAAGGAAAGAGAAAGAGTAAAGCTGTCACAACCAAAAGGTGCCCCAATGCAGCACATCAGTTCTTATACTAGTAAGATTTCATACAATCATAGCAATGCCCAAAATCATATGTTCAATTAGGAAGATAAAACCAGAAACTGGAAACAATATGCTGAAGTTTGCATTTCAATTATACACCACAGTGGAGACCTCAGTACAGATAAGCAATTCTTATTTAGAACTGGGGGGCAATTACCCTTTATGTGACAGAAAGGCAGGTCAATTTTCACCTTCTCACCTACTTTTCAACCTGAAGCTAGGAAACATTAGCGGATTAGCCCATAGGTAAAGTTAAGCAGAGAAAATATGAGATACCTACATCAATGAGCTGGGGTGCAGTCAATACAGGCATGTCATTGAGGTTCAACTGCCTCTCAGCAAGTAGCTGTTCCGGCAAGGTCTCCTGATGCAATAGGAAACGCTCCTGCTCAGATATTTCTTGTGTTCAGATAAGGAAAAGAAGGTTTCATATGGTTTATTCTATAATTATTAAATATGGAATAAAAATTCTGACAAGCACAAAATTATTCTGGTTATAAAATACCCTCTAGGATAGCTTTAAGTAGGGGCTTTCAGTTACAGATGAACACAGAAGCTCTGAGATTGCCGCCCCAAAATGCTAAACAATGCACACACACACACACACACACACAGTTCTGAAGAACCTGCAGTCTAAAGAAAGGCAACACAGAGTGGGAGAAGGAAGTATTATTTCCATTTTACAAATGGAGAATTGATGCAGGAGGAGGTTATGCCCATTATCAGTCAAGAAGCATATGGCAAAGACAAGTCCCGCCACCAAAACATCCCGAGTCCCTGATTCTTCACCACAAGGTCATTCTCTCCCTCTACGGCTCATTTAAGTATGTTTAAAAGGTATTTAATCACATGAGCCTGGCTATTCTTTGGTCTAGTTGTTCATTTACCAATGTATGACTTTAAAACTTTTGCTTCAAATTTTACGCCCCCTTTTGATTTAAAAAGGTAAAGTGGCAGCCATTAAAGATTATTAAAAACTAAAACTCATAGCTTTGAAGTCTGCTTAGTTGTCATTTACTGCCTATGTTATTTTTCGTTTGGGGTTGCAGAAGGGACTCTTCATTTTCCTATATAAATTAAGAAGTATTAAATGCTTCCAGACTACGCATTTTATTTAATGTAAAGTTAAAATGACAACAGTACCAATATACAGTAAACTACTATTCAAATATTAATGGATAATTACTAACAAGAAATGCACAATCTATTCATGGCTCTTCTTGAATTAAGGATTAGGTGAATTCAGGGATGATAAAGTTCCCTCTAGTGGTTAGTCATTCAGAAACTACTCATGCAAAGGATATTTTCTTTGCCTTGACATAACCTAGCAGCAACCCCTACAGCTTTAAAAATTGGGTTACAATTATAGGATACATGTAGTACTTGGTAATGAGTCATGGAAGTTATTCTCTTTCATCCTTAAAGTATTAAACAGTGAATCAGACTGTTCTAAAACCCCAATCCCAATGTTAAAAAATAGAGTAAAATAATATAAATGGAATAATTAAGATCCCAAATTAACATTACAAACAGCAACACATACACAATTTTAACTGAGGAAGGAAAAAGCTTTAGCTTCCAAAACTTGAGTACAAGACTTTTTTTGTTCCTTCTGCAGCTATATAATGTAGTCTGCTACGTAAAGTCTTTAACTAGTGCCTTCAGTCCAACGCAGTACGACCACTTTTATAGTTACTTCCAAGACTTCACCATTACAGAATTTGCTATCATGTGTAACACTAACAGGATTCAAATTAAAGAAATTAATGAGCTATTTTTTCCCCCACTCTGCTCTTATTACCTTCTATTTTTTCTTGCAGTACATCTTCTGAAAAGTCAGATGCCAATGCAGCTAGTTTACTCAAGCCAAGAAGTGTTTTCTTCTTTGCAAAATACCGGGTTTCCGTATTTGCCAAAGTCTGTAGGGTTTTGTGGGCCTGAAGTGAAGACGACACAGAAAACATTAAAATAAACTAAATCCTCATGGTTATTTATTTTTAATTATATTTTATAGGTTATAATACTCCTATTGTAAGGCTTGGAATTACAGTTTTGCTTTGGATTGCTTAGGAAGAAAAATCACATGTCTGTTCCTACATCAGGATATGTGGTACCTAGCAATTTAATGTGTGCTGGTCAAAAAAAGAGCATCTCATGAGCAATGATGAACCACTACTGTATCCAATAAGCTTTTTGGACTTTGTTTTTCTTAAAATTCACTAATCAACATGTACCAATGGAAGAAGAACGATTTTAAGGAAGAGTTTGATCCCAGAGCCTGATGAAGGGACTTGGATCCTGAAAGCTTGCAGAAAAGGACAATTTTCTTGTGATTTTCCAGTTGGTCTGATAAAAGGTATCATTTTAGAACCAAGAGTTCTAGTTTTTTTATATGTAGAATGAGGCACTTATTACCTACAGAATGCATACTTTGTAAGGAACTGAACTGTATGTACAACCCTGAGCTAATGAGTTAAATGCCTATTTATCTGGCGTGCCAGATATGGCAAACAGTTAAATTAATTTTTGTAATTAATATATATTCTCAAGAGATTCACTTCTACTCTGAGTTCCCAGTTCTTTTCATCATACTTTGAAAAACAAAGCCCCAGTCTCTGTGAATACAGGATCACTTGAGAAAACAAGAGTGGCTGAAATTAAACTACTAGCAACCTTTACCAACTGGATACATCTTGTATGCAAGTAGACAAGATTTTCAAGTTATTCAATCTGTATGGTCACTGAAATAACATATCCTACCAAACAGGCTTCTTGTTATTTCACATGTATGCATCTGAACTGAAATTAATAGTTTTTAATAGCTGGGGAATCACCAACACCATAAGGAATTCTTTTCAGACACTGGATGGAGGGAAGTAGGTCTATGAAATCCAAGAGAAGAGGCAGATAAAAACAAGAACAGTAGAGGCAGGGAGAGGATAATTAGGTAGTGGTGACAAGGGAAAAATTTCAGAGATCCCCAGAGATACCAAATGATTTATAACAGATCCCAATTTCAACATCTATATACATATTGCTCGTGCTCACGTTTAAAAGATAACTTGAAAATGATTTAAAAACTGGACCAGCTATTTGCCTTTTGTAACGTACAAAAATGGTGACGTTTCCTTGGTTTTTTATTGAAGGACTTGAGAAAAATCAGAGATGCTTACTGTAAACTCCTATCTTAACTTACATGGTGAATTTAATTAAAGGTTCCTTGATCCAAAATATCGATCAATGATGATAAAGAGCCATGACTGGTATACCCTTGTGCATGTGTATACAACAAAACAGTCAAACTAAAAGTTTCCTAACAAATATAAACAGTTAATTTTGTACTAGGAAATCCTACCTTTTCCAAATCCTGGCTATTTATTTCATGTAACCAGCTAAGATGTTCATGAGCTTGCAGAAAACTGGCCAGTTGTCCATGCTGAGCAACAGGCTGAGATAACAGCTTTCCTCGCTTTCCTTTTTCTAAGTACCACCGGAACAGGAAGTCTGAAAAATTCTGAAGATGACAGTGGTATGAACACTTTTTTTAAATTGTTGTCAGTTTGCAACCATCCTGTCTTGTTTAAAGGAGAAATGATGTAGGATTCAAAATGGACTAGAACACAAAATACCTGCTAAACAAAACCAAAAGAAATCAAGTATTAAGATATTGATGAAAAAGCTCCTGTTCCGATAAAAAAAAAAAAAAAAAAAAAAACATACAAGAGGATGTAAACTCTTCTCTTTATATTTTAAGCTATAACTTACTCATTATTTTGCTTCAAGGGGAACATACTCAGCATAAAACTTACTTGCTTTAACAGTTACACTTTTGATTCTTTTAAAAGTAACATATTCATTATATAAAAAAAAAAATAAAAATAAAAAAAATCAATCTACATTTTTATGGGCAACTAAAATAAATGCATTCATTTACCAGACCTGACTTATTCTAACAGACTTAGTAATACCCACCAATACACAAAGGACTAAACAAGGGACAGTAGCACAGGGATGGGTGGTCATCTGTAGCACAGGTGCCATGAATGGCACAGGCAGCCTCTGTGTGGCATGTGACAGATGAATGAGGGGAAAGGCAGCACAGCAGGAGATAGAGCAGGAAGCAGAAGGCAAAGCAGCAAATCAGGCAGGGTGCACAAAAAGGAATAAAAAAAAGAAAAGCAATAGAGCAGGCAGGCAGCACAGAAGAGCAGCAGACTGAGCAGGGGAAGGGGATTAGACAGGCCCTACTCTGTATCTTTTCTAATTTTACTACATCCTTTTTGAAACACAGGGACCAGAACTGCATACAGTATTCAAGACGCAGTTGCACCATGGATTTATATAATGGCATGATGATGTTTTCCGTTTTGTTCACAATTCCATTCTTAACGGTGCCCAACATTTTATTGGCTCTTTTGGTCACTGCTGCACACTGAGTTGACATTCTTAAGGAACTAGCTACCATGACTCCAAGGTCTCTTTGCTGAGTTAACAGCTAGTTTAGTACCCAGCATCTTGTATGTACCTTATAGCTGGCTAAAGCATACCTTTAAGAATGGCACTGAGTTGTAATGTAAAGATATCAGAAAATGGAAAAAACACATCCCATGGTAAATTTCAGCAGTTAATCAACCTCACTATTAAAAATGTGTGCCCATTTGTCTGGCTTTAGCTTCTAAGCACTGATTCTTACGCCTTTGTTAAATTAAGGAATCCTTTTGCTGGCGAGTCCCAAGACCCCCAAACTGCTTAGTGTTGAATGTATCACCATTTCCTCCTCCAGACAGACTCATCCCAGAAGCAGCCCAACCCGAATCAGTGATATGAAGTATTGTCTCTAGTAAGCAAGCTGAGATGTACATGCCAGCGATGACACTAGTTAATGACCCCAGGTAAGAACAATGGCCACAGGTCGGGATTCAGGGCTTCCCTACTCCATTGGCTAAGACAGTGTTCTCCGAGAAATGGATAAAAACACAAATTTAAATATGAATGGTATAAGACTGCACACAAATGCATGCATCAGACTCTGGAGCTTACCTCAACTATAAGGACAGATTATGGAAGCCCTGAGACCTTGCCACCCAGTAGTCAGTATATCTGTGCATTCTGTACTGTACATAGCTACTATTAGTAATTTTGTCTGATTACTATCCCAATAAACAAGTGCATAGTTTGGAGGAGCCAGCTTTGGCTTGTCTTCCAAAAAAAATAAAACCCTCAAAAGTGTAATGCTTTTGTCAACATTTTCTCTCTATGAATCAAATTATTTCCAGTTTAATCAAGCCCTCATCTTCTTTGTGATGAGTTAAACATCCAGTTCTTTAAGTTACTCACTGACAGGCATTTTTCTCTATCGCTCACATTTTTGAGGTTTTCCTGAACCTTCTAGTTTTTCCAACAGCTTTTTTTAAAATGCTATTACCAGAACTGGACATGGTCTGCCTGTATTGGTCTGACCAAACCTACCTTTCTGTAAGATGCCCTATAAATCTACTGAACTATAGCTTACTTAGCAAATATTTTTGAAGACAGAAGTGAATTCTTTGCTGTTTTCAATGATGGGGGGGGAAATCTCATTTTAGTGTTACTTTGTGTTTGATTAAGAAACACTGAGCTACTGTAACATTATTTATGTCAATAATAATTTGCCTGACCTGCATTTCTGCTAAAATGCTTCTTTAGAAGTGAACTGCAAGACATTTATTTCACTTTTATGTTCAAATCTGATTGACTTCCATGTTAACCATGGGCTTTCCAGTTGTGATCATCAAGAATCAATAGTTCAAGATGAGAAAATTTTCTAAACTTAACCTATTTAATAAAATCTTGTTGTATTAAGCTGGTAAGTGGCATGAAAATATTTAAATTGATAACTGCAAAGCAGCATTAGACGTCCTTCATTACTCAGGGAGAAAACTAGTATCACGTACAACTTCAGGTCTCAGTCTTACTCTCTTAACCTTGTTCTCTTTGGTATGTCAGGATCCAGAATCTGCTGAGCATGGAAGAGGTAAGGGACAGAAGGATTGGAGCAACATATGTTAATTATCTAATGCTGAATTCAAGTACGACGGTAGCCCTGCCTGTTTTAGGACTTCAGAATCAGTCACTAACTGCTGGAAGCATGACAAATGTAACAAGAGCCTAAAAGGTAAAAAAAGGAGTAAAAGGGTGTGCATTTGGAACTATGGCAAAGATCTAAAGAACGACCACCTTGTCTGAACAAATCTCCCATGCAACTGTGTAGTGTTAATCTTGGCTCCAAATTATAAGCATCTTCCTCTTGCATGAAGCACCTGTTGGTATGCATAAGCATGCTCCATGGGCAGTGAAACCAGACTATTTAGTTTGGAGGCTTGCCACAAGGGTCTAGCTTTTGACCCTCCATTAAGAATTAATATCATGTACAGTCACTGACCAGAAAATAGAAGATTATGTATTCAAAAACTTGATTTAATGATGAAATCTGAACTCAAATTGTGTATGTTACTAGGTTTTACTACTCTTTGAACAGTCACCTAACTCCCTACAATTAAAAGGATTCTAGGCTAAAGCATGTTTCCCTTTGTAATATAAAACCAGATTAAAGAATCACTTTTCTACCAAGCATTAAATAAAATTCCTGAAGACATAAGGCTTTAGAACCAACTTGCTTCATTCATGCAACAGTTAGAAAATATGAGAATTGAATGTGCATTATGCTATACAGCTGTGTCAAACATTTATAGTCTTTTGGAAGTACTCAGAAGAAAGAAAATAAGACACATAAGAACACAACAACTGCAGGTAGTAACTCAAAGGGAATTGTAGTGATCAGTTAAAAAAAACTGTTCATATCCTGGAAACCAAAAGGAAACTGAACAGAGATATTGCCTAGTAAAATAAGTTAAACCACATTTTAATATAAATGTTTCTGGTCTTCTAGATGTACTTAAACACTGTATTCTTAGAATACAGAAGAGAGGACAAAACAATCTAAGATATCTATGCCTATTAACTGGATCCTGAAAAACAACCTCCATATTTTACTGGTAATATTTTTAATGCAACTTAATATACGACTGTCTGAATAAACTTTACCTGATCAGCAAACTGGGTCATATAACGTTGTAGTCTGGCTTGGTTATCAGTCTGCTCACACATTTGTACCAAGATATCAAAGTCACAGTATTTCTCTGCTAAAGCAGCTGCCAACTGGTACTGTCCCAGGGAAACTAGGGAACATAGGCAAGAAATAAGTTAAAATCAAACATGTTCATTTTTGTTCCCTGCAAAAGGATGAGTAATGGCATAGATCATAAAAGTGATAGGCTATTCAAATCTCAAAAAACAAAAATCACATTGGTATATAAAAGAGGCATCTGTATGCTTCCAAGCAATTGCTTATATAAATACAATACATCACATAATAAATTCACAAATTATTTCAAAGACAAAGTCATTCAGCTCCCTTTTAGAACCAGCGCACAATTCCTATTTGTGCCTTTTGGGTGGGAGGGCGGGAATGTTGCCTTAATAAATACAGTTTATACTCAGGCACCATAAATGAGAAAGCTGGAGGCTAAGACATGTTAATGAGCAAAAAGTTATAAGGATTATAATAGGCATATTCAAGAACTATTAACCATACTCTTGGCCTAATTATTTCCATTTTGATTCAGTTAAAACAAGAAAAATATACAGGTGATTCAAACACCTTCAAATACTGCCAGTAAATTAAAACATTAAACTGAATACAGTTACAGAACTTTTAACTTTGTTTACCAGCTACCAGAATATATGTATTTTAGCATTAAAAAAAAAAAAGACCTCTAAAACAATTTTATGTACTTAAAGCTTTTCAAAGACTTCCTTAATGACAATTTAAAAAAAACCAAAACAATAAAAAAGTCTTTAATTATGTTTGTTTAAGCCTCAAAACATTCAGATTTGTAAGATTTACCAAGTATTGCACTTCTCTCTTATCCTTTATACAAGAGCAATTATATTAAGATTACTCAATCCAGGACACTTTGGCCACATCAAAACAAGTCTTACCTTTGATCATTAAAACCCCCCCCCACATACAATTAACATTGTATATTTTATATTTCTGTGGCTAGGTAAACAATATACAGCTGTACAGACTTCAAACAGATTTATACAAGGTGGCAAAGACCAACATAGAAAGACATTTGAAAATTGTTTTCCATTCTATGCTGCCACAATTTAAGTTCACAGAATCATGGAATTACAAAAGACCCAAGATCATCTAGTCCAGGCTTGTCCAACATGTGGCCCGCCAAGGCATTTTCTGTGGCCCATGGTGCTGTGACAGGAAACGGAAGTAAACACGGTTTACTTTCATTCCCACCCCTTGTCTCTCCCCCAGCCCCTCAGCAGCTTGACGCTGCTGACACAGTGCGTGTGGGAAGAGGAGTGCAGACCCAGCCTGACTCCTTCTGTCCACAGCACCGCATGTGGAAGCCATCGCTTCCTGGCCCGAGCGACTCGCCACTCCCCGCCTGCAGGCGAGAGGCAGAGCGGCTTCGCCGCCGAGCCCTGGGTCACTGGCGGAGGCAGAGTGGAACAGGGAGGTGCCTCCCCCTGCTGGGCTGTTGGTATCGGCTGCACCGCGCAGGGCGGCCCTGGGCTCGGGCAGAGCCTGCGCCCGCTGCGCACCGAGGTACCGAGATACTTCAATTAAAGGTCTGTCTAATTAGTACTGAGCAGAGCGGGAACGTCACCCCCAATGCACTGAATACACTATTATTATTAGTGCTACAGCTCAAAACTGCATTTGTCTTTTTTGAGACTGCATGATATTGCTGACTCTGGTTGCATTGGTGATCCACCAATAACTCCAGAACCTTCTCAGAAGTGCTACTACTATCTAATTATCCACCATCCTATAATATGCGTGCTTGGTTTTGTTTTTTTTTGCCCATGTGTAGCATTTTACATTTGTCTTAATTGAATTTTATCTTGGAACCAAGTTGTGTTGACTTAAAATAAACATGCTGAATTTAGAAAGCAGGATTTTGCCTGGTACATATTCTTAGATCATTAAAGAAATGGGGAATACATGCTGCAGTCTATTTATATTGCCAAATCCTCATTAATTGTGAAAATACAATCCAACAACTAATCTCTTGAACAGAAGTGCACATGGAAAAATAGTAAACAATGTATGCAACTGCAGTTGCATCTTTAATACTGTATAATAATTTTTCCTCTTTATCTAATTGTTTGTATTTAAAATTTCTCTGCATCACTTCCTAGCTGAATGGTGAAGCCTTAACATTACAAAGAAGAGAGAGCGGCACTTACGAAGAGGAGACAAGAGTTCTGATCTTTTCTGTACATATTCCATTTCCAGACTGCTGTACCTCTCTTGATCAGCAGGTCGATCCACAGATTTAAGCTGAGAGACATAGCCATCAAAAAAGCAATCTAACAGTGCCACCAACTGTTCAGTCACAATGCTACGGAGGTTACTGTCCACCTGAGGATACACCACCTTTAGAATTATTCCATGTTGACGTACTATAGCTGTTCGTGTGCCAGCGGGACCACTAGAAGCTTGGAAGAAACAAAAAACAACACACTTTTAAAAACAGATCTCTTTTATCGAGAAACCAGAAACTTGTATAAAAAATAAAAGTTTAACTCAGAAATGTTTTATTAAATTTCAAGATCAAAATGCTGCTGCTGAAGAACTACATCTGTTCTTTTCTTAACTACTACTAGCATTACTAATTGTACTCCATGAAAACATCCAAAAATTAAAGTACTGATTATCACAACGTGTGGGATGGCTGTACAGCTGAACTGTTTAATATTAGGGATGGCTTATACGCATCTGGGAAAGACTATACATTGTGAAAAAGGGACTTGCGTGCCTCTCTCTATGGTGTTCTGCTTCCATATTAGTCTGAAACTCAGAGAAAACAATAGGAGAAATTCTTGTGACTGGTAAGAGCTAAGAGTGCCCTCGGCCAATGAGAAGTACTGCCCAGGGGAAAAATAAAAATAAAAAAGTCAGATTTTGCTCTGGGAATGCACAAGTACACATTTCTCCAGGTCTTGCAGAAAAGGGCTGACAGAAACATACCAAAACTTCACCTGGATGCTGTTTTTCACTCTTTTTCATTCAGTGTACGACATGACTGAACATGTGAATTCCTATAACAATGTTAAGATCCCAAACAAAACAAAGATGGAAGAGAGAAGTGAATGGAAAGGTATTCCTCTTTCCTAGGATCCCTGCACAGAAACAGAGGGGGCAGTGGGGAAAAGGAGGCAAAAGTATTCACTTGTTAAGAGACAGTAAAGGAGTGTCTCCCTAGGGCCCTTCTTTGGAGTTAGGGAAAATAATAAATGTAGGGGTGGCACACCAACTCCAGAGCCATCCATTAGGCCTGGAGAAACAGCACGAGAGTCAGGACTGGAGGAATTTCCAGACTACTCCAGGGGAGAATCAAAAGCTGTAGGACCCTTTGGTTTGCTCATTAGCTCAAGATCCTTTCATAACCGGAAAGAAAGGGAATGAAGAGTCTTTGTTCTTCCAAACACATCTACAAAGCAGGATTGCACTGGAAGTCTAGTACAGATGGGAAAGGGGGTTCAGAAGCTGCTGCTGGAAAAAGCAAGAATTTGGTCATGCAACAGGGATCTGGAGGTGGAAAGTTTATCTGAAGCCATGTTTGATGCCCGTGTCACACCAGCATGATATACATGCACACAGTGAGGGAGAAGGACAAACAGAGAAAATACAGAAGGAAAGCAAAATTATAACAAGCTACAGAAGTACTCTGGATACAAACATAAAAGCTCAATATGTCAGTGCCTGGCAAGAAAACTAATGAAATTAGTTATTTCTTTAAAGTGTTTCCATTCTTTCCCTTATACTTACTTTTTACCATTAATTATAAACCTTCCAATATAAAGAGGTTAAGAATTTAGAGGCTAAGAGTGATGGCATACATATACTGTAAAGGAAGGGGATCAAACATACAGTCTACAGACTGGGTCCAGCCCCTGGTGCTGTCCTGTTGACCCACATGTTGCGCTGGACCATCCCTGTGCTGCTTACTGGGACTGGGTCCTGAACTACGCCATCTATAGCGCTTGCTCAGGCTAGAGTTGCAGACTGTCCTGGGCAGGTGCTGCATAGACCAGGTATGTCGGTAGGGAGTACAAGGGACTGCTCTGGTCTTGGGGGTGGGGGGGGGCAGATGATTTTGATACTCCTGCTGTAAAGGAAAACTTGTTCTGACAAGTTTCTACAGTAGAGTTCCTTCAAACAGCAAAGTACACATTCTTATCATAAAAAGCAAGGGGGAGAGGGGGAAGAAGACTGTCAGTTTTACTCAGTGGCAGAGGTTCACATACTTATTTTAAGAGTAACATTTTGTGTCATTGCATATAGTTGCATGAAGACAACCAAATTTTACATGTAAGTTACACACAGAAAACCAAACCTTTTTCAACTACAAGCCTGACTTATTCATACCAAAACTAGTTCTTCCTCCCAACTTTTACAACTTGTTTTGTAGCCAGATTCTCAGTCTCCATTGTAAGAGGTTTAAAGAACTATCATCGGTAGTGCAGAAATCAAATCTTCCTCAACAAACTAAAGCAGCAACAAACTACTATTTATGCTAATATAACTTTGTAAGCATCGTTCAGTGTAATATTTGCAGTTAGAACTAAAACAAAGACTTTAGAGGATAACGGTCAAGTACTCTGAAACACATGAACATTACTATTTTTGTATTCTCACCTGTCCATGGAACATATTCAGGTTCTCCTTCTGGGAGTGCTCCCGTTTTATATACAGAGGCTTGAGAATGGCGATACTGGCTGGCAGCGTGTAGCATATCCTGCGTAATGTTAAAGGAACACACCTTAAAATCTTGTCAATTTTAGAAACTGCTTAAGTGACAAAGTAATTCTTCAAGAATTTCTCTGAGTTTTATTTTTTTCCCCATCCTCACTTCTGTGCACAACCTAATCTGGAGGCAGGAGCGAACACTCGGGCCTAGCAAGGTGCATAAATGTGCAAGTGCTGCAGGACTAAGCTTTCTATGCTCACTTGCTATCAATAATTTCTTTGCCATCCCACTACTTGCCCAATTCTTTTAAAGACGGACTCGGAAAAGTCATCACATGCTCCCAAAATTGGACCAGCCTTTTGTACCTAAGAATTTGCTTCTACATATCTGCTATATACCCATGCCAGTTAGAAAATGTTAAAAAAGATTTATCCAGCATAAAGTTTCCAAGAACAGAGAGGGAAAATGAGAATATCAAACAAACTGATATTAAAACTGTTTGATAATATCAAACAGAGGGTGATATTCCCTGACCAGAGGCCCACAGAACAGGGGGAAGGTAACAGGCTACATGAAATCAGCCCAGAACAAGAGACGGATCTTCTACAACACTTGGACATTTTCTGCTGGGCCTGATGACCTGCACCCAAGAGTCCTGGCCAAGCTGTTTGAAGAGTCGTGGAACTTGGGAGTGGAAGAGGGCCAATGTGGTGCCCATCTTTAAGAAAGGGAAGAGGGGTGACCCCGCAAACTACAGACTGGTCAGTCTGACTCCGGTCCTGGGTAAAAATATTTGAAAAGTTGGTTAAGGAGGCCATCAAATACAATCTGGTGACAGATGGCGTGCTAAAAAACAACCAGCATAGCTTTGTTGAGGGTAGATAATGCCTGAGAAAACTTGTGTCCTTCTACAACTAGGTAACTAGCCATCTGGACAAGGGATACAAGGTTGACATCATCTACTTAGACTTCACTAAAGCCTTTGATTTGGTTTCCCACTGGATTCTAACAAACTGGAGAGTACTGGGCTTGATAAGTGGCTTAGAAGCCGCTCCCAGAAAGTGGTGATTGACCTCATCCTGGAGAGCCATCTCCAGTAGTGTTTCCTAGGGATCAGTACTTGGGCCCATGCTATTCAATATATTCATTAACTTGCATGATGGGGCAGAAAGCACAATGATTAAGTTCGCAGATGGTACCAAGCTGTGGGGAAATGCGGGCACACCAGAGGATAGGGCAAATATCCAGGATGACTTTGACAGACTGGACTTATGGATGGAATGAAATCAGATGAGGTTTAACAAGAAGTGCAAGGTCCTTCACCTGAGTAGGAAGAACTCCCACTACAAATATGCAATGGGTGGTGGGCCAATGGCTGGCACAGCATCTGAACGAGACCTGGGGGTCACAGTCAACTGGAAGATGAATATGAGCCAGTGTGATGAGGCTGCCAAAAGGGCAAATAAAACTCTGGCATGCATCAGCTGCTGTGTGGCCAGCGGATCCAGAGAGGTACTCCTCCCTCTCTATTCAGCATTGGTGAGTACTCAGCTGGAGCACTGTGCCCAATTCTGGGCACCGCACTTCAGAAAGGATGTGGATAAGTTCAAGAGTGTACAAAGAAGGGCCACCTGTTTGGTTAAGGGCATGGAAGGTAGGCCCTATGAGGAGAGATTCTGGGAACTGTGCTTGTTCAGCCTAAGAGAAGGCTGAAGGGTGACTTGATAGCTACCTACAAGTACATCAGGAGTAATAGGACAGTAACTATTCAGGAGGGCACTGCAAGGATGATGACCAATGGGCATAAACTAATATAGGGTAAATTCAGGTTGGAAACAAAGAAACATTCTTCTCTATAAGGGTCACTAGAATCTGGAACACACTCCCAGCAGGGGTGGTGCAGTCACCCTCCTTGGAGGTGTTCAAGATGAGACTGAACAGGCACCCTGTCAAGTTCATCTGAGCCCAATAACTTCCTGCTTATGGCAAGGGACTGGACTTGATGATCTGACAGGTCCCTTCCAGTTCTATGTTTCTACGAATAACTCCATGCAAAGCAGTCAAGGCCTGATACTGATATTACAATAGCATGGGCTGGATCAAAAAATAAACAAAGCTGTTTTGGGTGTTTTCCCTGTTTTGCCACAAGGTCAAGTTCAAAAAACATATTATCCCTCAAGAGAAGAGAGATTATTAACTACTACATAAGGCATACAGAGCACAAAAGGCATCAGGTGATCGTTGCATTTTTCCCTGTAGTTTACAAACCTTGCTGTGTTTGGATTCTAAAAGAATGAAAAGGCACCTGATTCTTGCTCAAATCTGTGTATTGTTTCATATTAATTACTAGGCAAAAGAAGAAACTACTTAGCGCGTCTCTGAGAACTGATTACCAAATAAAGCCACAGCCAACCATATATCCAATGGAGTTCAAAGCCACTAACACATCTGGGTCTTGGAGGAAATGCAAAATATTCTTGTTATAAGTACATGAAACTGTCCAGTTATTTTAGTAGCAGCTGTACTCAATTAACAATTAAGAGCTATGACATTTCTTGGCTGAACCCAAGGCATGGAACTCAGCTTTCCAATATTTGGCACAGCTGAAGCGAAAAGCATTGCTAAAGCAGTCCAATTTATAGGACTTTGTTTGGCTTTCTTAACTACTACACCTTAACGTACAGCTTAAAGGTTCTTTCTTAGCACTGAGGTGAGTTAACCCTGAAAAAATTAACATTTAGACATTATGGGGTTCTCTCACTTCTACGTTCTTCATGAAACAATTCTGTATTCTTGTCAACTTTCCAGTTACTAATAGACTTAGTATCCTAGAAAATTAGGGTTGGAAGGGACCTCAGGAGGTCATCTAGTCCAACATCCTGCTCAAAGCAGGACCATCCTAAACTTATCATCCCAGCCAAGCCTTTGTCTAGCCAGGTCTTAAAAACTTCCAAGGATGGAGTTTTCACCACGTCTCTGGGGAACCTGTTCTAATGCTTTACTAATTCCCTAGTGAGAAAGTTCTTCTTAATATGCAGCCTAAATTTCCCTTGCTGCAACCCGAGACCATTGCTCCTTGTTCTGTCATTTGTCACCACTGAGAACAGTCTAACTCTATCCTCTTTCTGACCACCCTTCATGTAGTGGAAGGCTGTTATTAAATCCCCTCAGTCCTCTCTTCTCCAGACTAAATAAGCCCAGTTCCCTCAGCCTCTTAGAAGTCATATGCTCCAGCCCCCTCACCATTTTTGATGCCCTCTGCTGGACTCTCTCCAATTTGTCCACATCCTTTTTATAGTGGGGAGCCCAAAACCAGCCATGGTACTCCAGATGTGGCCTCATCAGTACCGAATAGAGACAAATAGTCACTTCCCTTGATCTGCTAGCAACGGTCCTACTCATGCAGCCCAGTATGCCAGTAGCCTTCTTCACAATGAGGGTATGCTATTAGCTTATTCAACTTATTGTCCCCCTAGGTCATTTTTTGCAGGAGTTGCTGCTTAGCCAGTCAGTCCCAAGCCTGCACCGGTGCATGGGATTGTTCCATCCTAAGTGCAGGACTTTGCATTTGTCCTTATTGAACTTCATGAGATTTCTTTTGGTCCAATCCTTCAATTTGTCTAGGTCTCTCTGAATTCTAGCCCTACCCTCTAGTGTGTCTACTACTCCCTGCAACTTGGTACTATACACAAACTTACTTAGGGTACACTCCATTCCATCTTTTAGATTGCTGATGAAGATACTGAACAAAACTGGCCCCAGAACTGACCCCTAGGGCACTCCACTTGATCCTGGCTGCTAACTAGACATCAAGCCATTGATTACTACCTTTTGAACCCAATGATCCAATCAGTTTTCTATCCACTGTATAGTCCATTCATCCTAAACCAGACTTCCTTTCCTTGCTTGCTTGCATGAATGTTGTGGGAGACCATATCAAAAGCCTTGCTTAAGTCAAGGTATATCAACATCCAACACTGTCCCTGCATTCACAGAGCCAGTCATCTAGCTTGGTCAGGCATAACTCACCCTTGGTGAATCCATGTTGACTGTTCCTAATCACCTCCTACTCCAAGTGTTTAGAAATGGATTCCTTGAGGACCTGCTCCATGATTTTTCTAGGAACTGAGATGAGGCTGACTGGACTGCAGTTCTCTGGACCCTCCTTCTTCCCTTTGTACTATATTTGTCCTTTTCCAGTTGTCCAGGACCTCTTCCAATTGCCGTAAGTTTTCAGAGATAATGGCCAGCGGCTCTGCAATCACAGCTGCCAACTCCCTCAGCACTCTTACTTGCATTGCACCCAGGCCCACAGACTTGTACATGTACTTCTTTTCTAAAGAGTCCCTAACCTGTTCTTACACCACTGTTGGCTGCTCACCTTCTCCCCAAACTGCAGCCAGGTGCAGTAGTCTGGGAGCTGACCTTGCCTGTGAAGACTGAGGTAAAAAAGGCATCAAGTACTTCAGCCTTTTCCACATCGCCTGTCACTAAGTTGTCTCCACCATTCAGTAAGGGACCCACATTTTCCCTTATCTTCCTGTTGCTGACCTCAGTTTGCTGAACTTGTCTGGTTTCCCACCTACTAAGCCCAATATTTTATTTAATACAGATATGATACCTTTATTATGCTGTTCACGTTGACAACTATCTGGGCCCACTCAACTGATTCAATTGGTGTAGCCTTCAAGATTTGTTCTTCCTGTTCTAGTAAGCATTCAAAGATTGTGTTTATCTGGGATACCTAAAAGAAAAAAAACACCTGCACTAAGCACAAATCTATCAATCAACAAATAGCAGCCACATGAAAATATTATTACAGTCTTAATTAATAGCCCACTAGCATAGAATATACAAAACATTTAAACTGGTTATTTTCATTATCCATAATTTCAGACAATTTTTTCAGAAGAAAAACACAATCTCACATGTGGACATACACTAATCTAACTCTACGTACTGTTGACTTCAGGACTGTTCAACTGCTGGGCTTCTTCAACCTTCTTCTAAAACTTCTGGTAGTGAACTCCATCAGAGAGGCAATACTGGATTATGCAGACCACTGTTATATTCAGGTACCTCCTCCCTCCTGATAATGTTATACTGACCTCCGTAGGTGCGTCAGTCACTAGCTCTTCATACTCTGTATATAATTTATCTTTAGTTTTTTCCTGTACACTAATATGATGAAAGATCAGTGCAAAATGACACTGAACTTTGCAACTGAAATGTACCACAACTGAGGCTGTAAACAGATGTTGTATTTTACCTAAAAGAAAGCCTTTTGTGCTGGGATCCTACAGAGGCTCCTACATATTGTCATGTTTCAAGTACCTATGCCGTATACAAGCATGTTAGATAAAATGTGTTAACAGCCATCCCCTCCTGCCCCCCACACCCTCCTCTGTCCTCTTCTAAGGTAAGTTACGGCTCATCTCGCTTAGGCTTCATATAGGCATTCAGTTTCTCCTGGGAGAGTCGCTGCTATCCCAGGAGAAACTACCAATCTAAGAATATTCAGGCTTTTTCTCTCAGAGTAAATATGACCACTCCAGGAGAAAAGTAACCTGGTAACAACCAGCCTTCAAGTCACTCCCAGGGCAGAGCTAATGTCTGTAATATGCTGTAGCTTTTCTCAGAAAAGATTTCAGTTCTCCAGCATCCCCCACCTCCCAAGGGAGGCAGCATGTTGCTTGCTCCACTGCTCCAGCAGAGAGCAGAATATACACCCCTTCTCATTTTCCCACATTGTGCTGCAGGGAAACACAAGCTGACCACTGGCAATCAGGGTCTGCCCATCAGGGCTGCCCTATGCACTACTGTCATCTGCTGCCAAGCAAACTAAGGGGCCTTACAGAGCAAGCTGAAACATTTGCCCTTGGCTGCACAGTGTCAGCATTGCAACCTTTCCACTCTTTAGGGACTTGGCATTCAAATCTCTGTACATATGGCTCTGGGTAAGCTTTTCTACCAGGAAAACAAACATGGGAGAATTCTCCTAGGCTATTTGAATATGTATATGCAGACTTAATTTCTGTTCATTCCAGGAACAATCCTGTCAGGCTGTGCATTCTCTTTGGCCACCTACTGGCAGAGGAACAAGGCAGCTTGGAAGGGCTACACACGTAATGGGTTTTGCAGCTGCTGTCTGCATGCGAGTCAAAAGCTGGGACAATAAAAACCACTTCAGATGAGACTTCTGTTTACAGTCAGAATGTCTGCCTTAAATTGAAACTAATAATCCAAAATGTTTACTTTACAACTGTAACTGATCACCTGGACTACAAATAAATGCCTTACATGAGGAGTCCCAGCCATCCTGGGTTTTGATTCAGATCAAAATACAAGTGGCAGAGGAACATATTTAGTCTGTTTTGATCACCAAGAAATCATTAATGTCCTTCAGCTCACCCATTAACATGATAATCCCAGCAAACAATTGTCTGGTAAGTAGGAAAATATGCTGGTCTTTTCTACCTTTCTGCAGCTGATCTGTTCAAGATTATAATTCTAATTTAACTATATGATGTCAGTCAAAAATTTACATTTTAGTTGCAAAATTAGGAAAAAAACATCATAAAAATCTTCCCTTAAGAGAGGAAACGTGGAAGGTTAAAATTTATTTCTGAAAGAGAAAAAATCTTTACAATCCAGGGATTTATGAGGAAAAAAAAAGGTCCCAGTTAATTAAGTGTACTTTGTCTTACCTCTCTGAAGAAAACATCAGCAGGAGTAAGGCTCTGTGGAATGTCACAATCTCTTTTATTTAGAGCAATCAATATGGCAGCATTCACAAGATCTGGCAGCCTGGAGTGATGGTTCTTGAGAACAATGGCTGCTGCTAACTTTTCTGCATGTTCACAGAGCAAGCGTCGAGTTGCTGCTGGCTTTCCTCTCACTGGAAAACTCCCCAGCTGCTCAAATAAGCCAACCTTGGAGGGAGGGAGGGAGAGAAAACATTTTATAGAATGTTCAAAAAAGTTAGACATAACAGCAATATTTGTGTCAATAGCATTCTAAGACTTTACCTGATGAAGGAAGTCAATGAAGAAGGAATGGGCTTTTGTTTTATCCTCCAGCTGATGAAGGAGAATAAGAGATGTGTTGCTGAAACCAGCTGCTTCTGAAAGGGTACAGGTTAAGAGCTCTTTTAAAGATCTTGTTCTGAATTTTAAATCTTAAGGTTTTGCAGCTTCTCTCTCTCTCCAATTATTACAAACAAGAACATCCCTTTGACAAATAGCTTATTAGGTATCATCCAAACCAATACATAGGACATAACTTTTTTGGACACTTCAGACTATTTTGATTGAGTCTTAAGAGTGAAAAAAAGAAGCTATTTTTAATACAAACAAAAAAACCCATGAAAAAATACAGAATTAAAATATCTGCCAGCCTCCTGATCACCGTCTTTTTAACCTGAAAAAACTCTTTACAACAGAATCTTCCCATTAATCTGTAAAGTACCTAACACAATGGAGCCCTTACTTTTATTGTGACCTTTGAACACTGCCATAACATAACTAATACTTTTAAAAGAAAGATAATATTTTCTGGCTTATGAGTTCCTTACGAAGTTTGGAACTTTTAAAATCTTTTCACTTTTTACCATAGTGAACTTGCAGTGAAGATGAGTATTTATTAGAAACGTGTTTAACACACTTCTTAAAACCTAATCTACCTCCATCATACTGTACAAATTACAAACATTATGAATATCCTGGCTTAGTAAAGCAGAAAGAAATTGGTCCTTCCCCTGAAGGAGAAATCTGGCCCCAGAGGTGGCTATGTAATGCTGTTTTAAGTCTTACACATTTGTACATCCTCACTTCTGTTGCATTGGCTTGAGACTCAGGGGCTTGATAACCTTTCTACACAAAGGAGTCAGGACCTCTATGGAATCAGTGAATGCAGTAGAGGTTCTCAGGAATATCTCTGTGTTTGACAAACCACTGGGGCTCTACCATACGCCTACATACTTCCTCATAACTGTCACAACTTCTGACTGCACTCGATAATAGACTACCAAGATGTGAATCTCCAGAACAGCTGTATTTGCAGTTTCCCTTTTTGGTGACATGGACAAGTTAGTATTTCTACTTTTAAAGTTTTTCTTATTATTTTAATATACTTTTAATCTATCAATCAGTCTTTGCACTAACAGAAAAGTATTGCAGAATACACTTCACGATAAAATGAATGAAGATTCAGAATACATTATAAATATTTGTATTAGGGATTTCATAGTGGCTAACAGGCTACCAGACAGAAAAGAGCCTAAAACTAGATAATTTATTCATATATGCTACCTATAAAACTTCCATTCATGTCCCTGTTCAGCACTGGGCTTAGAGGTCTAGGGAGGACTCTGAATTCCTTTGAAATGACTGGTAGTTTCTGAGAAAGTATGATTTGGTTCAGAAAGTTACCCAAATTCCTCTAGTAAGAACTGAGAAGGCAAGACCTTTGTATAAAGCTCCTTCTTCCAAAACAGCTAGGATAACAATACAAAGATAAACAGCAGCACTAAAAAGAGATGAAGAAACTAGTCAGGGTAGAGACTGCCAGGTAAAATACAAAGTACTCAATGGAAAATTTTTTTAATTCCCTTGAAATTCTACTTCAGAAAGTAGGGGTGAAAGTGAAGAGAGTAGAAGGCAGTGAATAAGTAGTGTGTGGGTGCTGGTGATTATGTAGGCAGGGACGAGGAAGGGGAATCAAGAGGATAACTAGTAGAGAAAGAGCTATCAAACAACTTTCAGCCAAATTACGTAGATGTAAGCAACACATAGGCCTGCACTCCATGAAGTAAAGATCACAGAATCACAGAAGTCGGGTCGGAAGGGACCTTGTAGATCTTCAAGTCCGACCCCCTGCCTGCGCAGGAGAAAACTGGGCTCAAATGATCCCAGCTAGGCAGGCATCAAGCCTCCTCTTAAAGACCCCCAAGGTAGGAGCCAGCACCACTTCCCTTGGAAGTTGGTTGCAGATCCTAGCCGCCCTGACTGTGAAGTAGTTCTTACAGATGTCAAGATGATCTGCTTTATCTTGGACTTCACTACACAAAACCCCACATAAATTTATCCTCACCTTCAGGTACAGATTCAGCCCATCTTGGGTCAGAAGCAGGGTAGTCATCTACCAAGTCCACACTGATTTGAGTCACTGCTCTATCCAGTTCAGCATCACGATCCCGGTCTGCATTGGGTGGGAAAAGCTCAACTACCATGCTTTGGGCATTGATTATGTCTTTTCTGAAAGAAACAACGAATGCAGGATGTGAACTAAATGAAATCATAAAGTAGAGAAAAAAAAGTTTAAAAAGTTTTTATAACCTTTTTTGTGAAATTCTGTTGGTATCCACCATTATACCTGCCCGTCTTTCATTTAATTATTTGAAACACTTCATACTACCCTCCCTGGCCAAGCAGGAAGCGGTAGACGGATACAGTCACTTCTACTTAAAAACCTTCAGGTTTAGCAGTGTGCGCTGAAGGCTTCTCTAGCAGACAAACTAGAAGTAGCATTCAGCACATAAATTCTCATGTTAATGGGGGAAAGTATGAGCTGAATGTTCCTTTTAGTTTGAAACCTACTATTCAATATAGAGTCCTGACTAGATTACACGCAGATGACTTGCATAATTGCTTTTTATCCTGTTGTTAGTTTTGTAAGAGCAGCAGAGATAGGCAGTTGTTCTAGGACTCTGTACAGTCCTTTGATCAATTCTCTGGTCAGCTGGGGAAACATCAAGCAGCACAAGAACATATATGCTATCTAGGATAAAAATCTGTTTGAAATGCTGCAATGAAAAGCAATCTATTAACCATAAATGGCACAATTTTAATTTACTACTTTAAAAATGTAAACAAATCAAACTTTCTGATCCAGAAAGATTAATATGATTCACATATAGAGTTTCTAATGTTAGTTTCCAAAGTTAGTTTATTGAAGCTTGCAAAATTAAAATGTAATTTTCCCTAAGCCCTTTTTCTATATAATTCTAAGAGACTTACTCTAAGAGACTATTTTTTACACATATGCATACTTGTTTAAACTCATTTAAACACAACCTTAAATCTACAGCTCTAAGTACATTTGCACTGATTACCAAGCAAATCTACTTTGCTATCTTCATGTTTGGTTCACACCACTTTTTCTTTTATCTCCGACGGTTTTTGTCTTAAATTTAGATGACACACTTATCAAGGCAGGCATTGTTTCAAGAAGTGCTATGTATACTTATGGCACTCTTAGAAGAAGAGACAGACCTAGCACATTTAAATCAATTCCATTTTTAATGACAGAATCCCTTAATGAAAAACAAACTTGTTCTCTACTTATAGCTTGACCACGGGTGACCAACCTGCAGTACAGGTGCCACAAATGGCAGAGGCAGCCTGTGTGTGTGGCACACAAAAGATCATGGTGGAAGCAGGCAGCCTAGTGACAGGTAGGGCATGGAGCAAAAAGCAGAACCATAGATTAAGCAGGGAGCACGGGGATGAATCAGGCAAGGGAGGAGGATCAGAGTGGCACTTTGGAAGGGCAGAAGGCTTAATTTGTGGCATGCCTCCTAGAAAAGGTAGATCTAGACTGAGTTAGAGGGTGACCTCTTACATGTGTTTTGTACCTGCAGTATTGCAGAAAAGCAGCTTTCAGTAACTTAGTCTTATCCTCTTGTGCTATGATTTCTGTTCTTGCAGTTGTATCAAATGCAGGACTCTGAAACATAAAAGTAAAAATTTCCACTGAGGGACAAACAGACAAAAGAAGAAACTCATTGTGAAATTACAATAAATCTCTCTAAAGTAATAATTTAGGAATTAAGATTCCAATAGAAATGCCAACCACTAAATGGCTATGTCTTTTAAAGTAAACATAAAAAAACCACAAACAATACATTACCATAAAAGAAACAATGCTTTGACTTCAATGCAGTTTGGAAATTAACAGTTTACTTAGTTTGCCCTGAAACCTATTCTAAGCTTCATTTTTGTGTAAAATTTGTCAACATGAGATAGGGTAGAGTTTAGCACTGGGAGGCAAGAGTGTCAACAGAATTTCGAAGCAACAAAGACTTCACTCTTATGGCATGCTCTACCCACAAAAAGACAGGAGACAAAAATAATTGGTTCTGTTCACAGAAGTATAAATTGATCTAACCAAAGACGGACACAACTCACCCTCTAAGTGCTAGCAGCAAATAATCAGACAGAATGAAGTAAACATAATAAGAACCAATCCTTTCAGCATTAGCCTTCAAAGGAATTGATTCAACTCTTGTGCAATCTCTGTTTTCTCTCTAAATGTGTTTCGGACAAAAATTCTAAACTTACTGTATGAATTTTTGTTTTGATACTGATAGTATATAAGATCTTAGAAATATACACTGTGTACGTCAAATATAGATACTAAAAATGGCCTCTCTCTCGACAGGAGTTTGTTATGATAAAAGTGTATAATAAAGTACACCACTATTATATGGCATTTTTCATCCATGAATCTCAAAGACTTCACAAATAAGGTCAAAATCATTATTCCCATTTTCCAGATGAGTGGGCCAAACACAAAAGCAGTATGCTGACATCAAAAAATGCAGTCCCATGAAGACAGTGGAAGTTAACAAGCCAGGACCATGCAGATATCAAAGCCAGCTTGACTCTGGAACTTGGTGCACAACAGCCACATTTGTGTGGCACATTCTAGTCTCAAAAATCTTGATTGCCAACACAGCTAGTGAGACCAGGCACAATGCCACACTGATGTGGCTATCATCAACCAGTACATGCGGAACTAGCTCAAATATTACTATATTAGCATCTGACAATCTTTTTGGCTTGCAAGCCAAAATGACCCAGCTCAGGTCAGAAGTGGATGGGTTGGCAGGTGCTAGGATCAGGCGTCTGCTGCTTCTCCCTGTGGTGGCTGGGAGAAAGCTCCTGCAGCTGAAGGTCCCACATCTATAGGTTGGATTTGGCCCATGAGTCATTAATCACTGACTCCTGCTACATACGGAGAGCTGTCTTGTTCCATACAGGCATATTCAAAAGGGCAACATCACTTAGCAGGACAGCGCAAGAGCTAGGAAGAGAACCCACATCCTAGAAAGAGCATGCTGTTAAAATGAGTGGAGCCAGATGACGATTAAAAAAATTATATATATAAAAAATAAATTGTATTTACACACAGAGTATAACCTCACAAGTATGGATATAAAAAATCCGGAATATTGAAAATCTGGCACTTTTTAAAAGTGTACTTCATCAGGGAGTAGTAGTGGCCAGTTCCAGAGCAGCAGAAGAGGAAGCTTGCACGCAGGGGCTGCCGCTGCCATCCACCACTCCAGGACCAGCCACCTGGCTCTAGCCTCCTGCCCCTGCAGTTTCAAATATCTTGAATTTTCACATTTCTGGTAAGTGCGCAGTCCTGAGCATGCCAGATTTGAGATTATACTCTGTGTGTGTGTGTGTGTGTGTGTGTGTGTGTGTGTGTGTGTGTGTGTACACACACTTAAGATATTATATAATTAATATACTATATAATATACATACAATATATTAATTGCACACATACACACATTAATGACAAATTTTCTATTTTGCCTTAAGAGACTTTGAATTTTCAGACTAAATACCTCATTGTTTGGCCCTGCTACAGAAGATGACAGGGAATCCTCAAGGTCTTCAGGAAGCATGGAAGCATTTTCCCTAGAAAAGATAGTCACAAGCCCACTTTTTCTAGTGAAAAAGATGGGGAGTCCAGTACAGGAGCCTGCTCCTAAAATGCTATCTCCTAAGGGGAGATAAAACAAAACATTTAATAATCATATGATGTTGCATTTATTATCCTGGTCTTATTAGATAGGTATTATACGACTATTACAATATACGCTCTAATTTCCATGTTTAGGCTTTCTCCTGTCAAATTAGTTGCAATCCCACTTTTAGTCAAATCCCTTATTTTTTATGGACCAAACAAGAAGAGATGCCTGCATATACATGATTGCTGACAAAAATTACTCCTTTTAATATACCTGCAAGTTAAGCTTTATCCCTACAATGTCTGCTAGTTAGTTCTACAGATGGGGAAACTGCAAAATAATAAAAGTAAGTAGGTGATGGTCATAAAAAAAAAAAAAGAAAAGATCAGTGGCAAAAACTGAGATTAGAACTCAGGATTTCTGGACCCCTTAACCTTTTTTCATTTTTTTTGATCATGCTGGTCTCAATCTTTAATTTTGAGGAAACTGGATCAAATGAAGAAACTAAATACCAAAACACACAGTTGAATCTAAACACAGATGTGGAAACAAACAGCAAAGTTCTGTCAATAACATTTATTTATTGAGTACATACAATACTGGCTTCCAGTTAAAATATTACCTGGTGCACTGAATAGGATTTTTTCATGTGGAAAAGAAATTCTTCCAGTTCCAGTTGAGCAAGCAAAGACTTCATCTTCAGTATACATGTAGGCAGCATGGCTTAAGTAGTCTGGGACCACCAAACAGCACATCAGTTCTTCAGACTGAAAATCCCCCAGATGAATAATGCCATAAGAAATCAAATTACATTTTCTATGTAGATAGCTTAAAAATTCCTTTTTCCTTACTCTGAACATGCGTATCATTTGTGTATCAGTGGGGGCAAAAATTTTATTTACAATTTGCCCTGAATATTCAATATCTGTTTTAGGCATCTATTGAAACTTAATATTTTCACAAGAAAAGGTAGAAGACAACCAATCAACCAATTATTCCAATAGCTTTGTACTGTCCTCCCATTTTACAATCCTATCTAAAAATTGGCCTGCAGAAAAAGTGCCAGCCATATAAGGCCAGTTAAGTTAAAAACTCCAAGACCAGATGGGACAATTCAGATGGTTCAGAGAAGGTAAGTGTCTCAGGTGGCCAGAAGGGAGACAGAAACAGAGTGCAGGTCTCCATAAGTATGCACTCCCTTCCCATCTACTCAAAGTGGATTTTAGGGCTATGCAAAGTTTTGGTAGCCAATTCAATTTGGAGGAGATATGGCCCGATTCAAGGACTGAATCTCCGAAGCAAATCGGGAAACCAAAGTAAAAGGTCTGAATCAATTCATAGCATCCAAATCGATTTCGAAAAGCTTCAGAAAAGATTCAGCCGATTTGGAGATTTGGCCATAGACTAAACAGGCAACTGACAGCTGCCTTCAACTGGTAAGTCTGTTGGGGGAGCAGGGAGGAAAGGGGTCTGGCAAAGGGAGAGACTGAGGCTGGGAAAAGCTGCCCTGTGCTATGCAAGAGGGGCTCTGTCACAAGCCCCCAGAGCCCCTGATCCCTGCTGCCAGAGCTGGTGAGCATGGTTTTTTTTTTTCGGTTTTTTTAAAGTGCCAGGACTAGGCTGGGGCCAGGTGGGGCAGCCATGGGGGCTTCTCCCATGGCTCCCCCCACTCCTGAGGAGAGGCAGGTATAGCTGGAAAAGCCACCCACTGTGCCTGCGTTTCCCTGGCTGATCCAAATCACGGAATCGGCACCAAATCTTCCGTAGCCGATTCAACCGAATTGATTCAGAACAGTGAATTGAATTCAGCACCGTCAATTCAGGATAGTGAATCGAGTCACTGTACTCCGAAGCAGCCAAATCTGAATCAAATACTTTCCTAGTCGCACAGACCTAGTGGATTTCACTACAGGGTTCCTTAGCAAAATCTTAATGCAGACAGATGGATAGCACATAAGGAACAAACTAGTTGAATTCAATATCCCAACACACATTTTTTAGACTTCCTCCTTTACAAAGCTTAGGGTTTTTTTACTTGTACTTCAAATGTAAACACTTTGGGTTGAACTTTACGTGTAGGAGTTCTTACTGATCACAATTTAGTATCATCAATATTCATTTGATGACACTAAAGCTCATACAAAATATTGTTTGTTTAACATTATTTCCAAGACCATTTTAACCATAGGAATCCAATTCTCTTTATGGAAAATTAGATTTTCCCATTTACCCCAACGAATGCTCTGAAACAATGTATTTTCTCTGCTACTTAAGAAGCTCAATTTCATACCTGAAACGGTGGATTATATTGGGTGACCTCCACAACAACATCATCAGACATCTGGTAACCTTTGTCTTCTACTGTTATCAGAGTGTAGTAGATGAGGCATGGACTATCTCCAAGATGCCATGCTGCAGCCAAAATCACCAGACCCTCACTATTTATTGACAAAACAATACTTAGAAGAAGTTGGTAAACTATTTACCTTACAAACCCTCCCAACCTCAATATTCAAAAGCCATAAACATAAGGAAAACAATACATAAATAATATTTTCCAGGTATCCAATATCACTAGGAAGGTATCTGTTTTTATTTAATAGGAACTTCAACTATTCACTTTTTTAAGTAACAAACAATGTGTGGTGTTAATAGTTTTAATAGTGTTCTTACTGCCGTAACAACTTTTTCCAAAATGTAAATCCATATAAAAACAAAATTCCATATTTGGACTGTTCTTAACAACTGTGTGAATAACAGATGGGTCCATCAACTGCTAGATGCAAATACACTCACCGATTTTGCTGCAAATCCAGATACTGAATATTGACTCCTCCCTTAATGTCCTCATAGTTACTTTCAGAACCCTAAAAAAATTAATTTGTAATTACACAATTATATCAACTATCATTCTTTATTATTCAAGTTTACTGCCTCTTACCCAAATTGCATCTGTGATGTGCTCTTTAAGAATCCTGCTGATATCCCAGCTGAGAACATGACGCTCTACAGAATCATCAATCTCCCATTTGTTCAGATTAGAATTGGTCAGAGTATAAAAACTCGATCTCTCTTTGTCCCAAAAAACACTAGAAAGCTTCATTAAAAAAAACAAGCAAACAAAAACAAAAAAAGTTATAGCTTTACTGTTATGATACCACATGCCTTTCTGTACCCTATTCCAAACAAGACTCTACTTGATCCATGAGAAAAGGTCTAGATACCAAAATAATTCCAAATGAAAGTCTAATTATTTGGATTAATATAAAACAAATTGACATATTTTTGTTATGGCTATCTCCCGTCCAGTTTTTGTGGAACTTGCAGAAAACCTAAGATGACCAGAATTCTTGGTGTCCTGTTATCCAGGAGGAAATCTTTGGATTACCACTAGTTTCTCCACTAATATAAAGGCTGTCACTAGAAGTCAAGATTCTGAATTTTCATTCTGCAGGATATGCTGACATTTTAAAATTTTCCTTCGGCACAAATCTAAACAGCAGATTGAAATTTACTGAACGCAAGTGGGGTCTGTTGGTTTGAGATGTTCAGTTTCCTGCTACTTCAAGCTGATAAGAAATGGGGAAAGGATTTACTGAAGAAAGTAATTAGAATACAGAATTATAATTTTATGTATAAGGGCATAATTACAAACACTTATTTTCTGAACTTACCACAGCATCGTTGCTTGGAGATAAAATACCGAACAGAGAAGAAACCCTTCGGCCAATTCCAGAAAACATGCCTTGTCCCTGAGGCAGGACATGCTGGTGGATCTTCCCAGAACTATCTGGAATTAATCGAACTAACTGGCCCCTTGAAGAAGATAAAATAAAACTTCCTCCCTAACAAAAAAAAAATGTCTGTATTAGTCATATGAAAGCCACACTGCCATACTTCTGCAACAATTCAAGTACCGTGAAATAAAGATTTTCTGTACCAGGTCAAAATCAAAGTACAGGACTGGGAAGCTAACAATACCTCCACCCAGTTTACCTGCAGGCTGGCAGAATCACGCCATAAGAGCTTTTATCAGAAAATTAGTTAAGATGCAGGTGATTCTGAAAGACTAGGAAAAACTTTGCTTAGTTAAAAATATCAGTCCCTCAAGAGGCCATGCATATTCCATGTATATTATACAGCAAGGGTTTTCAACCTTTTTTAAGGAGTGTACTCCTTCTGGTGGGTACCCCTCCTGGACTGTACCCCCTGGATGAGTGTGGGGGGGTACCCCAGCAGGCCGGTCAATGGGTGGGGGTGTGGGTGGTACTTGGGTGGTGGCAGCAGGCAACAGCAAGCAGTGGCAGTGGCGCACTGCAGCAGCAGAAGCAGAAGCGGGGGTACTTGGGAAGCACACTGGTATGCAGTGGCATGCGGCAGCATGCTTCCCAAGTACCCCCTCTTCTCGGTGCTGCTGCTGTGTACCCCCTGGGGCCTTCCCAAGTACCTCCATGGGTACATGTACCCCCAGTTGACAGCCCCTGTTATAAAGCTTTACATAAACAGTGACGTAGTCTATCAAGTTTGGCATTTTTGTTAAACAGCTATACATATTTCTTCCAAGGCTTAACCTATCATTTTGTTAACGTATTATGTAGTACTTAACCTCTAATGAATGTTTTATTCAACATTATGTGTACACTGAATGCTCAGCTTTATAAGATAACCTCTCTACAAAAGAAATTTCAATTTCTTTGTGTGTTTGAGCATTCTCATATCTTGCCAAACAATTCAATGTTTTTTCACTGACATACCCTGTTCTATAAAAAATACCTGCACAAAGAAAAATCCAACAGACTATGTCAAGAGGAACTTGTAATATACTGGAAAAGAATCCAGCATTAGTGAATTCAGAGCTGCAAAAGGATGCCAGATTAGTAATAAAAGACAATGTGGTGCTATTATTAAGCCAAAGAGCAAAGTAGATTGTGGTAGTAAAAAAAAGTGACGATACAAAGGCTTAGCTCTGGTATAAAGCAGTCAACTTCAGCAGTGCTATAGCAGAAACTAAATGATACTATGCTATTAGAAATGCCATTAATTTTTTGACTATATCCTGTCTAACAAATTAATACACAAGACAATCTGACCTTCTGTCCCATTTTTAAAATCTTGTGAAGAAAGCACTGCTCATAATTCATGATAATTTGATCACCTTCAGTAAAACTTTTGATAATAATACATAGTTTCTTCTGTACCTATTTAATATCAAGTTTCTGGGCCTTTAACAGATGCCCCATATTACTGTTAGGCATTTCGAAGTTACTGCTCAAAAATGTTTCAAGCGTGAATCAAATTTGTACTGTACCTTTACTGCTGTTAGGAAACTGCACAAAGAGCCTCCAAAGTCTGTAGATGTCTCTGTATAGGAACCTGCATGCACAAGGCTGGGCCAGTAACGTATGGATCCTTCACTGGTAGCAACCATTACTGACAGAGACTTGAAATTACATTACAAAATAAATAAATAAAATCAGAGTATATGGGTTAACTATAATCAGGATGTAGCTTTAAAACATTGTTTTTAATAAAAACTGTTGGGATCGCCAGAAGAGGTTAAGTAATTAATAGAAAAAAATTGGTAAATACACACACACCCATTCAGGATAAAGGGAGGACTATGTAAAAGCAGCAAGTTCTTATCCAGATATAATAATGTGTAGACTGAGTCATATTTGTCTATCTTACCAATAAAAATAAAAGTAATTTTTGCTACTTTTTACTTCTGATAATCAGTAGGGCCTACATAGCTACAGGAATCCAGATCATGTTTACTGATGCAGGAGACAGCAAAACATACAGAAACTTTAATATTAATGACTACAGAAAACCCCAAACAGTGAGAGTTCGCAAGCTTGAAACGTTGATCTATATTACGATACAGTATGAAACGTTTCCAAAAGAATGAATAATTTATTTTTTCATTTAAAGTTATTAGAAAATAGCCCTGAATTGGTTAATTTAAGTTATTCACCTGCAGAGAAGGTGCTTCACCTGAGGTACTGAGACAAGATATAGCTGTCAAACAAGAACTGCATTGGTAGTCGCTGGGCGGTAATTGAAGTTCCTTGCACACAGATAACTGTAGGGAAAAAAGCACTATTATAGACAGAATCACTACATCACACTAGTGGAGACAAAACTGGAAACAGTCCCTTCTTGATTATCAAGACAAGTTCCCTGCTGCAGCAGGCAACCAGCTCATACAATCCCTTTCATAAAAAGGAATTGAGTTCCATCATAAAATCAGTTTATACCAAATTTATTTCTTAACCAGAAGGCAGTTCCAGATCCTCATTACTTTGATCCTTAGAAATCCCTATTAATTTACCATAAGTTTATTCATGGCTGGTTTGTCAATTTGTTCATATACTAACACAGTTCTAGCTTTAGGAGCCCTTTTCCTCCTTAGTGCTTACAAATCTGTATTGGTATGCTAATTTTAGGTCTGACACTAGATACTGTGGAAAAAAGAAAAGAAAATAGTCACATTACTCAAATTACATTAAACCAGGGTTTTAGAGAGGATTCCCAATGATAGTCACATTTATGTAAAACGCAACTGGTTTGTGCTCACCTTAATGATATATTCAGGAAAATGTCACTAATTAATTTTATCAAACTTAGGCCTTCATTTACAAGTCTCAACCATAGGTTACAACACTTGACTCAAAATAATCATTTTTCAGATGCTGCTTCCAAACAATTGGCAATTTTTTTTTTCAAAAGGAGGTTTTACTACTGCAGGTTTAACAACTGAAGTGAGCCATCTCCCTGATAATCACATTGTTAAAGAACATAAGTCCATCCTACTTTTACCACTGATTAAATGGAAAAACCAAAGAACAAAACTATGCCCACCATCCATGCCTATAGATTACTAGTATGTGCCCAGCCCATCATCTGTTCTTGATCCTTTCAGACTGAAAGCTCTCTAGAGCACAGATGCTCAACCAGGGTGCTGTGGAGTGCTGCACAGGTGTCAGTTTGCCAGTTTCGTTGTATGCCAAGGTGTGTACACACCTACGTATGGTTCACAAGACAAACCCTGAAACTTCCAATAGGAATCCGTATAATCGAAAACATCATGGTGCTGGTTTCCGAGTTCTTTCCAACAGAACACTGTTCTATTATTTTTCCATAGGCAAATAGTGAATAAAAGCTAAGAGCTAGCATTTTCAGAGGGGAGCTTTGGAGCCTAAAGAGGCTGAGAACCATTGCTCTAGACCAGTGGTCTCTAAACTTTTTTGATCACACCTCCCTATCAGTAAAACATTTTTGAGCAAGAACCCCCAATATATATATATATATATATATATATATAAAAACATAAATAGAAGTTCTAATATTTTCTCCCCATACCCCAATGGATCATCTTGTGCACCCCACTTTGGAGACCACTGTTCTACACCACCATCGTCCATAT
>NW_017728943.1:101313383-101317235 GCF_001723895.1 Crocodylus porosus
CCCCATACCCCAATGGATCATCTTGTGCACCCCACTTTGGAGACCACTGTTCTACACCACCATCGTCCATATTTGGGCAAGACCCAACAAAAATAAAGCCTCCAACCAGACCAGGGCCATTTTGTATTATTTCAAAAAAAGGTATTAGTAATTAACATAGTTTCCCCTTGTTTTATTAAGTTTAACAATGAAAACAGCATTATTTAAGTATCAGATACTTCCTTTGAAATGTTTATGCTCTAAATTTTAAACCTGTATTTTTAAACTAGCTCAGGGCTTTCTAACTTCACAGTGGGTGGGGGCTGCACTAGTCACAGGCCCCAGGCCATGCCATGGATGCCACGTGCCCTACAAGCTCCCAGGCCCCCTGTTGCATGAATTCCCTGTCTGGCCCCCAGCAAACAGGCTCCCAGCTTCCTGCCACCGTCACACAGGCAAGCCCTCCGAGCAGTGGGCACCCACCTCTGTGACCACGCAAGCCTCTGCTGCACAGGCAGCACAAGCCCTCCTCTGCCACATAAGCAGCAAGTTTACCTGGAACCTTCCAGTTGAATTTGCCTGCCCCAGCAATCCCTGCTGCCACCACAGCAACAGGAGCTATGGGGGAAGTGGCAGCTAGGTGGGAGCCCATGTTAACCCCTTGTCAGCCAAATATAGCCCATGGGGCACTAATTGAACAGCCCTGAACTAGCTCACGCTCTAACGGTAGGTCCCCAAGAAGAGGAGTCACAAACCATCACTTTCAGCAAAACTGCTACAACCAGCCGAGGATAAGAAAAGCATCCATGGAAAAAGTTTCCACTCATACTACAAGAGAAAAAAAGTTTTTTTGAAGTCTTTTCCTTTCAGAAATAGAATCAGTTGCCTGTTCTCAATTCTACTCAACTAACAAGATGGCCAAACTATCCAACTAGAAGTACTTGAGAACAATCATGAACACACCCACAGGTAAAATAGTGTGGCTGAGGGGGAGTAAGTTAGCTTGTTTAATAACTATATAGTCAGAACATGTGCATTTGTCACTTCAGTATTAGGAAAGCTACAATGTGGAAAGTGCATAAGAAAAACATGTTTCATTTGTTTGAGGAGCAAGGTTTTTTTGAGCGGAAAATATCTTTTATTATACTAATAGTTGGGAGAGATACTTGAGGAGATATTTCCTGCCTCCACCCCCATTAAGAGCTCAGAAAAGCAGATTCTTGATTTCATAAAAGCTCCAGCTCCTAATGACATTAACTAACTCATACTGAAAAACTGTTACATTCATTTTTTATTAATTGGTGCCCCAACACAAATATTTTATTGGCATGATAAAGCTATTCAAAACATCCATGCACATGTGGCATATAAAGCTTCAATTTTCATGACAGTTTAAAGATAAGTTATTGGACTATGTAAATGACACTTTTAATACAACTAGCTTCTAAAATTATTAAATCCCTAGAGCATTTCTGCCTTAAGTGAAAATGCAAAACTAAATGCAAAAACACCTCCCAAAAAACCCCCAAACCCTCACTACAATGTTGATTTAAGTTTACAACTGCAAAGAGGAATTACAGAAGTTACAAACTTCAACTTTAGTCATGGAAATGCTACCAACATTTCATACTAATACACACCTTTTTTGAGGAGTTAAGTCTCAGCTTATCAACTAACCCTGGAGTCAAGTGAAGGACTTGGTCAACTGGTATAAAATAAATACACTTATTTTATAAATCCTCATCTGAACCATCCATTTACCTTTGCAACTGGTGATTGACCAATTTTCCAAACAGTCAGCCTCTCTTTGTAGACTAGCCAGGCCCAGCCACTTTCATCCACTTGGACACTTAACTGGTCATCAGCTACATAAAAAAAATTATTTAATTTTTCTTTAAATTACAGAATTGAGGAGACATTGAAGAATAACCTTAAAATTATCACGTCTTCAATTTGGTAAGAAAAAGGTACATGATTTTTTTAAAGCTATTTCTTGTTAGAAATTCAGTCTCTTTGGATAATTAAAAGGCATCCTTTTACCAAGTAGTGTCTAAAATTTGATACAACTCAACATCTATGAGAAAAATATTAGTCACTGCTAGAAATTTAAAAATGACCAGTTTCCATGAAACTGACATCTTGTTAGACAAGACCAGAACAAACTGAAAAAAAATCTAAATTTATTCCAGCTGTATGAAAAATCTAATCTATGGGAACCACTATCAAGAAGGATGAGGGTGAATATAGAAAACAATCTTTGAAGAGACAAGAGACATAGTGAACTATGTTAGTTTCACATCAGGCAAAAGAAGGGGTAGAATATCATCTTTGAGACCAAGCCTGTCACACCAGGTAGCTTCTTGGTTTCAAGGCAAACCTTATTTTCATGGGCTTTTTGAAAATAAGGACGTAACATATCTCTCTTATAATTATCTGCTAGTTTTATATTGTTATGTAAAGAGAGATCATATCAAGATGTTATAGTTACATTAACAGCTTAGGCAATGTGACCTTGAAGAATTATTAAAGTACTAGCAGTTCATAGTAGACTCTTTTAGATGCAAGTCAAAACAAATGAAAAAGATAAAGAGAAAAGCATAGGCAAAAGAATAGAGAAATGTATTTGTTTACTCAACCCCTGAGAATAACCCATGTCATTGTTGTAAGCCTTTCTAATGCCCCTCTAATCATGGTATCCAGGGGGTAAATTCAAAATTGGGACACAAGATTTCATCCATAAATAGCCTTGCTTCTTCACCGTTCTAAAGTTCAACTGTTTGTATAGCTTCTTTGCTTTTAATTGAGTTCAGCCTCTGTTAGGAAGAGAAAACTTTTATACATAAAAATATTGCTGTATGCTCTCAGAACATTAGCTCATTCCAATCACCTTCCAACATTGTGGTTCCATACCTTGAATATCAGAAGCCACTAACGCACGTAATTTTTGAGTGTAAGATATTTGAACAATTCCAATAATGTATGGAGAACACAGCATTGTGTACACTGATGAAACACACTTAATTTAGCAATGGCTTGATGGCATGAGCCAACGCGAACAAAAAGGGAACTACATATTCAGAATGGCATGCCATTTTAAACTGATGACAAGGGATCCTGGTTTTCTCTGTTTAAAAGTGACACATTCTCTGATAAAAATCCCAAATTCTCCAATTAAAACCTTCAAATCCGTGTTTTTCCACAGTTAAAATGAAACACCACTATATATGTAGGTATCAGTTGAACACAGTATTTTATTGAAATATTTACAATTTGAAATTTAAAGCCTTTCAATCACTACAATAAAATAAATTCTAAATATCTATAAATTTTGGTGTTTGATTTTGGGGTTTTTTTTTTTAATCAAGGAAAAATCAGAGCTCACCCTGCTCCCTTCACTTACCAGGACATGGGTCCACTGCTTTGTGGCACCGAGCTGCTCTGATATGCTGGTGCCCTACCTATGCCATTACCCCTCACTCCCCATCCACAGCCCCCCACTCCTCCCAAGCCCTGCCAGAGGGGGCCCCAGCTGCCTGGGCTACAGGGCCAGGGCCACGGGTCTGTCTGCAGCCCCCTGCACTCCACAGTAGCACCTGAACTCAGGCTGCCGCCCATGGGAGGCAGCAGCTACTGAGGTGGAGCAGAGTGGAGCCTGGCTCCCCCTCCTCCACAGGTAACACGGCCAGAGCAGAGCCTAAAGGGTGGGGCAGAAGCAGGCTGCCCACTGCAGGCTCAAGGCTCCTTGCCCTGTTCACCAGAGCCTCTACAACCCAGTGGGCAGGACCTGGCACAGCACGGCAGAGCAGGATCGGGCAGGGAAGTTCGTTGCCACTGCTAGGAGCTCTGAACTGCCATGGTTCACCTTCAAGAGTG
>NW_017728943.1:101317246-101361678 GCF_001723895.1 Crocodylus porosus
ACCCCAGCTGACTTCCTGCCCTTTGGGCAGGGGGCTGGACTCGATGATCTCCCGAGGTCCCTTCCAGCCCTGATGTCTATGAAATCTATGAAATGGTGAGGGGCCCCCTGTCTGCCCAGCAGCAGCAAGGCACACAACTCCATACTACCACTTCTGCTGCTTCTGGGCCCGGGGGGGGAGGGGCACTTTGCCAGGGGCTTGCAGCGAGGTTTGCAGTGGTGGCGTTGCGCTTCCCTGCTCTGCTCTGCCGCGCTGTAATCTTACAAACAAAACAAAACTGGCATTAGTGCAATAAAATAAGTTTTGTTTTAAACCACAAGTCTGTTTCTGAATTTCCTGACTGCAGTGACTGACCACTCAAAGAAAGTTCAGTAGCTTGGACATGCAAAATTAGTTGCACTTTTAATACTAAAGGGAAGTTTATACTCAAACAAATTGCTTACAGCATACAATTAAAGTGGGGCTACATTCTTTCCTTTTCTTCACCCTGTATCAATTGATTAATGGTATCCAGAAGTTAAGATCTTTCTTTTAGCTGCTCCTTTTCCCACAAAGATAATAGAGAAATGAAGTTCATACCATCAGCCATTCTTAGGGCCTCCATAACCTTTACAGGGAGAGAAGATCCAAAAGGCTTAACATCATAGTTGATGGTCTCGCTTGCTGAAGGGTGCTGTATGACTCTTGTCGGTGTAGCTCTAACAAACAAACAAACAACCAGCTGTAATTTTTCCCACTATTTCTACAGTTGTTTTAAAAAAATCAGACATGTCACTGGTAATTGGTAAAAGAATGACTTTTGAAAAAAATGACAGTAGTGCATATCTCTGAGAACTGCCATTACAGGCAGGCAGCAAGTCATAACCTTAGTTTTTCCTCTGGAAAATTGTTTGATTGTTACTGGATTCTTTTATTTACAAATGGAGTTTTTACCTCCACTTAAGAGATAACACCTTTCCTACAAGCAAAACACTATAGTGGCATCTTCCAGGAAGATGGAAAAATAATGCCTGTAAAACCCAAACCTGGAGTTAAATCAGAAAGGAAGGGTGGAATGCCATATTAAACAGATCAGAAGTTCCAGCTACCGATTCCTCAGAAACAAAATGCCACCTGAACAATCTTTACCAATTTTAAGTGTAAAGGATTCCATTTGAGAATGAATTTAAGGCTTACATAATTGTTCTGGGATTTATAATAATTCTCATTAACGTGCAGTGGGGAAGAGTTAATCTGTAAGGTTTTTTGCATGATGCTTTTTTTCTTATATATACCATAGCAGTGGAAGGGGGCGGCTAACAGGGCTTAGCCCTCAACAAACACAGGGCAACAGTAGGGCTGCACGGCAGCCTGGCCATGGACTTCTGGCACTGCAACAGGGGTGGAAAGGGAGTAGGAGTGGGGTCAGGGCGTGGGACAGAGCAGTGAGTGGTTCGTCTGGGGGGCACCCAGCACGGAAAGGGGGTGGCGGCTCCCGCTGTCGTGCACATCCCGAAAGGTCATGCATGCGGGGGCGCGTGCCCCTGCATCTGCGCTCAGGGACACAGGCTGCAGCTGGGTTCTTCTTGGTGGGAGGAGGCTGGGCTGGGCTGGGCTGCGCTGCGCTTGGGGCAGGTGGTGGCACTGGGAGTAGGGGGGCTATAGGGGAGCTGAGGGGGGGCTGCAGCCATCCCAAAATTTGCTGTAACACTCCCAACTCCCACCTCCTAGCACTGCCCACCTGAGCGCAGCCTGGCCCAGCTCTCCCCCTGCTGGGAAGAGCCAGCTTAGCCCCAGCCCACAGCTGCAGCCCACCTCCCCCCACAAAGATCCAGGGGCACACACCCTCCATGCCCTCCAAGGGTAGGTGCAGCAGTTGGAGCTACCACCCCCTCCCTGTACTGGGCACCTTCCAGACAAGCCACTCACAGCTCCCACACCCCATTTGGGGGGCTGACCGTGCATGCATGCACGTGCTTAGCCCCCCCCCAAAATTATTTTTTCTCCCTCCGCATATGCCAGAGGCCCAACTACTATAAATATACAATTGGCCATCATTCTAGGCAAAAAAAATGAAGGTAATAATCATGTTAGGCTTGAGTTCACTTAACTCTTAGCATTTACAGACAGCAAACAATGTTATAAAGCAGAGCTGTCATCATGCCTCCTTGCTCCTGGAGGCGAGGTGAGACGGGGGCTGGGAAACTGTTTTGCTCCCACCGGCAAGGCAGGGGTCGGGGGCTGGCACCAGGGAACTGATCTGCTTCCCAGCCCCGGTGCCATGTGCCTCCTTGCTCCCAGAGGCATGGCGAGGCAGGGGCCAGGGCCAGGGCCAGCACCAGGAAACTGCTCCACTCCCAGGGACAAGGGGGGGGCTGGCGCCTGGGAACTGCTCTGCCTCCCAGTCCCAGCACCATGTGCTTCCTTGCTCCCAGAGGCATGGCAAAGCGGGGGCTGGAGCAGGGCCAGGAAACTGCTCCACTCCCGGAGGCAATGAGGGAACGGGGGTTGAGGTTCCTGGCTTTTAGGGTCTTTGCCAATATGACATATAAAAGCTAGAAATGGTACAAGTTAATGATTTTAAAATAAAAGTTCAGGAAAATACAGCAAGTTTCTATTGAAATTCATGTGCACATTTAAATAAAGAAGAGCTGTATCTAAGTGAGGTTTGACCTCTGGTTGTTATCTTCCCACCATCAAAAAGTCATGTTAATAAATGAAACAGAAAAATAAATGAATTCCAAATGAATACCCAATCCTCTACTAAAATGCATTCACTGCAGAAATAAAAGCAAATTTCAAATCAAAAGAAAGGCCAGTGTTTATGGCCAAGGTTCCCTCCAAGCTGCGATCCCAGAGGCGAGGCGGGGACTGGCGCCAGTTTTTTAGCCATTTAGTGGTTTGTCTTTATTGTCACTGGTTTATGCATTTGAATTTAAAAGTATTAAAGTGCTAGCTACAGCTGTGTTGGTCTAAGGGCATAGCAGATGAGGTGCTTTGGGCAAGTTAGCTGCTTTTTCTATCATTCTAGGAAGACCAATATCTTCCCTGCAGGAAGGATCATCTTTATATAAATTTTACAGTGTCCAAGCATAAGTGTAAAGAGGGTGAATGCAGGGGACCAGCTAAGAGAAAGAGCTGCTCAAGATTCAGAGACGACTGGTTGAAGGAGATGTTCAAAACCGACAAATTCACACAGAGATTCTGTGATGAAACTACACAACCAAAGCAGAGGAATCCTGAAGTTTATTTTCTGAAACATGTGAGACGTGGGAAAATAGGATAGAACTGTTTGAAAGGAAGCGATCCAATGCCGATGAAGTAAAAATCTTAATTGATAATGTTCTCCTCGCAGTGAAGTTAAATTTATCTATGTTATCAGTGCAGGAAATCCACAGTCATGTCGGCAAATATGTTAAAATTCCTGAAAGCTGGAGAAGTAAGAATTATGCATTTCAATTTACTGACTGCATAAATTTTGTAATTCATCAGGAAGTACTAAATGAAATGCATACATCGCCATTTCACACTTTGATAACTGACGAGAGCACAGACCTCCATTAGCAAAATGTTAATACTATAAGTAAAATTCTGAACTATGGATTTCACTCATCTGACCAGGTTTGCTGGAATTTTAAAGCTGACAGCTTGTGATAGCTCTCCTATTGTAGCAACAATTAGGCAATTTTATGTTGACAGCAACTTAGATATGCAAAAGATGGTAATGTTTACCTCCGATGGTATTTCAGTAATGCTTGGAAAGTGCGATGGTGTGGCTGCAGTACTTCGCCAGTTTATTCCACATCTGCTCAAGCAGCACTGCGTGGCACATCGGGAAGACCTGGGGATTGATGATGCTTGGAAAGATGCACCTTTGATGGGGTGCACTGAAACTCTACTACAGGCCATACATACACTTTTTAGTAGGTCTTCTGTAAAAAAATCTAAGTTTGAAGAACTATCTAAGGCTGCTGAGTGTGAAACAGTTTCATTTAGGCCGCTGAATGAGGTCAGATGGCTCTCTAGATCATTTTACTGTTAGCGCCTTGATGAAGAATTATACTGTGTTGATGGACTACTGTGCGCAACAAATGGCTTAAGACAACGACCCAATTCACAAATATTGCTTGGACAAACTGCAGAAACCAGAGTATCATGTTGCACTGGACATACTAAACGATGTCTTAGGTGAACTGGCTGAGCTGTGCAAAATGCTTCAAAGAAGTCCACTTAGAAGTTCAACAGTAGAAACATTTCAGTTTGCCAAAGCCAACAGAATTGCCACATTTAGTTTGCAGTATCTTGGTGAGAGACTCTGTATTCTTCTGAAGACATTCAAACCTTGCTGTCATCATTTGATTCACCTGTTGACACTACATGAGTTATTCAAATAATTGAGCACACATGTGACCACACATTTCCAGAAGGTGAGTTGAAAGAATGGTCAATTTTCAATAAGGATTCTTTTTCCTCTTCATCAAACAGGAATGATTTCTCTTTTGGGCACAAGGTGCTGAAATCATTGGCAACAAGATATAGCACCTTGCTAAACAAATCTGTAGAAACTTTTAAGAAGAACCTATGCAAACAATATGTAGACTTTAAATTAACTGTTCATGAGAAGATGAAAACTGGGGCAATAAAGACCTCTGAAGACATGGTCACCTACATACTGTAACAGAAGCAATTTAGTGAACTGTCATTACTTGTTGACATCTTTGCCACTTTCCAGGCATCTAGTGCAGATTGTGAGAGGGTTTAGCCTCATGAACACAATAAAAACAAAGTCTAAAAATCGTTTAGAAGTTGATAATCTGGACAGGCTGATGCGAATTAAACTTCATTTAGCATCAAGAAAGACTGTTAACCTGGACACTGTATATTCTGTTTGAAAAAACAGAAAAAGGTAGACAGGAGTCACTTTGGTAAATAAAGGTTATAGTATCATATAACCACTTTACCATGTTAATTGCTTTACCATGTTATATTGTAGGGCAGACCAAAGTGGTGCATGCCAAAAGGGGGGAGGTGGGACCAATTCAGGAATGGACCAAAGCAGCATGCTTATAGACCGCTACACCTTAGAGGGAACGCTGGCCAGGAGCTGGAGCCCTGCATGCTGAGGCAGAAGCTGTCCAGCTGTAGCTTCCCCACCCCTCCTCACCCACCTGGCTGGGTGGGTGGTGTCTGGCACCACCACTGCTTCCCTGACTGCCTGCCACCCAGAGCGGTGTAGCAGGGGCCGGAGGAGGAGCTTCTGGAAGTGGGGAGAGCTGAGCAGTACCCAGGCAGCTGCAGCCACAACCAGAGCAGCCCTGAAAGGAAGCTGTGCACACTGGCTGGGGATGCGGAGGACAGGAGTGTAGTAGGAGTGCGGCACAGGATGCCTTGGATGGGAGAGGGTGCCAAGTGCTGCAGGCCAGATGCATTCAACTGGTGGGTTTGATCCAAGCTGTGGGCCATATTTTGCTCACCCTGCGATAGATCCTGTGGGGCAAATTTGGCCTGGAAATCAAAATTCACCCCCTTTGCTATAAACTCAGGAACGAACTAAAAAACTATTGCCCCAGAATCTTGAAATATATCCCACCAAAAACATTAAAAAGCTTAAGAAAATATAAAACAAGGCTATCTTATTTAAATTCCCTAATTTAGGGACAGGCCTCTTTCATACAATCTTAGTTCCTTTATGAAGCAAGCAAATCAACAACGCCCTAGTCCATAAATATTAAACTTGATTAGGGGAAGCAGATTTGTTGTTCCTTTAAAAGGATCCCCCAGGTCAGGGGTGACCAAGATATGGCCCACAGAGCCATGTCATTCAGCCCACAGGGCTACTCATGGGTCTGGAAATTTGACAAAGGAGTGGTATGGCAGCATTAATTACCATGCCTCCCAGAGCCATGACAATTAACACTTGCAGCTCCTGTGCCAGCAAATTTCTGGGCTCATGGGTAGCTCCATAACATAGTCCCACATGCTCGATCCAGCCTCTGTAGACAGACCCTAACTCAGAGGGCCAGATGAGTTGAACACCACTGCCCTAGATCATCAAATCCACTCCCTTACTCTTACAGGCCAACATACATACATTAATGACCTCACTTCTTAAAAGTAGTGAGGCTTTCTGCTCCCACGGACTTTCGGTTTTGCTTTTGTGTGCTTCGACTGCCCCCCCGCCAACTGGCCTCTGGAAGACACCCCCCTGGGGGCCCATTTGTTGACCAGTGCTCTAGATGAGTGGTTCTCAACCTTTTTTGTACCATGACCTATTTGTCAACATCAATGGCCAGTCCCAACCCAGTGCCCCTCACTCTTGACTCACTGCCTCATCCCTGCAGTGTGTGGGTCAGCGGGTGGCTGTGTGTGACAAGGGGGGGGCCCCCAAGCAGCCCCTGGCAAGCTGGAGTTCTGTCAGCCTGCAAGAGAAAAGCCAGTTTGCCGTGTTTTTCCCTTTTAAAGAAGAATCCATTTTAAAAGTTTGTTGATCCACTGTTCCAAGTTTGTTTGCAACCCTTTTATATATTTTTGAGATCCACTTTTGGGTTGTGACCCGGGTTAGAAACAATGCTCTAGATACAAGTAGATATAGATGCCTATCCAGGGAGAGGTGTGTGCAAGAGTGTGTGTTTTGCAAGAGTTATGTGCGTTTTGTGAACCCCAGCTCTCTTCAACAGATGCTGTGAAAGGATGCTCATGAGGCAGCGTAAGAAGAGAAAGGAAAAGCTTTTGCATTCCAGTTTCTTTCCCCCGAGACTCTGCCTTCTGCACATCCTCTCCCAGCATCAGATGAAGGGAGCTAGGGCTCACACAACCTTGTGCTACAATTTTGTTTTGCTTACTTAAGTGGCAAAAATGTACATCTCAACAAAAAAAGCTACACCGATTTCACACCTAAAACATCAGCAAAAATTTTCACACTGACAGGGATACTCAGACATACATCAAAAAAGGCCTGACACACACAACATGCTCCCTCCTGTATCTCTCTTCAAAGGCGCTCCTCTACCCGCCTCCTGACTGACTTCAGACTCGGGCAGGGTCCCTCCTCGCACAATGCCCTCCACATCACGCCGGTCTACAGCTCGCGGCGCGGCACGTGCGGGCAACCACGCGCCAACCCCATCCCGCGCATGCGTGTCAGGGGCAACCCAGCCAAAGCGAGGCGGCAGTAGTAGGGGGCGGGGCTCAGCCTGCGCGAGGGGTCCCGAGCAGCAAGTGAGGTGGGGCACTCACCGCGTTGACAGGGAGCCGTTCCTCCTGGCCGCCGGGGAGAAGAGCGCGGGAGAGCCAACCGGCGTCCCCAGGGCCAGGCTTCTCCTGCCGCCCGGCCGGGATACGGAGCCCCCAGCGGCCCCCAGGGCCCGGCGGGCCGAGCCGCCCGGCGTGCGCGGAGACGCCGGGGCAGCAGCAAACATGATAGGCAGAGGGGGCAGTTAGGGTAAAGTGGGGGAGAAGGGCGCGCACGCGCTGCGAGCCGCTTGACTCCGAACGCGCCAAGCCGCCGACGTCACGCCTTGCGCTGCGCGCCGCTTCTACGTAACGCGCAGCCACGCCCCCTTTCAGAGCAGTTAACAGCCAACCTGACAGATCATCCCACCTAGAGGAGGCGGGACTTGTGTTCCACCAATGCGGGTAGGAGGGCGGGGTCTGGTGTGCGGCCGCCGGCCTGTAGGGGCTAGGCTAGAGAGGCGCGGTTAGCTGTGGCGCATGCGCGGGTGCTGTTAGCCGATGTAGGATAATTACCCCATATATAGGATAATGTCAGCCTTTGTACAACGTGCAAAAATGTGTGATCTGTACTTTTCCACCTATACTTTTTGATCAATACTTTTTCCAGAGCCTGATGAAGGGCCTTTGAGCCCAAATGCTTAAAGGATATTTTTTTGTGATTTCCCTGTTGGTCTAATGACAGGTATCCTTATGGAACCAAGAGGGCTAGGTTTTGCATTTCTTTTTATCTCAGCCAAATGTGGCTACCAAGTACATCCACAAAATGTGCGATAATTTGAGGCAGCTCATTGATGCAGTTTAAGTAAAATCCAAGTCATTTTCAGGGAGCCTTAACCAACTTTTGGCTTTCAGCACTCTCTTATGGCTGCTGGCCTTGAAATAGATGCTTCAACTTTGATGACCCAGTTCTCACTCACTCACTGCCATGAGCACTATAAAGAAAAGAAGATGATGTATTTGCATACTGATTTGCATATTTCTTCAGTGTACAATAGCTTTTCAGCAAATACCATAATTTTGAACTCCCAATACAATAATTTCATATTTAAAACCTGGCAGTGCTGGGGGGGGACAATGGCGTGCACCTGCTCTGCTGCTGGCTTGAGCTGCGTGACACATGGGGGGGCACCACTGTGAGGAGAGCCCCATCCAGCATATAAACTTGGGGTTAGAACTTGCTGATGAGATTTTAAAAATACTTGCACTCTCTCACACTTTTATATCCAGGTAAGTAATACATAGGGGCCTACCCAATTCATAAATTTTACGGTTTTTGCAGAAACTGCGAATTTGGTAGGTCCTCCATAAAAAAATCCCTATCCCCACAAAACGGAAGAAAACAGCAGAGAGCCAGCAGGGGAGTAGGGAAGGTAGCTGCAAACAGAAAAGGGCAGGAAATCCTGGTGACCTGGAGCACAGCGTTGGTAGGGGCATGGGGGAGGAAACAAGGGAGAGAGGGGAATACTGACTGGGGGCTCCCTAGGAAGTCCCGCCTCTCCCTGGAGATTGACAGGTGGCCATCTATCAATTTTGGGGAAGAGGCAGGACTTCTGGGGTCCCCTGACTGGAGGTGTGGAGAGGCCTGCCACATGCTGCTGTGAAAATGGTACCTGATGCCATGCCAGGACCATGAAATACAGAGGTAGCCTCCATGAATTAGGTAGGTCCCTAGTAATAAGCCTTGGCCACCAGGCAGTCATAAAAACATGCATCAAGTAGTACGTACAGGTTTTGACTAGATTAGGGTGCCATTGTGATTGTTTTTAAACATCTAGTAAGGTGACAGTTCCTATCTCAAAGAGCTTACAAGCTCAACGGGACTCACAACGGCACTGGAAAATCCCATTTACTTCTCTTTTATACAAGAGATGCTGATAACAACACATAGAAAAGCCAGGGACAAAGAACATGCCATGTAAGAGGGGTACCCAACCTCCCATGGTGTTCTGCAGGAGGGTTAACAGAAATCCCTTCTTAAAATGGTATTAGGCAAAAGGGGAGATCTGAACCAAATTTCATTTTCACATCCTGAGTTTCTAACATGGATCCTGTTTAAATTATCCTTATTAGAGATTAATTGTATCCCTTGCATCTATGAGACTATTTCTGAACAAGTTTTGCCTTTGGAATAAGTCTGCTGTAGTACAGGTGAGCTTTGGGACCATATGATACAATCCTTTCTTTCCTGTTTCTAGAAGAGCCTGTTCTTGCTATGGTACCTTAAAGAGATATCAGAAGACAGCAAAAGAGAGGCTCATGTTAAAAGAATCCCAAGCTTAAAAAGGTGCTTACACTTGAAAAAAGATCTGAAGAGAACTATTTACAAGTTACACCTTTTTTTCTATATACAGTGATCAGTACACGTTGAGTTTCAGGTGCTGAAGAAGAATATGACATAAGCACCAGGGTCATTAATTCCAAAGATGCAGAATAGGGAACACATTTTTTTTTTAAAGACAGACCTCTAAAAATTCCCATCATATTGTGAAAATAAGACAGCTCCAACATGAGATGACAGGTACAATAAATGTTTTATTTATAAAATTTTAATCCATAATAAAAAAGTTACTAAAAATACAAGCGAGAGAGCAATGCTGAAAAAAAATACAATCAGTTAATATAAACACATAAGTTTATTTTAACAGTGGGAGTTGCAATTCACTGTTCTGTACCCCCATTACATTGGTTTTTGCTTGGTTTCTTTTCCTTCATCACACTACAATGGACTCGAAGGCTGCATGAAACCAAATGGTCCTTGGTAAAACAAGTCTATCAAGGTTGTCAGTGGCAAGGATGTCTTGGGGTGAGGTCTTTTGTTGGGCCAACTCTGTCCAATAAAAAGACAGCATCCTAAGACATTTTTTCTCTTTGCATAATTCCTGGACCACCATGGCTACAACTTCACTCTTACACTATCAAGTTTGGCAGAGACTTACATTAACAGTTTACTAGAATCGGTCTTTATATAGGTAACCATTCAAAAGATTCCCTTTTGAACCAGAGAGAGCAATACTTCAAGTGTTTTTAAAGACATACTGTATATTTAATGGTTTCCTTAGTAGAACCAAAGTCTTCCTACCAGCCTCAGAGCTAGAACTGTATAACTGCAGTAAAGGGTGCATCTGTACAGAACAGATCCCTGTTTTGGATGTATGCAGTAAGGCACACCCAAATACAGCAGTACCTACATAAGTTGTACGGTCTGTAGGTTATGCAGCTATCCACAGTGTCCAGCACAGCTCCCTGCAGTGGAGCATAACTGCTGTGATAGACCTTTCATTTCCAACTGAGTACATTTTTCCAAGGGTGCCTGAAGGACATAAGAATTCAAATGCCTCTGAGTCTTACTAACAGATCAGTTAGATATTTCTGAAAAATTCCCTTGTCCATCACATTTCTGGTTTGCCCCCGTGAATGTTTCCCCTCGGTTCTATCCTGAATAAGGGTCCGCTATAAACTCACATTGCTACTGTACTTGTACCTGACTGCTTAAGCTATGAATATAGGTGAAGTGCTGGACAAGCCCCTGATGAATAATTACCCATATGGAGTAATGGTTTTCCAGGTCTAGCCCATCACTGAGAAAGGGGTACGTAGAGAAAATAATTAGTAGGTAGTACTGGTTAAAAATGTCCCTTAGCAGTACTTGAGTCTTGTAGATTTGGTATTGTCTTTTGGCACAATTGTTTACAATTAAGAATGGAAAGGAGAAAATCTAAAGCCTAGATCAGGGGTTGTCAACCTGGGGGTACTTGGGAAGGCCCCAGGGGGTACGCAGCAGTGACCTGGAGAAGCAGGGGGTGGGGCCACTTTTGTTTCCGTGCTGCCGGTGCTTCCGGTTTTGCCACTGTGTACCACCGGCACTTTTGGTTTTGCCACTGCATGGGTGGCTGGACAGAACTCCACCCCACAGCCCGTAACTGGCTGCCGGGGTTCACCGACCAAAAAAAGGTTGAAAACCCCTGGCCTAGATTAATAGATATTAATTAACATCTAGAAATATTTTTAGTATTCTTTTTAAGTTTCATAAAATGGCTTAATTATTAAATTAGAAAATAAGCCACTTAAGGCTTTCAGTACTTTCTCTCTGAAATTCAAGGATGTTGAACATCCATTGACAACAAAATTCGTCTGCTGTATTCCTCATGTCCACATCCAAAGATGTTCCTGGAATGCACACTTGCACAAAAATGCTGTACCCCATTCAAGCATCAATATTTAATATTTCTGCCTGAGACAATTATGAAAATCTACCATTTGCTGACAGTGGGTTTTAGCAGTAGGTATGTTTCCCAGAACAGACAGATCTCAGGTGACCTGCGAAGTATATACATTCTTATTTGACCTTGTGAATTTTCATCCCCTACACAAAGCACAGATAGTTTATATTTGAAGAGGGTTTTTTCCCTCTTTCTTTTTTAAAAATGTAGAAAGAAAGAACATCAAGCCTCATCTTTCCAGCTTTACTATAGTGCTCTAACATTTGTGTCCTCATATCTTACTTGAAGGCGACAGAGTTAGATCTCTAACTACTTAAGACAGCTTTTATCCCTACCGAATTCTACAAGGGTGCTGGGGGGGATGGAAAGGGGGAGAACACTAGTTCATGTGAGCATCTTAGTTCAATTAAGAATTCTAAACTATTAGATGAAAATTAGATCTTTTATACCTACCAGATACCCAAAGTGCATTTCAGAACCCTCTACTTTTCTATATACACCTTTGTTTGGTTCGTTCTTTGGTTAAATAATAACATCTATATTCTCCTCCAGACAAACATCCCAGGAAATGTACTGAGAATCACTATTTAAAACAAGACAATGTAAGTAGTAAAGATGCCAGCGGACAGACAGATATGGATGCAGTAAAACTCTCTCAAACTTCCCTTTCTTGAGATTGATAAAAGCTATGCCCTAGAAACCTACCCATCTACAGTACAAAATTATAAACAGTGAGAAGCCATTACTAGTCTGATTCATTCAGATCTGCACTTGTCATGGGCAAGTGGTGTCAGTCGCCATATTTGGGCACAATGTGCCCCTCTAGGAAAATTAAATAGATGACTTAAACCACTATTTATGGTCTTGTTTGTTTGGGTTTTTTTGATAAGTAAAAAGAAAATGGATTTTTCTATTGGTGGAACATTTTAAATACTGGACCACCAAATAAAAAAAGTGGGCTTCTCTAACAAATTGGAGCCTCTTCTATACTCTCCAAGTATATTTGCATTACTTGCATAAACAAGGGCCAAAAATCAGAGATACTTCCCCTTTTTTACTTCGATTTATTATCATCATCATCATCCACTATGTTTGGTTTTAAATTTTGTATAAACTGGTAGAATGGATAATCTTAATGTATACTATTAGCAAATATTATAAATTATAAACTATATAAATGCTATAATTACATTATGTAACAATTTTATTGTTCATTTTATTGTACTGTTTTAGCAAAACCTATTAACTAAACTACTACTACTAAATAGGTATCTTTTTGCCTAAGGGTTTGGCTCATGGGAGTTAAGAAAATGTTAAATGGTGACTACAAATCCTTCTTATCATAGTTGCTTGGCTTTCAGGTTTGGGGAACTGATCCCAAATTTCACTTCACTAATCCTCACAATTAGATCATAAAACTTCACTAATCCCCTGGTTGCCCTCACAGGTTTTCATGACTCAACAAGACCTAAATTTTTAAGAAAAAAAACAACCTGTAAGAAGAAATTTTTGCTTGCTTCTTTAGCGTACCTTGTAAAGTGACAAAAAAAAATGCAGCAATCTTTATTCCGATTCAGTTTCATTACACAAAGATGTCCTGAGGACTTCCAAAACACAGAAGGTAGGATTTTTCTGAATTGTATCTGCTAAAAATACTTTTCACATTGATTAAGCTTCCTTTGTCTTAACTGTAAAAATCATGTGTTTAAGAACTAGTACTTTGTACCAAGCTTCAAGTAATTTTTGTCTATAAATAATTATGTTGTTGCTGACTGATCATAACTCAATTTCCAGTTCCATTTTGGAAGAAAAGCTGGGGCGGAAGTGGAAGAAAGGAAGCAGCATTACAAAAAAAGGAGATGTGAATAGTACATTTTCGATACCACTAGATGTCTCGCATTCTTTAGCTTCAAAACACCAAAAACCAAAGTAGTGATCAGTACAAAAAGTAAGAGAAGATGGTGGTGAAGTTACCAGAATGTGTAGTTTTGCATTCACTAAATCTTGAACTTGCTTGAGAACAGTCCGTTGCTATATAAGTGCATTAAAACAGCTAAAGATCCCATACTGTACAAGTTCAAATATTCTAAAGCAGAAAAGTCTATATATTGAAAACAAATCTCAGTGTTGTGGACATTTAAAAAGATACAATTATTTAAAACCTCTGAATGAAAAGAACACATTTAAGTTTCTAAAGGATAATTTTACCCTTTGAATAAAACGCAGCACTTACTTCATATATCTTGAAACATAAGTTATATTTTTTGTAGATTCCACCTCTTATAATTAACTTCATAGATATTCTGTTAAAGCATTCTTCTTTTGAGATTTTAAATTTAATGAAAAGGTTTCACTGTTCTGAAGGAAAGCTTGTTTCTTCATTAGTTTCCTGAAAAGTCCATCTGGATTTGCAAGAAGTTCCTCGCGTTTTCCACATTCAATAATTCTTCCCTGGTCAAGAACTGCAACAGAATCAGCATTCTGAATGGTGGACAGACGATGGGCAATAATTAGGACTGTTCTCCCTTCCATTAGCCGATCTAGAGCTTCCTGCACTTGATACTCATTTTCAGCATCCAAAGCACTAATTCACAGAAAAATAAGAAGGGGAAAAAAGTGTCATTCACCTCTAAAACCATCACAACCTGGTCTGTACTAGGCTACTTTCTGTAAAAGTTCCCACTACTGCTATACAACACACACATTATGCAATACTGAACAGTCACTAACCATGGTAAGAAATGGAACCCCCTGAAAACTTTGTATTAAGGTACTGACTGTCCTTTAACAAAGTGGCTTATAGAGGCTCTCCAACTGCTTAAGGATTGGAAAGTATATCGTGTTTAGTGGAGAAAAAAATGACCAAAGGTCATGCAGAATCTGTAGGAGAAGTGGAATCAGATCACCCTAATACCTAGTTGCCTGCTCCAAGTATAAGACACTGCTAAGCTTCATTATCCTCCCAGAGCAGGGGGATTGGACTCGATGATCTTTCAAGGTCTCTTCCAGCCCTTAATTTCTAAGATTCTATGATTATTTTCTTCCTTACCTTGTTGCTTCATCTAGCAGTAGGATTTTGGGATTCTGAAGAACAAAATAAAATTGGTTCAATTACAGCATTATACAAGAGATATGAATTCAGTATATGCAACTAAACTTAAGCTGACTAAAACTTCAATTTCCATGATGAAGCAAATAAACTTGCTTGAATGTAGTCTGAACTAACCCCAAAATAGGTCTGCACTTCAAAAAGAACCAACACAAAATGATTCATGTCTTTTGAATTCTACCTTCTACCAGTACAGATAAGATGCAAGAAATCACCATGATAAAAAAGTTAGACAAAATAAATTTGTCTTTTCAATGTCTTCACCTTGAAGATTTCAAAGTGTGCTGGATTGTCAATTTTGCCTTATAATTAATTATGTAGGATTTCCTGCTGAATCACCTATACTTCCTGTACAGCCACACTCCCTCCTGGCACATACAAACACAACATTTACCTTGCACTGTGGAAACAGCAGCTTCCTAGGGGACTAGAATGCATGCTGTACCTACCCATCTCCTTTCAAGATAAGATTACAAAATTGGAAAATATATAAAAGATGTAATATTCTGTGGAATGTCCACATAATGTATTCCTAAGAACTAGGCCAAATAGTCGGAATTAGCAGGATATTTTTTTAAAATCAGTAATTAAGACAACACCATACCTTCTTCTTCACCCTTCCCTTTCCCTACCACAGACTCTCCCTCCACAACCAAGGCCAACACCTTGGTTTATTAGAAGCATGTTGAGTTGCATCAAATTTGGGAACATCTCCAAAAACAATGTAAACAAACCCAGCCCTAATTAGATGAGAGACTGAAATGCAATTAGAAAGCACTATGGGATTGGTGCAGTGGCAAAAGTGTTGATTATATATCCAAGACTAAATAAGATATAGCCATTAGAATGAAAGTTCTCTTCCTCTGAAGAACAACCAAATCAACAGCATTCACAGGTTTATTGAAGAAAGGCTGCTTTCTGAAGATAGTCAAATTTACCTAACCTTCTTCTCCTCAAGGGAAGGTACATCTTTCTATTTCTGACCAGAAAGAGGGACTCCTCACTACCACCCCAGCCACAGAGCAAACTTTACAGAATTATTATTATTATTTTATTTTTTTAAACTAAAGTGCCCAGAAAACTACAATATTCACAGCCAAGAACCTGGCTTGAAATGGGAGAGAGATGCATGAGAAGAGTCAAGGACACAGACACTAAAGGACATTTGTACACATGATTGTGCTGCAGCACCATGTTTTTAAAAGCAAATTAAAACAAATTAGAGCTCCTTGGGCTTTGGCTTACCTTGAGCAAAGCTCGAGCAATTGCAATTCGTTGTTTCTGTCCTCCTAAGAAAAGAGGTTTTATTCAAATGAAATGTAAAACAAGAAATTTTGATTGAAATTAAAAGGTCTACACTAGGCATGACAAACATATGGCCCCATGGGCCAGTCTGGGACTAGCCACCTGCGAAGTGCCCACAGTGCCAGGTCCAGCCCGCACGTCACATACAACATGGGTGTGCAGGGCAGCACGGGGCATGTGCTGCCTACAGCACTGCAGGCAGCACAAGGGATTAGTCCTGGGCATCACATGCAGCCCACTCACTAGACCCCGTGCAACACTGGGTCCAGCCCATATAACATGGACAAAGCACACCTTGTGCCAGCCCCATATGCCACATGCACAGCAAACCCCTGAGCCAGTCCGGATTGGGCCATGCTGGAGCCAGTACACAGGCCAGTCCAGCGGGGCACTACATGGAGCGCATATTCCATGGCAGCCCCCTAGGCTACTTGTAGTACACACGGTGCCAGATCTGGCCCACATGCCATATGCAGTGAATGGAGCCAGTCCAGAGATCTGCATGCTGATACAGTTCCATGGGCTGCACGTTTGATACCCCTGGTCTAGACCGATAGGAACTAAGCTATGTGAATCATAGAAGTTATGGCAGGGATACACAGGGTAGAAAAAAATAATCGAGTGTCAGGGGCAACTAGTACTCAGACAAAAGCTGACCAATAACATTCACATTTTGTTCTACCAAGTCTTTTTTAAAAAAAATATATAGCAAAGTTATACCTGAAAGTAAAACACCTTTTTCTCCAACTACAGTGTCATATCCTTTTGGAAAGTCTCTGATAAAATTAGCAGCATTAGCTACTTCAGCAACCCTCTGGATTTCTTCAGCAGTTACAGCAGAAGGATTCTCTGCACCATAGGCAATATTTTCAGCAATAGAACAGGAGAACAGAATTGGTTCCTGATAAATTCAAAAGCATAGCTAATGTGGTATTACCTACAGTACATGCATTTTCTTAATAACTCTCAAGCAAAAAAAAATCCCATTTATGAAGTTAAGCATTCAGTTGACTTTATATACAAGTAAAAGCTACAGCAAACAGGAGAGCAACACATTCTTAATTCAACAACCTGCTGTGAACTAAGTAGAGTGCAAACCACATAGATATGAATGAACCAGATTCTACTGTACCAATTATGAAGACTCTGTAAAAATAATGTACAACTACCAAATTGTTTGGGTGACTCATCTTTAAAGGAGCAGCTGAATGTCTCCTTTGTTCATGTCTGAATGGTTCATCTTTGAAATCCTTTTTTCCATTATGAATGACTAAGATTTACACGGAAAACAAATCAAAGCTGTTTGTGTTCTGAATTCTTATCGCGTACCTTCCAATCAGTACACTGCACAACGGGAGTTTCACCAACAGACACTCTTTCAAAAACTACTTGCTTATGCAACATACATTTATAGGACATACACACAACGGGAGTTTCACCAACAGACACTCTTTCAAAAACTACTTGCTTATGCAACATACATTTATAGGGGACACCCCCCGCCCCTTGGGACTAGTTTTGAACACAACATAATAGCAAATAATTAAGGCTTGAGTGGGGAGAGACTATATTGTAAAAGTAGGCAGTGATAGTTGATTATTCATTCATACAAACGTTTCCTTCTTTCCTTACCTGACTCACTGTTCCAATTTTAGTTCTGAACCACAGTGGGTTTAGTTGACGGATATCAAAGCCATCAACAGTGATGGCACCTGAAATTAAAGAAAAACACTAAGTTGAGCATCATTTAAGGTTGTTTACACAAAGGCAAAAAGAATAGGCGAGGAACATAGATCTAAGTTTTGAAGGGGGCACATAAGAGCTATGCTGTCCATCTCTAGACATAGCACCAAGGTGGTATTCTTTATAGGATGTTCATCTATTCATTCCTTATTTACAAGCTTTACAACACCTGTTTAAACACCTGAAGCAAGACTATCTTCATCTGTACAGCATGAAGAGCAAAATGTGCATGGAGCCTCCCTCTTGCATTATAGCCATTTACACTATCTATCCCTCTGTTACCCAGAGCACAAGGGATGATGCAGGATAATACCATGGCCAATACTAGTTTCTTGAGTGGGTGGAGGAGGAACAAAGTTACTTCATAAACATAGGCATTTTTTTTTATTTAAAGTGCAAGGATCATTCCTTCCCCTCTCTGAACTGGTTGCCCTCCTCACAAGTTCCTACAGAGCTTAGTTTTTTAAATAAACACACTTCAGCAGCTCCAAATCAAAGTGATTTTTTACATAGGAGGAGTCATAACTTGGTAGATGTGCTACTAAAACAGACACCATTCACCAGGCACTCTCCTCCAAAAAAATAGAAACACTGCATATGTTTAACATTCAGGTAGGACCTTAACTTAAAATTCTTGCATTAAACCACTTGTTATTCCCAAAGCACGCATTAAGTGCAGAATAACAACTCCTAGTGACAGCAACATTAAAATACAAACATACCCGAGATGGGATCATACAGCCTCAGCAAAAGTGATACAATAGTTGATTTGCCTGAGCCACTTGGGCCAACCACTGCCATGACAGAGCCAGCTGGAATGGAAAGACTGAAGTCTTGAAAAACTGACACTTCTGGACGTGCCGGATAAGCAAAATGGATCTTTCTGAATTCCAAAGCCCCTCTGAAATGGTCTTCATCCAACACAACACCAGCTGGTCAATAAACAAAGAATGACAATACAGAGAAAAAAATCTTAGTGACAGCAAAAATACAAACTGACGGCTTAGACGCCTGTATAATAACAGGCAATGTCAAATTAAGGAACAAAATATTAAGTTTGCAGCAATCCCAAGTGCAGCATCTATTTTGCAAAATTATAATGGTTCTGCACCATATTTAATATGTGACCTAAGGCTCTCAGCATAAAATATTCCAACCATATCACTTCATGCCAATCTCATCTCGCAGGGATGTGGCTGCAGGCTAAAGCATAGAGTTTTACACAATGTTTTGCTACTACTTCCATATCATTTTTTAACCTTTTATCATAGGTCAGGATGTATCTAAATATTATCATCATCATCTAACAACAAGTCTTCTTGAATGCAGCCTCAAACCAGCTTATACGTAAGTGATTCAGTAGGTATCGCAGCAATAGGGAGAGTTTAGAACCTAGTGATACTGGGTGCGTCTACACGAGATGGTATGTTGCCACAGCAATGACCTAGGTCACAGTAGATCATTGCTACAGAGACATAGTTTTAGCAGGCATGAACCATGATGCCTATACTACTGTGCAGTAGTGTCAGAAACGACCCAAGTGCTGTCAGGACTGCATAATAACATCAGGTACTTAAGCAAGTGCTAAATGACCGCGCAGTAGTAACAACTGCACAGCGTGGCACAGGTGTAGACATGCCTAGTGACTACTGAGGGAGATGCTGCTTTCCCTGAACTAGATACATTTTTAATTGTTACAACAAAGTGCAACCCACTACTACAAGGCAAGTCATTTTGTAAGACAGTGCAACAGGAAAATCCAAGTGACAGACCTAGAGACTCAAGTCCATGTACTAGATACAGCAAGGTAAATGGTGTATACCCCTCATTCACTGCCCTTTCAATGTGCCTCAGCCCTTTTCTGTGACACTCTCCACTCTTTGGTCAAAAGCAGCACAGTCTGTTCTAAGCTTTGCTTCTGAGCTAAAGCAGTCACTTGAACTCAACTGTTTTGACACTTTTTTGAGATCAGGTTTCTAATGGCCATTCCCAGATTTATAAAGTGAAAAAAAAAAGTAAGTTCTAACAAAGGTGTCAAATGTAGTCTGTAGGCCAGATCCAGCCTGAGAGGCTCCTGGAGGGGCTAGGAACCTGGCACTGAAGTGAATAGCAAAAGCCTTAACCCCTGCGGCTCCTTATCTCAACAGTGGTTCATGCACCCATGGAGGTCAATGCCATCATTGTTGCTTGCTCCAGACAAGAGTTCAGATCCTGCTTGGAGGGAGCCCCAATTCAGTTCTGATTAAACCTGGGGGGGCTAAGTGAGTGTGAGACTTTTGATTTATAAAATAAGACAATCAAGCATCATTCTTTGGCAAAAACTTATTTTGCAAACTTAAAACTCAGGTTTTTACTGGAAAAAGTTACTGTCTTTTGAAGCACAGCATTACATTTGAAGAACAAGAATTAAAAGAAAATTAACATTAGACAAAGTTGTAATACGTATGGCTCAAGGAAGACAATTTTTCAGGTCCCAATAAGTCATATGAAAACTCTAAATCCATAGATTAGGCCTTATTTTTTAAATAAAAAGATATGTATTAGTGATCCACAAGTTATTTGAGCAACAATGTTGAAGGAACTGTCCATAAGTGCACTGAAAGTACCTTAATATAATTATACATTTCATACATGTAACAGATGCATAGAATAAACTTAGTACAGTTATGGTATTTAGTGTATTCAAAGGAGACTAGGCAGCAGACAAGTATAACAATTAGCATTCATCTCCAGGAAGTTCAACAAATTTAATGTCTGAAAAATTCCATTTTTGATTCTCCTCAAATTCCTCCCCTTTTCTTAGGCTCTTATCTTTATTTACTTCTAGTGTAGTAAACTGCTATTACTATGTCAACAGTGGAAGAGTATGGATACAAAACTGCTTAAAATGTAAAGCCGTTGAGGTACTGATTTAAAATCTTAACCTAGCATAGAAATATTATGTGCATGCTGAAAAAAACATATTTACTCTGCACTATCTTCATACACTTTCCCATTATTCCAGATATTAAGTAGAATATTCTAATGCCCATCACAAAAAATTGCACTATTGTTTCAGCCAGTACATGAAGTCTGATGCAAAAAGTCTTTCCTCCCAAGTATTACTGCAAAAATATATCAAATGGAATTTTGTATGCAACTTCATTTCCCTTTTGGGTTCTAGATCTGTAGAAGAATACTGTGACTGGATCTTGATATCTATATGGTATCAAGAAAAGAAAAGAAAACTGGGACGAGTAAAAGTGAGAATCAAGTAATACAGCAAGTAGACATTTCATGAGAACTTGTGAAAAGGGAAATATTTTTGCTGGCTTTATTATTGTTCTAAAATAACCTCTGAAATGTTGGAGGAAGACCTGTGTTCTCCTCTAAAGTTGTTTTGTATTGAAAGATATTTAAAAAAAAAACAAAACAAAAAAAAACTTATGAGGACAGGCTGAGGGAACTGGACTTTAGTTTGGAGAAGAGAAGACTGAGGGAGTCTGATAGCAGAGTACCTGGAGGGAGGTTCAAAAGAAGATGGAAGTGGTGGCAGATGACAGAACAAGGAGCAATGGTCTCAGATTGCAGCAAGGGAAGTTTAGGTTAGATATTAGGAAGAATTCTCTCACTAGGAGGGTAAAAAAGCACTGGAATAAGTTACCCAAGGAGGCTGTGGAATCTCCATCCTTGGAGGTTTTTAAGACCCAGATAAACAAAGCCTTGGCTGGAATGATCTAGTTGGGGATGGTCCTGCTTTAAGCAGGGGGGTTGACCTAGATGACCTCTTGAGGTCCCTTCAAACCCCAGTTTTCTATGATTCTATGAAAACATAAAGGCATTCTATCAGTACACAAACTAGAACTCTGCCTGAAAAGTTACATCTGCTTTGTAACTCCCCAAAGGCTGACTGCTGGAGGTCACAACAGTAGCCAACTGTTGGTTACCTCTGTGACAAACATTTTTCAATCTATTTTTTAACCTGCCCCATTATAATTGAAAGTACTTATCACTAGTAAAAAGTATGTAATTGATTGTTCAACAACAATATAGCAATCCATTTTTGGTGACACTGCACTAATACCCTGAAAATTATTTCCATTCTACAGATTTCAGAACTGATGAAGAAAGAGTGGATGAAGGCCATGTGGTCAATTAGTGTCAGAAGCGAGAAAAACGCTTAGTCTTCTAGCCATGGGTACAAAAAACCAAACGAAGCCACTGAGACAGAAATAAAATCTACAAAGTGAAACCCCCACAAAAACTTTCATACATTCCCTACAGACAATTATTTCAAAGTATTTCTGTTAGTTTTGATGCCATATTTACCCCCTCCATTCTCATCCTGGTCCACCAATTTCAAATAAGAATTTCTAGGCAACATAACTGTTTGGGCAAAAAACTAGAGGGTTTACACTTTGCCTGAACTCCAAGATAAAAATACTGCTTTAAAAAGTTTGTCCTGTGTAACCGTAGCATGACAAAACTGATATACAACTTTTGATCAGTGAAGTCTACTTGAAGTAGTACAGAAACAAAATTTCCACCATGACTGTTTTTTATGGCTAAGCTCACTGAAGTAATTTAGAGGTAACTGGAATTAAATATATGATGAATGCAAAAAACAACAACAACAAAAATCTTCAAAAAGCTCAACTGCCAGATTCCAAATTAACATTAGTTGCTGGAACAAAATATCTCCAAGTGATCCATTTCAGATTCATTGCTGGCAGTAGATTTTTATTACAATGAAATATTTTAGTCATAAGGTGTCACAAATGTGATATTACCTAACTGTATCTGATTTTTCTTAACTTCCAAACTCTACAGACGAAAAACAGGAATCCCTGTTTGCTTATCTATATCTACAGATACACTTCCCCCAAAAAATGACTAGCTTTTAGACTGATATACAGTGCTTATAACAACATATATGGAATAGGTATCATGGAACTATTCCAAACTTGATCAATATAAGTATCAGTCTGCAATAAAACATATTTCCCTAATTAAAAAAATACTGTTCCTGGAGACTTCTTCTTACACCCTTCCAGTCCATTAGGTATTTAGCATGTACAGACAGACATGTTAGTTGTCTTTTACAAAACTAAAACTAAAAAGTGCAATGATGAGGAAAACCCCTTCTTTCTTCTTCTCATCCTTATGCTGTAAAGCTGATGCAAAGGATGGCTGTCACTATAGTACTGCAAAACTCAAAGTTCTATGAACAAAGAATCAGAGGGCAGCCAAGTACCACATTCAGAAGCACATCTTGAACAAATAAAAAGCAAAATTTTGAAATCAAACTCTATGCTTGTAAATTTCCTTCGAATGTTTTCATAAGATATTGAAACAGTTTTTACTGTACCTAGTTCCATTGAGAATATTAAAAGTTGATGTTAGCTTTCATTATATAAACTTTGTCACAAGCTTAGTAATTAATCTAAAAATATTAACGTAGAAATAAAATAAAACCCACCATTAAATGGAAGTTCTGGCTTCCTTTCAAGAAGTTCCCAAAGGCGTCCTCCAGCACCTAATCCTTTTGTTAGCTCAGAAAAGAAAGAGCTCATACCTAAAGAAAACACAAAACAAACACACACAATAACCATACATCACTAAAGTATGTGGAAAACACGAGAAGAAATTAATCAGTTGTGTTCATAGCAATTTGTAAAATAAAACTATGCAACTTAGACATGAAATATTAGAAATCTTAATACTTACAAAAGTGAGCTTACAACTTTAAAGAAATCTTTTCCAATTTCAGTGGAAGATACATGTGTGTGCAACTGTTACAGTGAAAAAGGATGAGAGTTGCAGGATATTTCTGCAGATTTCACTGTAAGGATTGCAATAGTGACAATTCATTCCTTACAAAGAACTTCCCATAAAGCATATGAAACTTTAACACAAATTCTATAGGAAGGCTCTTTCATTTCTATTGCATCCTGAGGTGACACTGAAATGAACTAGAAATTCTCCAGAACCAACAAGTAAATGCAAAAGCTACTTTAGCCAAGTACAAAAATGAGTTCAATATAGAACGGTCCTATTTTTACGCTGGGTTCAATGTATTCTACAGTATACTACCCTTACATTTTCAAAGTATTGTACATTTGCACATTGATAAATACAGAACTCCTCAATGGGAAAATTGAAAATATTGGCAGTAGTTAGGGAACAGCCAGAAAACAGTTTGGGTTTTGTAGCAACAGCAAAATTCTTGTCAATATGAGAAAGAAACATGCTTATTGCAAGCATTTAGGTGAAGAAATAGAAGTGTATTCTATCTCTGTTCTTTACTGCCTTCCGTGAACACCGGCTCTGCACACAGTCAGCTGCAGCCCACAAAAGCTTGTTTTATTATATATTTAAAAAACAAAACAAACAAACAAAAAAACCCTACTTTGGCTAGTTTATAAAATGCAAGTCTACTCTACCTTCCATCTGAAATACAGTAAACAGTATAACAGGAGCACCATTCATTCTTAACAGAATTCAAAATAGTTCCCAAGCTATATCTTATCTTCATTTTTTACGTGGTACAATACTGATGAACATTCCCCAAGAGAAGCAGTTAGTCTCTGGGTCAGTAGCTTACAAATTCTAATCTTTACTGATGAAGGAAAGGAATACAACAAGGAAGGAAAGAGAGCCTTTGCTGCTTCTATGACATGGTCTCTTAAAGAACTGTTCTAACTTTATGCAAATGAGTGTGGGAATTACAGCAAAACTTCTACGTGCCTTCCTTCCTAAAAATAATTATCCTAAACAGAGACACATTTTATTTCAGATAAAACCTAAATAATTCCCAATGCAAAGTCAGATCATATCTGAATGTACTTTGAAGATTTAACCTCTGCAATTGGAGCAGGGGAAGAGCTTTAAACCATTTGGTAATGCTATGAAAATCGAAAGTCTTTAATTCTAACTGACCTTTCCAAAAATATATTTACAAATCTTCCCAAAGATCATTCCATCCCATCAGGACACAGATTAGAGCTAAACTGTGCTCAGTGGTGACAGATAACAGAACAAGGAGCAATGGTCTCAAGTTGCAGCCAGGGAGTTTTAGGTTGGATATCAGAAAAACTCTCACTAGGAGGGTGGTGAAACACTGAAACAAGTTACCTTAGAGGTGGTGAAATCTCCATCCTTGGAGGTTTTTAAGACCTGGCTCAACAAAGCCCTGGCTGGGATGATCTAGTTGGGGATGGTCCTGCTTTGAGCAGGGGGTGGATTAGTTGATCTCCTGTGGTCCCTTCCAACCCTAGTTTTTTTATGATTCTAAGACTCTTAAGGAAAGCCAAAAATTAAGAGGTTTGGGTTTTCATTTTATTTTATTTTTTTAATACAAGAGACTGGTACCTTTTGCTGTACTCTGAAACATAACTTTAGCTTATAATTTGAAATCATATGTTTCATATTCCATACCTCTAATGCTTACTCCAACCCAGAAGGCATACATCAGGAAGGAAGAGAGTTCACCAACTGTCACTTGGGCACTGCTCATGAGTAATCCTCCTTTGTACAGAACAGAGAGGACAAACAAGTTCCCAGAAAGCCCAGTCTGAAGAACAAGAGAGAAGTCTGAATTCAAATTGGATTTTTTTCATAAACATCTAAAATTTCACCTTCTGAAAATTTTGGTATTTCATTTTAGAACAAAAACATCACCTTGGTAAGTAGATCCAAGTGAAATCTTAAAACTTTAGTTTACTTAAACTTTCTGGGTTTCTCATCCCAACATCCTGCCTACATTTGAAAGCTTTGTCTGGCAGGGCCTCAGAGCTCAAGTATTTAAGATCAGTTAAAGCTCTCTCCAGAATGCAAAGAAATACTCTGCAGTACCCTCAATTGATCCTTCCTTCTCTAAACCATAAGCAGCTGTGATAGACTTCAGAAGACAGAGTGCCCAACCTTCAATTAAGAGGGAAGGGATAACCACAGTTCCTTCCCCTCTAGTAAAAATGTATTTTATATAAAGACACATAGATCTGCAGCCAGATGCTATTATACATTATAGACCTGGTTACCACAGCTTCTGCTGCTACATTAGGGGGTCCATTTTGCCCAGAAACAGTCCGAATGAACCCAAGCCGCTATAACTAGGGACCTACCTAAATTGTGGCAGAAGTGCACCGTGCAATGGCTCCTTTAAGTCTCTCTTTTAGTTGCATACCCCCTCCCCCACTGATTGGTCAAGGAGCCCTTGCAACACCACCACTGGCTGCTGATCAGCTAGGAGGCAAAAACTGCAGCATATTTAAAACTATGTTTTTTTCTAAGTCTGTGAGAGATGGGCCCTATTCGATTTGGATTCAGCCCAAATCAGGGACAGTGATTCAATCCGTTGATTCGGATTACCCATCATCTGACGGTTCGATGCTGATCAGCAAATCAGCAATTCGGACACAGGCACAGCTTTAAAAGTTTTTTCTACATACCTTGAGGTAGCAGTGTGGCTTGTGATCGCTGCAGAGCTGGGGCAGATGCAGTGTCCCACAGCAGCGCAGGAAGCTCTCCAGCATGCTCAGCAGTTAACCCAGAAGTGGACTGGAAATACTTCTGGTCCACTTCTGGGTCTGCTGTGGAGTGCGCTGGGCCCCCATGCCCCCCCCGGTTTGGTGCTCAGCTGCAGGGGGACCCTGGGTGCCCACCCCAGTCCCAGGAGGCACCAGTTGCCAAGCCAGGGGCCGGGAAGTGGGGGGGGTGCATGGGGGCCCAGTAGCATGCTCCCCAGTGAACAAGGAAGTGGACTGGAAGTGCTTCTGGTCCACTTCTGGGTCTGCTGCCAAGTGCACTGGGCAGCCCCACCCCCATGCTTCTATGGGATGCTGCATCTGCCCCAGCAGTGCAGCAAATCATGAGCCCCTGCTACCTAGAGGTATGTAGAAAAAAAAAAAAAACATTTAAAGCTGTCTGTATGGCCGAATCTCTACAAATCGATTCAGAGGGTTCCAATTCGATTCAGAGAGATTAAAGGGTCCTTGGGGAGGTGGAGGATGCGCAGCAAAAAGAGCAAAATTAAGTGAATTCCTGTGCAGCACACCGCTGCTGCAATTTAGGTAGGCCCCTACCTATAAAATTTTGCTGGGTGGTACAATGAGTACTGCTAGCTGAAGAGCTCACATGGGGCCAGTACAGATCACTACATGATCCAATTCAGGGCATTACTTGGACATTTCTGTCATCTATAGAAACAAGTCACATTTTTTAAATTGCCGTGGGCTTAGCAGAACCTTAAAAGGAATACCCGGCTTAACCTGGGTAAAATCTCTCATTACACTGATCTTTAATACAGAAAGGTATAAAACGAGAGTATGAATTAAGCCTCATCAAGTTGCGAGCACTAGAATTTTATCGGACTCACTGCTTCAACAAATAGCCCGAAGGAGGAAAAACAACAAAGAATTCTTTTCTCCAGCACCATTATGGAAATTCATTTTATACAACATTGATTTATATGCACCATATCAGAGCTATAAGAGTCCTTGAGTATTAAGTTCCCCAGACCTAATATACCCTGGATGCTTCACCACCTTAATATACTTACAGCTCCAAAGAAACATGCAGAAGCTAGTGCCTCTTTTTTGGCTAGCTGCAGCACATAGCCAACTTTGTTTGCATATTTCTTCATTTCATTCATCTCTTGCCCAAATGCTCGAACTGTTCTTATGTTTCCAATGCGATCTTCAGCTAACTACGAAAAAGAAAAAACACAAAACTGGACCCACACTCATGGATAGGTTCACATTTCAAAAGGTCTGAAAGTAAAAGCAATACAAAAGCTTTTGTATCTGTAAATATGGTACTCTGAATGTCAATGAAAAGCTTGCCATGCCCCACTCTTGAATTCCATGATACCAGAAGCACATTTTATACTAAGATGGTTTTAAAAAGTAAGTCAAAACTAGTTTAGCTTTAATACTAGTGTGGAGAGAAACAGAATAGGATTATACCAGCTAATTTGCAGAAAGCAATGGGCCTTAAAAAAAAAAAATCTTAAATTTGGAAAGGACAATGGATACAAGAAAGAGAGGAGCATTAAAGAGGATTATTCATAGCTGTTCATAATAAGTGACTTGGAATGATAAATACCCTATTGTATACCACACCATGCAGAAAAGACTGCATTTGTTTATGTAATTCTATTTACCTGAATGAAGCTGAATTGGGGATAAAATTTAGCCCAATAGTATAGTCTTCATTTCAGTTTAACATGCAAAAACTCCCAAATGAATAAAGTTAAACCTTCAAAAAACCCAGACTCAGTTAGCTTGCTCATTGACTTACACTACAGTGAGAGTATGCCACAACAACACCCTAGCACATGAACCAAGATCAGGCTTGGAGCCCCACCCTCTCCCCCTCCCCAAGACCACCATAGTTTGTTTTCCTCTTCAACCCTGGTGTGTATTTCAGACTTTGTACAGAACAGCTGGGAAGTCTTCAACCTGCTTTCAAGCAGATAGACTTCCCTTGGACAAAGGACAGGCAAGATAAACAGCATGTGACTAATCTTTCTTCTGCATAGTGTGTTTGGGCAAACTGACCATCCCAGGATTAACATAGCTGAAACCCATGAATATTTTAGCAAGGCCTTGTTCTCAGCATTTCTCTCTCTTTCATAGTAAAAAAAAGAAAAAAAGAAAAAAAAAAGTTTATTCTAGAATAAAATTACTAAGAAATTACTAGAAGGCAATTGTGCCTCAGGTCTTTCACAAACGCCCCTTAAAAATAACCACCCCCAATTCTCTTTTTGACTCCTCCACAGATGAAGGAGAGGGAAAAACAAAACAAAACAAAACAAATTTTGCAGCATAGCCCAAAGGTTAATAGACCCAGGCTCAGACAGATTAAGAATCAGGGTAAATCATCAGCTATCACATGAAAAAAACCTTCCTGGAGAATTGTTTTGTTGGCTCTGCCTCTAAAAGTGCTTTCTGTTGTCTCAAATCTCCTTCATCGTACAGTTGCAGACGTACCTACTCATAACTAGGTCTCACATCATTCAGGCCTTCATAGGCTGAAACTGTATCCCTTACACTAAGAAAGAACATCATTCCCTTAAGCCAGGGCTGTCCAACTGGCAGCCCACAGACTGCATGAGGCCCATGAGGGTTTAAGTTGAAGCACCAGGGTTCTCCCCCAATTGCTGCTCCCCACATCATTCCAGCTGCAACAGCAGCCACAGTGTCTGGATTTCCCCTCCCTCCTCCAGGTGCTGCTTCCTGCCCTCATCCCAGGCACACAGGGCAGTGTGGTGCAGCATGGGAACATGAATGCAAGTACAGGCCACACCTGTACGGGCTGGGGGGCCAGAGGTCATATCCGTGAGGAGCAACACTGTGTATTGGGAGCATCTGTGTGACCCAGTGGTCTGTGGCTCACCTGGTGTGGCCTGTATGGCATGCGGCCCACAAGGGTTTAAAAGTTGGACAGCCCCGTCTCAGATTTTATCAGCACAGATTTCCATAAAGCCAGTATCATTTTGCTTCCAATTTTTTTCTTTTTTAAACAAAAGAACGCTAGCAGTGAGACCTGTGGGAAAATGTTATTAACCACTCCAAAAAAATTACTTCCTCAAACCTAAATAGTTGAAAGCAAAACAGGTTTATAGCTTCAGGTAAAGAAATGGACCTCATACCTCAGCAATTCTATAATACCTTCTTAGGGTATTTCACTTTATATTATCCAAAGCATTCTACTAAGTCTTAGCAAGATTACCTGTGTTGCTTCTGCAAGGGAATCCTGGGTCATTCTAGTAACCTTTCGTAGATATTTTGAATAAGCCATACCTAGGATAACCAGAGGGGGCACAATACTCAGAACAAACATGGCAAGTTTGGGAGAGACAAAAACCTAGAAGTTAAGGATTCAAGAGTTAATATTTTGGCATACAAAAAAGGCACATTGCTGAAATACAGAAGTGCATACACTTGAGCCTGAAGAAAGCCACACTGCTTTTTTAGTGTAGTTGTAACTTATTTTGTCATTTCCTGTTTTCTAGGCTAACCACCCATTCTTCTACAGCATTTGGGCAGTACAAAGAATCAGGAATCAAACTGTATGGATTCTATTTCTGGCTCTGACACTGCTTGGCTCCATGGGCTTGGACAACCCACTGTCAGTAATAGATGTCCATTTTGTTACCGTAATAGAGCCCTATCACGGCAGCAACTTAAGCAGAACCCCTCAATGAAATCAACCTAACATTACTTTTAAATTAATCTAGGTTGGATAAGGCCTGTAATATTTGGCCTTAAACAAAGGGCTGAAATATGTAAGTCTTATAATTTTGTCAGTGATAAAGACTTGAATAACACTTAAAATTTTTATAGTGGAAATTCTTGCCAGCTTCTGGTAACGTTACCAGACTGAATTTCTTCTTTTCTTTTTTTTTTTTTTTTTGGTGATCATGAAACCTTTTTTCTTGTCAGTCTTTCTTAGAATGACAGCAACAAGCAACCCAATGGCAGTTATAAAAACTGCCACCAAATTACCTATTCTGAGATAAGACTGTAAGAATGTTTTGGCCACGCAAACCATTGTGGGGGGAAGTCTCTTATGCAATAAAAATTAAACCATCCGCTAGACATTTACTGATGTAGAATGTACAGAACACCAAGACCCTTAACTGAACTCTTTATCCTAGCTATTGCCTCAGTCATTAAATGTAAAATTCTTATCAGTAACATGCAATTTAATGTTGCCCAATATGGCATCTTTGGAGCAGTGCCTCATTAAAGTAATACCTATGGCATAGTAGCAAGCTGGCTACAGGCAAGTCACTTGTTAGACAGTAGCACATAAAAGTTATAAATTTTAGAAAGAGCACAGAAGAACAAAGCTCTCTCTGAAAAACCACAGCAACTTGAGTGGATTTTGAAAACCTTTACACATATAAACTACTAATACCAACTTATGAAGCCTTCAACCCATCATAAGCAGTGAAGGAAAGGAAAAAGACAAACATACCATCATGCCAACCCCTACTGAAGCCTGAGCTCCTGCTCTGAGCCCATCAGAAAGGTTTTCAGTCACAGAACGGCCCAACAGCGCTGTGTCTGAAGATAGGCGATTTATCAGTTCTCCTGTGCTGGTCTTATCAAAAAAAGCAACTTCTTGCTTCAGAATAGAGGAAAAGAGATCTTGTCTCAATTGTTTCACAATTCTTTGTCCTACAAGAAAAAAGAATGGTTATCCAGAAAAGATTAACGTTCCAAAACTTCACATGTAGAAACACCCCCTCTCCCCTTACTGACTTTATGAAAGACTGGAATAGAATTCTTCCATTTAAATCATACTGAAGTGTTACAAAATCCTAGAATCTAAACAAAGTGGATGTATCCAGTGCATGGCAAGTTATTCCACATGGGGTAGGGGAGGCTGAGGCCAGCACTGTGCTGGCCCCAGTAACCTTACCTGGGGTCCTCCCGGGGCTGCAGCAGCGATCCTGCCATGTGGAGTCTGGCCAGCAGCGGTGTGTGGCTCCAGCCAGCCAGGCTCCAGCTTTGGGTGGCACACACTGCCACTGTATATGCCACTCCGCTTTCCCCTTTCCCCCCCCATGGGTTTTTTTGACCCCAGAATATCAAGGGGTCAAAAAAAACCCCACCTCTCTACACTGCTCCCGTGTAAGGTGGATAATGGAATGTGCAGTATACCACACTGTCACACTCATCTGGACGTGGCCAGCGAGCTTTAATCAGTCTGTGTCAAGATTTAATTCCTCTTATATTAGGCACCTTTGTATTGCTCGTTTATCTTTGATGTGATGAAACAAAATAGCAATTTTCAGAGAGATTCACAACTGGTTCCAGGGATTTCTTTCAGACCTTTAAACAGTACCCTGTTTCTATGGCAAGGACCCCCTTTGACTTCACTGGGTTTCTTTTACCTGCAGTTTGCATGAGGTACACACGAATGGCATTTGCAGCAGCACCACACAAAAAGAGCCCACTCAGCAAAGCACAGAGGCTGGTCAGGCTGCTGGTGAAGTCTTCACTGGGATTTGTATAAATGGCATCTATCACTTTCCCCAAGAAGAAAGGAGCTGACATGGTGATGACACTGGACACTGTCAGAAAGCCAACACCAGCTGAAACAAAACACACAAGCCCCCTTACATTCAGAGTTTGTTCAACCATTACCAGAATAGTATGAATGAGTATTGTTTTTAACCTTCCAACAACCTATTAAGTACTATGGTCTCTAGGACTAAATTACTGGTACTCTTTGAACAGGATATTGAAAGCCAGTTTGACACAGCTCACCAAATGCACTAAGCTACAAAATGCTTAAGATGTAGATGGGAAGAGTCCTATACAAAAAAACCTTCTCATCAGCAGATCCTTTAAAAAAAAACAAAAAAAAACAAACAGTGGGGAGAAAGCCAGTCTTTTTTTACTGAGACACATGGGATTAATTTTTGGGGAGCACAGATCTCTTTCCACATATAATCTTCAGTCAAAGAGAATCCACAAACCAGTGTACCGACTAAAAAGGTATATATCCTGAAAGAACATTCTCAATGAGCAGACTACTGATAAGACTATGAACAGCATATGCAGCCAACCTGTAGCCTATCTTATTTAACATGGCAGACAACATACTGCCTTCTTCCTCCTGCACTTCTGACAGTTCCTATCATTCAAACTTTTCCCTCCATTTGAAAGTCGCCTCTCCTTGCTAGTGAAGCAGAACAAAATATGCAAGGAGCCTCTTTATGCAGCTTGAAATGTTTGCCCTGTTCATCACAGCAAAGCTAAAGCATATCTTCAGTACTTTTGGCTCGCTTCATCCTAGGAAAGTTTTGAATGAGTTCTTTATTGATGCCAACTTTAGACTTAGAGCATACCAACTTAATTAATACCTGTTTTTCAGAACTATGAATAACAGATTTGCTTTAGTTAGCCTTCATCACCATCATCCAACCTGTGGCACAGGTAGTTAGTGTACAGGCACATGACCCCAGGCACAGATGAATTTAGATGACAGGGATTGGAGTGGCACTCAGGGAGGAGACAGGGATAAGTACTGACTCAGTAGTTTGGCCCTGCGAGAGCCATGGGTGTGGGTTCTGCCAAATTCAGTGTTGATATGTCTTAGTGACAATGGGATTTTGTGGCACCAAGACACACTGCAACTTTAAATCAGCCACCACTGTCTCATAATTTGGACTTACCTTGTGGCATGATTGCCAAAGAGGTTGGCTGCCATTGATCTAACCCATCAGCAGCCAAGGGGCTATCAATGGTCTTGTGGGTTTTTTTAATTTCTGTTAAAAAAAAAAGTGTTGCTGTGAAAGTTAACTGTAAAATGACAAATGCAGAGGAAGCTTAGAGGCTGCAGAGAGAGACATACCTGACAACAAGAGCGTGACAGAGACAGCTGTGGGGTTGGGAGTAAGCTAGCTGGAAGACAAAAGGGAATATGGGGTGGAAGGTAGGCAGTGAGGCTTTACGGTGAACTGGGGTGGAGGTGGGCTGCATGATAAAAAAGTTAAGAACAGCAGTCCTAGCCAAATAAGGATGGTAAAAAGTATTTCTTGCAGATGCTGCCACACAAGAACTTAGTGGTAATAAAGAATCCAGCACTCCTTAACTGTCAACTGAATAACAAAATTGTGCACATATTCACAGAAGAACACACCACAGCTGCAAACTCCTCAAAGCACCTTCCTCTGTCTCACAGCATAGCCTGTCTTGCTTGGATTCAGTTTCAACCAGTTGTTCTTCATTCACAATTACAGCAAATTTCACCTGAATTCCTTCTGCCTAATTAAACTAAAACTAAACACTCCGGAAATAGTGAACTACTGATACTCCATTTACTGAAATACTAGATACAACGTGCTAGTACAATGCATTTAAAGTTTAAAATTGTAAACAATATTGCCTTACAGACTAAAAGCCAAGTAATCTACATTATTACTTATCATCCTTTCCTGTCTCCAGGTGCACAGAATTATCCCCGTTTTAAGCACAGCCAAAATACAAAAAGATTTCATAGTTTATCTTGCCAACTTTACTGCAGTAACAGTTTCATCACCTAACAGCACAGACCCAGCATATATCACGTTTTCAGCAGTAAGGGTCACCCTTGATTTCTGAGGGGTACTGTTGGCATCTAGGACAACAAGCGTGTTGCAAACTGTTGGCTTATCCAAGAAACAAAATTCAACACTCCCAACAAGAGGTGGTACAGTGATAATTAGTTAAAAAAAAGGGAGGGGTAGGGCAGGTTCAGCAGCCAGATATGAAGGTATTCTAGAGGTCAGAGGCCCTGCCACCAGAAAAAAAAACTCAACATACAAGCTCCAGGGTGTTTGCGTTAGATAGCTTGACAGAGAAAATTCACTTCAGTGTTAACAGGGAAATGCACCCTTCCAGGGCATAGATTCAATGATCTTATAGAATCACACGTCAGAAAATGCCTACAGGGATCAAACTGAAAACGAATCATTTGTAGTAGATGGACACAAGTTTACTCAGTGTCTAATAGGGAATCCATACATACTTGCATTAGGATAACATCCTATTACAACTATGGCTGAAGAACTCCAACAGATCCCAAGAGCAATATAAACTTTTGCCAGTAATGAGAATGCTGCTTTGGACAGAAGTGCATTTGTGCTCCTAAATCACAATGGGTTTCCTTTAAGCACAGAAACTTTTTTAAAATGTACAAAGTGAAAAACAAATTCCCAGTCTCAAGGGTCTCGGGTCTTGCAAAATAGTTTGTCTTACCTGCATTTATACTTTAAACGTGAGGTTTGACTTAGTTTCATCTTTTGCCAACTGCCATTCAGTATTGCATCTCCTGTTATATCCAACTGTACCAAGAAGCTAGCAAAAGAATAATCTTTGACCACACCAGCCCAAAGCTGGTAGTTTAGATCCTACCCAGTCAAGTTCGAGAGCAGAATTTAGAACAGACAGTATTAGTGAAACTGATGGGGTTGGGCCTTGTTTCTACAGAGATGAAGAGTACTGTTCCCAGGCATGCACTTGGATCTCTCCACAGCATTCAGTACAATCAGCAACAGAAACTTATCTGGTCTCTTCATCCAAGTACAGATGAAAAGCCAGAAGCTGAATCAATTCAATCTTTGCAGGTTAGCCTAAGCTGCATAGATTGAACCAATAAGCAAGTTATCATACATTCACTTTTGATTCCAGAAATGCAGCCACATGACCATAGTGACCCAGGCCAGAAGCTGAGGTGCACAAGAGCATACCTCCCTACTTGGCTAAAGCTTGGGCCAAGGCTAGCCCGCCCATACTGCAAGGCAGGGTTTGCGGGGAGGGGCAAAGCATCCTGGGATGCTGGGGGACTACAAGTTTATTGAAATTCTGTCCCAGATCCTGTCCAGATTAATTAACAGATTTAACCTAAATCAGTTCATTCTGATATTACATTCATCCAGGTTTATCTTAAATGATTTTTGTCATTTTGAAAGCAGTTTATGTCCACTGAATTTCTGTTGTGTTACAGATTTGAACTGGTTTCCTACCACTTATATCGGTTTATGCATCATTTCCATCCCTAGCCTTAGAAGTAGAAGGGATCAAGAGAAACTGAGTCTAGTGGATATTTACAGTACTCTGCCACCAGACCTGTCTAGTACAAGAGTTCTATTGCTTCTCTTTTCCTATGCAATATTGACATGCATCTGCTAAGCAAAGCAGTGACATTTCATGAGCTCAAATCCAAGCAATAAACAGAGGACACACTTTCCATTAACAGTCACTAGCCATTAAGCTGCTCCAAACCATTAAGCTGCCCCAATGTCAGAGAAACTTGATGAAGACAACCTGCTGGACTCTTATGGAATTAGCTGTACCGGTTGAAGATTTACATCCACAACTTGTAAAGACACTTTGCAGTTGGGTGCTTCTAATCTTTCTGTCAACACCAGGCTCTCATGTTCTTGAAAGACTGGTTAGTTTAACATATTGCATTTTTTTCCAAAGGAGGCTTCAATCTCAATTATTCTTGGGTTTGGCTTCCTGACCTGGCTCCCCAGACAGTACCACCTCAAGTCCTTGTCACTTCCCTAATGGATTGAGGCTGAAGATATCTTGGGAGATGCATTATTTTCCTGGATCCTGATGATGTTTAATAGCTCTACCTCAGAAAAAATACAAGTATCAGACAGAGGTCCTCTCAGTGGGTGGTCTTAGACTTGCTATTCACTCCCCCAACAACTTCCCCTACTAAGGGACACATAGCATGTTCAATATTACATGCAAACAGTTAGTTACAAGTAAATATAATTTCACAACCTGTCCCTCCAAATGGAAGACAGAAGAAACCCAATGCAAACACTAATCCCTTTTTATTCTTAACCTTGAAGACACTCTGGTGGCATGGTGACAGGTGCAACATAACGTACTAAACAGAAGAGAAATATACTTTGTCTTTTTCTAAGGCATACACTGAACAGAGAAAGCATTTAATATAAGGATTTAAGGAAAGACTAAATGAGGGGTCAGGAGCTGAACTGGCAGGGTGTGGGGAGAAATGGGAAAGGGGACTGGGAAGTTATTCCAGTCACAGCAGAAAACAGAGGAACTTGAACAGCAAGACATGACCAATAAAGTTGGCACTGGAGCCACAGGAAGAAGAATCTATAAAGTATGCCTAGACAGAATTCTTTGGAGTCACGACAATACGAAATGAAAGTTTAACTTGGAAACTGCTTGGCAGGAAGTATGGTCACGTAAAATGCCAGGACTTAATTTGCGACTGTCCAGCACAAGCAGTGAAGAAGTTATTCAAAGCTTGCTGAAAAACTACATCTTCAACAAAAACATTTCTTTGCTGAAAAGATTCTGCAGTCCTGGAAAACTGACCATTGAGTCAATCACCAATGCAGAGCACAACGGGAGTTTTCAGAAGCTATACCTTCAAAGCTGATGTGGTACATTTGTACATCTGCTAAATCCTGTCCTCAAAGACTAGCATGAGTTTTTTTAAACAACTGCTAGCAAAAAACTGAAAGTTTTCATGTATTGTTAAAGTTAAAATACCTCATAGAAAAGCAGCCAGAACAAATGACATCTGAAAGAAGAACCACTGAAAATTATCTCAGGAAGTGGGAACATTTAGTAGTTCAGATTGGGCAACAGCTTTCCACTGGGGCAGAAGAGGCAGAAAGTGAAAATAGTTAAATCACCATCTTTTACAATGACAGGATAAAACACAGATAGAATGAACACTTCATACACTTAATACAGAAGTCAGAAGCACAATTCATTTTCCACTCCCTTAAATAAAGGCTTAGATAAACCTCCAGCAGCTATGTAAGAAGCGAGTTTCCAGATGCTAACTTTGGAACTGGAATAAGGTAACTTCAGATTTACAGCAGGAAGCACTGCTTTAACTTTTTGTATTTTAACCATTACACACTTAAAATGAAGCCATAGTACTAATTTGAACAAGTATAGGCTTGAACATAAAGCACATTGTCTATATCAAACTCCCTAACCTATTCAAATCTGTAGGTGTAAAAAGAACCTCTCCCTGGAGGAATCCAAGTTCTGTAGAGTCAACCACTTTCAGCTACAGTGGTGGTTAAGATGACAAGGCACTACTCCAGGACCACAATAGCTTAATTAATGGATTGTAAAGAACCAACCTGAAACTGCTGCTCAAAAATTTTATAAGTTTAATGATTTCAAGACCAAAAAAAGAGTTTGCTGTAACTCACCTACTGGAGAAGTGCCAAAGTTACTGTGTGCTGGATCTGGACCATGGAGCTCCTTGCACACTGGATCCAACCCAGAGCATGGGGCAGCAGCAGCTCAAGTAAAGATGGATACACTTGCAATATGTCATTCCAAAACTTTTTAAGAATTCTTTAAAATTTGCTTTAATAGGATATACAGTTCCCTATACAAAATTATAAAGCAATAACCTAACAGAATACAATGCAGGTCTTCAGAAGAATGAAAATCTATTTGTCACAACTGAAAAGTATAAGAGAGTTTCCAGGGCTGCAGGACAAGGAGGCAGTAAGGCTCCATTCTGCACTCCCTGGGCTTGGAGTGAAACTCAAGAAGCATCAGTTGCAAGATCCTTGGGCAAACAGCCAAGCACTTTCCTCCACCCTCAGTAGGCCTTGAGAACCTCTGAAGACTGGGCTGGTTAGGATGCATACTCCTTCTGGTCTTCTTCTGGCTGTGGAGCAACACTACCACATGCTGCTGCTTGCTCATTTTGAAATGCCCAGAGGTGGTACTTCTGTCCATATCTGAAATGCTATATTCTGGAAATGTTTCAAACTCCATTCCACTTTGACCTGCTTCAAATGTTACCTCTGTCCACATCCTAAGATCACGTTATAAACCAGGAAGCAGAAGTTATGGCAGCTCTCACCAATAAGAAAGTTATTATGGAGTCCAAACATTTACAAAAATAAGTTTATTAAAGTGCTCTGCAAAAGAGCCTAACTGAGGACTTTTCTTCCTCTTTGAGCCAATAAGCACTGAAGAAAGAAATAGAGAACGAGCACAAGATGCGTCTAATGTTGTATCCAATTCAGGAATGATATTAGAGAGTAACTGGACAAAATCACCAAGAAAAAATGCCAGGAGGAAGAAAGAAAAAGAGAAGCAGCAGTTACACACAAAAGTTAATGACCTAGAATTACGTGTAACATCAATCAAGTTCCAAACCCCAAGAGATCTTTGCTATGTTTATCTTCTGGGATACATCCTTAGTGAAATGGGGACAGCACTGCCCAGTATCAAGAAATCATCGAGAAATACATATTTCCCAAAAAACTATCTTCCTCCTCACTTTGAAGAGACATTTACAGATTCAGGCAGCCTACCCTCTCCTCATCTGTGGCAGGACAGAACAGTTACCCTTCAGACTTCCCTCACAGGTGCCCCAGCACACCACCCAAAGTCTGCTGCCACAAAGGGCAGTAACAGTTTGTCCCAAGACATTGCTAAAAGCATCTGAATGCCTGTCCCCAGTAATCTGGTGGGATGGGGAACCCAGACATGCCACAGGCATCTGCTTTCACCCCAATCTCAACCCCTCTTTACCCCAGGACATACATCTGCAACCATGGAGCAGGGAACCCCATGCAGTTCCCTTGCTCTGCAACATGGAACACCTGCCCTAGAACCCCCCGCAGCATTTCAGCTGTGGAACAAGGTACTCACAGGGGCTTCCCTTCTCCATCCTTGTAGACACACACCCTGGAAAATCCACTGCAGGGGATTCTGGGGCATGCATTTCACACTGCAAAGCAGGGGAACCCCATGGGGTTCCTTGTCTGCTCTTGGAGACGCACACACCGGGTTGAGACCAGGCACTCCAGACCACTGTCCTGCAGGATCAGGCACCAGAAGCATGGGGGAAGGGAGCCAGGGAGATGCATCCTGGCACAGCTGATCTCTCAGCAAAAATAATGCATGCACACACACCTACCTCTGACATGAAAAGGACCGTAAAAAGTCTGCCTGCACTAAAACAAAACTGTTGATGGATGTTTCATAACTCAAACATTAAGTGTCTGTTTATCATTTGCATTAGCTGTGAATGCTCTGAAGGAAGGATTAACCAATATTTTACATCCAAGGTGTGTCTCAGACACTAGAGCTATCAGCAAACAGAAGGCATTTTGTCTTTCTACAAAAAAAATGGCTTATCTGTTCAAATGAGAAGTATTCTCAGATCTTTAAAGGTCAGTTGGTCAAACCATAGAGCTGTAAACCCATGTTGTTTTTAAAAAGAAATGCAGGGTAAACTGTGGATAAAAAGAACAGCAAAACAAAAAATATTCAGGTTTGCCTCTTTCAAGGCTCTACAGCTGTAATTTCTATTTTGTCTGTAATTAATGATTACAGGCACCTTCACCATTAGCTTTTTCCTCAGACATTTTTACTTTAGCTACAAATGTCTGCTTCAGGCCAAAGCTTAAAATATGTCAATCAACTCTAGAACAGTGCTTCTCAGCCAGGGTGCTAAGAGATCCTCTAAAAGGTACTGTGGCACCTGGCCCCTGTGACAGGAGGTAAGTGCCAACTCCTCCACACCCCGGGCACCCTGGGCCTTCCCCAGGGTCAAGGCATTACTCCGCATGGCCCTTTCGACCAGCTCTGGGAGCACAGGAGGAGCAGGAGAAAGAGCCAGGCTAAAGAGCAGAGCCCTCTCCCCATCCCCATGGACTCAATGCAGAGAGGCAGATGGATGGGGCCATCCTGGCTCCTTCCATGCTCCCAGAGCTGGTGGGAGGGCCCACAAGGAACAGCAGCTCTTGTCAACAGCATTCAGGTTCCCAGAAAAGCACCCACAGTGGCAGAGGCCACACTTACCCCCTCAGGTACAGACCAAGGGCAAGGAGGAGCCAGGCAGCAAACAGTTGGGCATAGCAGAGTTCTGCCCCTACTGCCTTTACCTGGCACCAGCCCATGCATCAGCAGCCACCGTCACCCCCTTCTACCTCCTTCAGGGGTCTAATGACCCACCCCCTAGCTCACCAATCTGTCCCACCAAGCAGCTGCTGCCAGCATCAACCACTGTGCACAATCTACCACCATGCTCTCTGGGGTGCCCTGTCCACCTTGCAAGATCTTCTGAAGGGTGCTGCAGGGTGCAAAAAGGTACGCCCTGTAAGAAATAAATGGGATGCCTCTAATTTCCAAAACGTCAGAGGTGTCTTGAGCCTAAAAATATTGAGAACCACTGGTCTAGAAATAATACCTACATTTCAAATAAAGACATTTCCTGCTAGTCCCTCTAAGCAGCACAATGTTAAAAAGCAGTTTTTTTAGTTGTATGCATCTTTAAGTTTTCCTGTGATCTAATATCATTATAGGAGTTCAATATTAGTTTTTACTCTTAACTTGAATCACTTGGGCATCTCAAAAAAGTCTCTCAAACTTTTGATACCTTTTTCTGGATTAAACTTAGCTGCACATTTCACTTACACCTGAAAATGCATGTGCATGCATGCATGTGTATATATGTTGTTAAACTCTTAACATATTCCATATAACATATTTGCAGCACACCCTTGGGAATCACTGGTCTAGATGCAAGCACTGGCACACTAAAGTTATCGTATATATAAGAAAAAATATACATAACTCTGTGTATTGGCTTGATTATAATCTGGTACTGTGTATCATGACTGAAATTTGTAGAATAGTGAGCTTCTCAAATAAGAACCTCTAAAAACAGCAGTAAAAATGTTAAACAATCCTTGCAGTGTGCTGTCCAGACATTTAAAAGAAAAACTAATGTTAAGAGCTTTTACTTTTAAGACCTTCAAGACATTTTCAGTGCTACACCACATTTTGAAAGGAAGGGTGAAGTTGCTTTTATAAACAGAAAGATTTCACAAGTCCAACTGCTCCTTATGCAGTATGTTGGACTCCAACAACTCTGGACTTCCACTCTATAGAGCCTCGTTCCAGAATCTGCAACAGCCAGACCATGCTGCACATAGTCAGATGCACAATATTACAGATTCTATTAGCAAAACTTGAAGGCGTTTTGGAACAGTAACACATTATATTTTCCACCTTCAAAAAAAAATGCTCAGTAATACTAGAATAGAGACTGACATAATTGATTCTCTAAGAATTACTCACACTCATTTGTACTCTTTACACTTCATCATTTAACACAGAAGCAGCATAGGTACTGTATAGGTGGGGGAGGAATGGTCCTGTGAATACAATGCAGACCAGACAAACTAAGACCTGTCACAAACTTTCTGTGTTAACTGAAGCAGGTCAGTTAGACGCTGCATCTCAGTTTCCCCACAACAAAAGGGCAATAATAATGCCCACCTCACAACAGCACTACAAGGGTTATGTCCACTCATCTGCTGTCCTAGAGCTAGATCTACCTGCCTATACTGATGCAGCAACTGTAGGATAGGGCCTTGCAAAACCATCATTAAAAAAAAATTAGTAATGAGCCACACTGTGGTTATTGTTAGAGTCACAACAAATGATATAATGTTTGTACCTCGTTAATCTTTAGCCAAAATAAGGCACAGTAAAGCCTGTAAAGAGCTGCAAAGAGATGGTCCCATGCCACACACATTAGAGATCCTCAAAGCAAAGTGGCTGGGGGGCTTTTCTGCACAAAGTATCTAAAATCTGACTCTACTCCAACACTTCCTAGAAGGATGTGATGCTAACTAGGACACTTTCTATTTCTAACATCCCCATTACTGGAGAGGCTCAAACACTGGAGTTGCTCTCAAAGGCTGCATCTGGACAAACATGGGCATTTCTTTCCTTGGGGACAAGCAGCCGTCTTTCTTGTACTTCATGTTGTCTACAGCTCAGTTCTCCAACAGCTGGTGATGTTGCTACTTGTCCCCGAGAATTCCTGAGCCACAGGTGCTCTGGTGCATGGCAGGTTACTCTGCGTGGGGTAGGGGAGGCTGAGGCCAGCAACTGTGCTGGTCCCAGCAGCCTCACCTGGAGTCCTGGGAGTGCTGCAGCTGCAGCATTCCTGCAGTTGAGAGCCTGGCTGATAGCTGGAATGTGGCTATGGCCAGCCAGGCTCTGGTTATGGGTGGTGTGTGCTGCTGCCCCGGGGTAAAAAAAAAAAAAAAATCCCTACTCAGCAAGGTAGCAGTGCAGGGAGTGACTGGATATGCAGTGTGTGGCACCACAGATGGGTATGCGGTGCCACATACTGCATGTCCATAGTTTTCTGGATGTGGCCAAAGAGGTCACCCTGCCCTGCTTTCTTTGTGAGGTCAGGCAGAAGGCAGGGCAGGGCTGCACCTCAGAGCAGTGGTTCTCAACATTGTTCAGACTTAAGGCACACCTTGATAAAATCAGGATGCCCCTAGAAAACTGTTTTCACTTATTCTTTGGCTACAGAAAGGTAGTAATAGATCAATTCTTCTAATGCAAAGAACTCAGGAAGCCCACAGAATGGCAGAACAGATTTAACACGACAGATTCCCTCTTTGAAATCTCTGGGTTTAATCTCATGAGCTACATTTGCTACCAGCATTAACATTTTGTAGCACCCCACAGCACACTCAAAAGGACCTCAGGACATCCTGCAGCACCCCTGAAAAGGACTTCAGGGCACCCAAAGACCTCAGGGTGCTGTGAGCTGTGGCTGGAAGTCACCGAAATGATAGAAAATAATAAAATCATAAAAACGTCAGGCTGGCCGGGCCTTCAGAGGGCATCTAATCCAGGGGTTGTCAACCTTTTTTGTACCAGGACCCATTTGTAAACATCGACAGCCAATCCCGACCTAGTAAATAATTTAAGTACAAAACAGCCCCCTGGCCCTACTGGTACCCCTCACTCCTGACCCACTGCCCCCCATCCCCATTGCTAATCCACACACTGGGGGAGACAGGGGGCTGTGTGGGAGGGCCCCAAGCAGCCCCTTGCAGGCTGGAGCTCTGCCCATGGTTTCCTACGTTTTTCTCCTTTAAAGGAAAATCCATTTTTTAAATTTGTTTGCAACCCTTTCATATATTCTTCTGATCCATGGGTTAAGAAACGCTGATCTAGTCCAGCTCCCTGCCTGAGGCAGGACCATCCCTATCCAAACCATCATCTAAACTCTACATAAGTCAGCTGTCAACCCTGACAACACAGACTGAACACCATCACCTGCTACAGGTAAAGCAGGGAAACCACAGCAGCCAACATCCGGCTTCTGAGAAAGGTTGTTTGTCAATATACACTCAGGGGTAGGTAACCCCTGGCACAGGTGCCAGAATGTGGTGCATAAAGGCATTTTGCTTGGCACACGTGCCTCAGGGTGGACGGCAGGGATGGGGCCAAGGCTGCACTGCCACAACAAGGGTCGAGCCCTTTGCAGCTCCTCTGCCATGCCAATATCTTACAAATCAAGGTTGTGGGTGTTTTTGGCACCCTGCCCAGAAATGATGCTGACCCCTGACTCAGGAGATCCCAGGCAGAGGGCATGGGGCCCCACTAACAAAGGCAAAACTCCCAGGGCAACAACATGCTCCATGAGTGCGTGTGTGTGTGTGGGGGGGGGGGGTGCTTTAATTAGAGCAACTCAGGTAGTGCAGACACAAGTTACAGAAATTATCTTTTGAAACGCCTTCTTCTGAACCCTCCTGCAACAAATTTTCACTTGGAAATTTCTGAAGCAGTCTATAGCTGGGTGCATGCATTGGGTCACAGGTACAGACTGATTTCTGCTGCCAGATCCAGCAAAAATTGTCACTTCTGTCTGTGCCCTGACAGCCTCTCTAATTAAAGCGCCCAGGCAGCATCTTATGCGTCAGCACCCCTGTGGCAAAAAACAGCAGTGGAGATGCTTTAACTCAAGCTGAAACAAGCTTCGGTTAAGGGCCTCCACCACCGCTTCTCCCAGCTGGGTTGCGGATACACAAGACATGGGAGCGCAGTAATCACCACGCTCCAGCTGACTCAAGGCAGCTCCGAGGGGCTGCAATTACAGCCGTGTATCATCTAGGCGTCCCCTCAGACCACGGCCTCAAGTGCCTTCCCGACCTCACAGGCAGCAATGGGCCTGACCCACAGCAGCAGGGCAAGACCCTCTATCCAGGAACCCCACTTTGGGCCCAGCAGGAGCAGCGGCACTCCCAGTCGAAGCCTCCGAGGGGGGAGCTTAAAACGCCCCTGACAGATGCAGCAGAAAAAGCGGGGGGAGGGCAACCAGCCAAGGCCGGCAACAGAGGCCTGGCTGGGCAGCCTTCATCCCTCCAGCCAACGCCTGGGGAGCGGGCGAGGGCTCTGCCACCCTCGTGCCCCTCCGGGCTGGCCCCGCTCCACCCGTCCCGTGGTACCTGCGAGCCGCCCGCGCTCGGGCCGCGCCAGCACCAGCAGCTCCTGCAGGCGCAGGTG
>NW_017728943.1:101361918-101379082 GCF_001723895.1 Crocodylus porosus
GCGTCCGTACGCGGTCGCGTTCTGTCCCCTCAACGCCACACGCGTGTCTGCCCCCCGCAATAACTGCACACACATGCCTCCATCCCCCTCAACTCCACACACACTCACTCTGTTCCCGTCACTACACACACACACCTCTGTCCCCCTCAAATCCACCCACACAAGCCTCTGTCCTTCATCACCTCCACACACGGATAGTGATACTCCACCCCATTCCTCATCTCCGCTAGCTGACCGGCCTGCTTTCTTCTCTGGGCTCCTTGTCGGATCTCAGGTTGTGGACACACAAGCCGTTCAGAGCCCTTTCAAAAGGAACGCTTCAGCTATGTTCACACTTCAGCTGTGTGGGGAGGAGCTGAGAACAATTCCCATGAAGGGGAAAAGTCTCTCATTTTAAGACTCCTTCATCCAGGTTTAAAGTTAGAGGCATTCTGGTGCCATCCCAGTTCCGTTTTCCAGGCTGGTGTGATGAGAAGACAGGATAGACTTGTACCTATAAACTAAACAAAGTGTGTGTGTGTGTGTACACGCTTTTGTTAGTGTATATGTGTACCTCGCCACTATTCAACTGCTACATTCATCCCCCTTCTCTCTCCCTGCCCAGCCTGTGTCTCACGCATTGACTCCTCAATTTACATCTTCACTGAGTGGATCTCTGACCTGCAGACCAGACTCTGGCTTCTTTACTATTCCTTCCATTCAGGAACAGTGCACACACCAACTGCAGATGCTTTCTCACCCTTGTAAAGGGTTTTTAAACTCAAAAGTGTGCTAAAAAAATTTCCAACTATTTAAATTAATCTAATAAAAGATATCAGATTCACCCAAAGAACCTTGTCTGCATATATATATATAGTTTATAGTACATATATAGAGATTGTGCTATATATTATTATATATAATATATAGCACAAACTGTGTAATGCACTAGAGAGAGAGAGAGAGATACAATCTATATCTATCTCTAGATAGATATGACATATATAACAAACGTGCATGGTGAGAAGAGACAATGATTACTAGGATGATGATATTTTACCCCTAAAATATATCCTTGGCTTTAAAATAACTTTTCAGTCAGACATAAAAGGAACACCGAATGACTGGTTCATTAAATGCTCACCAAAATTACTTTTTTTCCAGGTTTTATCACCATATATCTCTTTGCTTAAGGCAAGGGTTCCCAAACTGGTATTCATACCCCTAGGGTTACTCTGTGGGGTGTATGGGGGAGAAATTGTGTAATGGCAGATTTAATTGTCATTATAATAATTGGCATTTAAGGGGTTAAAATATAATATGTACTGGTACAGGAACACAGGCAACTGGTAAATGTGGAAGGGGGTACACAATAACAAAAATTGGGAAACCTCTGGCTGAAGGCAAGACTTTGTATGCATGAACTAAGTACAGGCAGTATTTGACTATTTTATCATAGTTTCGTAGATGTTAGGAGCTGGAAGAGACCTTACAAGATTATCTGGTCCAGCCCCCCTGCACTTGGGCAAGAAAAACTGCTGGGATCAGATGACACCAGCTAGGAGGGCATCAAGACACATTTTGAAGATTGTCAGGGTGGATGAATGTACCACCTCTAGGGGGAGCATGCCTAAGACTGACAAGCCAAATGGAAATGATTATTGGCATCTTTGGGCAGTGATGAATGGCCTTACATAACACATACAATAGTATTGCTGGAGGTTTAGTGTACATTTTTGTCCCTTTGCTAGATGCCATAAAAAGGAGCCATAATTTTTGTAAGAGATGCTCTGTGATTTTTTATGAGATGCAGTGGCTGTATCTGATACACAGCAACACAGTCCATCTTTTCTCATCTTTAGTAGATTTCCCAGTGTCCCCTAGTTTTCCAGTGCTGCTAGTTTTCACTGTCTCTTTCATCTTTCCAAATCCTTGTCTCTTAGAATCATGTCAAAATGTGAGAATTTCAAGCTTCATTTAATTAAAAAAAAAATCCACCCCCAACATTAGAGAGAATAGATTGAAAGTATGAGTCCTAAAGGATTTTAAACCTAAACTTAATATTTTTTAAAATGTTATGATTTTAAACCCATGATTTTTTTAGCCTGACTCATGATTCTTTATGTAGCTGGGCAATACTAAAGGATAAGCGCTTATTGTTTTGTACCAAATCAAATGAAGCTACATTTCATATGTGTCATAACTGTGGCGACAAATAAGGTAATGCAATATTATCCCATTAATGCAATGTTCAGGATTACAGAAATAATGTCCAATAGCAATAAGCAGAATGAATAAAAATAGTCTGGAGCTACCCAATGAAACTCACTGCCACACAATGTTGTGGAGGACAAAAGTGTAACTAGGGTCAACAAGGGATTAGACAAATATATGGAGGATAGGTCTGCCACGGGCTACTCAGCACAGCGGAGTGGAATGTAACATACTCATGGTGACTAGATGGGTAAAACAAGGAATTGATCACTCCGTACTGTTCCTTATACTCCCCTCTAAAGCAGTGGTCTCCAAACTTGTTTGATCGCACACCCCTATCAGTAAAAAATTTTTGAGCACACACCCACAATATATGTATATTTATTTATTTATAAATTATATACATGTACTACTGTACTAATATATTATGTACATTATAAAACAGACAAAAATAGAAATTAAAAAAGGATGAGATAAAGATGAAATAATATTTTTTATTTTTTTATTTTATTTATTAATGGTACAAAAAACCTTTTTGCTCTCACTAAAAAAAATATTATTTAGGTTTTACGTTGTAATGTGGCTGACAAAGAGCTCGAACTAGGAGTAGGAGAAGTGTCAGCTCTGCCATTTTCTTGCTGTTCACTTGTGCTCGCATTATTAGTATTAACTTCAATCCACGGTTTCTTTGCAGGAATCTTTTTAAGCCACTTGTCCATTTTGTGAGAGTCCACTTAGCTGGGCACACGTAAACTGCAATATGTTGCAATATGCTGAAAGCGAACGAGCGCTTCTTCCCTCAGGCTACCTCACGTACCGCACGTGACACGTTACACGTGACCATCCGACATACGGACTGAGTGAGGGCACCAGTGTCAATCTGTATATTAAATATTAGTAAAGCTTAATTTCTTTCTTATTTTTTTAGATAAAAAAAAATAAAAATACAAGTTCTAATATTTTCTTCACACACCCCAATGGATTGTCTTGCTGACCACTGCTCTAAAGCAGCCACTATTTGCACCATCAGGGACAGGATACTAGGCTAAATGGATCTTTGGTCTGACCCAGTATGGCAATTCTTGTGTTCCTATGTAGCATATAACAAAGATGTTCAAGAGACTACATTTCCTAGCAAGTGCTAAGCTATGGTCAAAGTTCACAGAATATAGTAACAGGATCCTGTTGCATCTTCCCTTATGAAAATTTCCAAATGCAAATGAAACCCCCAGTAAGCTTCTGAGCATTAGTTGCCCATATTGTTACATACACACACACACAAAAGAAAAAAAGCAGAAAACAAAAGTACCTTCTTTCAACAGCACAAAATTCTAATCTGTTTGAGTGTTCAAACCACATACGTTACACGCAGGCTTGAGTATTTGAAATTCTGCGACTGCTAGTACAAGCTTCAGTCACTCTAAAGTCAAGGACACAACATGAACCAATAAAATCTGCTAACCAGAAAATTAGAAAACTGTATTCACACTCACTGGTCCTCGTGCAGCCCAAATCCTACAATTGGTAGGTTACCTTTGCTCTTTCATGAAACGCTATTCCTTATCTAGGGTACGTAGGTTGTAGCCATGTTGGTCTAAGGATGTAGGCAGACAAGGTTTTTTGGGTAAATCTGATATCTCTTATTAGACCAACTCAAATAGTTAGAAAAATTCTTCTTTGCAAGCTTTCTGGTATAAATACCGTTCATTGGGTTGAGGCCCCTGCCTTAAGCAAGGAAGCTTCCTCAGCCTGACAAAGGATATTTATACCGGAAAGCTTGTAAAGAAGAATTTTTCCAACTTTTTGAGTTGGTCTAATAAAAATGATCAGATTTACCCCAAGAAAACCTTGTCTGCCTATTCCTTATCTAGGAAGGTATCAGATAACTGAATTTTTCTTCTCTCCTAAAAAGACAATTGTTCTTCTAAAAGCCATAGATGGCCCATAAAAAGTCTCAAAGCAAACATACGAACAAGAAACACAGCTGGGGGAAATTTGGTGTGTAAGGTTCCAAAACCTCACAAGAATATTATACCAATAGAAAGTCCTGTAATTTAAGGTCTCAACCATGTTGCAATTAAATGCTGTGTTGGAGAACTCGAGTACAACAGAATATACCCTTACAGTAATTAAAACCCAAAGGAAATTAATTTCTCAACAATGTCCTATTAAGGAGAATTCCTGACTCTGCACCATCACCCTAGGAAAGCTTTCCCCAAACTTCACTAATCCTGTGTGATAAACAGGAGGTCAGTGTTACATGGAAAATCTGAGCCTCTGCACCAACTATGCTCACTCTTCCTCGGGAGGGTCCCTGGGTTTCTGTGGCAATCCTCAGAATAAAGATGTTCAAGGGTTGGATTAATTATTTTTTGTACTTCTATCAGACCAGAAAAGAAAGTCATCTTTTTGTACCTCTCCACTCTTGGATGGAACTGCCCAGAATACCCATTTCCCTCCTGCATTTATACTGGACCTCAGGAAGCCTTCTGTAGGACTTGAAAGGAGGAGGATGTGGGCTGTGCTGCACTGGCACTCCAATCCCTACCTATGTGAAAGGGATGAGATTCCACATGTGGATCTTGGCATAGTGGGAGCAATTTGGGCATTTGCTTGGTCTTGAGGTGTAGATGTCTAGACAAGAACAAATAAATTCCTGATAAATTAGCTAACTTTCAATCTTTGAATTTTTACAAGGCTGATTCACGCTAGTTTTACAGTCTGACAAGTAGTCACACTGTGGCAGACTCTGTCTAATACCAAGCAGATTTGGAATTAAAGTTATTCTCAAAGAACACCCAATTAAATAAAAATTAAAATGATAGAACCATAACTTTTTACAGAGAGTATGAAAACTCCTAGCAGATTTAACACTTTTTTTCTGTCAGATTTTTTTTTTTACAGACATCAAAAAAAAAATATTATGGCATTTTTCATGTGTACTAATAGTGTTCTAAACTGTTTTTTGGAATAAGCAATAGATAGGATAAATAAATAATGTCAACCTTTATTCTTCAAAGAGGCACACTTGGAAGAGATGCTACCACTTGTTGAAGCCAAGAACCCAGCTTACCTGAAACACAACCAAAATTCTATTATAAAAGCCTAAATCTTCCTGTCTGTCTGTCTGTCCATAATGCTTCATTTGCATTCTGATTGGTTGACAAACAGCCAATCAGAGTGCAAGGAAGTGTTCTGACCGAAGGCAGCCTGCCGCCATGATGGTGGGGACACAAGAGAGGACAAGGCGAGCACAGATGGCCTCCCCCCCTCCCTGCAGGTAACGTGGGGGGGGGACAGGGAGTGGGCCCGGGGCCAGTACCGGCAGGAGTACACCAAGGGATACCGTGCTCAAGGGGGTAAAAGGCAGCCTCCCTTACAATACTTTCACTATCAAAGTCATGGCGGGCAAGATAACGAGGGTGCATGGACACCCACTTGGCACGGTAGGGGGCGCCAGGAGAGATCACGGCCGCTCCTGGGTCCCTGCCCTGTGACACTAACAATGCAAAGCTTTTGACACCTTAAATTGCATCAGGAAGTGATTTGAATGCTGTTGCAGGGCACTTCAGTACCCTGCTCCTAGTGAGTCTTGAACTTAAGGGGGCAGGTGTGTCGCAGGCCTCTTCAGTGCTCTGCTCCTATAAAGAGGTACAGGTGCTGGTTGCCAGGGCAACTGCAGTTGGTCAGCTGACCAGAAGGGGACAGGGCCTGACCTATATAAATGTAATCCAGGCTGAGGGCAGGGAAGCAGTTCTCTGCTAGCAACCAAGGAAGACAGAACTCTGTGGGAGTAAGTGGAATAGAGAAGCTTGATGGCCTGAGCAGCTTCTGTTTGAGGATACCAGGTGGATCCCTGGTAGGGATTTGAATGATGGTTAGCCAGATGGCTTGGAGTTTACATTGTTGCCCAGGGGCTTGAGTTTTCTGTTTGTAGTTTTGTAAGACCGGAGGACTGGGTGAGGCTATTAGGGGTTGGAGGAGGCCTCATAGGGGCTCCACGGTAGTGTGGGGACCCTGGTGCCAGAGCGGGCAGAACATTCAAGGGGCACTGACCCCAGCCCTGAGAAGGAGCGCAGAGGATTGGGGGCCAGGTAAGGCTGAGACTGCCTGAGCCCCACAGGAACTTCTTAGACCCGAGGAGGGGATTTGGAGGCTAGGCATGGCTACGGCCACCTGAACCCCAATTGTGAAAGGCCCCAAAGCAGGCGCAGTTGGAGGAAAGCCCCAGAGTGGGTACAGGCAAGAAGCCCCAGAGGATACTCACTTTAAGACTCAAGGAGGGGATTCAGGGCCAGGCACGGCTACGGCCATCTGAGCCCCAAATGTGAGAGGCCAGTGCGGACATGGGCACGGTCATGGGCCCCAGTGAGGACGCTTACGAGGGTGCCGAGGGGAGAATTGACCAGACAATGTCTGGTACATCTGCGAGGCTTGGGGCGTAGTACAGGGGTGGTTGTAGCCACGCGTAGCCCTAAGGCTTTAGTGCACTGAGTTTCCTAAGACAGGGCACAGACTGGGATACATCAGGGCACCATGTCAAAGAAGACAAAAAGGCAGCCTCCCTTAAACACTAATAACATCAAAGACATGGCGGGTGAGATGGTGAGGGTGCATTGACACCAATTTGACATGGTAGGGGGCGCTAGGGGAGTTCACGGCACCCCTAGGCCGTGCCCTGTGACAAATGCCAAAGCAGTTTTTGCTGGAGTACTTAAATAATGAGCACCATATGGCCATTAAGAAAGCGGACTATGTTGTTTTTCACCAGGGCTAAGTACAGAGGTTCAAAAAGCCCAAGGCAGAATTGATTCAATCTTCAACAGCTTTTCTGAGCTGCGTAGATTGAACCAGTAACAAACTGAGCTGATGTTCAGTGTTTGGGTGGCCAAAACAGGCATGTCACAGAGTCAAATGTTGCACATGCTGGCTCTACCACGGGAGGGCCCTGAGAAGCATAGCAGGATCCCAGAGTGACATAATAGAATGCCCTGCAAGGGTGGGAAATGGCCAGTACTAACCTGCAGGTGTGTAGTCAGTGGAGACAGAGCAACGAGTGGCACCATTGCCACAATTTATAAGCACCTGCTTATTGAGGCTTTGGGAGTTCTGTGGCAGTGCACTTGCAGTGCCTGCTGCTTTAAGGGCTGAATCAGGCAGCCAGCAGGTGCTTGACTGTGGCAACCATTTTAGAACACTGGCTGCCTATATAAACACAGCAGTTTGCTGTTGGCAGCCAGGCAGAAACATTGTCTAGTTAAGCTGCATGGAGCATCTAGCAGGTAGGAGCTAGAGACTCTTGGTCCTGAGCATGACCTAAAACTGCACCTTGCTGAGGAAGGGTGGCCTGGTGGGGCTCCTAGTGGTATGGGAGCTCCCAGGAAATGCCAGACCAGTTACCTCCCTGGTGAAAGGTGAGGAGGGGTGCCTTAAACCCAGTCCCCTTCTTTGGGTGGGCTTTGGAGGCAGTAGTGGGGCCAGGCATGGCTGCAGCCACCTGAGCCCATGAAGGGGGTGTAAGACCCCAGGGAGTGGGAGTAGTGGGGCCAGGCACAGCAAGCAGAGTGCCACCTGAGCCCAGCAGGGATGTGAGATCCTGGAAACCCCAGAGTGGGTAGTGTGGGGAGAGTAGTAGCACGACCCCACACAGAGTAGAGCTGAGTAAGGAGTAGGCCTGAAGGGCTGTGCATGAGGGGGGCTGAGTAGGGCTGAATAAGGAGTAGGTCTGAAGGGCAGTCCCAGGGGTGCATTGAGTCGGGCTGAACAAGGAGTAAACCTGAAGGGCAACGCAAGGGCCAGCCCCATGAGTAAGTTGATCATGAAGACAAGAAGACCCCAGGGCAGTGCAAGGTGCAGAGGGCCTAGAGATAGTGTGGTAAGAACCCCGTGTATGGGGAAGAGGCCAAAGCATGGGCATAGATGCCTGAGGGCACAGTTGGGCTAGAGGCTCAGCCAGAGCATGAGGAACGAGTGCTGATCTTGGTAAATCCTCCACTGCTGGGAGGCTGAGTGTGTCTCTGAGGTAGGACCTGTAGTTGAGCACAATGACCTGCTGCTCTGGGGGTGGGGAAGGAGGAGGAGAATGCCTGTAAGATCCTGGAGCACCAGTCATGTTGTGGGTTAAGAACATCACATGGATGCCATCTGTGAGGCATGCGCTGTGGTGTAGGAGAGGTCAGAGCTGCAGCTAGCGCCCCCTAGCATCAGGGCAATAATGGGCAGTCTCCTGCATTTACGACCAGTTTGAGGACAGCAAAGTCGTGGCAGGAGAGACTGGGTGGATTGCCCCAGAGAGACAGGTGGGCAGGCCAGCATGAGATCTGGCCCCAAGCTTGCCGCCTGTCACAAGTACATAGAAAGTGAGTCACAGGTCCGCGCCCATCACCAGTTAGAAAAAGGCAGGTGGAGCCAACCAGTGAGGGCAAGCAGAGGAGCACACCTGCATCACATGCTTCAACTAGGATAGCAGGAAGAAGCTGTGCCAGTTCCTCAGTCTGGAGACCCAGAGAGATCTCCAGCCACCAAGTGATCCAGGGCTACACAGAAAAGGACTCTCCTTGGACCCCAACACCCTGATGCCAAAATTGGAAGCACATGAGAGCAGCACCAGTTCAAGCTCCACACCAGGGCACTGCAAGGTTGCAGGCCCTTTCTTAAGTTGTTTATTTCTGGACAGGCCCATCAGGGTTCATTTGAAATACATAGCACATGGCCATATGGATAGGGAGTACCTGATCCAGGGAAGAGCAGGGCCCCAAATACTGGACACAAGTGGGAAAATTAATTGAAGCCAGGAAGGCCGAACATCCCAGAGTTGATTGGGGAATGGTGCTGGATGGGCATTCACAATGAATTGACACTGAATTTGATTTGTTTAAGAAGATTGATGAATTGTGTACTTTTATTTATTTTTTATTTATATATTCACATGAGCCTAGGAATTAAACTAGAGCTCCATGAATTTGAGAACTCCTGTGGATTACTGATGGACTGTGTTAATTTTATAAAAGCCTGTATAATGCCTAGGCAAAGCTAACTGTATTTAGACACACTCTCAAAAGCAGTTACCAAAATTTCAGAGTTGCTGCTAGGTCTGACACCCCACTAATCTAAGGTGGCCAGGGAAATCTTGCCTCTAGGTGGATACAGTCAGAACATCAACAACCATCAGGCCTCAGGACATGGTGTAGAGAAGGAGCTCCAAAAGCACCAGCAACAGAAGCATGCTTATGGGCTGTCTGTACCATACTAGGAACCTCTCTTTTACTAAAGATCAAGAGTGGCAGGCGAGCTGAGGGTTGCTTGACATACTTTGATGCTTGAGCAAGGAGGCCACCAAGCCAGGCCAGTACAATCCCAAATAACAAGGCACCTCCTGTTTGGCATAACTGGGTACAAGGTAGTAGCCCATAGTGACTTAGGCCAGGAGCCTGGGGGCACTTATACACATTACCCATAATGGTGACACTGCCTAAGGCTGCTGAGCCTAGCACAGCAGCAGGCCAGGCCTGACTGAGAGGTGTGTGAAGGGATGTACTCCCCCGCCCCCGCCAAGCAGCAGCCCTTCCCAACTAGGATCTGAGTGGGGTGGGGGGAGAGAGAGGAAGCCCCTGCTGGGGGGCTTTTTGTAGCCCCCCCCCCAACAGACCAGTGAGTGGGCAGCTAGTAAGGGGGTGGGACTGAGGGGATCTCAGCCTGGCTTGCTGGGCTGCAGGGGTGTGAAAAGCCACTCAGGAGGGGCTTTCTCCCCTGTGCCACACATACCCTGGCTGAGGGAGTATATCCCCACCCACACACGCCTCCTACAGGCTGGGGCTGGGGAGGGAGCTGGGCTGAGACAATCTCAGCTCTGCTCATGGGTATGTGGAGGGGGGTAAAAACCTTCCATGTGTGGAGGGGGGGTAAAAAGCTTCCCCCCCACCTCGCATGTATACTTGGACTAGTGGGGCCTTCGAATCTCTTTCCCCATTCCCCACATCCTACAGGGCTGACATGCACAGGTAGGAAGTAGAGGCTTTACTGCTTCAGTTCTATGATAGCTGGGGGTGGGACCAGCCCTGCTTTGCTGGAGTAGACAGCACAGCCCAATGCTGCAAAGAATCCTGGGATGCTGGGGGACTGTGAATTAACTTGAATCACAAGGGGATCTGGGACAGAAGTTCCATGGACTGGTTTTGCCTAAATCCATTAAGTCCATCCAGGTTTATCTTAAACCGGGATTGGCCATTTTGAAAGTGGTTTATGTGCACTGAACTTGTATTCTGTTACAGATTTTAACCAGTTTCCAATCACTTACAGCAGTTTGTGTAACTGCTGTCCCTAGCCCAATAGTCTTCAAATGTAGCCTCTGGCAGAGTGCATTACAGTAATTTAGTTATTCATGGAAGCAAGAGGAATAAAGGAATTTAATTTTTTTTCAACTTACACTCATTGTAGTAATAATTTGACATGACTATAAAATTTAACAGTAGACGTGACCATTTCAAATTACTCATTGTTCTAAAAGTGGTTAATTAAACAGCACAAGACAAATCTGAATATAGCATAGTAACTTGATGAATGGGAGCTGGATACTCTAGACATGCATTGGCTAGGAGATAATTACATGTTTTAGGACCTTTTATCAACCAAGCAAACTGCTTCTTTAGCCTAAACTGTTTTATAAATAGCAAGAAAGTAAAAACAATATGATTATCTCTGGTTATTAGGAATCCTATTAAATAAATCAGTGTAACATAAGGAGGGTTTACCAAATCCAGTTTTGTATCAATCTCTTGCTGTTTGATCAGTTTGGTTTGTTTTTTGGGGGGGGGGGTTGTTTGTTTGTTTTTATGATGGCTTATGTAGTAAGGAGAGAATGTATATGAAAATGTTGGTTTTGTTTAAAATTTAATCCAATAACCTTGGCAAATCTTGGTGATATGAAATATGTAGGAATATTTTCACTGGGCCTAAAACAAGTTACCGTAACACTCTAGGAACTTCAAACTCCCTTTATCCCAGTCACTTTAGTATTCCATTCTGGTGGACGTTGGACAATAGTGTGTTTACAAAGCAACACAACCTTTTCTTATACATCCAATTTAGTTGTATCTTTGTTTCTCTTTACTATTGGTTGTAAAATTTCTATACAATTTTGTTGATAATGTTGGATTTTTTGCAGTGTAAGCTTATAAAACTGTTGATATATGCAAAGAACTCGAGCAGGGGAGGTTAAACAGAATACAAACAGATTTATGTTGGCTATTCTTAGAGTTATGAGAAATTTAAGATTTCTGGAAGAATCCTTTATTAAGGCCACATTATCTGATTCAAAGATAAGAGAATACAGGTTTTCCTTGATATATATAATTTTTTATGCTGTAGATGTGTTCCTAGAGAACAGCGTACAAAGCGAACCTACTTTACATTGTAACAAATAGGGATAGGTTCCCATGGTGATGAGGGAGTGAGGCTGGGACTAGGGAAGGAGTGCCACTCCCAGGGCTGCACAAAGCAGAGGGAACAGAGCAGCACTCACCCCAGCCCTGCCTGCAGTAGCCCAAGGAGCAGCTGATACCAGTTGCCTACAGCAACTGGGCTGCACCATTCTCCACCTGTCCCCACTCAACTCTGCTCCTGGGCTGTGCCGTGCTCTGGTGCAGGCAGCTGGTGTTGGCTGCTCCTGGGGCTGCTGCAGCTGGGGTTAGAGTGAGTGCTATGCCCCATGCCACCTGGGGCTCCACTTGTCCACACTCAACTCAGCCCATGCTGGAGTGGCCCTGGGAGCAGCTGACACCAGCTTCCTGCACCACAATACAGTGCAGCCCAGGAGCTGGGGTGACCCTGGGGTGGGGGGCAGGCAGAGCATGGTACAGCCCAGTGGCTGAAGAAGGCTGCTTATGGTTGCAAAGTTAAGTACCCTAGACATGTAGCAAGAACAAGGAGCTATTGAATTAACATAGGATTTTTGTTCCCTTAGGATATGTCTAGACAAGAGTGGATGAGGAGACAGGGAGAGTGTTCCTAATTCTGGCTGGTTAATCCATATTTTTAAATAGCAATTCACCTGAGTTTTACCTTGGTTTAGTAGTAGTTGCATCCAAAAACTATTGAAGCAGCTCAATTTCAATGCTAAGCTTCTAACTTGAGTTAAACCTCTGCTATCTTGCCTTCACTGGTATCTTAACTTTTGAGGTTATCTAATCAAGTAAAAGAACACACCTTCTTTACAATGTGCATACTCCTGCCATGTTATCCAATCTGCTCTGAGAGTAGCTAGAGGAATGGGTATTCCCACAGCGAGCTTAAGGCAAGTGAAAGCATGACCAACATTCCAAGCCATTATCCAGACAGAGCAGGCCAAGCAAGATGAACAGGTAATCTTTCCCAAACAGTGTATGACACTGCCCCAGTACAAACTTAGAAGGGTCCTGCTTTTATAGGATTAAGACAGCCAAGCACAAAGGACAAGAGATACCGTAGCTCTTGATTTCCCCATCCCTACTGAGCTCCCCTACTGAAATTGTGCATGAGAACCTGTTCAGGGGGACACTTGGGGTGAGTGAAAACAGACGTCAGGGTGGCCTGGTGGTGTCTGTGGCCCCATTTATATGAGAAGGTAGAGAACTTCTGTTGGGTCAGTCTCGGGGAAACCCCCATGAGCCCCACTACAATCTATGCTGGTGCTGTTGGATTCCTTTTTGCGGATTGCATTTGGTGTAGTCGGACAGCTACCTAAAAGTTCGGAGGGCCATCAACTCATACTGGTCCTAATAGACTATGCCACACAGTTCCTCCACGCTATCCCATTACACACTGTTACGGGGCATTGCATTGCAGAAGAACTCCTTAAGTGGGTATTGAGAGTCTATATCCCTAAAGGGATAATTGCTGACTAGGAATTGAGCTTTGTGTCTCATGTCATACATAGCCTTTGCAGGGTGCTTAAAATCCAGAACCTGCGCACAACCATGTACTACCCCCAAACGAGTGGGCTAGTGGAACAGTTCAACAGCACTCTTAAAAACATGTTACTCTGGTATCCCCAAGAGGAAACCCATAAGTGGGACCTTCTTCTACCCCTGCTGTCGTTTGCCATGAGGGAAGCTTCTCAGTCCTCTCTAGAATTTGCCCCACTTGAACTAGTATATTGACACCACCCCTGAAGTTTATTAGACATGGTATGAGAAGTATCAGAAAGAGATGAGCCTACACGGCCTCAGCTTCCAAATTAAGTGTGTGAACTAAGAAACAGGCTACAGATAGCTGAAGTGGCTAGAAACCATCTCTGACAGGCCCAAGAGAAACAAAAGTCTCCTTACAACAAAGGGGTGCAGGTGTGGGAGTTGTGAGTGGGGCAGAAGGTATTAGTGCTTCTACCTAGTGCTATACAAGCAAATTCCTGACCTTCTGGCAAGGCCCACTAGGTAATTAGAGTTGGGCCAGTTGATTATGAAGTGCTCTGCTCGGGGCACAAAAAGGAAAAGCAAACTTATCATATTAATTTGATGAAGCTATGGCAGGAATCAGGGGCTTATTGTTGACTCGTGCACTGGAGGGAGAGGAGTTAAAACTGTGAGCTAAATAAGACGGGGGAAGAATGTGAGGGCACTGAAGAGGTCCTCTTAGGGACTCAGTTGATGGAGGGAGAAAAAGAACAATTGGGGCAACTGGTGAAAGATTTCCAAGATGTGTTCATTGACAACTGTGGCTGTGCCAAATGTATAAGTCACAGCATCATTATTGCGAAGTAAAAAATAGTGAGGGAGAAATGGAGGAGGATCCCCTATCATCGTTACTACCTGATTTGGACATGACTACATACAATGCTGGCCCAGGGAGTGTTCACAGAATCTTGGGAGTCCCTGGGGGAGTCCCTGGTGGAGCCCCCTAGTAGCCGTACCCAAGCAGGATGGGTTGCTACACCTGTGTGTGGGCTTCTGAAAATTAAATGCCATCTCCCCGTTTGATGCTTTTCTGATGCCACAAATTAGTGAGCTACTACAGAGGGTTGGATAGGCTAAATTTATATCCACCCTGGACTTAACCAAGAGCTATTGGCAGGTGCCAGTCAGAAAAGAAGATATTATCAGCACTTCATGGGGCCTATATGAGTTTAAGTTCATGCCGTTTGGCTTACGTGGTGCTGTGGCAACATTTCAGAAACTCATTGATTGGATCCTAGCCCCAAGGTCGATGGTATGCTGTGGCCTACCTGGATGAAATTATTATTTATACAAATGAGTGGGATCAGCATCTAAAAGCTCTCTGTGTGGTCCTCTGAGAACTGCAGCTAACCAGTTTGACAGTTAACCCAGGGAAATGTTTACAGGCAGCCCTCAGACTTACGACACAATTGGTTCCTGAAAACCAAATCTTGAGTCAAAACATTGCAACTTGGAACCAATTTTCTCATAAGAAAAATGTTATAAATGGGGGATTGGTTCCTGAACCAAGGCCCAATACCCTATTTTCACCAAAAATATCTCAGAATTTTGTACTTGATCAATTATAGATGAGTAATATAGCTACATTTAATATATTTATATTGTAAATAGCAATCATTGATTTGGAAGGATTTCTTTGAGGTGAGTTTGCTGGACTTCTTGTCTGGACTTTCTGAAGGGATCTTGGCTAGAGTCTTCTCAGGAGTCTTGGCTGCAGGTTTTTCTGGAGCCTTGTCTGATTTCTTAAAGAAAGTGTCCAAGAAAGTTCAGACAGATGTTCTCCCGGGAGATGCACAATGCAGCAAACTTGTTCGCTAGCACAGCATTGCATCGGATCAAGCATTGTAAACTGAAACTGGTATTGTAAAGTTGAAACAGGGTGTTAATTTATAAATGTTGCAAGTGCAAAATGTTGTAACTTGAAACATTGTAAGTGGAGGACTGCCTGTATTAGGGAAAGCCCAAACCAAGTACTTGCGGTTCTCAGTGGGACAAGGTTGTAACAGCCCTCTAGCTGACAAGATAGAGGTCATAAAAGATTACCTACCACCCCAAACCAGAAAACAAATGAGGGCCTTCCTAGGACTAGCTAGTTATTATCGACACTTCATTCCTCATTTTGCAGAGGTAAGAGCACCTTTTGACAGGCATTTTGAAAGGAAAAGGTAACGGCCCAGTGAAATGGGATGAGTCATGCCTGGAGGCCTTTCAGAAAACCAAAAGGGCCCTGTGCCATGATGTGGTCCTGTAACCCCCTCACTTCACACATCCTTTCATTCTCTAGACTGACACCTCCCATAACACTGTGGGAGCTGTGCTGTGTCACACCAGACTTACAGAATAGACAGGCCAATAGCCTACACTAGCTGAAAATTAAACCTTCATGAAAAAAGGTATGCGATGATAGAAAGGCAAAGGTTAACACACTACAGGGTAGGGAATGAATCCAAGCAGATCTGGACAGGAAGGAAAAGTGGGCAGAACAGAATAGGGTGCAGTTCAACAAGGATAAGTGCAAAGTGCTGCACCTAGAGAGGAGGAATCACCACTACACCTAGAGGCTGGGGGAAGAGCATCTCAGCAGCACAGTGGTGGAAAGAGGTCTCTGAGTCATTGTTGACACCAAGATAAACATAAGTCATCAATGCGATGAAATGATCAGTAAAGCTAACCATACTTTATCATGCATTAGCAGGTGCATGACAAACAGGTCCAGGGAGGAGATACTTCCCCTCTATGCAGCATTGGTCAGGCCACAGTTGGAGTACTATGTCCAGTTCAGAGGAAGGCCACACATATAGTTAGGGGCCTGCAGGCAAAGCCCTATGAGGAGAGATTGAGGGCCCTGGATCTCTTCAGCCTCTGCAAGAGAAGGCTGACAGGTGATCTTGTGGCTGCCTATAAATTCAGCAGGGGTGGGAGGAAGGAATAGGAGCAAGGAATAGGAGATGCACCTGGTCCTGGCCACAGGTGGCAACCTGGTAAGGGGCCTCCAGGTCCTTGACCACCTGGGTGATAGCAGTCATCGCTTGCTGGAATTCACCATCCAGCGCAGGGTGTCAGGGGCCTGCAGCAAGGCGGTAGCCCTAGACTTCAAGAGGGCTAACTTCCACAAGTTGAGGAGATTAGTGGGAGAGGCGCTGGGGTTCTTGAGAGCAAGGGAGCTCAGTGCCCAAGATGAGTGGTCATTCCTTACGGAGACGATACTCAGGGCCCAAGGGGAGTCCATCCCAACGAGAAGCAAGGGGGGCAAGAGTGCCCGTAACCCCCCTGGCTCACCAAGGGTGTACGGGAATGCCCGATTGCCAAAAAGGTGGCGTACACCCAGTGAAAGGTGGGTGCTATCACCAAAGAGGAGTATACCTCCTCTGCACGGACCTGTAGGGGGGCTGTCAGGAAAGCTAAGGCGGACATAGAGCTAAGTCTAGCGTCCAAAATCAAAGATAATAAAAAGTTCTTTTTCAAATATATAGGGAGGATGAAGAAAGCACCGGGAAATGTGGGGCCCCTGCAAGATACACTGGGCAATGCGGTGGTTGCGCCAGAGGAGAAAGCAGACCTCTTTAACCAATTCTTCACCTCCGTTTTCTTGGGCAGGCACCAGGACTTCCCCCCTGTGATGCAAGATGGACTTGAGGGGAATGCCTCCAGACCTCAGGTTGGGGAGGACCGGGTCAGAGAGCTTCTGGAGGGGCTGGATGTGTTCATATCAGCGGGTCCAGATGCTCTCCACCCCAGGGTGTTGAGGGAGCTAGCAGGAGTTACTGCAGGACCCTTGGCATGGCTTCATGAGTGCTCATGGTGCTCGGGACAGGTGCCAGATGATTGGAAGATAGCCAACATGGTCCCCATCTTTAAAAAAAAGGGAGGACCTGGGCAACTATAGACCCGTCAGTCTTACCTCAATCCTAGGGAAACTCTTTGAGAAGATCATCATGGAGCACATCTGCGATGGGCCAGCTTCAGAGATGATGCTCAAGGGCAACCAGCATGGTTTCGTTAGGGGCAGGTCATGTCAGACCAACCTGATTGCCTTTTATGAT
>NW_017728943.1:101379872-101384150 GCF_001723895.1 Crocodylus porosus
GCTATGGGACCTGAACCTGTTCAGCCTTCACAAGAGAAGGCTGAGGGGGGACCTGGTGACTGTCTATAAACTCACTAGGGGGAACCAGAAGGGTTTGGGAGACACCTTGTTTCCCCTAGTGCCCCCTGGCATAATGAGGAATAATGGCCACAAGTTGTTGGAGAGTAGGTTTAGATTAGACATCCGTAAGAACTACTTCACGGTTAGGGTGGCTAGGATCTGGAACCAAATTCCTAGGGAAGTCGTGCTGGCTTCTACCCTGGGGGTCTTTAAGAAAAGGCTTCATGCCTACCTGGCGGGAGTCACCTGAGCCCAGTTTTTCTCCTGCCCTGACAGGGGGTCGGACTTGAAGATCTACAAGGCCCCTTCCGGCCCTGCTTCTATGATTCTATTTACCATGGGAGCCAGGGTGTGAGAATGGATCTTTAAGGCAATAGAGTAATAGCTGTTCTTGTTTTCATTAAAGAACATTTGTTGTCACAAGGTACAAATTCCTACCTGGAAGCCTACTAATGTAAATTATTAAGCAGAAATTAATTTAGAATAATCTCTAAATACCAAGAGTGAGTGCACTAATTGTATTGTATTGAAAACATTTAAAGTTTGCTTTATTGCACTGTAATAGTTTTAAGAACACCTAGTCCATAACAATTCAATAATTATCAGAACATTTCAAACTGTTCACCAACCCTGAAATAGATCTTAGTTGCTCTACTTATATCTCTGACACAAAATATGGAACTGTTTAATGTTCTAAGGAAAAGAATCGACTCTTCCTTTTTTTACAGCATCCTAAAGTTTATTCTGTCTTCTGGACCACATAAGTGCTGTGAATGATGTTTCTTTAAAAAAAAAAAAGTATTGGTAGATATTTGGATTATATCCACTTCACATTTTCTTTTCAGAGCAGTGTGTTTCCTTATGCTCAATTACATTTAGTAAATTGTGATTTACTTTGAGAAGTGTTTTAAATGAAGTCTTTGCTTATAACTCTGTTTCAAGACTTAACAGACCTCCAACACCATATTCTTCCTTGTCAGGTATAAAGTTATTATAAAGATTAATGCATTCATAAAACAGGCCAAGCCTGAAATATTAAATAACTGATCAATAATTCACTGTTGAAAGCATTCTGTACTTGACATCCTAGGTACTGAACATGCATAGTGGGCAAGTCTGTATTTCAAAAATGTTATATTTTGTACTTTGTAAACTTCACACCATTCAGATTGAACAAGATGTTAACCAGTAGCTTCTCTGTCCTACCTGTCCAGTAACTTATTTGAAAATGAACTGTTTCTTCTCAGTGTACCAAATGCTCATGTTCTGGCAGGTGCTTGTCTCTCCCAGGGGCTGCACACTTGAGCAAGCAAATGTGACCCATTGCACTGGTGTGATCGCACCATCTGGTGGTGGTTTTCCAAAACTTGCATCTTGTTACTCAGAAAACACCAACTAATTTGCTGTTGGGAAGTGGATGTGTTGGGTGTCCTAAAATATGTATAAAACCATACCTTGCACAACCCGTATGCTAACATAAGATGCCTTGACCTGGAAAGATTTATATACAACCATTTTATTTTATTTCCAAGGGAAGAATCAAAAAATAGGTTTTTGATTTATGCAAATAACTGTGGGAAACGCAGTATTGCCAGAGTATTGGAGCAGGAAAAATATTGGTCATCAGGGGTTAGTAACACAAACTACTGACTCAGGGCATTTGTAGATGACACTATAAAGCAGGTTTAAAGTGGTTTAAATGCCTTTTGCACCGCTTTAATGACACTGCTGTATCCATATTCGGTGGTGTATTGCACATTAATTCCAGCCACTGTAGCACATGCAGCAGCATTATGCACCTTAAATGACTTTGGGACACAGCAAATGTCTTTGGGGCACTGCAAAGTAAAAAAAAAAAAAAAAACAAAACCTCTAAGGACTTTTCGTTTCTGAGCCCTACAGCCGTGGAGGGAAGCGAAGCACCAGGCCCTGTGCAGCTCAGAGGCTATGTAGGCAGCCCCGTGCAGGCAGCCCGGCAGCAGCCCAGATAGACAAGCTCCACAGAAGGGGGGGAAAAAAAAAAGTGGCAAGCCAGATCTTTTTTTTTTCCGCCCCAGAGCCTGCCTGCCTGAGCTGCGTGGGAGGCCTGGTGCTTCCTTCCGTGGCTGCAGTGTCCCCCTGGGACTGCCCAAGCTGGGTGTCACCTGGCAGGGGACCTCTGCTGCAGAGGGAAGCACCAACCCTCCCCACAGTTCAAGGACCACTCTGCCTACCAGCAGCTCACTCTTTCCCTCCCTGCCATTGGGGTGGCAGGTAAGGATCAGGCTCTGACATGGGCGTACATGACACTGGGGTTTACTTTGCCCTAAACTGAAAAGGTGTTTTTTAAAAAACACTGCTTCAATCATGAATGATGCTTGCCCCCGGAGGCTAGCGGAGCATAGCAATTGTCCACAGGTGGTGGCAGCAGCAGGGTTGTGGTGGTGGTAGGCAGGGAACTCCCACAGACAGCCCTGGCAGTGTTGGGAGGGGTGGGGGGTGGCAAGTGCCAACCAAACTGGCAGCAGCAGCCATTGGCAATCAGCGACCGCCTGCAAACGCCACAGGCAGTGTCAGCAGCAAGGCGGGGGTATAGTGAGCAGTGACTGCCTGCAGGTGCCACTGGCAGTGTCAGCAGTGCTTCTGTTAGAGGGTACACTGCCAATCTTGGGGTATGCACATGCACCCCCTGTGCATTGCCAATGGCTTCAATTTAGGGAGAATTAAACCCCTGTGTTGTGTACAAACCCCCTCAGTCTCTGCAGTAGTCTCCATCTAAGTGGCCATAGTTGCTCTCTGAACATTTTGAGGGAGGTGGAGTTTGTAGTTTTCTTTTAAAAGGCAAAAATTATTATTTGGGTCATTTTTCTGTATCTCACTTCACAGCTTCCTGCTGTTCTCCATGGAACAAAACTTGAATTACTGAACCCAAGGGCTCTTAGAGTTAATTAACTCTATCTGCTTGCTTTTCTGTGAAAAAAAAATCTGCCTTTTCTCTCCTTCTGAAGGTTTTAACCATGGGATAATATCACTTGAAACCTAAACATGAAAGGCTCTCTATCCTGAGCAGGTCCTTATTTTGTAACTTTTACCGCAGGCATGTGATGTTGCAGTAAAAAAAAAATCTAACTTTATAAACCCTTATTCTAACCTTAAAGAGCAACTACATACTCAGTCTTTCAACTGCTTTGATGGACTCGCTCATAGTTAACAGAGTTCAATATGCATGTGAGATTAGGGGCTCCATATAAACATTTCTTTGAGAACATCTGATATTGGATTTTAAACAAATACAGATCTACTTTCTATTATGAGGACTTTGACAGGCTACTACACCAGGGACATGTTCACATCCATACATGATATGTAGATTTTGGAGAGAGGTGTGTGTCAGTAATAGATTGGATTCTGGAAAGACTCTTGACACAGGGGTTTTTTTGCCTATGAAAAAGGTCAGCTATTACCCTACAAAAAAAAAAAAAAAGCCGGTCAGTGGCATGACTGGTTCATGACCTGTATTAGCAGAGGTATGATTGCCAGAGTTCTCCTGCCAGTGAGTGGACGAGGCAGACGGCATGAAACATGCATCGCGGAGACCAACTGGCGGCTACAGGAATGGTGCTTCGAGGAGGGCTTTGGTTTCCTCAGCCATGACCGGCACATCACGACGAGAGACATGCTGGGATGGGATGGGCTCCACCTTTCCCCTAAAGGTAAGCGTGTGTTCTCTTCTAGGTTGGTGGACCTCCTCCGGCGGGCGTTAAACTAGGCTCATCGGGAGAAGGGGAAGATGAGGGCGGAAGAAACATCAGACTGCCAGACCAAACAGCACCCACAACTACAGCCCAGCCCAACGAACGAAGCGAATAAACAGGTAAGAGATAGGGGCCAGGGTAATGCTGGGACTAGGGGGTCAGTGCACACATCCACAGGAGGCCGCAAATGCCTCTACACAAACACTCATAGTATGGGTAACAAGCAGGAGGAACTCACCCTCCTGCTGGCTGACACCTGCCCGGACATAGTGGGGATTACGGAAACGTGGTGGGACTCAATGCATGATTGGGTGGTGAATGTCAAGGGCTATAGGCTGTACAGGAGGGACAGGATAGGAAAGAGAGGTGGGGGTGTGGCACTCTATATTAAGGAGGAATGCACATCCTCGTTAATTAGCAAGGAGTATGGGGAGGGGCACTCTGAAGTGCTTTGGGTTAGAGTACAAGGCAGTCAAGGGGAAAG
>NW_017728943.1:101384161-101398612 GCF_001723895.1 Crocodylus porosus
ACCCCAGTACTCTTTCCTGCCATGGCAGGGGATCAGACTAGATGATCTGCTCAGGTCCCTTCCGACCCTAGAAACTATGAAACTAAGAGTGCCTGGATATAAAGACTTTTGTTAATTCACAGCAAAACATATATACATTTAAAATTGACTTCAAATGATCTTGTCCATCTTTGTCCATGATTAGTGGCTGCTTTTACACTTATCTGTGGATAATTCTGGTGATGGCTGTTGGTTCTCAAGGGTAGGCTGCTTGCATTAATTGTGCTCTTTATAACACCATGCAAATGTCAAATTGGTTAAGTTTGTGTGAATTGTATGCCTATGTACAGCGAGCCACATTGCAATAACTGCAACAGGTAAAAGGAAATACTAGCCTGACTCTGTTTGTAGTTCCAAAGCTGTTAATAATATCTAAAGATAATTCTTGTCAAGGTTCATTTAAATGAAGCTAGCTTGATCAACATGAAAATTGTTTGTTGGTGGAGGTTGAGAAGCAAGAGCTTAATTCTTGCTTGTTTTTATATTAATCCAGGGCCTGTGTAAGCAATACAACAAATGTAAACTCTGTACCTATGTTTCTTCTTGTAACAAACAGCTATAAAACATTGCACCTGAAGGTCTTCCTAATGGTGCAAAGCGTATATCATCACACAGCTACTACTTTGTTCTGGTATACTGCTTTGGCCTCTGAAAAACGCAGTTGATGCTGCAAACTTCGGTTGTGCTAGAGCTCCAGGCTTGCAGCTTCTTCTAATTTAATGTATTGGGTTAAAAAGTTGTTTATTTTCTGTTTTTAAGGTAGATTTACATTGACTGAATACAGTACAACAAGTTCATTCTAATGTGTGCATGTATTTCAATTTGACCAATCTTTTTGCTAATGTGTTCTCTGATTTATTGATTCATGTCCAGATGGGAGATTCAGGTTTGCCTATTGACTGACTTAATGTTGCTTAACATCATCTCATTCCCTTCAGTTGTAAATAGAAGGAAACATTGCATCTGCAAAAGATTGAATCTGTAGGCTGTGCAGGCACACACAAATGCACTTTTGTGAAAAATGTTGGTCTGTATGAGAAGTTACATCTTCTAAAAAAAAATTGCCTAGGTTGAATACCAAGATCAGTGACTGTATTTAGTGATCAAGAAAAGCTGTAGAATAAATTTTGCACCTTACTAGTGTGACTGAAGTCAGGCAAAAATAAGGCAGCAAAGCTCAGATCCGTTAAATGGATTGGCAAAATCCTAAGGTATCGTATGTCCAAAACAGAGATCCTCAAATGCTTCCTGGCTGCTTTTTAACTCTAGCAGTGCCTGAAGTCCTAAAGTGCCAATTGTTTTAAGCTCTACTTCTAGGTATGCCCAGAAGCACCTAAATCTTGACCAGACTAACGCTGCACCAAAGCCCCAGCAGGATCTACACATTCCTTTGCCTGTTCTCCAATCTAGTGGGCATGCTTTAAGAACGTGCTGAGACACAGAGTAAGCAAGCAATATACAGTGGTGAGCACAGCTATGCTTCAAATGCTGATGTTTCCCATACCATATTCAGTAGTTATGGAATCGCATAATACATGAAGCATCTTGGTTCAGTCCCTTCTTATCTGAGGGGATTCAAACACGCATCTCCCACCTTGAAGGAGATTATCCCTCAGTAGACTCTGGGACATTTAGGATGGTTGGGTGAGCAGCAGGTACTCCTTTCTGTTGAAGCTATTCTACTAGATAAAGATATAGGCCATTGAGACTGAAAGAGAAAGTGAGCAAAAGAGCATGACAATAGCCTGATGGTTAGGGCTTCATCCAGAGGGAAAAGAAACCGTCCCTTCTTCATGTAGGAATCATTGTATTTGTACCTTAACTGATGATGACTCATCTAAAGAACACAAACAGCTCTTGGAGGAAGGAGTGCCCTACTCAATGAATTTGAGATCCATAGTCCACCTTTTTCCTGCCCTTTGGCTCAATAAACCTTTCTTTATGTAAAGTGGAAAAGCTTCACTAGGAAGGAGTACAAGTGCTGTTACCCACTCTCATTCTACTACAACCTGGGGATTAGGGAGCTCTTCTGCAAGGTGTGTGTTGGGTGAGAAATGGGGCTTTTCATTCTTCTCTGGCATCCATGCTTAGAATGGAAAGAATAAATTTCTTTTGAAAGAAAGGGCAACGGGGGATTGACTTTCAGGCAAAGATTTAGAACTATAAAACCCAAATGAATGTTTAAGCAGCCCTGAATAAGGTGTCTTTGGCCTAGAGAGAGAGAGAGGATACAGAACCTAAGAAACATCTTGGTCCTCATCATTTCCTATTGGTTAGTTTATTCCACTCCCCACTTAGCATAACTAGGTTTGCTTTTCCTAATTCAGGGACATATAGTCCACTGCAAGGGCCAGGGGCCTATAAGTTATGTCTTGCAACACGGCATTGTAGTGCTGAAATTTCTGTGGATCAGGTCCTAAATTTTCAGAATAATACTAAGTATTAAACTGTCTAAACCAATATGCAGCTTCCCTCCACTGGCTCCTTAGATCAAATTTTTCATTGTGCATTCTAAAAGCAAGGCCATCAAACATTTTCCTCCTTGTTCGAGATGAAAAAGAGGGGTTTAAAGACCCCAAGGCATAAAAATTGGGATTATCAAATTTCAGAGAAGAAGCTGAGGTATGTGAAGGGAAAGATGGGGAATCTGTGGCAAAGGAAAGAGTAGAAGAGAACTCTATAACATAACTGGCCCTAGAAACAGCAGGTCTGCAGAATTACTGTGAAAGGCTGCCTGTTGGGTTCCTTCCAAACTCCACTTTTGGAGGACTGCTCCAGCCACACAGTTGGGTTGACCCTGACCGTGTCCCAAAGATGCTAACACGAAGTTGAGATGGGGAAGGAAGAGTAGTGCAGGGCTTCTTTCATTATAGTTTAAAGCAATTTCTAGCTGACTTGAAAGTAAGCCAAAACAAACCTCATTTAAACTAAAATGACTGACTGCATCAGTTTTGTCAACTTAGTTAAATGGGTTTAAAAGTAAATGTTTAGTTAAATCAGGCCAACTCTGTGATATAGACGAAGCTTAGTATTATAGTCAGAAGAGGTGTGCGAAACAGGCCCTATTTGATTCAGATTTGGCCCGAACCAGGGACAGTGCATCTTTAATATACCAACATAAAATAATATGTCTGTACTGTCTAGTGTCACAGCAATGTCTGTTGCCTGCATAGCACCCCTTCCAAAAATATTTGGCAAATGATTTTGCTATGGATTGGTGTGACCACATACATTAAAAAAAAAAAAAAAAAATGAAAATTTATGGAGAAAATTATTTTTTGTTTGCGGGTTTTCTGAGACAGACCATCATATAATATTGCATTGATGGTAATACAAAGATACAGTTGCATTACAGAAGATGATCTTTTCTTAGAATTTTGCTTGAAAGCCTTTTTGCTTTTTTAATCTGGTCAAGTGCTTTTGAATAGTTCCTTCCCGGGCACACATTATGGACTATTAGGCAACAAGTAAGGGATGTGCCTTGAAAAACAGGATGCATAGTCAGCAGGGGGATTTTCAGTTCACTTATGTCTTGTATCGAATTTCAATAGCCAGTGTTGAATTATTTATCAGGTTCAAAATGTGGAGAACTATAGATTCTCGTACTCAGTCTAGACATAACCAAAAGGGCTGGCACAAACTGAATAAATATTTATGAAACCCCCCAGTCTTTATAAACATGTAACCTAGCCTGCTATTTAATGAAAGGATATAAAATAAATTCCCATTCACCTACCTATTAGCTCCTGTCACCTGAGCATATTTATTTACAGTACACAAAAATTAGCCAAAAGAGCTGGGTCATATTTAATAGGAAGATTCTTCATTATCCTTTGATCAATAAGGAAAAAATGGGTTATATAAAGAGAAAAAGAGATTTTTCAGTCACAAATGGATGTCCTGCTTTTGATAGGAACTAGATGTAAAACCAACCTTTATGCTTTTGAATGGAAAGCCTATTTTATTTCTGAGTGTGGATGACTGAATAGCTCCGATATAGAAAACACTGAAAACGGAGACATTGCAGAACAGTTCTGGACCTGGAACATGATGACACTAAAATTCAAACTATTGACAGTGAAAATATCTGCATATTTAAAATACCCCTATGTACTGTGCTAGAAACAGGATGTTCGTTCTGTTTGGATAAGAAATTAATGTGAGATTCAGAAAGAAACATGTAGACTGTAGCTGTACTCAGTACAGCGCCTACATTTCCGGGTGTGTCAGCAACTGCACACCCAAATTGGATTTAGGTCTCTGCCTTGAGAATTGGTGCAGAGTTAAATGTCACATTTGAAAGCAGGGTTAGGCACTGGGGACATTTCTATCACTATTTCCCCCGCCTCCCACCAGGCCCATTTCAAATATGGTTTAAATCTATCTGGTTATATTTAAAATTATCCAAGTGGTAATAAAAAAGAAGTTTAACAGGTTTAGATCCTTTTAGTGTTCTTGTAAATCGAAAGTAATTTACAAAAGATTTAAACACTTGCAAGAATACAAGCTACTTCATAATGTAGACTAGTGACTTCTAATTTTTTATTTTTTAAATAAGGACATATTATTATAAAGATGTTTATTATAATTCAAGTCTAGATTCTCCCTCTCCTTTGCACAAGTGTTTTGGAGAAGAGGGCATGAGAAGACTTCACATATTTATGCTCTATCACAAAGTCAGAGAAAAAACATTTACTCTGTCTCACACATGCACACACCCTAATTGTACCATTCTATTTTTCTGTTATTATTCTGGAAGCAATTGCAACCCGCCCACCTTACCTCTGTAGTCTTCTCTTTACTCAACCTTCCTTTTTTCTGTCAGCTATTATGATGCTGCAGTCAGATTCCAGGGCGGCACCACTTACTTGCATGCAGGACCATATTTTAATTCATCAGACTCTGCACAGTCACCAAGGTGCAGATCTAATTGCAGCATCTGAGTGATGGTTAACACTTTTAAACAAAAACCTCATTGAAGTTGTCTGCTGCCCTTCTTTTAAGAAAGTTGTGGAAGTCCTTTGGTGTCTTTATAGAAACAGCTTCCACCCAAAACAGGACAGGAGAGTCAGAACTGGACAACCTAGGTCAGTGATCCTCAACCAGGGTGTCATGTCACTCTAGCACTGTTAAGTGTGTAAACATGATTCACAGGATAAACCCCAAGATTTCAAACAGGAATCCACAGTGCCCAAAACATTCTGACTTCTTGTCGGAGTTCTTTGCAACACAATATTTTCCATTTATTTTTCTGTAGTAAAAAAAATGAGCGAAAACTAAGCTGGCATTTTCCAAGGGGTGCCTTGAGTCTAAAAATGTTGAGAACCACTTATCTATGTGGAGGGGTTCGGGCTGATCATTGTTTGCCTACGCCATGCTGAGAACCAGATATAGGAAGAGCTAAACCTGGGCAGCCATAGAAGAAGGGTACCTTGTCCCTGAGAAAATATTGAGGAGAGAGAGAGATTTTAAATCAGGTGTTGCCTGAAAGAGTCTGAGAGTGAAGAAACTGTCTCGTTATTTTATTTCTTCCAGGCTGAAGGAAACAGAACTTTGCCTCCACCCCGCCTCCCAACATACAATAACAATAGTGGAGATATTACAAATAAAAGGTACAGGTCTCCATTGCTTATTTTTCCTCCTAACAATAATAATAGTTTGTTAGGACCTGGATTTTGGCTACTGGAGGGGTTGGTTTGTTTTAAGGGTTTTTTTTTTTTGGGGGGGGGGGGAGGGCAGGGGTTGCCCTCCTTACAAGCATTGGGTGTTGGCTGTAGCCAAGTCTGGGAACTTTGACTAGGGTGTACCAAAGCGCCAAACCCAGCTAAAGCATCTTGCTTCTGCTCAGGGTCAGATCAATCATCACATTTGGGATCAGGAAGGAATTTTACTTCAGGGTCAGAATGGTAAGGGATGCTGGGACTTTCGCCTTCTTTTGTAGCAGGGGACTTGGCCCTCTACCTTGAATCTCTCAAGTGTGTTTTAACAATCCTCGCAGCAGCAGGATGCTCAGAGCCCTCATCCCCATTTTACCTGTGGCAGGTCAGGGTGCTTTTGGTGTCTTTGGGCAATTTGCATTGTAGTTGTATATGATAGGGTTGATTGTGTAGTTTTAGGAATAGGTTAGACAAGGACATCTATGGAATAGTTTGGGGAGGGATGATCCTGCCTTGAGCAAAGGGGTGGAGCAGATGGTCTCCAGAGGTCCCTTCCAGTCCTACTTAGAATCATAGAAGTCAGGTCAGAAGGGACCTTGTAGCTCTTCAAGTCCGACCCCCTGCCTGGGCAGGAGAAAAAACTAGGCTCAAATGACTCCAGCCAGGTAGGCATCAAGCCTCTTAAAGATCCCCAGAGTAGGAGCCAGCACCACTTCCCTTGGAAGTTGGTTCCAGATCCTAGCCACCCTAACTTTGAAGTAGTTCCTACGGATGTCTAATCTAAACCTACTCTCCAGTAACTTGTGGCCATTATTCCTTGTTATACCAGGGGGTACTAGGGGAAACAAGGTCTCTCCCAAACCCTTCTGGTCCCCCCTAGTGAGTTTATAGACAATCACCAGGTCCCCCCTCAGCCTTCTCTTGTAAAGGCTGAACAGGTTCAAGTCCCGCAGTCTCTCATTTTAGGGTCTGCCCTGTTGTCCCCAGATCATGCGGGTGGCCCTTCTCTGGACCTTCTCAGTGTTGTCCACATCCCTCCTGAAGTGGGGCGCACAGAACTGGACACAGTACTCCAGCTGTGGCCTGACCAGTGTCGCACAGAGGGGAAGGATCACCTCCTTGGATCTGCTTGAGATGCGCCTGTGGATGCATGACAAGGTCCAGTTAGCCCTGCCGATTGTGACCTCGCATTGTCAGCTCATGTTCATCTTGGAGTTAATGATGACTCCAAGATCCCTTTCTGCCTCCGTGCTCTCAAGAAGGGAGTTTCCCATCGTATAAGTGTGCTGCTGGTTACTACTGCCCAAGTGCAGCACCCTGCACTTGTCAGTATTGAAACGCATCCTGTTTTTGTTAGCCCACCCCTGTAACCTATCCAGGTCTTGCTGCAGTCTTTCCCTCCCTACTAGCATGCTCACCTCACCCCAATTTTGGTATCCTCAGCGAATTTAAACAGGTTGCTTTTCACCTCATTGTCCAAATCGCTGATAAAGAGATTGAATACTGCGGGCCCAAGGACCGAACCCTGGGGGACTCCGCTGCCCACTTCTCCCCAGGTCGAATATGACCCATCCACCCCCACCCTCTGAGTACAACTCTTCAGCCAATCTGCAATCCATCTGACCGTGTAGGCATCAATGCCACAGTCACCTAGTTTTTTAATGAGGATGGGGTGGGAGATGGTGTCAAAGGCCTTGCTGAAGTCCAGAAAGACTACATCCACGGCAACACCTGCATCCAAGGCTTTTGTGACCTGATCATAAAAGGCAATCAGGTTAGTATGACATGACCTGCCCCTAATGAAACCGTGCTGGTTGCCCTTGAGCATCATCCCTGAAGCTGGCCCATCGCAGATGTGCTCCATGATGATCTCAAAGAGTTTCCCTAGGATTGAGGTAAGACTGATGGGCCTATAGTTGCCCGGGTCCTCCCTCCTCCCTTTTTTAAATATGGGGATCACATTGGCTATCTTCCAATCATCTGGCACCTGGCCTGAGCATCACGAGTGCTCGTGAAGCCGTGCCAAGGGTCCTGCAGTAACCCCTCCTAGCTCCCTCAACACCCTGGGGTGGAGAGCATCTGGACCCGCTGATTTGAACATGTCCAGCCCCTCCAGAAGCTCTCTGACCTGGTCCTCCCCAAACTGAGGTCTGGAGGCATTCCCCTCGAGTCCGTCTTGCATCACGGTGGGGAAGTCCTGGTCCCTGCCCAAGAAAACGGAGGTGAAGAGTTGGTTAAAGAGGTCTGCTTTCTCCTCTGGTGCAACCACCACATTGGTCAGCGTATCATGCAGGGGCCCCACATTTCCCAGTGCCTTCTTCATCCTCCCTATATATTTGAAAAAGGACTTTTTATTATCCTTGATCTTGGATGCTAGTCCTAGCTCTATGTCCGCTTTAGCTTTCTTGGCTGCCCCCCTACAGGCCCGTGCAGAGGAGGTATACAACTCTTTGGTGACAGCACCCCCCTTCCACTGGGTGTATGTCACCTTTTTGGCAATCGGGCATTCCCGGACGCCCTTGGTGAGCCAGGGGAGCTTACGGGCACTCTTGCCCCCCTTTCTTCTTGTTGGGATGGTCACCCCTTGGGCCCTGAGTATAGTCTCCTTAAGGAATGACCACTCATCTTGGGCACTGAGCTCCCCTGCTCTCGAGAACCTCAGTGCCTCTCCCACTAATCTCCTCAACTCATTGAAGTTGGCCCTCTTAAAGTCTAGGGCTACCGCCTTGCTGCAGGTCCTTGACACCCTGCGCTGGATGGTGAGTTCCAGCAAGCGATGATTGCTATCACCCAAGTGGTCAAGAACCTGGACACCCCTTACCAGGATGTCACCTGTGGCCAGGACCAGGTCTAGCAGGGCATTTCCTCTGGTGGGACTGTGGACCTCCTGAATTAAGTGGAGGTCCTGTATCTCAGCCAGGAACATCCTGGGACGGTCTGACCTGGCTAACTGTACCTCCCAGCAGATGTCCGGGTAATTTAAATCACCCATGACAACTACATCCCTTGCCTTAAGTGCCTCTGCAAGCTGGCCCGAATATTCCCGGTCCAGCTCCTCTCCTTGGTTGGGGGGTGGGTCTTCTATGATTCTGTGATTCATAGTTGCATAGTTTGATACTGTATAGCCTTACATTGCTGACATGGTTGTGCTAAGAAAAATCTGCAAAGTGCATGCAACTTACTGATAGACATAGGTGACATACAGGGGTGGCACAGAGGTGGCACATGCAAGTGCTCTGGTTGGCAGGGGGGCATGGAGAGTGCTAGTGTCCCCACTGAAATTGCCATGGCATGTCCTGTGACCTCCAGTCATTGTCTGGCTTCTGGGCAACCTCCTCCAAACCCTGTCGGTGGTTGGCCACTGGCGGGCCACCCCCCCCCCCCCCACACACACTCATGCAGTGTTGGTGTCACCCCAGACTTGGGAGGCACCAGTCGCTCATGCTGACAGATGAATATGACAGTCATTACATTTTAAGAAGATTCCATTTGTCCTGGAGGTTAACTAGTTTTGATACGACCTTAACACATTATCAGAAACTAACACAACTGTGACATGTTTTGCATGGGGACCTCACGATTGCTCTTTTTTTTTTTGTTGCTTTCGCAGCCATGTTAATGGATTTTCCTGGGAAATGGAAGCAGTTCTTAGTTCTAGTACAGTTCTCCTTGCTAAGCTAGTCCTAATATTTACTCCTTTGGCTTCTCTCCCTGTTCCAAATCTACTTATCTAGCAAGTCATGATTTCTCCCCTTTACACTCTGCCTCTGGTCTCTCCACCAAGCTGTAAGTCCCTGTTTCTTCCCCAGCCTGAGTGTTCCTGATCAGCCATTCCCAGATCTCTTTCTACTTCCCTGCCTCTTTGTTTCAGACTCTTTGACTGAAAGGCTACAAAGTTCTAGTTCTTCCAGTCCTGGTTTCATAGTTGATGCATGCCCCCCTTAATAACTACACATGCACACGGACCTCTGTCCCCCTTAAGTCCACACACACATGCGTGCACACATGCACCTGCCTCCCTCATCAGCCTCTCATGCTGAAGACTCCAAGTGAAAGGGGAACAGTGGAAAAAAACCTGGTCATACCCAGGTCATTCTCCCTTTCACCATTCACTCTCTGCTCCTGTGTAACATAGAAGACTGAGCAAGATGCCCCTATGACTTGCACTTCTTATGTTCTTATGTTTATGGTGCCTGCCCTGGTCTGGGGCAAGCTTATCTGGCCCCCAGCAAGGAGAAGAGGCCACCAGAGCTGGGACACACCGAATCCAGACCTTACAGAGACCCAAGCTCTATGTCCTGCATTAAATACTTGTGAATTTACTTGCATTAACACAATGCTACAGAACTAACACAGCTAATTTAACTTTGTTGCCATGTAAGCCTAGTGTGTGAAAGCCTGGGTTGAGCCTGTTTCCTTGTGAGTTACACTCCAGCCTTGGTACCAAACCAGTTGTATATTTTCAGGCAAAGGGATCAGGGCCAGGACCCAGCGACCTCTGGCACACTTTGGTTTTCATGCCAGGGCAAGAAGTGGGAAAACCTGTCAGCAAAGAGAATAGGCTGGAACAGCAGGGCTCACTTTTACACACATGAAGTAGAGATTTATGAGGCTATTTTCATACCACTTCCTGATAAAGATCATCACTGGGAAATTTCTAACTTTTCTTATTGCCTAGAGATGGCCTAGAAAGAGGCACAACCAACTGATCACTTGCAGAGATGTGGGTTTTCTGGAAAATTTTCAATTAGAAAAGACAGCATGATCTCATTTAGCATGTTTATCTGACTTATATTTAGCATATTTATTTGACTTGTAGTAAACAAAACTAAAAAAGTACCCCATGGTAATTTTATGTCCCAATAGCCACAAGTATTTGAACAGAAATATTTGATTAGGAAAAAAAATTAAATGTAGCACACTCAATGTGGTTTAAATATTATATTCAGAAAATTCAAAGCTTTATGTGGAAAGTAATTATTTTTATTGGGATACTTGTAAAAATGTAAAGACAATATACAATAGCATGTTACCTTGTTTGTTTGTTTGTTTAATTGTCCCTTGTATTGTTTGTTTAAATTTAAGGAAAAAAATGAAGGCACTGAAAACTGTTGACACTAATTTTACCACACCCAAAGAACTGTGCATGATATGCCGTGATTGTCCACTCATCTACTTCAACAGAGTTTAACTCTCTTCCACTGAGGTCATTGCGACACCTCCAGTGTCACTGTCACTATCTGTAGAATATATTGCACTACTTATCGGTTCCATATCAGAATCATATATTCCCAGGAGACACTGCCCGCGGTGATCCTGCCTGGTCTCGATCCCCGTTTCTTCTGTGGGGCTCCAAACCTCCTCTTTACCCCAGCCTAGCCTCTCCAGATGGTACTCACAAAATTCTTTTGTAGCCAGGTCGCAGTGCTGCCTGTTGTGGTCTTATTTGGCCCTCTACCCCAGGGTGACCATAGTCTCGATTAGGTACACCCTTCCAGGGCTGGTCTTGGCCTGTATTCCAAAATCAAAAGAAAAGGCAAAAAAACCCAGAGAAAACCCCAGTTGCTCTCATCCTCCTGGTTGGGCTCTGTCCACGTACCCATTTACCTGGGATCAGGTTCTCAAAATCCCAATCACAATGATCAAGAAAATCCCTTAGTCCAGTCTTTATGTGCCGGCCTGCCCTGCACCCCTATGAACTTTCACAGTCTCCTTGGGGTCTCCCCCATGTGCAAGACAGCTCTACCTGTAACTGTAGTTTTTCCTCAGGCCCTCCTCCGGTTCCTCTGTTGAAAACTCCACTCCGGAGATTATCACAGGCCTTGTGAACTCTCTCTCTCCCGATCCTCAGCTGCAGCTTGGCTCAGCCCCACCTGTGCAGGCCTGTTCAGGGTCACTCCCACAGAGTTCGTCTGACAAGTTCCAAAGCCCTTGCCTGCCTGGACGCTCAGCTGCTCCTCTCTCCCTGCAGCCTGCAGGGGACTGACCCCTCTCTGCCCCTCTCTGGGGCCAGAAATACCTTTGGACAGCCTCCCTCCTCCAATCCTGAGTGAGATGCTGCTCCGGAAGTGTGGTGGGTATTCCTTTCCGGTCTCCAGCTGCAGCCCTGCCAACTCTCCATGCTGTGAGTTTTGTCTCACTCCTTCACACCACCGTTGGCCAAACTTGCGGGGGGGGGCATGTGGCCCTCCCCCCCCCATGTCCCCCTCACATGTTGCCTATGCTGCTGCTCAACTTGCTGCTCAGTTGTCCTGGGAATGCAAAGCCAAAGGGAAGTATAGTAGATATTCTTCGTTTACAGGCATATGCATATGTACTCAGGATTTTCCAGCCTAACTACAGAGGATATATGCTGCCCCCTCAAAACTAAAATATAAATGTTGTAACCAGTGCATTTGCACAGTCAATAGGAGTGCAATTTAAGGAGTTGATAAACCTCTTGGCGTATGTCTTGAACCAAAAACAGTCTAACCACTTTAATACAGCATTGTACAGGAACTAATAAGCTGTGTAGGGAAGAATATGTGTACACAAACCTCTCAAGGGACATGAAAATCTAGCAGGGTGGCTCTACGCTCCACATACGTACACATCCTCTATTGGATACACTGAAGACTAAAAACCACCCTGAGATCAAATAGGAATGCAAGAGGGAAGAATCCAAGATTGAAAGCATGAAGCAGGTGTTTAACTACTTACCAGGAAAGTTCAGAGACAATGTTGTGAATGCTGCATATGAAAACTGTGAAAGCTTGGACAGCGTCTCTTACACAAAGATTCAGTGTGCATCAAAGAGTCAGTGAAGGCAAGGAAATTATATATGCATTTTAATTGACCTAGCAGCTAAAGAAAACAAAAGACTCGATATGCATCTCAGGAGAAACCTGTAAAAGGTACAGGAAGGATGCCCTGTACGTAACATGTTCACATTTCTCAAAACTGGCAACCAGTGTTTCAACCATTCAATGTATGTCTGGAGTTTGGTAAACAGACCATCACCAGTACAAGCTACTGCAAATTTGCCCCATTGATAAACAAATACCTCAAAACAGGTCCCATAACCAGTGCCTCTAAGCATCCTGTTTGATCACTCAAGGCGCATCACATTTAATTGCAGTGGCTGTGAGAAACACAAGTCTTCACACCTAGACAAATCCAAAAACAGGAACCAGGCAATTTAACAGTTGTGATATGATGGTCATCCTTTTCCTCCTTGTTTTGTTCAGACTCTAATCAGCCAACCATCAAGGAAAAATGCTTTGAATCTATACAATTAAACTGTGTAAGAGCTAAAGAGATTTGCCAGCAAGGTGTGTGCAGTCCAAGGAAGACTGAGAAGCCATCCTGCCAGCCAGCCAACAAGTGCAGGATCCACACTTTGAGGCTGTACAAGAACTGCTTCCTGCTTGCATTGGGTAAAGATCTCTTTGCAGCTAAGACAGTACTAGGACCAATAGATCATTTTAGATTGGGAAAGGGTCTTTTTCTCTTTAGTTTTGTAGCTTGTTGGTAGTTATTGTTATTAAAAGCTTTCTGCTATTGATCAACTGGGTATTGTGTCAATTCTTAGATTCATAGTCAGAAGAGACCTCAGTGGGCCATCTAGTCTGCCCCCCCCCCCGCCCCTGGCAGGCAAGAAAAGAGTCACCAACCCTGGGGTCATGTGATCCCAGCCAGGTGCCTGTCCAGTCTCCTCTTGAAGACCCCCAAGGATGGGGTGAGCACCACCTCCCTTAGAAGCCCATTCCAGATCCTGGCAACCCTGACTGTGAAGAACTTTCTCCTAATGTCCAGCCTAAATGTTCTCTCTAGTAACTTATGGCCTTTGTTCCTTGTCATTCCAGGGGGTGCCCTGATGAACAGATCATCACCTACTTCATGTTGCTCTCCTTTTATGAATATGTATGCCGCCCAAGGTCCCCTCTTAGCCTTCTCTTGGAGAGGCTGAAGAGGTTAAGGTCCCTTAGCCTTCCTCACAGGGCCTTCCCTGGAGGCCTCTAATCAGGTGAGTGGCCCTTCTTTGGACCCTCTCCAAGTTGTCTGCATCCCACTTGAACTGTGGCGTCCAGAACTGGATGCAGTACTCCAGCTGTGGGCTGACCAGTGCTGCATAGAGGGAGAGAATCACTTCCCTGGACCTGTTTCTGAAGCACCTACAGATGCACGACAAGGTGCAATTGGCTCTGCCTCTTGGGGTGCTAGGTTTAAAAACCTGCTTTCTAAGGGCAACAGTGAACTAAGTGCCTTGACCTCACCACAATCCGCTGGCTGGGGAATTGGCTCCATGATAGGACCCATAGGGTTGTGGTCAATGAGAGCCAATCGTCTTGGTGCGCAGTCACCAGTGGGGTCCCTCAGGCTCTGTCCTAGGGCCTATATTATTTAATATTTTCATCAATGATGTGGACATTGGTGTCAGAAGCGGACTGGCCAAGTTTGCCGATGACACCAAACTCTGGGGTAAAGCATCCACACCTGAGGGCAGGAGGGTGATCCAGGCGGATCTGGACAGACTCATGAAATGTGTGGATGAGAACCTGATGGTGTTCAACACCGAAAAATGCAAAGTTATCCACCTTGGGAGGAAAAACCTGCAGCATCCTTATAGGCTTGTCAGTGCTACACTGGTCAGCGCTACAGACGAAAGGGACTTGGGGGTCATGATTGACCACAAGATGAACATGAGCCTTCAGTGTGATGCTGTGGCTAGTAAAGCAAGCAAAATGCTGGCTTGCATCCATAGATGCTTCTCAAG
>NW_017728943.1:101398757-101424930 GCF_001723895.1 Crocodylus porosus
GACTCTTCAGCCTGGAAAAGCGCAGGCTCAGGGGTGATCTGGTGGCCACCTATAAGTTTATCGGGGGGCTCATCAGGATCTGGGAGAACATCTGTTCACCAGAGCGCCCCAAGAGATGACAGGATTGAACAGTCACAAACACCACTGCAACTGATTCAGGCAGGATGCAAGAAAGAACTTCTTCACTGTCCGAGCCCCGAAGGTCTGGAACAGCCTGCCATCGAAGGTGGTTCATGCACTTACATCGAATACCTTCAAGACACATTTGGATGCTTATCTTGCTGGGATCCTATGGTCCCTGCTGACTTCCTGCCCCTGGGGCTGGACTCGATGATCCTCTGGGGTCCCTTCCACCCCAAATGTCTGTGAAATCTATGAACATAATTAAAAGTCAGCCTGATGGCACTTAAAGAAATTATGGTCAGAAAAGCTAAAGAAATGCATCTTCCCCAGACTTTGCTGGGTAAAAAGATTAGATCAAAAACAATACTTGGCAAAGGAAGAAGGCCCAAGCATGTAGGCTATTTTTAAGAGAAGAATTGGGAGACAGTTCAGGAGAGTTCTGCGGAAATGGAATGAGGGCGAAGAGGATTAAAGGTATGCATGAGAACAGAGACTACAAAGGAGTCTAGTCTGAAAGTTATATTCTTGTTTACATTGATATACAGGAGGTAGGGTAGATATGCGCATTTATAAATTAACTAAATAAAATCTATATAGAGCACAAGCTCTCCTAAACTAAAGTTCACTTCATCAGATGCTGTCAATATCAATATAGAGGGACATTGGTAGGAAGGTAAACATACACAGAACTAGGTTGGCTTCTGCTCTATTAGGAACATTTAATGAAATACTCCATGGTTATGAGAACTCAATTAGCAATATTTCTGTACTAATAAACCTCTCAAAGTAAAATAAAACAAGCATGCTGTTAAATTGTCGATTCTTCAAGTGAAAGATGCCCACCCAACAACTCTGTGGAGAGAAGTCCTTAATTTTGAAGGCAAGGGCAAAACAGGCAACCACAGTGCAAGTATTTCTACCATGATCAGCTGCTGTGCTCCAAGCTTTCACTTTAGGAAAGCAGTGGTAGGAGGAAGGACCTGGCTTACTTTCTCTCCTAACCTACTCCAAGGTGGTTGTTTTCTTTTTTCCCCCTGCTCAGTTGGCTGGCAGGGGTGTCAGTTTTAATAGTAAGTTTGGTTATTTTCTACTAGTTTGGACTAATTTACACAGGACATTAAGCAAACAGCTTTCAGTAATGACCAATCTGTGGGTCTTTTGAATCAGTGACCTAGAAGTGAAAGGTTTTGTAGCCTTTTAACTAATTGCATGAGCTGTCCAGGCCTTGTACGTTTACTTTAAGAAATGCTAAAAATCTCAGGATAACCATAAAAGAGTTTCAACTAAAAGGCACATGTCAAAAAGCCTTAGGAAAACCTGATGAAAATCTAGATAAGGGCTAGATAGAAACCTATAGACCTTAAAGACATGATTAGGATATATAGTGCAAAAAAGTCAGATAAAGAATGGCGCTTGTCCATGACTGCTTTTCAGAAAGCCCTCTACATCTATCATTTATTTATTAACATCCTGTCTTCTCTCACCCCCCCCAACAGAGTCATATTTTGATCATAGAGGAGTGACAAAAGGGATGTTTTTAGCCATAATTAGAAACTATAAATAACACTGCACAGGGCTAAGTTTGCTTATAACAAACAAGAAACAATCTGGTGAAACCTCTTCCGCAAGGGTATACAGCTCTCTGGAAAGGATATAAGCAAGCTGCTAATATAGAAAAGATCAGAGGTGTGTGGAAGCAAGAGTACTTGCAATTACTGAGGCAACAGCTTACCCACAGATACCTTTAAATAGATGCATTCCTTTAGTCACAAAGGATTTCAAATGCTATAAAACTCTTCTGTTTATCCGATTGCTGAGTTATTTTGGTTTGACCAAGATAAACTGATGAGTTTGTATTTGATATATATGTGTCTAAACTGTCAAAAGTGCTTCAGACATGGGAGAGAAGCTCTTTTATGAAGTTGTAAAATTCCAAATAAACAAACAGGAACCATGAAGGTCACCAGGGATCCTGGTTTTACGTGATAAAAAATTGCAAATTCTCCGATTCAAAACCCCCAAATCCACAATTAAAATGAAACACTATTAAATATATAGGTATCAACTGAACACAATGTTTTATTGATGTATTTACAATTTTCAAGCAGTTTGGAAGCCTACCAGTGCCTCAATCACTATAATAAAATACATTCTAAATACCTATAAATGTTGGTATTTGATTTTGTGTTTTTATCATGGAAAGTCAGCACTTGCCCTGCCCCCTTAGCTCACCAAAATGCAGGTCCAGAACCCTCACTCCCCACCCACAGCCCCTGCCACAGCCCTGCTGGTGCTCCTTGCTCCTCACCTACAGCCCCCTGCCCCTCAGCTCTGCTAGAGCAGCCCCCAGCTACCAGGGCTACAAGGCCAGGGACCTGGGAGGCAGCAGCTGCTGCAGCAGAGCACAGAGCCTGGTTCTCCTCCCCCATGGGCAGCACAGCTGGAGCATAGCTCATGGGCTAGGGGGAGCAGGGCATGTGTAGGCTGCTAGGTGCAGGCTTGGGTGGGGGCAACCTGCTCCCTGCTGCTGTGTGCACTCCTGGGAGGATATGTGCCCCCAAGATTTGTGTGCAGGGACAGGTGTGGGCTACCTGCTGCAGACTTGGGCTCCCTGCCCTCCTGCCCTCACCTGGAGCCTCCACAACTTGGCAGGCAAGGCAGGGCAGAGCGGGGCCAGGTGAGGAAGCTTGTTGCAGCCATGGCAAGCCCTGCGCTGCCCTGGTGAAACACCCCCTGCCCACTTCGGAGCAGTAAGGGGCACAACCCTGCACTACAACCCCTGCTGCTCAGAGGTGGGCAGATGGGTGAGTCACCAGGGTAGTGCAGGGCTCATAGTGGCACAACAAGCTTCCTTGCCTGGCTCCGCTCTGCCCTGCTGTGCCCACAGGGCTGCAGAGGCCCCAGAGGAGGGCAGCGGGGCAGCAGGGCGCGGAGCCTGAGCCCAAGGTGGGCAGCCCACCCCTGCCCTGTGCGCAGACCTAGGGAGCATGTGCCACACCTACACCTCCAGGAGCATGCATAGCAGTAGGGAGCCAGTCTCCACCCCCACCCCCTGGACAAGCTGCCCGTGGCCCTGTCCCACTCCCCACTGGGGCCCTGTGGCCATGCATTGCAGCCCTGTGCCCCAAGCACCATGCACCACCCAGCTGGGCAGCAGCCCCAGCACTAGCCTTGCCCTGCCCTGCTCAAACCCCCTCCCCACCAAAACTTACCTGCAGGAGCTGTTCTCCAGGCTGCCTGGTGGCCATATGCATACAAATGCACATGGCGCCCCTTGTCTGTCCACCCTGCTCCCACTCCCCCCAGCCCCTTGCATACTGGAACTCTGCCAGCCTGCAGAGAGCTCTTTGCAAAAGAGCAAAATCCCTGTTTTTCTCTGTTAAAATAAAAAAACCCATGTTTTTTCCTGGTAAAAAGGAAAATCTGCATTTTTCCCCATTTGTCCATGGGAAATGGAAAACCTGGATCCCTGATGATCACTTGTAAACAGTTTAGCAGCTTATATTGCATCTTCTAGGTAAAACAGGCAGGAATGAGGCACTGCATGAAACTCCCCCCTCCCCTCAGTAATTTACAGATAGTAACATAAGCAATATAAAAGCAAAAGAGAGCATCTAAATACCACAGATGAATGATACCATATGGGGTAATCTGAATTTGGTGCAAACAGCTTAGTAACAAGAACAAATTAATTGTGACTAAAGCATGCAGCTTTCACTGCAAGGTGCATAGTGTCCATATAATAACTAAAAAAATTCATGTAGCTTAATCATTGAAGCATGTAGAAGAAATATTTTTCACACAGCTCAGCCACTGATGCATGTAACTTCCTTTGAAAATTGTGCAATTTGATGTTTTTACCAAGGCATACAAGAAGCTTAACATTCAGAAGACTGAAGTCCTCCATCAACACGCTCTTAATGAGCAGTCCCTGGATTTCAATTTATGGTGACAATAAGGAGAATGTTGAGCATTTCTGGTACCTCGGAAGCTCTCTCAGAGAAGGCTGACATTGATGAAGAAATCAACATTGCCTCAAATGTGCAAGAGCAGCTTTTGGATGCCTGAGGAAACAGGTGTTCAAAGATGGTGACATCCAATTTGAAACGAAGCTCATGGTTTATCAATCATGAGCCTCACCTTACTGTACAGAGTGGAGACATGGACCATGTACAGGAGACACCTTAAGTCATTGAAGAAGTACCTTTAATGCTGCCTCCAGAAGATCTTTCAAATCCCGTGGGAAGACAGATGCACCAACATTAACGTCCTCTCACAAGCAAATACCACAAGCATTGAGGCAATGATCATCCAACATCAACTTCACTGAGCTAGCCACATCATCCCAGACTCCTGAAGTAAGTTTTATTCTCCCAGCTCAATCAAGGCATATGCTTAAGAGGAGGGCAAGGAAAATGCTTCAAGGACATCCTCAAGACCACCTTGAAAAAATGCAACATCAACATCAACTTGTAGGAGATCATCGCCCAGGACTGCCCCAAATGGAGGAAGAGTCTGCTGCAAGGATCTCAGTACTTTGAAACCAATGGAGACAGAAAAGTGGGAGTGGCAGAAGCAGTGTGTCACAGACTGGAAGAAGAATCCAGAGTCACTCATCCCACATGGAAACTGTCTGTCGATCCCAGATAGGCTTTGTCAATCATCTTCAGATCCACAAATAAGACAGTCATGGAAGACAATCATCCTCAGCTGTGAGGGTATGACAGGGCACTTGGTGTGCCTGTCACTTTAGGAGAAAAGGTGACCTGAAAAGCAGCCCACAGGTATGGCAGGAACTGATTTAGAAGTCATTTGACTAGAAGGGGGCTGGGCTGGAGACATGGATTTCATCTGAAACAGTGCTCCATATTTTATTCTACTTCAGGTTTGGTTTTGAAACCCAGAAGTAGAATAAACCTTACTCAACCTTCTGGGGACTATACTTATATATACACACTCTTCCCAGATCTCAAGTGTTCTGGAAGGTTTTGCTCTAGGACAGTAATATAATTCCTTGTCAGGAGAAAAGGGGGCAGGGGACTAACAATCCTGGACATTTTTCCTCCTTTATTTATTTGCAATATGCACAAAGCTCAAGGCTGTTGGCTTGAGCAAAAATGGTAAAAGCAACAGCAGCAAAGGTTACACAAGGTTTATTTACATTGCCCCAGCAGAAGAATCTTCTGCCAAACCATTCAACCAGAAAAATATTAATTTTTGCACAGCAGAGTTGCCTTAACTTCATGGAGTGATTGAGATTTCAATATTCACAAAAAGTGATAATCCTAAAGGAGAAACTAAAAACAATTATCACCTTTACATGACTGTAGCCATGTTATTCTGTATACTAGGGTAATGACTGCCCTTGACATGCAGTTAGGGCCAGCTTATCTGGAGTTGTCTATCTTACTCCTACCAGCAAAGATGGGGGTCAGAGCCAATTTGGGTAGGCACTTGAAAATTATACCCCATATCAGGAGTAGAGGGGGAGGCCATAGTCATATAATTCAAAAGACCCATTGGTTTATCATTTCTATATGATTTCTGTTATCTAGGGACAGTTTCATGTCCACTTGCCTTTCTTCACACTTTTTATTCTCACATAGGCAAGGCATTTTTGAGCATTTATCACACTATGCTGAGCTGCGCTGAGAAAGTGTTAATTATGTAAAGTCTGATCCTGCTCCCTAGGGATAGGGACAGAAGTTACACAAACCTGTTTTAAGTCATCAGAAACTGGTTTAAACCTATCACAGAAGAAAAGTTCTGTGCACATAAACCAGTTTAAAATGGCTGAAACTGGTTTAAGATAAACCTGGTTGAATGTAGCATCAAACTCAACTCATCTACATCAAACCAATTTATGAAACTTCTGTTCCAGACCCCTTCCTGGTTCAAGTTAAATCACAGCCCCGCAGCAAGCTTTCCAACCCTGGCCTGGGCTGTGCTGTCTGTTCCAGCAGAGAAGGTTTGGGCAGGGGAGGCAGGGTCTCCCCCACGACAAGCCCCAGCTAGGGCCAGGGAGGGAGGCGAAACTTCCCTTCCCCAAGTACACAGCTACCCTGCCCTGCTAAAAACTTACTGCTGGCTATGACTGTGGACTACAAATCTCAGAGGCACCTGAAAGCAGGACAAGGAAATAACAAGCAACCCTGCAGAGCCTTGTTGCTGTGATTTTGCATTGCAAACTGCAGCAACAACGGGGGCAGCAGGAAGAGGAAGTGAACACACATCCCATGCTGGCTATGTGCCAGAGAGTTGTGCTCTAGTACCTCTTCTCTTCTGGCCTGAGCCACTGCAGGCATGTGGCTGCATTTCCTGAATCAAAAGTGATAATTTGTCCAGTTGTTTCTCAGTTTAATCTCTGCTGTTTAGATTAAATTACAAAAACTGAACTCTGGCAACCCCTCTAAACTGGTTCCCAGGGTTGGGGCCCTGCTTACCCAGACCTAATTCTACTGCTGCAACATGATCACAGTCATGTAGCTTAAACAGCAGATGTGCAATATGTGATGACAACAGGCAGTCATATTTGTTCACACAGAACATCCATCAAACAATTCTGAATGATAGGCACATTCCTTAAAGAAATGGTCAATTTGTGAAGAGGGAAAATGGTTACATCCAAAAGATACTATTTAAAATATTCAATAATTCTGTTAACTATCAAAACAATTTGACTATCCATGATGTGTTAGTTGAATTTCCCTTACAACCCATTTGTATTTGATTTGCTGAAACCTTTGTTAAGCCTATTTGGTAACATCAGTTTAAAATCACTTTTTACCCTGCTTGTGTATTGCATCCTATGTCTGACTTGTCTGTTTAGCCTGTAAGCTCCGAGACAGTATTGTCTACTAGGGCTGTGTGAAATGGCACTATTCTGTTCTGACTTCAGTTTCGAGGTCTGGATGGAACAGTGTTTTGTATCGAATTTCATTTAGAGTCGAAACAGCTTTGGTGTTTTTCTTAGTTGAAGCAGTGAGGCTGTTTTGATGTTGTTTTGCCCAACCATTGGGCTGGGGAAAGGAACTCAGCCCAGCTGGGCTGAATTCTCAACCCCAACCCCATGATTGGGATGGGGAAACTCAGCCCAGCGTAACACATCCTAATAAGAACAGACTTAATATTGTCTGTTCATGAAATAGTCAAAAGTCCTGCATGCAAAGATAGTACATGGTCATATTATGAATAACTGCTATAATGCATGTTCACAAGAGGCAATTAAGGTTGTGCAACCAGCTTCCACTTTGAGGATAGACATTTGACTACTCTACTATGTAAATTCAATGCCTGTAAGGTCTTGTGGTATGGGATTCTGAAAGAGAACAGGCATCAGCACATGCCAGTGCAAACAGTTTTCTGAAAGACTGATTTTTAGAGACACTAATCTGAAATTTATTAGGTTGTTTTTGATATTTATTCCTTTTATTCTCAGACTCTCCAGGTGCTCCACTGAAATTTAGGCCGTCTTCACAGTCTTAAGCATTTATTACAGTCCAAATTGAAGGCAGGGGGCCAGGAGACAAACATTTGTATCCCATAAGCCTTATAATAAAAACATTACTTGCATTGTACACACTGAAGATAGTATATTGCAAGTGGCTTGTTAGTGGTAACAATATTTTCTTCAGAAATCTAATCGCATACTATATGTATTTAGCCTCCATACATAACCAGTTTGCCTCCATTTCCTTTACAAATGCAACATTGCAGAAGAGGTTAAACCATTAAAGCAGAATTCTGTTGTAGGAAATGATATTTAAAGAAAACTTCCTGGCCCATCTTGCAGTGTTTGATTCCGACTTTCCACTTCTGCTCTGCTCACGTGACTGTGGACCCAGGAACGATATGTGAACATTTTGAACTAGCTTTTCCGAAGAATACCAGCTGCAGGTTATACCATGTTAGGCAGGGTAATGCTATATACCATACTAGGCAAGTACACAGCTGCTGAGCCCATCTTTTGTGTCATTTGCTTGGTGTTGTTATAACAGCACTTGCTAGTTGCAGTGTAACATTATTGATCCAAGAATTATGTTCTACAGCAGTGTCTCAATCTCTGACATTGCGGCCCACCATACTTGTATAGTGATCTGAGATTAAAGGGTTGGTAGAGACTTGGGCTGCATAATCTGGCATGGAGTTTCATGTGCATCTCAGTGATTCTCAACTATGGTGATGAGGCACCCTGGGTTGCCTTAAGATCCTGTCAAGGATGCCATGGGCTGCCACACAATGTTAGCATTGTTAGGTGTGCAAACACCATTCACAAGATAAACCCAGAGATTTTAAACAGGAATCCACAGCATTGAAAGCATTCTTCCCAAGTTCTTTGCAACAGAAAGATTGTTCTATTATTTTCTGTCGTCAAAACATGAGTGAAAACTAAGTGTTAATTCTTTGATCCCCTCCTGATGGCATCTCCATGACCCAACAGTTAAGAGCCACTGCTCTGACACCCAGCAGAGACAAGAACACAAGAGGATGTGTAGCTGGTAAACAGCATCAGACCCCAGACTTAGGGGACCTTTCCAGACTACAAATGTAACCCAGATAGTAACATCACAGCCTTCCCCAATACTGGCTTTAGTGTTCCTCTACCACAACTTGAAGAGATTACCTCTAGGGTCAGAGTTCAGCTAGCCTCCTTGTCAGTTCAGAATTTGGTGCATGCCAGCTACAGGATTGCTAGCTCCCAGTGCAGAGGATGGTACAACTCCAGCTCTTAGGTACAGCACTCAAACCTAACAACTAATTTCACACAGATCACTAAATATCTTCTAGATTGTAACAACTTTTGGTTCCCACCAGCCTTAAGTGGTGACAAAGAAGGCTGTATTTTTCTGTTGGCAGAAGGCAGCATAGATACACACCTTATAGACTAACTGAATAAGATATTTATATATGGAGTGTGTGTTGTGTGCATGAGCATCTACTTTATGTGTACTTATATATAGTGTGCATGTATACACACTTCATACACATCTATTTAGAAAGAGAAAGAAAATTCTGTTACCAGCCACGTAAGTAATTTATTCAGTTCTAAAGACCGATTAAGGGTTCCCAGGGGTGTCCTCATCAAAGGACCAAAATTTATGGGAGAAGTTTGAGAACATTAGAGAAAATACTGTTAATATGAAATGCTATGCTCTGTTCTTGCTCTCCTCTAAAACAACAACAACAAAAAGATTATGATACATTAAAACAAATTAAAATTTCAGGCAATTTGAACTGAAAGTGATACTATGTGTAGTACCAGAACTGTTGGGACAAAGTGGTAGCGTCCAGTGTGGGAAATCTGCAACCTGACTTCCTTCAGCCACAGATCCTTATAACTGTATTATCTGCCATCCAGGTTAGTTTTGCATGTATGGGCACCTGGATAACACCAAGAAATGTGGCCGAGAATGAATTCCCAAGCCCCACATCAGCAAAGCTCAACAAGTCTCCATATCACAAAGTGCGTTAGGTCGTAGCTGAACAGGCAAAGCTTCTCCCACTTTCCCACACAAGCCAAGGCAACCCTAAATTCCCCACAAAGGGACCAACACTTTGGTTAAACTAAATGCTTTTAATAGAAAAACAAAATACAAAATAACTCTTTCCAGAAAGCAGAAATATTTAATCTTCTCCTGAAATGACAAATTAGAATTTTCTCTCTCATCTCCTGGTTTTAGATGTTTACGATTTGTTCTGCAAAAATGTTCATGTAACTGATATTGCAACATTTTGAGAAAAATCCAACATTGGCAAAGCTGCCGTTGTGCACGCGCAATAATTTAGTAATACTATTAGCCATTTCACTCCCACCCCTCAGACTGCAAGCTTCCATTTTTGGAAGGATTTTCAGTGAGGTGCAGTGCTGGGCTGCCAGGCTCCATTCCTATTAGGAGTCCAAATTTAGGCCGCTCCATCTTCTCCACTCATCTTCTCCATCAGCCAAGGGAAGCTACACTCATCCTTCCCCATTGTCCTCACCCTACAACCACAGTGCAACTAGATTTGGAAAATCCAAAATCCCTGGACCAGAAATACAAATATTACAACAAATGCCAGGAATCAGACACAAAAGACTATGCAAAGTTAGGCCACAACTGAGGTCAGATTTCTATTCCCTAAAATAAAAAAAATAAAAAAAAGGCTACACCTTCTACCTACACCTTCTACTTTATCAGCCCTAAACACTGCAGCAGTGCTACTGACAGCTGTTATGTTTGGGACCATTATTGTAAAAGAATCATTTTATTTTAACATAAGGCTCTTAAATTCCAGAGAGGGGGAAGAAGGAAAATAGAACAGAAAACAGAACAAAACAACAGAACCAGGCCAGTACTTCTACACACATGCAAAACCTTAGCTAGCAGTTGGGCCAGTGCCAAGATATTTAAGTGCAGATCACAGCAGCTTACCCACTTGGCAATTTTATTTTTCTGGGCCAGATTTTTGGTTTTCCCAAATTACTTAACGATAGGGTTCCCCCTGCCCTCTCTCTCTCTCTCTCTCTCACACACACATCGCTCAGTCAATTAACAACTAAAATACAATGTTCTGCAATTCCTCCTTTCCTCACTATTCAATAGCATACGTTATTCTGTTGGCAAAGCATTCTAAAGTATTTGCACCATCCCGAACCTGCCTGCCAATGGAAGAGGGAAAGAAAAGCGTTTCACAGTCAGTAATTTCTTCTCAATTCGTAATGGACTCTGGCATTCAATATGCCCACCTGCCTCCATAAAAAAAATTAATGTTCCTGATTTTCTTGTGCAATTCCAGTCACTAGAAGAAGGTTACAGGCCATAAACTGTACACTCAGTACATTATTCATTTGTCCACTATATACACCAACCAGTTCACTCGAAGAACCATCTGCTGGGGTGTTGCAATAAGTGTTCCGGATGTCCCATACCCGAACAGAATTATCCATGGATGCAGAGGCAATCAAACTACTGTCGGGGCTAAAGGTAAGGCTGGTTATGTTGTCCGTGTGCCCTCTCAGTTCTTTGTAAAGCGTGCCAGAGGCCAAGTCCCACAGCTTTAACCGCTGGTCTTCACCCGCTGAAGCCAGGTACTTACCATTGGGAGAAAATGCGAGTGCTAGCACAGGGCCGCGGTGACCTGTGAAGAGGCGCACAGAGCTCCCTTGCTGAGTACTCCAGAGCCTCACAGTTTTGTCTGTGGAGCCTGTTGCAAAGTAGTTGGAATTGGGGTGGAACTTGACACAGTCCACATCTGCTAAGTGGCCTGCATATATGCGCAGTGGGTACGTCCGATCAAACGACCAGAGTCTCGCTGTGCGATCATGGGAACCGCTGGCAAAGTACAGGCTGCAAGGACTGATGTCCAAATCCCAGACAGGGTAGGCATGCCCTTGGTACAACACAGTGTTTGTAAAGCTTCCAAGGTCCCAGTATCTGATAGACATATCTTCAGAACAAGATAAGAGTCCTGAACTGTCTGACAGGAACCTTGTGCTATACACTGGTCCACAGTGTCCTCTCAGGATCTTCATTTCTGTGCCTACATTGTCATCCTCTTCCTCCTGGACCGAAGGGAAAGCAAGAGTATATTTTACTGGACAGTATAAACATGCAAGAAACCCACAAGTGGCACCCTCTGAACCGTCAAAGCCGAGACCTCAAAGACTGAATAAATCTTAAAGCTGAACTGCTCTTCCCCCTGGAAGGACATCCTCTCTGTCTGGTTTGAGGCTCACTCACAGCAGCAAGAGATCCTCACCATGCCTGGCCTGTAGCTGTTCATTGGATATGGGAGTTTCCTTCTCCAAGGCTGTCAGGTGCTTTCTGCCAATACTGACCTCTAAAACTAGGCAAAACTCAGCTTAGTTAAATCCTGTAAGTACGAAAGGCCCTCGTTTATGACCAGCCCTCTTCATTTTTAATCATCTCAAACCTGGTTCAAGTTTCCTGCAGAAACAACATTTCCTGTCCCCAGAGGAAACTCAGTTTTCCAGGACTTCCTGGTGACTTTTTTTTGACAGAATAGAAGAATGAGGTTCAGTAAATGGCTCAACATCAAGGCCCATAAGGATAACCTTGGTTTAGCGTTTACTTAACTCGTAGAGCATGGACTGGCAACACTGATGAGCCTGCACTAATGAACCTGCAAATCACCACTCCCACCCTGCCATGCTGCCACTACCGTGGCAAAGCCTCCTGCTGCCAAAAAGGCCACAGTAGCCCCTGCTGCAGGTAGAACAGAGAGCTCTGAGGGCCCAGTGTTGCCAACACGCATCTTCAAGCGTTCTTCAGCCAGAACTCCCAGGGCTTTTTACAAAGATGACCCAACATTGAACTTAAATTTGGTAGCTTGTTGGCTTTCTGGGTTTTGCTGCTTGCTCAGCAGTAGGCGGTGAGACTTTTTAGCTAGTAATGTTAATTCTCAAATCACTTTCCTGCATTGTTGTCAGCACCAATGGGAGCTTTCCAATGTCAATTCTGTCTCTGCAACAGGGGTGTGGCATAAAGACTACAAGCTTTAACATGTGCCTTCCCATTCTTACTCAAAAGGCTGCCACCTTTACACAGTTGGCACACAATTTGCTGGGACCTTTACTGTCTGCCAGCCCTGTTAACACATTAATGAAGAACTACAGTCTCTAAGGTGTAGAGATAACTGCAAGATGTCTTACAAATTGCTAATAGGAATGTACTAATGTCCTTTGTAATACAGGACAGTCCTGTGACCTGTGTAAATCTCATTTTTTTACTTTACGCCAGCAGAACTGTTCGTTTCATAGACCATCTACAAGCATGTGTCCATCTTCCCTTACTCTAAAGCAGCCCTTTACTCCAGTAGACAGGTATTCACCTACTGCAAATCTTTCCTCTTATGCTTGTATTTGACACCCTCAACATTATAGCCATGTACCACTGTTGGGAGTTCACTGACAACTGTGCACATACAATGCTCCTGAACAGCTGAAGTTTCCCCTTTCTGTCTCATCCAGGACAGTCAACTATCCAGATTAAACCTGGTGCCTACATAAAGCGTCATTAAAGTTGCTGTTACACTGAACTGAGCTCCATTTCTTCATTTCCATCATTCAAGAAGAAATGCTATGCACAAAAATGTTCTTCATTCCATGTTTCTGCTCTATTACACTTGAGGTGAGCACCTGTAATGATTAGAACAATAACAGAATGAGGTCTGTGTTACAGTAGGCATGGAGGGCAAGGCATCTCTTCTCCTTTTTCAGAATACCTGCACCAGACATTAAAATATATTATACACAGTAAGTGTGTGTGTATTTTCATACCATTTAACATTACTGAGGCTACCAGTAATCCCTTTTAAAGCGGTTGCTACTACTGGTTAGGGTGAACAATGTACGTTTCCTTTATATTTCAGTAAGTAAAGAAGTTAAATCATAATATTTACCCTTTTCAAGACAACCAGCTACTTGTACTGACAACTGCATTTTATTATTTGTAGCATATGGTTTGAAAAGAGCAAATATTTAAAACAGATTTATTTTTTAGAAAGCATTAAAAGAACTTGCCAGTCACCACCGTAGTAGCATAAGAATATCAAAAGCCTAGTCAGTAAGTAGGAAGCTTTCCAGCATGTTTCTGTGGTTGATTTATGTAGCACCAGGGACTTGCATGGCAACATTGCAGAGACAAATTAGGAGGTCATTTGCACAGCTGCAGAATCACTTATTCTATTGGACATTGAGCATATAGTTAAATGAGAATACAAAGCCCAAGGACCATATGGTTCTAATGACAATGGACTTGTTTAGCACAATGGGCAGGCTCAGTATTCTTGAGATGAGACATCACTGCTGAAGTGCATGGTATGGTATCACATTCACTAAGAAATTCTCCTCCCACCTGCTAGAAACCTTTTGACTCTTAGTTTTAGGATATACAATGCCAACTTGAAACAACTGAACTTCTGTACCATTCATGCTTGTGGAATTATTTTGAATCTCTCAGTCACTTCTCATCTATACAAAAAAGGTACAAAAAAACCTGATGTAGGGTAACGCTGCCATATTTCCAGAAAATGATCTATTCAACACTAGAGCAATTCTAACATTTCGTGCCTGAAGAAACTGAATGCAGATATTTTGTTTGCTACAAGCTAGAAAAGTTGAAGACAAAATTACTTTAGGTACTACAGAAATGTAACGATTACATCTCCCTTTTACAAAAAAAACCCCAACAAAAACACAAAAAGCCCTAACTGGACTAGATACAATATAAAAGAGAAAACCACCAAAGTGAGGCATTGTATTACCCATTGCTAATGCTTTTCATTTAAGGCACTCACTGTGTGCAGCCAGTGAGCAGCGAAAGCATCATTCCTTTACAGCTCCATGAAATAGCCTCTCCTCACACAATGGCACCTGCAACCTGCCCACATACTCTACATAGCCTCAATATCCACGTAATATGATATAATATAATACTCCATCCCAATAATATCTAAATGTCTGGTCTCAGGTTTGAATTCCTTGGCATCTGTGGTGGCGTATCCTCATTGGAAGGCCCTCAGCAGTGGAACTGCTTCCCTTTCTAACTGGAGTTTGGAAGTTTTAGCATACAAGTCATAAGGAGTGTGGGTGCATCCCAGTTTTCCTGTAAATTCATTCTTGTAGTCAGGGTGGCATTTATTTGGTCAGTGGGTGAAGAAGATGGATGGTTCTGATCTGGGCTAGGCAAGTTTGTTTTAAACATGCACAGAGATATTGCAATGGACACAAATAAGTGGTAAGAGCCATTGGTACCCAGATTCCTATCCTTTACATGAGATGGCTGTTTAGACACTTGCCAGCAAGAAGCAATACACATTCCCAACGGGCAAGATTTTTATTTCTAAAAAGTCAGATGTAAATCAGTGACTCTACACAGCACGAGGCCAACAGACAATCTAAGGGAACCTGTACATTTGCCACAAATTCCTCTCGACCACAAATTGCTTACATTTCTCTACTTCAGCAGATGCTTCAGGAGATGCAAGATCTTTTGACTTCCAAGCCTTATTATGAAGGCATTTTGGAACGCAAGTCCGGTCCTGGGATAGGCCTGAGCTACCAATCCTTTTGCTCACCAGAATGTTAACTCTGGGCCAGCTGAGCATACAGCTACGCTGCTATCAAACCTGGAAGTCTGCCTCTGGTTCCCAAGGTGACTAACAAAGCAATCTTTGCCCATAAATTATCAGGCTACAGACTCCTTTTACTCTTTTGGAGTAAACAGATCTCCAAAGAGTCAATGGTTTGAGATTTTTGTCAAAAGAAAGTGGGAAAACATGGGCTGTTCCTGCAGCAAAGCTGCAGAGCACAAGAGCAAGGGAGGCCTTGCTTGGAAGGGTGATTAAACAGAGGAAGAGTTGCAAGTCCTGATCTGATACATATGGCGCTGTGATATGCAAGCAGAAATGGAGCTGACTGGAGCTGCAGCAGGAGGAAAGTGGTGTAAAGAGGATACCTTTTAACCAGGCACATGAAGGCACACAGATTCCCCTCCCCATTCTCTCACACAGTAGTGAGAATAGACAATATCATTAATGTGAACTGCCTTGAATAATTTCGCTGCATTAAACATTTAAGTACTGCTTACTGAGCCCAGAGATTCTTAGCCTTTCTGGAGCTTCCCTGGAGACATTCAGGTCCAAGGACATGCCTCCACCCAACTCTTTATACCACACCCTGCCCTTGTATCTGTTCCACTCCTCTCTCCCTTCATGACTTCTTTCCTATTCATTTTCCTGTTTGCTGTCTTATTCCTTATTTTGTACTCTTGAAGTGTTCCTTCGTGGACCTTCACTGGTGCCAGGCTCCCTTTCTACAAACAACTGTGCCAAGAACAGCAGAAATGGAGGCAGGGGATTAAGACCATCAGGCTGCTTTGGGCTTGTCCACATAAAAGCTCTCACATCTGACTTTGTGACTGCCTGCTACAGGAGGAAAGAGGGATAGCAATAACTCATAAGACATCCAAAGTCACCCAGCTTTCTACAGTCACATTGCTTTCTCTCCATTTTAGGCATTTCCACTTCTATTTCCCACGGTGAGGAAACATTAAACTGAAATCGTTTTTATGTAAATGCTACTAGATATTCTACACACATTCCAAAATGGATAGGAAAAAAAGAAAAAAAAAGATGCTCAGACCTCCTCATCCAGAACATCACAAGCCAGGCGGATTCGGGACACGTCTACAAGATGCGGCTCAGATTTTAACTTCCTGGATCGCAGGCTCCACAACTTTACACAAGAATTATCAAATCCAGCGGCAAGCAGCTTACTGTCTGGTGAGATCTCGGCTGTGTTCAGCAACTGCTCTGTGTTATAGAAGGCATAGAAACAGATGGTGGTTAAGGAAGGGGGGCCATCTCTGACCCTCTTAATGCTGTCCTGCAGCAAGTCCAGCGCTGCCTCGTTCTGCAGGATGGAAGTAGGCATGTCAGCAGGTTCCAGGCCATTGCTTTCATTGCGTGAGGAGCTGCCGCTGGCATAAAGCTGGTAGTCTGTCCTTTTGGCAGGTTGCACATCCAGGTGAATGTGCAAGGTAAGAACTTTGCAAAGAGCATTGTTGTTGTCGCTTTGGAGGTAGCGAAGAAGGTAGTTGTAGCTGTCCTCTTGAAGACGGATGACATATTTGTTGTCTAGAAAAGCCCGGAGCTTGAAGTTGGACAGGATATCTTGAATAGTCATTGTAGTCTGCAACTGCTCAATGATATCTTTCTGACTGGCATTCTGCAAGAACATGCCATGGAAGCGGCTGTAGAAACTGTCCACTGTGCTCTTTAGGCCGTGCTGGACCATGTTAAGATGGAGGTAGACAAAGAGGGGATACAGAAGAGGCATCACTTCATGGCTGTGCTGGGAATCTGAATCTGAATTGAAACAGGTAACAACATGCATTATGATTTCTCCCCAACAATTATCTGCAGGAAACATAAGGCAGGAAAACACAAGGGAAATTCATTCAAATGGTCTTCACTGCCACGACACACAAATGTCTGGCCTTTTGTTGGCATCACTGAAGGAAATGTAAAGAATCTCTCGCCTCTGATTTTAAAAAAAATAAATAAAAAATTCAGCTCTGTGGCAGGGACTCTCAACACACAACTCATCTAAGAAGCCCCTACTTCTGCTAGTACCACCATATTCAATTAAGGCCCATACTGTAGAGCACACCTCATAAGCCATGTGTCAGCTGAAATGTTCTTTTTGATTAAAAGAAAAAAATTATTTTAAAAGCTCTGTTTACTGAAACAACTGCCCCTGTAAGAACGGCATTTGTTTACAAATGCATTTAAACATTGCAAAAGCCTGGTGCATAAGTCAAACTGGCAAATGCTTTTATTTGGACCTCTGGCTGAGTTTTTCTTCAACTACAGCACAAACTGTATTTGCTGCTTTTAACTGCCTGGAATGGATTTTCCGTGGCAGAGAACAAACTTACTAACAGTTGGCTTTTGAAATGTAGCTGTAACATGTTGTGCTTCAGATTTATTCCTGTGCCTGCTCTCTCTCTTGGCCAAAGCAAATCCCAACAGTAATTCCTAGTACTGTCTAATGAACTGTTTAGGATACACTGTACCTTGAAAAGACTAATCTGCCTCACAGCTCCACCCCCTTTCACCATCTTCTTGGAGCTGCTTTCCTCTCATTAGCCTTAACATGCAGAAAGCAGGGCTATACAAACCCTGGCAGGAAAGAGAGGCAGCCAGGGGTGGTTCACAGCCCAAAACGTTCCAATTAATGAAACGGCACGCATGTATTAATCAGAGTTATACCTAAGTCTTTCTTGTCACCCCTCTTTTTTTACTTCACGATTCCCTTGTCTTACTTCCCCATACCCCATCTATTTTTTTTTCCCCTTCCACTGGGTTACTTCCTTCTTCCTTTATTAAGTGGTCTTACAGCACTTTTCCTGCTCCACCCTGCACTTTGCCTCTCCATCTGTCTCTCCCTCATAACATTCTCAAGCCTTATCCTCTCTCCTTATCCAGGACACAGGCAACTGCTTAGTACTTCTACAACACCCACTGAGAGATCAAGCCATGTGCAAGTGTGCTGGTTCCATTCCCATGCCTCAAAGTGCAATGACTGTCTGAAAAAAAAGAGGCTGGAGGTTGGCTATGATGCAAAGGACAAACTGCTGAACTCCTCAGGGATGGATTGCTGGGAAAGGTGCAATAGCAATTGTTCAGGGCCACAGGCAGCATAAAATAGCTTCTTGAGGCTTGCTGGCTTCATACTACATCCCACAGATACAGAATTGTGCATGTAGTGAGGGAAGAGGGGATGCAGGCAAGTAAAATCAAGACTGAAGCCAGAGGACAGAAAGGGGGACTGTAATGGACAGGGCCTTGAAGGCTGGCTAAAATAGCCCTTCTGGGCCTCAGACAATGAAGTGCTAGGAAAATTACATTTGACTCTTCCCAAAAGGTTGCTAACATGCCAAGTTCAACTGCCATCATGCAAAGACCACCTGTGCTTCTTGGTGGCATCTTAACCCTCCAAACCATAATAGGGCATAGAGAAGTTTCATACTATTAGTACCACTGATGGTCAGGATAAGGTTATAGACCAAAACAGTCCCTACCAGTTAAGCTATTACAGGAAATGTTCCCTACTATCCTTCCATTAAATCTCATCAGAATTATTCATCCTAGAGTAGGCAGAGTTAGAGGGTTTTCCTCCAAGCCATGAAGGGGAATAACCCATGACAAACATCTTGGAACAAAAAACTCAGGTAAATTTCATGGGGCAAAATTTGTCTTAAAAATCTGTACAATCCATAAAAAAAAAAAGAGTCAAAAGTATATTCAGATAAACACTTATCACAGGATAGACAAAAGGAATAATTAAAAACAAACAAACAACAGTACTGCACCTGCCTCCAACTTATCTGCCAATTTGTGTGGTTTTGAAATGACATTTAAAAGAAAAAACAAACAATAAAACAAAAATTACAATTAAAAAATCTCTCTCCCTCTCTCTGGCTGTTATGTGAAAGATTTACACGGACACGAAGGCAAGCTGACTTAGGCAAAGGGGAACTGTTTAAATGGCTGTGCTCAAAAACACATCGAAAAATATAATGATCCTTCAGTTGCGGTAATCCTGAGTTTTACCTTTAAAAACAGGTAAGAAATTTCAAGTTGGAAACATCATTTTAATTTTAATATGTCTTTTTACTCAATGAAGATAGAGAAATCCAGAAATCAGGTCTTTTAGGGTGCCTATACATGAGATGGAAAGCTGCTCTGATGCACTGGAATTCCAGAGCATTGGAGCACACTTGATTAATCGAGTCTGCTGGAGTGTGGTAACTGCCATGCTCCAGCAGCCTCTTGCATCTCGTGTATCAGCGTCCCCATGCTTAAAAACAGTGGCAGAGATGCTTGAACTAAAGCTCAAACAAGCTTTAGTTCAAGCAATCTCGCTGCTCTAAGTGCAGGGAGGCTGGTACATGAGACACGGAGGCACTTTCATTAGAGGGGCTCTTGGAGCTGGCTCCAGTTAAAGCATTGCCCACGCCACGTGTAAAAGTGCCCTCCAATGCAAACTGCCCATCTGAAAAACAGCAAACATGCTAAAAATATATACTTATAAAGGAAGCAAAAAATGCATACTGCTTATCTGTCAATAAGCTACTACCTTCCTCCAGCCACTCACCTGTGAGAAAATTGCGTAGTCGTCCAAACTGTACTTCATATTGCTGTGGTTCTGCCAGGCAGGGGGCTGCAGACACTACATTGGCACCACCAGATTCAGATTGGACTAGGATAGGAAAAGCAAAGAATAAGACTCTAAAAGCATACATGGCTGGGAGAGTCAAAAACTCACATCACAAAACTGAATAGGATTCAAACAAAGATGACAGTCCACATTTTAGAATGCATGAGGTCCACAGGCTCTAGAGCATTAGAAAATGTCATGTGGCATTTAACAGATATAATCTAAAATAGAAAGAGAAGACAAAAATTGACTTTAGTGTTAACAGCTTGACAAGAACCCCTTTAAACACTTCATTTGCTCATTGTTTCAACTTTCAAGTGTAGAACCAAGTTTTCAAGAGTCTCACACCACCACGGTTGGAGACACCTTTAGATTACCACAAAACAACCCTGCACTGAGTACTACTGTGTGTTAAAATAAGTCATCAGTGCTCTTTATAGTTTCCAGCAAAGCATCCAGTGCATTTCACAAATAGGTTATTATATGTGCAACCAGCTCTCAGGGAACCCCGAGTGCCACATTTTAGGGTATTAAATCAGAGGATTCTCATGCTTCTTTAGTCTCGAGGCTGGTTACTACTATTTATTTGTTTTACAGCAGTACCAGAAATCCAAGTAAAGAGCCAGGACCCACAAATATATACTCCTATTAGTTAGAAAGTCAATAGTTTTAAATCTAAATATGCCTGTATGCCCTCCTGCTACAGGGGATGTCAGGTTACAGCACAGCTGGCACTGATCTAGGAGGTAACTTCTGGACAAAACTATACAACATCAAATATACCAACTAACTGGAGAAGTGAAAGGTCTTGCACCGGTACCTGTGAAGCTATTTTTCAGGATTAACATTGACTCTTGTAAAGACAGTTTCAGAATATTCAGAGATGGGACTGATCCTATCAGGTGAAGAAACAGAAAACTTTCTCCACCAAAACTACCATCACTTAGTCTGTAGATACAGTTTTACTCAGATAGCCAGGGTACTCTAGCTATACAAATTTAATTGTCTCTACTCAGAGAGGTATTTAGCTGTGTTCTTTATCTGATTTATATCCCACCCTATCCAGTAGGCTCAGAAAGGCTTTATAGTTTAAAGTGAGGCAGAAGACAGGGCATGGTGACACCTTCTGTGAGGTGCTACCTTGCTCTGTCTTCTGCCTCTCTTTTAGTCACTTGATGTGAAAAAAAGTAAGTTCTTAAAGTATTAACCTATTATTGTGATCCTTTTTTGCTCTTCTTCTTCACATTCATTTTTCTCACTATTATACATAGTCTCTATGATTTTATTATTCACTTTTTCCTTCTCTCCCTCCTTTAATCCATTTTATACCATTGCCTTCTCTAATTACTTCTCCCTCAGTCTCTGTATTCTTATTCCTTGCCCTTCTTTTTCTGTCCTTTCCAGCCTCTGGCTCTATAGCACACCCATAAGCAAATTTTGGTATTTATACGTGCTGAAGAGAGACCAGTTTCCAACTTATTTCTGTTGCTCTGCACTGGAAAGAGATAGGAGCCTGCTGGAACCAAGAGCTACATGCCCTGCAACTTTGTTCTCTACCCCTTCCTAATAAGGAATGACCCTCTTAGGGCTAGAGGTGCACCGATACATTAGTCCGATATTGGATCGGTGTGGCTATAAATAAAATTGATTACATCAGAAATTGGCTTTTTTGCCTGATGCAGCTGATAAAGTGGCCAATAAATGCCCCATGTGTGTGTGCAGCTGCAGCATGCATGGGGCCAGGAGCACAGCTTGGCAGCTGCGTCCAGCTGGTAAGTCTGCTGCAGAAGGCATTGGGGGGGGGCAGGAGCCCCCAGAACTGCATGGGGCACCCGCAGTGGGATGGTGCTGTACCAGGCTCTTCCTGGTGGGGGGCTGGGCCAGGCTGCGCTCTCGGGGCATGAAATGGCGCTGGGAGGGGATGGGGGGGCTGCAGCCACCCCAAAATTCACCACAGATCCCCCTATAGCCTCCTTACCAGCACCACTGCCCTCTCCGCCCTGACTGTGGCCCAGCCCAGCCCAGCCCCCGCCAGAAACAGCCCAGTGCTACTCTAGATGCCAGCCAACCCTGCCCCACAGAGCCTGAGGCACCCCGCCATGCACTCCCAGGATGCGGGTAGTAGTGATAGCCCCTCCAGACAAGCTGCAGCCCCATCCTGGCTGAGCAGCACCTGCCCCACTCACTCCCTCACAGCAGGGGCCTTGATCTGCATGTCATTGCCCTTCCCTTCCTCCTCCCCTTTCAACACAACAGACTTACCAGCCGGACACTGCTCTCCAAGCTGCTGAGCTGCATATCGGATATTGGTTCTGTATGGGCCAATATGCCTCCTTAAAAATTGCTATCGGTATTGGCCCAAAAAATCTCTGCTGTTGCACCCCTACTTAGGGCAGTGGCTCCCAACCTTTATAGACTCAAGGACCGTTCCATACATTTTCTGAATTTAGTAGGACCCCATTTCAAAAACTGAATATCACACATTTTTGGCCATAAAAAAAATTTAAAAATAGAACAAGTCTTCTGTTGTAAATTTAACTCAGAAAGAACACAACCAGTCAGAATGTTTTTGACATTATGGATTCCAATTTGAAATCTCTGGATTTATTTTGTGAATCATGCAGATGTTTGTACACCTAACAGTGCAAACTGTGTGTCACCTTTAAAAGGATCTCACATTAACCCAGGGTGCTGCAACCTCCCAAGTGAGAATCACTACCTTAGGGAAATGCAGTGGCCATCTTTACAGGCTCTAAAGGCTGAGATGAATTCAGCTGCAGGAATACAAAGGTAGTGGCAACCCAATAGGCCCAGTGAGTACAGAATGACGCACTTGCTACTTAATTCTCTCATTTTCCTAAATACCCATATATAAACTCTGCTAGAAGATCAAGACATACACAATGTTATCCCAAACCTTTCTACTTTAGACATTCAGAAGTGATAAGTACTGCAGGCAAATTCGAGTCATTAGGCACAGTGCTGCATATGATCTTAGTGCAAGAATAAAGAAACAGATTTTGCCTGCCATGTCATAAAAAATTAGGATTACATGATACATACAGCTTACATTCTCTGCCACTGCTTGAATTTATAGCCAAATCATTCCCCATTAGGAAACAGGTTATCTACAAGCTTTGCTTATGTGAACCCAAAACCTCTCACGATGACTTCCAGTCAACTGCATTAAATCATTTCAGAAGTGTGACTACCAGAATGCCTTACTCCAGGAACCTTCTAAGCAATTCCTCCATATTAGCAAAACATGTTGATGTCCTAATAAGCTCTCTGTACAAGATCAAGTGGCTCTGTTCTTTGGGGTGTTCCAGTAGCCCCCACAGTAGCCAATGTAATGAGTCCCAATTTTGCTCCCACTGTCTGGTGAAATGTCAGCCAGCCATTCTGCTCACATCTTTAATACACATTTGGCCTTAATTCCACAGGTCATTCCTTCAGTCACTGGCCTATTTAATTTGCTCATAACTGAGCCCCAGTTTTTTTTCCCCCAAGCAAAAAGAAATCACACCTTGGATTTCAAAAAGCATTTAATCTCTGGACAATTATGTTTGGGGAAAAAAGCCGATTAGGTTATTGTGGTGATTTGCTCTCTCAGTAATAGCTATGACACTCATTTCAGCCACACAAAGAACAAAAGTCAGAATGTTACTTCTGTCCCTTCCCAATGTTTCATACACCAAAGCCGTTACGAGAAACAAAGAATTCCATCAATCTTCAAAAGCTGCTTTTGAGCCCCCCACAAAAACCAAACCAAACCAATGGAGAGCACTCATCAGGCATACCTGCCTTCTGAAGGGAATCATGAAATTTTGGCCCTACAGCATACACATTCTTTCAGTTCTACCATAGACAGTTTCCCTCCCACGCTCTCCACCAGTCACAAGAACATCGATTAGAAACAGTTTCCTTGACTTCAGTTTCTGTAAGAAGAGCCAGTTACAGTGACCTGATAATAAATTCAAAAGGCACTGCTGCAAAGAAGCAATGAGCTCTCTTGTAGCAAGTGTTCTCTTCAGATGCTATACACAATACAGTTACTCTCAAACTTTGCCCGTTTCACAGCAATCAGCATCTCTTCCTGGCCGATACAAGACTCTAGACTGGGCTCAGAAAGGAATCCCAAGTTAACAAAAAGACTACACAGAGGTATTATAGAAGCCTACTACTGATTTACTACCTCTGTTCACGAAGTGCTTCGGACCCTCTGAGAACTAAAAAGCAAACGGGAAGAACCTCTGCTCCCACATTTATAGGTGTTATAGAAAACAGACAGACAAACACAAAAATGACTGGGATGGACGTGAGCTGGGGGAAGCAATCCTGAAGGAAAATGAAAAAAGCAAGCTCAGATTGAAGGCACAGCAAGTAAAATTTAAATGCAAATAAAAAGGACAGAACAAGAAGTTGTACTACAGGAGACCAACAGAAAAGTATATGAAGTACAGCTTAAAACATTACCACTTAGAAAATGATACAAGGAAAACAGCAAGAGACCTGAACAGGAAAAATGAAGGTAAGCTTTGTTGAAGAGCGAGTACAAAATGTTAGGAAAAGTGATGGGAAGTCATTCCAAGAGCATTTCATTCTGGGCTTTATTGTTTTAGTCAGTTTTTAAATTATATCCAAGCCCTCAAGACTCCGGCAAACTTGCTGCAGAAACCCTGCCCAAAGACCACTACCTGCATAAGTACAGTTTCCATTTAACTTTATATATATTCATAGTTTCACAGTTGGTAGGGTCAGAAGGTACCTGAGCAGATCATCAAGTCAGCCACCCTGCCATGGCAGGAAAGAGTACTGGGGTCAAACGCCACCAGCAACGTGTACATCTAGACTGCTCTTAAAGACCCCCAGGGTAGAAGCCAGCACCACTTCCCTTGGAAGTTGGTTCCTAGCCGCCCTGACCGGGAAGTAGCACCTCCTGATGTCTAATCTGAATTTACTCTCCGCCAGCTTGGGACTGTTATTTCACTAGGGGCTATAGGCTTTAAAGGTGGGATAGAGAAGGAAGGAAAGGTGGGGGTGTGGTGCTCTATGTCAAGGAGCAGCACACATCCTCTGCTAGCAGAATGGGGTCAGAGGAAGGACAGGCTGAAGTGCTCTGGGTTAAGATTCAAGGGGACCGTGGAGAGAGTGATTTGACGGTGGGGGTCTACTACAGACCCCTCAACCAAGGGGAGGAGCTGGACCGGGAATTTTTGGGCCAGCTTGCAGAGGCACTTAAGGCAAGATGTAGTTGTCATCGGTGATTTTAATTACCCGGACATCTGCTGGGAACAGTCAGCCAGGATGGACCGTTCCAGGAGGTTCCTGGCTAAGATATAGGACCTCCACTTAATCCAGGAGGTGCACAGTCCCACCAGACAAAACGCCCTGTTGGACCTGGTCCTGGCCACAGGAAATGACCTGGTAAGGGGCCTCCAGGTTCCTGACCACCTGGGCGATAGCGATCATCGCTTGCTGGAATTCACCATCCAGCGCAGGGTGTCAAGGGCCTGCAGCAAGATGGTAGCTCTAGACTTTAGGAGGGCCAACTTCAACAAGTTGAGGAGACTAGTGGGTGAGGCGCTGGGGTCGTTGAAGGCAGGGGAACTCGTGTCCAGGATGAGTGGTCATTCCTTAAGGAAACGATACTCAGGGCCCAAGGGGAGTCCATCCCAACAAGAAGCAAGGGGGGCAAGAGTGCCCGTAAGCCCCCTGGCTCACCAAGGGCGTCCGGGAATGCCTGCTTACTAAAAAGGCGGCGTACGCCCGGTGGAAGTGGGGTGCTATCTTCAAAGAGAAGTATACCTCCTCTGCACGGGCCTGTAGGGGGGCTGTCAGGAAAGCTAAGGCGGACATAGAGCTAGGACTAGCATCCAAAATCAAGGATAATAAAAAGTACTTTTTCAAATACATAGGGAGGATAAAGAAGGCACTGGGTAATGTGGGGCCCCTGCAAAGTACGCTGGGCAATCTGGTGGTTGCGCCAGAGGAGAAAGCGGAACTCTTTAACCGATTCTTCACCTCCATTTTCTTGTGCAGGGACCGGGACTTCCCCGCTGTGATGCCAGACGGACTTGAGGGAAATGCCTCCAGACCTCAAGCTGGGGAGGACTGGGTTAGAGAGCTTCTGGAGGGGCTGGATGTGTTCATATCAGCGGGTCCAGATGCTCTCCACCTCAGGGTGTTGAGGGAGCTAGCAGGAGTTATTGCAGGGCCCTTGGCACCGCTTCATGAGTGCTCGTGGTGCTTGGGACAGGTGCCAGGTGATTGGAAGATGGCTAACGTGGTCCCCATCTTCAAAAAAGGGAAGAGAGAGGACCC
>NW_017728943.1:101425030-101519635 GCF_001723895.1 Crocodylus porosus
GCGGCCAGGAGCTGGAACCAACTTCCAAGGGAAGTGGTGCTGGCTCCTACCCTGGGGATCTTTAAGAAGAGGCTTGATGCCTACCTGGCTGGAGTCATTTGAGCCCAGTTTTTCTCCTGCCCAGGCGGTGGGTCGGACTTGAAGATCTACAAGGTCCCTTCCGACCCTGCTTCTATGATTCTACGATTTCTTGTCACTCTTGGTAGTGCTCAGGGGACCAGGAACTCCTCCAGTGCCTGCTGGTCCCCTCTGACTAGTTTGTAAACAGACACTAGATCCCTCCTCAGCCTTCTCTTGTGGAGGCTGAACAAGTTCAGGTCCTATAGCCTCTCCTCTGGACCCTCTCCATGTTGTCCACATCCCTCCTGAAGTGCGGTGCCCAGAACTAGACGCAGTACTCCAGCTGTGGCCTGACCAGTGTTGCATAGAGGGGGAGGATCACCTCCTTGGATCTGCTTGAGATGCGCCTGTGGGTGCACAACAAGGTACGGCTGGCCTTCCTGAACATGTCCCCGCACGGTTGGCCCACGTTCACTTGGCATCAATGATGACTCCAAGATCCTTTTCTGCCTCTGCACTGATGAGAAGGGAGTTCCCCAGCCTTCAGGTATGCTGCTGGTTTTTCCCCCACAGGGGAATCACCTTGCACTTGTCAGTGTTGAAACCCATCCTGTTCTCATCTGCCCACCCCTGTAACTTGTCTAGGTCCAATTGCAGCCTATTCCTCCCTTCTAGCATGCCCACTTCCCCCCACATCTTAGCGTCATCTGCGAATTTGAACAGGGTGCTTTTTACCCCCTTGTCCAAGTTGCTGATGAAGATGTTGAATAGTGCGGGCCCAAGGACTGAGCCCTGGGGAACCCCACTGCCTACACCCCTCCAGGTCGAATAAGACCCGTCCACCACCACTCTCTGGATGCGCCCCTCCAGCCAACTAGTGACCCATTTGACTGTGTAGGTGTCGTGTCGATGCCACAGTCCCCTAGTTTTTTGGGGTTTTTTTAAATGAGAATGGGGTGAGAGACAGTGTCGAAGGCCTTCCTAAAGTCCAGAAAGACTATGTCCACTGCTACCCCTGCACCTAAGGATTTGGTGACCTGGTCGTAGAAGGCCACCAGGTTGGTCTGACAGGACCTGCCTCTAATGAACTTGTGTTGGTCGCCCCTAAGCATAACCTCCCCTGCTGGCCCCTCGTGGACATGCGCCAGGATGATTCTCTCAAAAAGCTTACTCAGGATCGAGGTAAGACTAACTGGCCTATAGTTTCCTGGGTCCTCCTTCCTCCCTTTTTTGAAAATGGGAACCAGGTTGGGCCTTTTCCAGTCCTTTGGCACCACACCAGAGCACCACGAGTGCTCGTAAAGCCAGGCCAGGGGTCCCGCAATGACCTCTGCTAAATCTCACAGTATAATCACTGTATTCAAAATATATAGCTTTGTGACTTCATACATATATGAAGTCACAAAGAAGAAAGCTGGCATTCCAACAGTTCTCTCATTTGGGAAGTTGTAACTTATTCATTAGACCATACTGCATATATTTCAAATGAGGAAGTAGTAACCATCTGAAAAGATGACAGCAGGCTGCACAACATTTGGGATCTAATTAAAATTCATGACTAACTTCTGAACCACCAGCAACAAAATCCTTGAACTGACAAGAGGGATATAGAAAACCAGTATTTATACAGTGAGATCTGCATACACAATCTCTTTTCACCACTATGTACGTCCATCTAAGATGCTTGACATACCACATACCATTGAGATAATTGAAACTCTGGCTCCTGAGTTCTAATTACATTTACATGATGGCTTTCTCCCCCTTCTCTTGTATATCAGTTAAAAGTTGAACCTGCCATTTACCCAGCATTCACTCATTTCTGCCTTGGAATTGTGGCAAATCAATTTTAAACACTAGAAAAGGCCTGTTATATCACCCAATCCTATTTTCCTCTTTATATAGGACTGCACAGTAACAGGGTTTTGCCCAGATAAGCTGCATCTCAAGTAATATGGCTCCTACCACTCTGCTAGGCAACTGTTACAGGCTAAGTGAGCTCACTGACAAGATTTCTCCCCTTCTCTCCCTCTCTCACAATTAGCTTACATTTCCCTTCTACCTTCATGTATTCACGTTCCATCTTTAGCAATTAATCTCTTCAATGCTTATTATCTTTCCAATATTTGTTGACAGTCACAGTGCTTTTCACATACTACAGTGAACAGCGTCATAGACAAAGCTTGGGGGAGGAAAAAAAAAAAAAGCATAGAACAGATCCATAAAAGCTCTAGAGAGGAGATAAAGAGAGAGAAAGAATAGATGGCTTTTCCCCCTCCAGTCATTGGAGGGCTCTTTTGAGGTTTGGAAGGATCTTTCAAAATGACGACGCACAAAAAGATGTCCCTGTTGTTTTTAATCTTAGTGATGTTTCTGAGGCATAAAGTCACATTCATTTTTCTACTCATACATCCTTCCATAGCTAAGTTTTTTTGGTGTCTTTGCTTACCGGTTTCATGCACCGTGGGAGGGAGAATGTGTGGTTTGAATATGTTGCCCCCGGTTAAATCGGCATACTTTCCATCCCTCCCTCCTCCGTGCATCTTTGTACATTACCCTTCTGTCAATTTTTCTGTTAATTAAATCTGTATTTTTTTCCCCTCAGTAGTGATAATTCTTCCCAACTTCATGCTTAGGAATTTTCACACGTAAGGGGGTGGGGAAATCACTCTGTAGAACCTTAGGATCTTCTACCCATTAGCACACCACATAGAAAATGTTGGACTTACCTGTGAGATTAGCTGCCATCTCTTCAGCGGTCTGACACAGCCTCAGCCCTTGTTTTAGGGGACCTTCCGAGTCTACATACTGACGACGCTTGAGGTAGCAGGACACTGCCATCTGAATCTGTTCTGTGCGTACGCGTTTCATGACCTTCAAAAGAAGCAAATGAAAAATAAGTGCCATGGCATAACGATGTGGCTAATTTGCAGGTGAGTTATGCTGCTGCATCTATAAACATGGCAGCTGTATTAAAGCTGATACAGAATGAATGGCTCAATACTTCCATTATATTAACATTTAAAGGGAAATTCTTTACTTTGTGAAGCATGTTGCGTGATCATTGACAGCATAAGTAGCCACCTCAGTCTAGATCCCTAAAAATATTTAGCTACCTCACATCACTGACTTCAATGGGAAGTAGGCACCTAAATGCTTTGGAGATCTGGGTCTTGAAGATTAAGGGGCTGGCTCAATAGCTAAATAAAATGCTTACATTTAGTTGTACATATCTACTACAAAACTACTAAAAGTGACCTGCAATGTTTACTCTTTCTTTTTTAAACTGACTTGTGTCTTTTCTTTAGCCTGAAAGGGGGTTATTCTCCTCCTTCCTTCTTCACATTAGAAACTAATGCCCTGTCTACATTTTTAAGGCTTTGGTGACTAGAAAAACCAGTGAAACATCATCAGAAGAATTGAGAGAGTGAAAGATGAGGAACAGAAAAAGAAACAGATTCTAATTAGACTGAAAACTTTTATTTAAGGAGTCATTTAAGATTGTACAGTTCTTCTCCTCAATTAAGGGGCAAGAGTCAAAATTCTCTCTTGGGACTTCCACCAAAAGCAGAGAAGACCAATATTGACAAAATAAAAAATGAGAGCTGAAGCTAGCAACCTGGCCCCCTTTTCTTCCTGCCTCCTCTTCTTTTCCCCCAAATACTCTACTCTTTTAGAACATCTTTATAAATAAAACTGCAATACAAGTCAATTAAAAATCTTTTACAGTTACCCACAGGTAAATTTTGGAAACATTATCTGAAAACTTCGTTTGCGAATAGCCCCTTGAAAAAACAAGCCTAATGCTATTATTTGTGAGAAGGGGAAATGTTAGTCAGATGAATGTGATAAGTCACTTGTTATTTGAGTCTCAATGAATCTTTGGCACCAACAAGTCTTAAAGGACCACGGATTCTGAATTGGAAGTATGCGTAAGCTAAAAAGTTTTAGATGAAGGAAGCTTAAGACGTAATTTGGTGACAGTTTTCTTCTACTGGAAGAGTGAGCTAAACACCTTCAACATTAAAACAGCTACCTAGCCTATACCCCACTATTTCAAAGAACCTGCATGTATTTAATGTATTTAATGCTGTGAGTTCTTTTATAGGGGAGGAGAGAGAAGAGTTGGATTTTTTTTTTTTGGATCAGCTAAACTTTATGAAGTATGCCAGGTAAGATGGGCAGGATACATTTTAAAGAAGTCTTTTTCTGTCCCTTATGGCGGCTCCGGTTTTCAAAGGGGAAAAAAAAAAAAGGACAACTCTAAAAAGAATGACAGCTTTTGTTATTATTCTTACATACCTCATTGCCTTTATGAGCTGTTAAAACAACAAGTTCCCCCTGAAGCGCCAAAGCGAGGTGAAGTTTTAGTAATAGCAGACTTGTAATAGAAGAGAGACCTGTGCTTCTGCAAAAAACGTACTTGCCCTATGGACAACTTTTAAAGCTCTCCCTCTGTTCACAAGTGAGTCAATGATGGAGGTCACAAACAGATGCCCCCCAAATATATCTCTAAATAGGAACTTATTAAATGAAGTCTTCTAATTCAACTATAGATTCTTCAACTTCAAAGAGCTAATCTCTTTAACCCTATTTGCAATTAAAACTATACAACTCCATACAAGTTCTGTTGATATCTTTAACACTTTTTTTTGCAAAAGGGAACCATAAAAAAGAAGGATTATAGTTAAGTCCACAGTAACAGTGAATGTAGAGCCCTCCAACACCTAACACTTGAAGAGAAAAACCTTAAATCAGATTTAGAATTGCTTGGTATTTTATACACTGTTACAACTAGTATAACTGCCCTCAAGCGACTCACTCAAGGTTACACTAGGGCCATCTTGGGCTTGTCTACACATAGGCTTTAATGCACATTAGCTTATTTTAACGCACATTACCAAATGGTTCTCCAGATTCTTCACCTTCAATAAAAAATGTCTCTCCTGTTTATGATTGTAAAATAACCCTCCAGCATCTGAAAGGAATAAGAGATACAGTAATGTCTGCCTGAAACAAAGGCTCTGAAGTGCCTCCTTTTGTTTAATAAGCATTAAATGCCCAACACTAATGATACACCTTACTATTTTTAACTAGTCCACTGATGGTCAAAATATGCAACAAAAGGAAGGAAGAGCACGTGAAGAGCTGTGCAGAACACAAAGAATGGCATCTTCTACCACAAAGAGGTGGGGCATGGAAAAGATATCACCACTTTGATTTCCTTTGAGAAACCCCAGATGGACCCCACATGGGCATCTGAGCCCCAGGGTAGAAGCCAATCCCACAACACCAAGTCAATGCTCCCATTCCCAAGAGAAGCAGGGAACGTGTTTGGTCTGGGAACCAAACATGGTCAGCATGGGAACAAACAGCTCCTTCTTGGTATCGTGGCTCATGCTCCCGTTTGCCGACTAGACAGACTTTACTGCATGGAGCATACTCAGTTCACATTTCCAAATATTTTTCTTCACATGCACCAACATCCCTTTAAAAATGACAGATTTTGAATGTTTGCATAACATGCAACTCAAAACCTCTGCTTGTGTTGTGAAATGTGTATCCAAGCTCCACTGACAAGGAGATATTCTCAAATACTGAGTTTTCAGCAGAGTATTGCCACTTTATATCCCCAACTTGAGCTCCGTGTCCAGTAACTCAAGGGCAGAAAACCGAAGTCCATACACTTCATTTTTCTATTGTCTCTTACGCAAATGGGAATTCTCTAGTAACCTTTACAGAAATTGGTCATAATATTTTACCTATGTCTCATACTCAAATGCATATAACTGAAGTTTTCAAATTCAATTTGCCCTTTAGTATTTATGGGGATTTTACACTCCCCCCCCCCCAAATAAATACTAAACGGCGAACTGAATTTAAAACTGGAAAAGAGAAAGCAAACAGAATTGGAATTGACTTTGATTGTTCAGGCCGAGGGAGATTTATACAAAATGTTTTACATAGAAATCTCTCTCAGCCTGAACAACCAAAATCAAAGTCAACTCCAGTTCTGTTTGCTTTCTCTTTCCACTTATCTGTACTTCGTGCCTGGGCTACAAATAGAATAGGAAGCTGCTTAATTACTTAAATGCTACTATTCCCAGTATAAATATGTAAATGTTGTAGCATTGTTGTTACTGGTGTTAGAGTTTAAAAAAAAAAAAACTTTTACAACACCTAATTACTTGGCTCAAATAAGAATTCCTTGCCCCCACATATAGTAACAGTAATTAATAGGTCCAGATACACAGACAGAAGGTATTTGGCAAGTCAAGCTGGAGACTCAAAGAGGAAAAAGAGAACTGGGAAAGTACTCTAGGGGGCAAGTGGTAGAGAAAAGGTTCTTACAAGAGCGCTGGTGCTATGAGGAAACAGAGGGAAGACAGCTGTTAGGACACCAGCTTCAGTGGGAGCTGCATCCCTTTGCACACAATCTGTATTTGATTCACTATCCATAGAATAAGCTTTACCAACTGCCAGAAGGGCTTTACAAGAATAATGGCAAATAGCATGCTTTGCACCTGCCTATGCGTAGATCCAGGATCTGGCAAAAGGGGGTATGGGAGGAGCAACCTGTGCTGCAGAAGTGGTTGCGTCCTGGCTCCCAGCCGCCTCCTTCTCAAACTACCACTGTGGACAGATTGCACTACAGGAGCCAAAGCAAATGAGAATCCCCCTCCATGTTCAAAGGCACATCCCTTCTTTCCCAACTCCCCTGCTTGCTGCCATTTTCCCTCCTGTCCCAGGTTTGGGGAGCAGGCAGGAGCACTTTGAAGCTTCCCTTGCCCCTGGACAGCAGAAACAGCAGCACCAACAGGCAGAGGAGTGAGGGAATGGAAGGGGAGGTGCCTTCGAATATGGAAGGGAAGAGGGGTTACTTTTTATCTGCTTTGGAGATTTCTTTAACGTCTCCAGAAGCTCCTGCAGCACAGTCCTGTAACAGGCCTGCAGTTCTCGACTTTTTTAGACTCAGGGTTCCCTTTGAAAAATGTCAGCTCTTAATTTTCACCCATTTTTTCCGACTGCAGAAAAATGATAACAGCACTTCTTCTGTTGCAAAGACCCCTGAAAGACTTCAACAGTACAGAATGTTTTTGACACTAGGTATTCCCAGCTGACACCTGTGTTTATCTTGTGAGCACCCAAGTTAGTCTGAAGTCTAGGAGGAGGCAGGGGAGAGATGTGCCTTATACCAACTAAATCAGAGATATGTGAGCTTTGGTAAGCCTGGGCTCACTGGGTCAGATGCTGTGGAATAAGCTTAGGCTCACAAAAGTTCATGTCTCCAATCTAGCTGATGTACATGAGGTACATTACAGAAGTGCATGCCTCTGATTCAGCCAGCCCTGAAATACTTAATCAGAGTGTGCTACAGCAATCTGGGGTGCCCCAAGCTCCTTTCAAGGGTGCCACACTATGTGTCATTAATGCAGTGAGGTCTGCAAACATGACTCATGAGATAAACCCCACACCTCAAACAGGATAAAGGAGAACTAGAGAAGGCCCAGAAAAAGGCAACAAGAATGATTACTGGTATGGAAGGGGCTACACAGGAAGAGCCTGAAGAGCTAGGCCTATTCAGTTTAAAAGAGAGCTGCTGGGTGGGGGGGCATAGTAAGAGTGTATAAAATACTAAATGATGAAAAGAAAGTAAATAGGGATTTATTGTTTACATCCTCTTCCAGTACAAGAACTAGGGGCCACAAAATGAAACTAGTAGGTAGTAAGTTTAAAGACTAATAAAAGTTCTTTTACATGGTATATAATTGAAGGGTCTTGTCTCTCTGCTCAGGGTCAGAACGATTGCCATACTTGGGTTCAGGAAGGACCCAAGGGATGACAAGGTAGAACAGTTATAAACTACTGCAAGACCATTTCAGGCTGGACATAAGGAAGAACTTCTTTACTGTCCGAGCCCCCAAGGTCTGGAACAGCCTGCCATTGAAGGTGGTTCAAGCACCTACACTGAAAACCTTCAAGAGCAAATTGGATGCTTATCTTGCTGGGATCCTATGACCCAAACTAACTTCCTGCCCCTCAGGCAGGGGGCTGGACTCAATGATCTTCTGAGGTCCCTTCCAGCCCTAATGCCTATGAAACCTATGAATTTTACCCCATGGTCAGATTGGTATAGACTGTATGGGTTTTTGCCTTCCTCTGTATTTGGGGCATGGCCACCTACCTGGAATTTCTTGAGCATACATCTACAATATTTCAGAGAAGAAGGATGCTGTTGCTGTGGTTCCCCTTGCTTTACCTGTGGCAGGTTAGCATGTTAGGTCTGTGTTGTGTCAGGGTTGACAGCTGTCTCACTTAGAGCTTAGATGATGGTTTGTCTGGAATGGTTTGGATAGGAACAACCTTACCTCATAGAAGGAGGTTGGACTAGATGTCCTCTGGAGGTCCCTTCCAGCACCACATCTCTATTATTCTAAAGTGTGGAACTCATTGCCAGATGCGCAGAAGCTGACAGCTTAGCCAGATTCACAAAAGGATTAAATCATAGAAAATTAGGGCTAGATGGGACTTCAGGAGGCCATCTAGTCCAATCCCCTGCTCAAAGCAGGGCCATACCCAGCTAGATCATCCCAGCCAAGGCTCTGTCTAAAGGAGGAGATTTCACAACCTCCCTGTGTAGCCTGTTCCAGCACTTTACTACCCTCCTAGTGGGAAGGCCTGTACCCCAGCTCCCTAACCATTTCTGTTGCCCTCCACTGGACTCTCTTCAGTTTGTCCACATCCTTTTTTGCATGAACACAGTACTCTAGATGTAGCCTCACAAGTGCCAAATAGAGGGGAATAATCACTTCCCTTGATCTGCTAGCAACACACCTACTCATGCAGCACAGTATGCCATTAGCCACCTTTGCAGCATTCTTGGAGAAAAAGAGGCAGCAGTCACTATTGAGCAGGGGAGTTAGGAGCACAGTCTCTGAATCAGAACATCCTAGACCTCAAATGCTGGAGGCTACAAGTAATAGTTTGGGGGGTGGGGAAGAACAACACAACACGACACGACACCTGGTCAGAGCCTGTACACTCTCCTTTCCAGCGTCCACTCTGTCTCCATGTAACACAGGCCTATTTGATGTATGAAGTTAACCTGGTCTTGACACCCACAAAGCAACAATTACCCTTCTTTCCCCCCCATTATTAGTGGGGCAACTGGGTATATGTCAATTGATTTTGGGGGACAATTAAAGAGGGACAGGAGTGAAGTCACAGGTTCAAAACAAGTACTCCAAGGGGGCCACTGAGCACAGTATACTGGACAGTGCCCACAGATCCTTGAATGAACCCAAGGAACTAACAGATACTGCCCAGTGAAATTCTGCCTGGATAGGTGAACAGATGAGGGACAGGAAAGGGGCCTTGCAATCCCCAGGCATCCTCCCAGATAGAGCCTCCTTCCTGGTCAGCTAGACTATTAGCTTGGCTAGGGCCAGAAGGCTGATCAGGAGATCCTGGGACTTGGTGGGGGCCTGTATGTGGAGTGCATAACAAAAGAGGTGTGGGGAGCAGTGCAGCCAGAACCTCAGCAGAAGATCCTGGAGGAGATGGAAGAGGTGTTGCAACCTGGTGCACTCGAAGCAAGTGAGAGCCAGGATCTCCCTCTGTTGGCAAAAGGGGCAGGAATTGAGGGGAGTCGGCGAAACATGCCAGATACAAGGCCATGGCAACAGCTCTGTGGAAGAGTCGCCACTTCTGTGTGATGCAGGCTTGTTTGACACATATTGGCAATGTGGGTGTTCTTCATGCAGAGCATGAACAGTCAGCCTCCCTGCTGTTAACAGGAAGGAACACAGAGTATGTGCCAACTGAATCTGTGGGAGCACAAAAAGACAAAACAGGGATGGGAGCGACGAGAGCTTTTAAAAGTTGTCCACAGGGCAAGTAGTTTTTGCAGAACCACAGGTCTGTTTCACTGGTCGGTATCCACAGGTTCCCTCTGCTCGCTCAGGGGGCAGTGGATGCTGGCCAGTGCGCTCTGCTTGGCAACCTCTTCCATAACCCTTACTACCAACCTACCACCTCGCTCCCCGGGTGATGACGCAAGAGACCAAGCAAGAGGCACGTATGATCTGGCTCCAGCCACAGCAGCTCTGGACCTTCCTATGCCCAGAACTCTCCCAGAGGAGCCTGCAGTGGGGCGCTCTCCTACTTCCGGGGACCGGGGGGGGGGATGGCAAAATCCCCCAGCCAATTACTCCTTTACTTTCCTGTAAGCAATCTACCAGTTTTCTGTAGGCAATCTATCCAAACCCAATTGTCTTTCCTGCCTACTGCAGAGGGGCTGGACCGACAATCTTGCAAAGTCCCTTCCAATATATCAAAACCCCCAAAAAACAAACCCAAAAAAACCAGGAAATCCCCCCAAAAATACCCCAACCCGTCCAAACCCAACCACCCCCCCAAAAAAACCCCAACTCCTCCAATCCCCCTCTCCAAACCGAGCTGGGGGCCCCTAACCCCCCGCTGAGCCCCACAGCTGCACGCGCTGCCCGGTGGGGGGGGGAAAGGGCACTCACTGGGCATCGCAGGCGGTCCCGCGCGGCGCGAGGCGGGCCGGGCGCGTGTCACTGCAGCCCGCGGCGCAAGGCGCTGCCGCGGCGCCCCTCCCCCAAGGCCGCCCCCGGCAATGCCGAGCCCGCAGGCGGCGCCGCGACGCAAGGCGGCCGCTCCATGACGGCCTGACCCAGGCAAGCGCTCGAGCCTAGGGAGGAGGGGCAGGGAGGAGGGGGAGGGGCGCACTTACTGCGCAGGCGCGAGCTTGCCGGCCAATGGGCAGCCAGCCCCGCCCGCGGCCGTGGGTTGGCGGGGCCTGGCGGCAGGAAGCGGGGGGCGGGGCTGGTGGTCGGGTCAGGGGCCGCTGCGCGGCCGGAAGCACGTGTGTGCGCGCGCGTTGGGCGCTGCGTGGCAGGAGGGAGCGTATGCCCGGCCGCGGTGAGGGGTGAGCAGCTGCACCGGAAGTGGGGGTGGGGTGCGTGCCAGGGTGTGCACGTACGTGTATCTGGTGGGGGTGTGTACCTGTCTATAGATGCTTGCGTGTGTGTACTTATAAGGGTGGGGTGGGGTGTATATCTGAGGGGTCTTTACATACGTATCTAGAGATTGTGCGTGTGTGTGTACATACATATGTAGACAGATATGTACGTGTGTATGTGTGTGTACACAGCCATGTGTCTTCGGATATACGGGTTTCCCTCACCTCACACAGGCTTTGTATGCGTGAATTCGCTTTTATGTGGTGACACTTTTTATACCAAAAACTCATTACGTGCAAGGTAAATTCATTGTTCTGTGATTCCTGTGGAGGAAGCCCACAGTCAACTGCGCTGTGCAGTGTGCATTGTGGGAGTGACGTGCACCAACATATAGTCTCCTGTGTGGATCTTTGCCCCTCGCTCATTGTCTGCGACACGTGTTTCTGTAGTTGTCATCCCCATTATGATAGTGCCCTGTGCTTGTGTGTACTGTCGCCCGTTGGTGAGTACCAAAATTGTCTTGTAAAAGTGGTAGAAATGGGTCTGGGGGGTTAGTACAGTCATGGTCTTGGAACGTATCCCTATTTGTTACATTGTAAAGTGGGTGCAAACACTGTACAGCATAAAGCAAGAGAAACCTGTACATATATCTGTCTACTTATCTAGCTAGTTACCTATATATAACACAAGCTTCATCGGATGCTGAGCAGGCCCCCCAGAAATAGCGAAGATCCAGTGGTTATTCAATCCCAGACTGCTACAGGGGTAACCCTAGATATTCTTTGCCTAATGTTTATTGAAGCACGTATTTTATATTTCTCTGCATATTTGGGCTTTCAGATCTACCTGTTGTCCCCATGGCAGCCATTTATTCTGGAATTCACTTGAAGCTGAAAAGTGCCAGGACCTCCTGGGAAGACAAACTCAAGCTAGCTCACTTTGCGTGGGTTTCCCATCAGTGCTTCCTTCCTAATAAAGAGCAAGTGGGTTCCTGTTCTGTTTTTCTTTCTTTGTTTTTTTTATTGTCAAATACAGAAAAAGGGGTACTGTTTAAGTTGTCACTGAAAACTTGATGATTCAAAGTATCTGTAATGCACTGCTTGTTTCTAGACATAGTGCCAATATAGCAGTGAGTGGTCACTGCTACTATTTTGGTTTGGGGTGATTTTGCAATGGCCTGTGTTAATGTAATTTGGTATCAGTTCATTTCCCAATAGACTGTATCATCCCCATCACAAAATGTGCACTAAATATCTAGTGTCCTGGGATTCCTTTTTTAGTATCTTTAGCAGAAAATCCTACTATAATATGGACTAACTACTGATCATATTCTCACTTTTAGAGGCATTTGCGCCCAGTCAGGGTCAAAATATGTAGAGGTGTTTGATTTCAGTTAGGGCAGAATGGGAAAGAGGCTGTAGTACCCATTTCATGAACGAATGCAGGACGTTAGTCTCCAAAACTGTTGGACCAGCATGTTTCATTTCATCCTGTATCTGGTCCCAACGTGTTTCCAGACTACCTCATTGGTCCATTACTGGCATGGGGTGACATGGCTATCTCATGGTCTAGGAGGGGGGTTTTGGACTGAGTGGAAGAGCCATTTGTGACTGAGACTTATTTCCTGCTAGTTTTGTTAGTGTCTGGGCAGAGCATCTATTGACTCCTTGGATTCTTCCTTGGAGGCAGCAGTGGCCTTTCACACACACATGAAATGTTCAGGTATGAATCCTGTTTCAGTCCTGTAGTCTACACCCTCAGTCCTCCTTTAACTCTGCCTAGCGTATTAATTGATTTTTGGGGATTTGTAGTGTCTTGCCTCACCTGATTTGTAGTCCCTTGGACATGTGTAGTCTCTTGAACAAGCACCTGGCTGGGGTCACATGACCCCAGCACTTTTTCCTGCCACTGGCAGAGGATTGGACTCTGTGATCCTTTGAAGTCCCTTCTGACCCTAGCATCTATGAATCTATGATGGGATGGTGCATTCTGATGCTCATTACTTAATGTAAGAAAAACAGCACTTTTCTTGAACCAATGTTAGCCCACAAAACTTTATGCAAGTTCTTTTTTTTCTTAATTGTCTTAATTTGTTTGAATTAAGACATGTTTAAAAATTTTGCTAAGAGAGCAACAATTTAAATCAAATTTAATTATATTTTAAAGGTTTTCGTTTAAATATTCTCTTTGTAGTGTTTATTTCAAAAGTGTTTTCTTGATGGAAAAAATAAGAATTATATGTATTTTATATCCATATACCAAAAGGAAACAGGACTTGAAGGCTTTATCTTTGCTTTTCTGTGCAACTTGAGATCCATGTCAGTGGTTTAATAACTTCAGAAACTTCATTATTTCCCTTAACAGAAGTTTAGAGCTCTCTTGCCTTTATTGGCAAACAAAGATTTTCTTAGGTGTGAACTGTTTGGCTCACTGGTTTACACTGTATGCTGTTTCCTTTCCTAGTAGTAGGTCTGAAAGTGTTGTAAGAGCCAGGTTGTGTCTGTAGTGATCAGGGTAGAGTTTACAATATGAAGACCATTTAAGTTTAGAGACTTTTATAAGCCTTTAAAGGTTAGACTGGCGCTCTGGAGCTTGTAATTTTATAGTGGTGATTGTTGAGCTTATGAGATCTTTATGTTCAGTCTGAATGTTCTTTGCCCAGGGATCTTGTTAGTTTTGTAGTTTATACAATCTACCAGGCTTCAAGAGTGTGATATGCGTAGGGAAATGATTGAAACAGTTGGAACTCCAAAAAAATGAAGCCAGAACTATACAAATAGCTTCATTTGTGTACTGAAACTTGGAATAAGTATGCAAGTTCTTTTTGTATTTGGGTTTTAAAGTAATTTTTGATGCAGGATTGTGTTTTAATTGTGAAGTGCTTACTCTTACCTCTTCACAGGGAGGCACATACATAGCGGTATGATAGGGGTTTTTTTTGTTTTTACCTTACAGGTGTTACTTGATTGGGTGAGCCATACATTGGTTTCTTTTTACAACAAGAAACTTGACCTGGAGGATGAAGTTGTTGCAAAACTTTGGGCCTACCTGGATAATATTATCCATAGTAGAAAACTACAAAACCTCCTGAAGAATGGAAAAAAAATCAGCCTCAGTTTTTCAATTGCACAGGTAATTCCAACCAAACAATTTGGAAGATGCTGGATCTGACTCTGTTTTAGAGCTTGCAAAATGCATGAAATATAATTCACTAAATAACGTTCTGGCTAATTATTCCCCCCCTCCCCTCCCCACACACTGCCTAATTACTTTGAATTTTTAAGACAATATGTTGTCTTTATCCACTTTGCTGCAAGAGAGAGGATTTTTGTGGAGAACAGTGTGAAAGACAAAACTTCCTAATATAACATCAAGCTAGAATGAATACAGGCTTTGCTTTCTCCAGTCACTTAGAGAGGGAACTGTCTTAAATATGCTGGTTAGTAGGAAAACACCCAGTCAGATGTGCAGTGTTGAAATTTGTTTGATCACATAGTAGTTGAGCCAAAAATTCCTTTATTAAATCCAAAGGCCAATAGCGGTACTACAGTTACTGTCTCTTATACTACTACTGAAAGCTTGTGAGGGGTATTGGGTTCTTGTGCTAGGTGTTATACATGCATGTAGACACATTTTCTGTGCTGAAGAGTTTATGAGCTGACTTAGCTGGGATCAGACTGTGCCTGGGGATTGGGAGTGAGCACTGGCAGATTTTTGTCCTTGTTTATATTAAGGCCTGCTGCTATGTCCACCTAGAGCTGTTCAGCACAGAAAAGTTGACACTGCCCAAGTCCCTGCAAAGTTTATTTCTGGGTGCAAAATTGATACTGAATCCTTTTGTTCTCCCTTCTACCCCCCCCCCCCAATCTTCAGGTCATAAATAAAAGGATATCAGAGTCCTGTGCACAAAGGCACCTTGTGAACATCGGCACAGTGCTGAGCTGCTGCAGAGGCATACTTTCCACTCCTCCCCTCACCATCATTTATACAGCAAAATATGAGCTGATGGTGGACCTCCTGAGCAAGTTGTCTTGGTTGGCCTGTAAGCAGCTGACCTCAGAAGCTGCTGTGACTTCCCAGCTGTTTGATGTCCTCCAGCTTGCCTTTGCTCAGTACCTCCTGCTTCAGAGGCAGCAAATCAATCCAAACCGTGTGTTTGGGCAAGTGACCTGCCACTTGTTTCAAGCATGTCTGCTTCTGAGACATCTGCTGATTTTCAGAACAGGGATGCAGTCAGATGACAGCCACGTACGTCAGCACTTGGGCAAGGAAATCCGAACTCACATAGAGACCATGCTGCAGACTGGGATATTTCAGCTTGAGCTCTTGTCATCCTATAAAGAAGAGCTGCTGCAAGAAAGGGAACTACAAGGAAGGAAGAAAGGGGCTCTTAAAACTCTCCTTGTGCCAGTCAGTACAGTGCAGAACAAGCTGAATGATACCAGTTTTTGTGAGTCTGCTCTCCATGGAAACGTGGTAGCAAATTCAGTGCCTCTACTTTACAAGCTTTTCTTGGACTCTTACTGTAAGGCAGAAAACCATCTGCTTTGCTTCCACATGTTCACCAGGCTTTATAGCTGCCTCAGGCTTTCTTACCTGCAGGAGGACCAGTGGGAGGGGAAGACACTCTCTCCTTCAGTCTGGAATACAGAGCTACTCGCAGTAGAACAACTCCTGAACTTAGTGCTCAGCAACGACATCTACAACATTGCTGCTGACCGCATCCGGCACAAGGAGATCCAGTTCCATTTTTACCGCAGGCTGGCAGAGACCTTGGTGAATCACTCTCAGGCTTCCATCCCAGCTTGGTTTCGGTGCCTCAAGACTTTGATTTCGTTGAACCACTTGATAGTAGAGCCAGATCTGGATGATCTGGTGGCCTCGGCATGGGTTGATGCAGACGTCTCTGAGCTCCGTACAAAAAAGCCCCAGGAGGCCCTCATTAATGTCATGTTTCAGACTTACACCAAGCTGCGACAGTTCCCAAAGCTTTTTGAAGAGGTACTGTCTGTGATATGTCGTCCAGCTGCTGAGGAACTGAGGCTGCCAGTCTTGTCTGCTGACCTGACAGTGAAACTTTGTGAGTGCCTCCTCGAGCTGCCACCCAACCAGATTCTGGACATTTTGTCACTTATCCTGGAGAAGTGCCGGACTTTCATCGTTCCTTATGTGGAAGGGGATTCTGACATGGCCTTAAAACTGCTGTCTTTGAGTTCAGTGCTGCATGCTTTTATGTTCAATATGAAATGTCTGGACAATGTCTCACCTTTGCCTGTGGTCCTTCGCACTCAGAGTCTGCTGGGTGAGCTGCAGAAAGAGCTCATCCAGCCCTTGCTGGACCTTCTGAAGGATTGCTCTGTCAAGAAAGAGAACCCAGACGTTTGGCTAGAGAAGACCAGTGACTCTGCTCTCCTCCTTGTCTACACGTGGGTGGAGGTTGACACTCTGCTTCATATAAACTGCAGCAAGTACATTTGTCCACTGGCTGACATTGTTCCTGCTGTTAGTGATTCTGCTGTGGAGAGCTGGGATTTCTCAGCCCTTCTTCCCACTGTGGATGCCCAGTGTTGGAAGAGAGTAGTGGGGCTCTCAAGCAGCTGCTTCTCAACTAGTAAATATTGCTTAGAACTGCTTGCTCTTCAGAAAATGAAGAAGATTTTAATACAGAGCAGTTCCAAGACTGAGGCTGATCTTCAAGCCTTACAGAACATGACAGCCTTCATCCTTGAATCTGGGCGATCAACCATGAGCACAGGAATGTCTGAGCCCTGGAATGGCAATGCCAGTGCCGTCACTGCCTTCAACTATTCCACTGCACACTGGCACCTTGTAGTCTCAAACCTTACAATCCTGGTTCAGTATTTTTCTCCGAGAGATGTTGAGTACCTCGCTGACATGCTCCTGAGGACTTTATCATCCATGCAAGATCAGGAGGTTCCTGCTGATCATGAGTCCTCTGTCACAGTTGGAAAAGTGTCCAGAGATTTGCTGCATAGTTCTCTTTTTCCAGAAATTCGGGTGCTGCACTGTGCTTTTATAAGTTGCATTATTCAGCAGTGCACTGGCATGCTACATTTGGCTGCTAAGGGCCCTGCAGATCATCCTCTTCTGTTGCTCTCCACAGATAACATACCATGGCATGAAGAAGTTCTTTCTTCTTGCAAAACTTTGGATTTGCTAGTAGCACCATCAGGAAACAAACTGTTAAAGAATGAACCCAGCTTATGCTGGAAAACAATGGAAGAAGTTGCTCAAAATATATTAACGCTGACAAGGACCAGCTCCCCTGTTACCTTGGAAGAAGATACGATAGAGAGGCTTTCAGCTCTACTAGAGATCCTATCTGCACTGAAACTTGACAGTCTCTTTCCTTCAGACCATACCCGGTGTTTTCTCTTGTTGCTGTCCTTGGTAGCCAATACCAGGGCTAATGCCTCTTGCAGTAAGCTGAAATTTCTGAGTACGTGCTTCCACCTACTAACGTGCCTACAGACTGGCAGAAATGCCAACTCCAGTTTTAAGGTTTTCCATGCCAGTGACGTTCTTGAGGCTGTCATGACTTCTCTCTTCTCAACTAGCAAGTGCTTTGATGGGACATCTCCTATGTGGGCAGAATTTCTCCAGGTGATCCAGAGCTTTCTGGAACATTTCCTTCAGATGACTGTGGAAAGGAGGTGGAGCATGAGACTCAATTTGGAAAAGTTCACAACTTTCCTAGCAAACTGCAAACCAAGTGCAGAGGCAGCAAGAGGCAAGAGCAGGAAGAATTGGAATCCAGCAACTGGGCAGCTTCTTCTCGTAGCACTGACCACTCTGTGCCATATTCTGACTCTCTTCCATGAGCAGCAGCAAGAAAAGGGACAGCAACCTACAGAAGAGCTGTCTGCTTTGTTGGAGTTGGCAGTTCTCCACACAGGAGCAACCATTGAGTCCTGCCTTTGGAACTGTGCCAAAGACCAACCTTTGCCTTTAATATTTATACCCTCTATCACCACTCTTCTGAAAGCAGATTTGAGATTTATGAAAAGGGACAGCGAGGCAAAGAGTCCTAAAGACCTTGGCAAACACTGGGAGTGTTCCCATGCTGAACTGTACCAAAAGTTTTACTCTCAGATACTGAGAGAGTTGGCCTTGGCAGGAGGCCATATTCAGTTTCTTCGGTCTGCTCTGCAGTTTTTAACTGTCTTCTGCTCGGTACCAGATCTGTATCCTGGAAAAGAGACTGCTGTCACTGTGTTTTACTCTTTAAAAAATCTCCTTGCTGGTATGGATTTTTAAAAATCCCCTCTCTATCTTCTCAGAAAATGTAGGGATACTGGGGTGGGTAAAAATCACATTAACTTATTTTCTTTGAGTGTCTAGTCATGTTAGCAAATCTGCAAGTATTCTGTTTTTTGCTTTTTTTTATGAGCACGTCAGAAGCTTTCAGAGAGAAACTAGTGGTGGTAACTCATTTGGATCTAACTTGACAGTGGTCTCATCTGGAAGGCATTTTTTGGGTGTCAATACTAGTTATTTTTCTTTAAAACTCTCTTCCCTCCATGCCTGCTATCCCCCAGATTTCTCTTATTTGAAACAGTAGCTATTTATGTGCCTGTGTGTTGCATTTTCATGGAAGAGACCTGTTTTGCATGCAGTAAGACACTTTCTGCTGGTGCCTCCTGCATTGTTTGTGGCAACAGTTTGGACATCAAGGTTTGAAGATGTAACCCTAAGCCTTTTATAAAATGATATAATAAAGTTTTAGAAATGGTGGTGCAAGCCAGTGAGACAGCAATCTAAAACACACTGATAATGACTGTTTTGCTGTAGGGCTTTTTAGGGATGCTTTAAAAATGTTTTGTTGGTTTTGTTTGCTCGTGCCTAGTGTTTGTTTGATAAATTGATGGTGTTAGAGTGATGCTGTAGCTGTGGTGTAAACTCTTCATGCAGTGTGTAATTAAAGTATTGAACTCATTGCCACCAGATTTGTGGAAGGTGACAGTTTAGCCAGATTTTAAAAAGGTTTGACAAATTCTTGGAAGAAAGGGGCATCGCTAGCTACTGAGTACAAGAGGTAGGGATATAGCCTCTGAATCAGAACTTCCTAGACCTTAAATGGTGGAGGCTGCAAGTGAGAGAGAGGGCCAGTGGAAAAAAACTGGTCAGACCCTGTTCGCTCTCTTTTCCAGCATCTACACTCTGCCACTGTGTGACACATGACACTGGGCAAGATGGATTTATGGTTTGACCTAGTAAATGGCAGTTCTTATGTTCTTGTGTCCAGACAATTATGTGAGAAGCAAGGATTTTTTTGGGGTGATGCCTTTTATTGGACCACCTGCATGGCTAGAATAAAGTTAGACAAGTGGGTCTGAGGAGGGAAGCAAGCAAGCACAGCAAATGTAAAGAGCTGAGAGTAAATGGTTTGGCACTTTTTCATCTGGAGATCTTGTAGGGCCTTATGCAGGTGGATAAATATTGTCCATACTTGTGGCTGAGGAAATGGAAAAAGCAGAAGGCCTGGCTTTTGGAGATGCCAGAAACCTGTATTTCCAGAGCTGATGCTAGCTGTGAATGCCTTTGCTTGCTTGCACATAGTGGACGCATTCCCATGAGTAGGAACATGTGTTTCCTTGGGGACAAATAGCAGCAGTTTATATTTGTGCCATTGCTACTTATCCTCAGGCACTCCCCTGCATATGATCTCTGGCTCACTGCAGATTGTCTCAGGTAGGGGAGGGGAGGCTGGAGCCAGCATCTGGGCTGGCCCCAGCATCCTTACCTGGGATCATGGGGGCCTTCCAGGACTGCAGCAGTGTTAATCTGGGCTTGCAAAGCCTGCTCGACTGCCGGAGTGTGGCTCTTGCTGTCCAGGCTTCCGTTTCAGGCAGTGCTCACTGTAGCCCCATGTGCCACCCTACCCTTTTGCTGTTTTTCTTAGATACCAGGGGTTCCTGGTATCTAATTTTGCCTCCGTGCTTTAAATATGCAGCGTGGGGTACCTTTTCACATGCACCTCATGCTTTTTGTGGTTTCTCAAAAGCTTTTGAGACACTGAAAAGTGCATGCTCCCCCTCACAGGAACATGGCCAGTGAGTCTGATAAATTTGGTATTAGAAGCCCAGTCCTTTTGATTGCCAGCGGTCTAATGTCTAACGGTATGTTGCCTCCCTCAAAGTACAATGTACACTGACATTGTACAGACTCATTGTAGTCTAAACAGAACTGGCAACGTTCTTTGGGGCAGGTTGGATTTAGCTGAATTTAGTTCTACAGCATGTTCTTTTGAATGTTGGTGTTGCCTTCTTGCTTGATTCTTAACATGTCTTTGCCCAGGAGCACAATTGTAGTGCAGTTCTGCATGGGGAAAATCTTGGCAAATCTGGTTGTGAACCTACCTGAGGCCCTTGCTAGCAGAGATGCGGAGAGACTGTATAACAGCTGCTATATACAGATACAAAAGCTGTCTCTCAAGCTGTGTATCTCAAGTCTTCAAAGTTGCAGAATTCACTTGCAGTTGCCAGTGTGATGTAGAAATTAAATCATGGGAATCGATGTCATGTCTACCAACTTCTGATGCTACTTCTTATACTATCTGCCTCCACACCTACTTGTCTCAGTTTACTTGTATGCAAAACTGGTATAATGCTTTAGTGTGGAGACAGGATTTTTTGTTAAAAAGCTATGAGATTCTGTCATGGAAAGTGTTGGAGAAAAGCAAGGCATTAAAGAAGTTAAAATATCTGTTTCTCTTACCCAAAATCTTGCAAGTTTGGAGCTGAGAAAAAATTGCTAAGTAAACGAAAATATAATCTGGTCATAACTTGTATGTATATACGTGTAGGTGTATTCATTTATTTAAATATGTTGGAGGTATGGTCTAACAGAGATCTTGCATATCAACTCAATACCTGTGGTATTTGTGACTCTCATCCCCAAGCCCAGATATCTTGCAGCCTGATAAGCTTGTTCCCATAGTTCATGGACAGGCCTCATCGTGGTGTGATGAGAATGAAGGCATTTCATCAATATGATGACAGTGGCATAAACAGTAGGGTTACTGTGTTTTGAATGACATGTTGTTGTGAATAGGAAGAGACTGTTTTGCAGGCAAATATTGTAAAGGCCCACAGTCCCATTCTAAGGACTGATTTAAAAACTGTTACATATGGCAGTTCTCTGTGTTGATAAACAATTCAAATGTGTTTGTCTTCCGTCTTAATATGCAGGTTCTGGGATCACAGTCCAGGTGATTCAAAATATAGAAATACAGCTGACAGAGTTGGGTACTCAGCTCTTGGAGGGGTGTACCACTGAGGAGTTTTATGCCATGATGAAGCTGGTGCTCCAGGGAATTGAGGTTAGCAACCTGTGGAAGCAGAATCCTCAGGTAAGGAATGCTTGGCTTATTTTTTGTCTCCTTTTTCCTTGTTTTTTTCTTTCTCTGCCTTGAAGAACTGAATTAGTATGGTGTCTGACAAAGTGGGTGGTAGGAAAGACAGGCCAGAGAGCATAAGCTGAGTAAGAAGTAGGAGTTTGGCTTTAAAAGCATTTTTCATTATGCTGCACAGACGGGTTGCTTTAATGGTGTTAAATCTGGTGCTTAGATGCTGTAATGAGGAGTGCTCTGGAGATGCCGATGACAGACAGAATCCACTGAGAAGGAAATGGAGGAGACTTTCAGTAAGATTTAGCAGTCTGACTCTCACTGATGGCATTGGGAATCACATGGATTTCTCCCTGCAAGCCATGCTTGAGTTGATTTCAATGCTACAATAGCAGCTTTTATTTCATTCCTGTTGTGTTATCCAGGAGAATCTTTAGATCGCTCCCTGAAAAGTGATTTATCCCAGTTATGCAGATGATTACTAGGAAGTTGCTTTAATTTCTGTGAATTTTTTGATTTAGAATAATGCATCAATGCCTTGCCTAGCTTGCTTAAGTCACACACTGTGTAGGGTGTGTAAGCCTCTTTTGTATTAGTTAGAATGTGCCAGTTCTCTCATCTTTCCAGTCCATGGATCAGCTGGCCTCGCTTTCCTGCAGTGTAGGATTCTTGTTAATCTTTGTACTGCTCAGCATTAGCTTAAGCATTTTCCTGGTGCTTTGCACATGCACTTTAATCATTATCAGGGATCTGAGTTTTGTATTTCCCATGGGGGGGGAAAAAAAGGAGAAAAGAGCAGATTTTACCTTTTACTGGAGGCCAACACAGATTTCTCATTTTACCAGAGAAACCTGAGGATTTTGCAGTTTTGTAATGAGCTCTCTGCAGGCTGGCAGGGTGCTAGCCTGCAAGGGGCTGGGAAGGAGCAGGAGCAGGGTTGTCAGGCAGGGGGCGCTATATGCAGGTATATGCACATGGCTGCCAGGCACCCTGGAGAGCAGCTCCCACAGGTAAGGGGGGATGAGGGGGAATTGAGGCCCCCATAGGGAGTAAGGGAGTTGGGCAGGGCTGGGGGTGGGCAGCAGGCACTTGGCGCAGCTTATCCAGGGGACAGGGAGGGTGGGGCTGGCTCCCCACATCTGCATGCACTCCTGGGGACAGGGGGGACAAATGCCCCCCAGATCTGTGTGCAGGGCATGGGCATGGGCTGCCCACTTCAGGCTCAGACTCCCACCCTGCTACCTTCCCCCAGGGCCTCTGGAGCTCAGCAGGTGTGACCTAGCGCTGCAAAGAAGAGTGGGGCTGCACAACAAAGCAGCTTGCCACTGTGATTGAGGAGGGCCATGAGGGACTTTTCATTTTAATCACGGATTTTGGGGGTTTTATTAGAGAATTTGTTATTTTTATTTCTTTTTTTATCAGGGAAAACCAGGATCCCTGATCATCACAAGCCTTCTGTGAACAGGGTGAATCAGCCTATGGGAAAACCGATACTAAGACCAGACACAATTGTTTGGGAGCTCTTTTCCATGAAAATTTCCCACTGTTGCTACAGGTGCAGCATAAACAAAACACTGGAGGCCCCTGATTCTAGTCATCATGTTGTCTCTACTTTGACCATTGTTGGCTGACATGGTACTTTTAAGCAGCAGCACTACGTGAGGTCCCAGTTACACTAGTGCTCCTGTCGTCCCATTCCATGAAGTTTCTGATCCCAGGCTTGTCTTTCTGATATCTGAGCACAACCCAGTAGTACATTAAACAGGGCAACTGATTTCTTTTCTCATTGGAGCTGAATTGGGAGTGATAATACTGGGAGCATTTTGACCAAAATAAAAAGCCTGGTATGTCCACCTTTTGGAAAATGAGCTGATTTAGGCCATGGACAGGCATACCGTGAAGTGCTCTAAATCTGTAGTGCTTCAGGGCATGGACAGACATACAGAACCCAGCCAGAGCACTTAAAAATCACCATGACAGCTTGCAGCATTCTGCTCTCCAGGTGGGGGGCATGATAGGGGTTTGTTTGGTCTTCCAACATCCTATACTCCTCTGCTCCTCTCACAACAGGAGAGCATGGCAGATGGCCAGTGAGTGCTTTCCTATGCACTTGGCCTCCAGTTTCCCCTTTCCAGAGGTGGAGAGCTGTGCAAAGAATCATTCTTTCCAGCCCCAGGGATATCTTAGTGCGCAGGAGAGTGCTCATGGGCTGACCACCCTGCTATCTCCTATCCCCCCTTTACTGGTTGAGGGGGAGGGCAGAGCTCTGTGGAACGTTAGGGGATGGAGAAACTCCCCATCAAACACCGTAGGGTACAGACATAATCAGAAGTGCTTCAAAATAAAGTGCTTCTAAATAGTTACTGTTTTATCAAAAGGTATTTATGGAGGGCTTCATCTGGTGTCACATGGGATCATCAGGCTTGCACGTTTGTTTCCATGTTCTTGTTCCATGTTTCAAATGTTGCATCTGTCCAGGGCTTTCTGGGAGTAGTGGGTCATACCCAGATACAACTCAGGGAAAGCTGGCCCAGGTTCTGCTCATTTTGAAAAGGCATCTCTGTCATAGATATAGCCAGTAGGTCATTTTTGTTAAAGAGATATGCAAGTCTTCCTACCTGGTTCATATAATGCCTGTCACCTTAGCGTATAAGCATTGAAATGCATGTGTGTGAACTGTAAGGTTAAAATGCACTGGTAACACACCTTCAGTTTGGTTCACTTTAAGCGCTCTATGACTTCCCAAGCAATTTACTTCTTAAGTAAGTTGCCCGAAGGTGCAGATATTCGTTCTGTTTCCTTCCACTACCTACAGTGGCCACTATATGGCTTGCTGTGTGATTATTTTTTAAATGTATTAATGTCTTGAATTGCTTTTAAAATAAACTTTGTTCAGGATATGATTACCAGTCAGCTCCTAAAACCTTTTTTGGTGCTTTTAATCTTCAGGCTTTTACAGAGATGTAGTCTAATACGGGGATTTTTGCTTTATAAAGGCTTTGAAGATGCCTCAAACTATGTCTCCTTAATAAGAGTTCTGCCATGCTACAAAAAAACATATTTATTTTCTGCCAGTGACTGCTTGTCTCCTTGCTTCCTGCAGGAAGTACTGTCAGCTGTTACCCTAATCAAATTGCTGCTCAGCTGCCCGTTAAGTGGAGAGAAAGAGAGAGCTTTCTGGTTTGCCAGTCCCCAGATAATCACAGCATTGGCTGTAAGTATCTCGCAGCTCCCACGGCTGTAACTTCATTATCTCCCCCTTGTTTGGCTGAGCCTGCAACTATTGTGTCTGAAGCACAAAATGTATTTTAAAAAATAAATAAAAATGATGTATTTTTTAGGAGTTGGTTTATGATTTGTTTCCACTGCTTGGAACAAATCTCTCCAGATAAATCCTTTTGCCTTAGCACAAAGTACATTACTGTTATCATCATTTTGAAGAGAGATAATCCCCTGGAGCTTCCCTGTAATACATAGGAGGACTTGCTAGTCTGCATGGAGGGGTTGGAGAGCTGCTCTTCTCTATGTCCTGGACAGCTGTCTTTCAGACTCATTGGAGAAGGGAACTGTTGTGTTTTGGCATGTATGAAAGCAAAAAGCCAACAAATTTAAAAAAAAAGGCTAAGTACATTACTAAGAAGCATGCGTGAAAATAATAGAATCACAGAAAGTGAGGGTTGGAAGGGACCTCAGGAGGCGTCTAATCCAACCCCCTGCCAACTAGAGAAGGACCAGCCCCAACTAGATCACCCCAGCCAAAGCTTTATCTAATCAGGTTTTGAAACCCCCCAAGGATGGAGCTTCCACCACCTCTCTGGGTAACCTGTTCCAGTGTTTTCCTACCCTTCTAGTGAGAAAATTCTTCCTCATATCTAACTAAACTTCCCTTGCTGAAACTTGAGACTGTTGCTCCTTGTTCTATCATCTGCCACCACTGAGAACAGTTTAGCTCCATCCTTTTTCAAACCCCCTTCAGGCAGATGAAGACTGCTATTAAGTCCCCTCTCAGTCTCCTCTTCTGTACACTAAATAAGCCCAGTTCCCCCAGTCTTTCCTCATAAGTCGCCTCCCAGCCCCTTCACCATTTCTGTCGCCATCCACTGGACTCCCTGATTTGTCCAGTTCCTTTCTGTAGTGGGGAGCCCACAGCTGAACACAGTACTCCAGATGTGGCTTCACCAGTGCTGAAGAGGGGAATAATCACTTCTCTTGACCTACTGGCAACACGCCCACCAATACAGCCCAGGATACCATTAGCCTTCTTAGCAACTAGGGCACACTGAGTTCAAGTTTCTTAGCCCTTTTTACCCAGCACCCTAATGCAATGAGACTGGTGCTCACGTTGGGGTTAACTGACCCTCTGGTCTTGAGTTTGTCTGGCAGTGGTTTGGGCCTGATTAGCAAAGCTCTATCATGCCCTCATGCTGTTATTGATGATGCCACTTTCCCATCCTTAATGGCACGTGTGTGGATGCTCATGAAGGACAGAACCATTGGACACATATTTGAAATAATATAGACACAATGAGTGAGTGCAAATAGGAACCATTTATCATGGTCGTTGTGAATCTTCTCTAGGGCAGTGGTTCTCAACCTTTTTTTGTACCAGGTCCCACTTGTCCCCTTCACTCCCAACCTGCTAGCCCCAGTCCCCCAGTGTGTGGGGCAGGGGGTGGTTGTGTGGGGCAAGGGAGGGGGAGGTTCCAGCCCCTTGCAGGCTGGAAATCTGCCAGCCTGCAAGGGAAAAGCAACCTTTCCCAAATTTTTTCCTTTAAAGGAGAATCCATTTTTAAAGTTTGTCTGTGGCCCTTTCATGTTCTTGTGACCCACTTTCTGGTTGCAACCCATGAGTTGAGAAATACACAAACACATCCCCACTGCCCCCACACACTTGGTGGGGTTGGAGCATTGGGGCAGGGGGCAGTTGGTCGAGAATGAGGGTCACTGGGTTGGAACTGGCCATCAATGTTTACAAATGGGTCCTGGTATAAAAAAAGTTGAGAACCACTGCTCTAGGGAATTGTGGGATTGCAGCAGCAGTCCACAGACTCAGCAGTGCTTGCAGGAAATGACATGTGTGGACACAATATCATTCATGCACTTAGAATGGCTAGTGTGAGTGGGGCTCTTTATTCACATAGTTATATCAATATTAATCCTTCAGGTTCAAGTACAAGGGTGTGTTGGGGGAGCCTATTTTTTTTTTTTCTTCTTCAATTTCACATGTAGATGCAATGCAGAGAAGCCTGCCAGGACCAGCTGCTGATTCCCACCATTGTTGTGCCTATACTGGAGGCAGTAGCAGCCCTGCTGAGGCAAGGAGAAGAGATTCTCACAAACCCACATCATGTGTCGCTGGTGTTTAACATTCTTCTAACAGTCCCTCTGGATCATCTGAAGACAGAGGATTATGGCAGCATATTCCTGGGAATGCACGAAGTGCTGTTCTCTATCCTGCAGTGTCACCCTAAGGTCTGTGGGGATGGGAGGAAGCAAGATGGGTATGCCAGTGATCAGAAATGTTTTTAAAAATAAGATGTAAATCCCTGAATTCTGAGCTATATCTTGAAGAAAAAACCCCCCAAAACTTGTGGTTCTAAAAGTATTTGCACCAGTCTCATCGAAGGGTTGTAGCCCTGGAAGCTTGTGAGATACCAGATCCTAAAAGACACTTGCTTCAGTCACTGTCTTGCTTTTGTTTTCTGCTTACACTTTAAAGAATCGTTTGACTGTAGATTTGTCACAAACCTCTGGAATCAGATTAGGGTAATCTTTTTCTAAAGTGTCAAGATCCATTTTTAAAAAATGACATTTTGGAACAGAAGTCTTTGTAGAGATCAGTAGGATTTAGGTTCCTACCTGTGAAAGTCTCTTCTGAAAATGGGGATTGGGCACCTTAGGGAATGTTACACTTAAAGGTTTAAGTTAGTGGGAAGCTACTTGTACAAGCTGCCTTCTGCTGATGTGTAAGTATTGTTGGACTGTAAATTTCTTGGGCTAGCAGTAGTTTCAGGACAGACACTATCCATTACTTCCTGCAAGCATTAATTCAGTGTGAATTTCAACCTCTGCTTTGAGTCTGTAGGGTGATTCCTTAAGGATGATGATGACTACAAATCATTTGTAGCAGTATGGGCCAGGACTCCATTGAGCTGTGGAGCTAGTGAAACACAGAATACAGAAAAGATTATTCTCAGACCCAAAGCACTTGCAATCTCTGCAGCTTCCCTTGCAGTGCATACATTCTCTGTAATTGTGGGGTGTCAGATAAACTACCATGGAAACCTCAGAATCATGCTTTCTGTCTTTTTTGTTTTGCTCTGCTGCATCCAGTTTTGCTTGATACTGTTTCATTTGATGTTCTTGTAGGTGATGTTAAAAGCGGCTCCATCTTTCCTGAACAGTTTCAGTAGGCTGGTGGTTTCTGTCATGCATGAGGGACGACAGAAAGGAGAACGAGGTGCTGTTCCACTGTTTTTATGGGCCTATCCTTCTCTGATCCTGTGCAACACAGAGAAGAAAATGCAAAACAAGGCAGACTGTAACTGTAGACATTGAAATAAAGACCTAGTACCATAATGTGTCTTCAAAGCCACTAGCCACATGTGCAGAGGTAAGCACAAGCTATGTCATAGCTTGTGCTCCTAGGAGTAACTGAGACCCTTTGAACGGGTACACAATGCATCTTCTCACTCCCTCCTATGCTGGCTTATAATTGCCCAGGACAGAACTAAACTTTTCCTGTGTTTACTTTACCCTGCCCCACTAGACCTTGCTTCTAAGCCACCAGAGCATGTACATGCCCAAGTACTTCTGGCAGCTGTCCACGTCCAAAGTGGAGCAGCAGTTAAAGAGAACCATGGCAGCTGGTGGAAGGCATGGCAGTGTTTACATGTACATGCTAGCTGCTGTGTGGCAACACAAGCCTTACTCTGCTCAGCAGAGGTAGTTTAACTGTCAGAAGAAAAAAGGGCTCTGCCTTTGCAGAGAACCATTGGTTATGAATACACTCAACTTTAGTTCTGCTCGCAAACTCTCTAGTGTAAACTAGGCCTCATGCAGTGCTTCCATTCATCATGATAGGTATGTCTCCCCTGCATTACAGGGTGGCTGAAGTATAGTGCAGAAATACCTGAGGTAGCTTTAAACTGGCTAGATTTTTGGTAGTGGTGTTAGCCGTAGAAGCAGGGAGCTGGTTGTGGGCTAATTTATCTAGTTCATCTTTCTCTTCTCTCTTAAAAATATGCTAAAAATTGGAAGTCCAAATAAGATCCCATGGCTGGCTTGTGTTGTTGCATGTAATGAGTGAGTTTTGTTTGTTTAAAAAGATTCATTGAATTAATTTTGTTTTGTTTTTGACTCAAACTTTGAACCACAATTTGATTTCTTTTTCAGGGAGCATGGATGAATTTGGAGTTGTGTTGAAATGTGCACGCTTGGTGGAAAGGATGTATGACTATATTGCTGCAAAAACAGAGCAGTTCACAGTGTTTTCTCCCTTCATAGTAGCCAAATATGTGACTGAACTGCAGAAGGTAATATACATTCATCTGTTTTGAGGACTTAGTAAAGTTCTAGTTCTTTCAGATCCAGAGTATCGCCCCTCCTGGGCACACAGGGCTGCTCAGTGCTCTAAATTAGGGGTAATTTAAACACAGTTCTTGAAATAATATCTCCTTGAAAAACAACCTATGTTTACAAAATTACTTTGTTCTTCTAATATACTTTTTCATGCACTTGGGATCCAAACTGTGGCTCTAATCTTCCCAAACTGATGTTACTTACTCAGCGATTCTCTCTGCGAGTGCACAGCACCTTTGTTCCTTTGATAAAGCAAACCCGAAAAAGTTATTGAGGAAAAAACTCACTCTTCCATGTTGGCTCAGGCATAACCAATAAATGTGGGGAAAGATGGAATTACTGTTAGGTGGGTACATAATGGGCTGAATAACCACAAACAAAGAGTAAGTGCACTTGGATAGATGTCAGAATAGCTGGGAATGTTAAGTGGTGAGCTCAGGGGACTGTGTTCTAGGTCTGGTGCCATTTAACTTTTTTATTGTTAACTTGGCTGTAGGGATAAATTAGAGAGAAGTGAGATACAGACAACAGATTTGACAATGAAAAATGCAAGATGCTACCCCTAAGAAGGCACAACCGAATACACAGTGAGGGACAGTTGGTGTAGGCAATAGCACTGCCAAAAAGGGGCTAGAGGTTTTGGTGGATTGCAAGCTCAGCATGAGTCAGCAATGGGATGCAGTTGCAAAATGTAATTTTAGGTTGCATTAACCAACGTAATATATGAAGGACTTGGAAGTGATACTGGCATTTCAGTTGGTGCTGGCTAATTTGTGCACGTTTTTACAAAGATGCAGAGAAATTGGAGAGGATTCAGAGGCAAGCTACAATATTGAGGAGGAGATGAGGAAGTGATTAGAATGTAGCCCATACAGAAAAAGGTTGAAAAAACTGCATGTGTTTAGTTGAGAGAAAAGGAACTTGGTGGGGGATGTATTTCAAATACTATTCCCATTTGCCACAGGATATAGGACATGAAACAGTGGGTTTAAACTGCAGCAAAACAGATTTAGATTAAATCTGAGGATAAATGTTTCTGATTGTTAGAACAGTAGAACCGTCTAACAAGCTTCATGAAATCATCTTCACTCAAAGTTTTTGAGAGAAGATTGGATAGGTGTCTGGCTGAAACAGCATGGGAGTACCCACCACATCCTACATCTGGGCAGTCGGTTGCACTAAATGACCTGGGGCTTTCCTTCCAATCCTGTGATTCTATAAATCACAAATGTCAAAAGTACAGCCCACAGAGCTGTATCATTCGGTGCCCAGTCTCAAAGTGACCCACATGGGTGTGTCAGTCGGCCTCACATGCAACGACTGTCCCAGCTGTCATCCCAGAGTAGCCACCGCATGCAATACAGCCCCATAGTGTCCGCATTGCATGCTGCGGCTGCTCTAGGGCACCAGAGCTGTACAGCACAGCCCACAATGGCAGTTCCAGGGCTGTGCAGCATGACTGCTCAGGGACACAAGCGCATGCAGCGCCGCCTCTGGATCCAAATTGTAGGCTTGGTCTGGGTCCAGTCCAGCCCATGAACTGGCTCTGCCCCACTCACCTGGCCGCTGGGCTGGAGGAGTTTGATACCTCTGCTATAAATCAAAGAGAGATACTCATAGGCAAGACTAGGACTCTGCTGAAGCCAGAGGGTTTGCAGCAGCCTGTTATCACAGAAGCTGTCACATGCTATAGTGACATTTGTGTTATAGTCACATATACGTCACATGCTATAGGCCAAAGTCGCATGCTATAGTGGTTGTTCCTGAGCTGCACTGATGTGTTGTGAGGCTATGAGCCTGTAACTGCAGAGGCAAAGACTGAGGCATAAACCAAGCATAAAATACACATGGCAGCTGTGTGCAAATGAGTAGGCTGTGCACTTATATGTGTGAGGACTGAACAAACTGGGTGTTTGGAAACAGGCATGGGGAAGCATGAGAAAATTGCTCCTAGTTTGTGCAGGGGCAAATTAGTCACTCTTGAAAGTGGTGGAGTCCCAGCCCCCCAAGGTTTTTGTTGCTTATTCATCCCTTTTTAAAATGGGGCAGCTTGACTCGCCATAAAAGCTGATTCACTCTTGTGTTCATGGCCCAAGTCTGAGACGTGCCCTTAGTAGTTTTTGTGTCTTGTGCTGGTTCCTAATTCTTTTCTTGTGCTGTGGACAGAATCAGGAGGCCAAGCTCAAGCCCTTTAGCTAGATAGTTTTGGCCTACTTCTGTCCTCTCCATGCTCCTCTATGGTTCTGATCTCCTTTCCTGCCTAGAAATAGCAAGAGGGGCTGGGGCAGAGGAGGTGAAGTTTGTCCTGTTGGGCTTGGTTTCTGTTCAGAGATTTCAGTTCCTGTTTCTGCAGCAGGCACCCCACTGTCTGGAGCAGCTGCTTGAAGGTCAGTGATCTCCACAGTTGTTCCATGGCCAAATCCACTTCCTGTCCAGCTCAGTTCAGCAGGTGCCATTTCATATGCCTGCCACTTAAAGCAAGTCCCAACACCAGTGTCATGTTGCAAAGTGTTGCTGTGTTTTTTAACACTAGGATAGTTTTAAGCATCAGCTACAGAGTGTGCCAAGCCTTTAGTTAACTGAACAGCCCACTGTAGTTTTGTCAACCCCCCACAAAAGTTATGTTAAAATGTTCATCATAGTTTCCTCGAGGTGTGCAGCCTGAATCTTTCCCAGCAATAACCTTGATGTAAAGATAGGTTTGGAGTGACTGGAGATGGTGACATTAAGGACTGTAAGTAGGGTGATAAATCCAGCTGCTCCTGTCCTGTGCATCCTTTCCCCCAGTAGGACTAACTAGGGTAAGCTGAGTGCTTGCTGCCACTTGAATTGCAGTGACCAGGCTGCCACTCAGAATTCTGCCTGCATACCTCTGCAGCATGCCTGCCCTGCCTGTATCTCCAGTAACTGCAGTAGCCTTCTGTCTGGCAGCAGCTCTGCCCATTTCCAAATCTTTGTTGGGACTTAATAGCTTGCTGAGTCCTTGCTTTTTGTAATCATGTTCCTTCCTCTCCCCTTCCCCTCTTTCCCCTGATTTTTTTCCTACTGTCTCCTACCCCTTCCAGTCAGACCTGGTAGATCTATGTATGAGGAAGAACAAAAAGGGAAGGATTAATTGACAGCAGAAATGCCAGGGGCTGTTACTTGTATCAAAAGAAAGAAAAGCAGGGCTGGAACAAGCATTGCTCACATGTTAGTGGTATGTCTGGGTGGTCAGCCCGAAGATGAAGAGAAACCCACTGGAGATGCAGCCTGTGAATAATAGTACCGTCTTCCTCTTGTCTAGTAGTAACCATGACCAAGATTGTTGCAGGTAGGCACAAGGTTCTATAGCCCCTTTGAAGATCTTAGTCCAGGTCCAAGGAAGGCTTCAGGCATCCAACAGGGAGCTTAAGTGGAATTGTGGTGCCAGAGTCCAAAAGTACAATCCTGACAACCCCTGCTCAGCTGCTGTCTCATCCTGTTTTATCCTGAACAGTACAAGCACTTCAGTTTTCCAATGGAAGCTCTCTGAGCATCTTGAGATGCACTGCTGCGCCTTCCTACAGCCGTTCCTGACCTGACTGAGCAGTTCAGTGCCTAGCTTATGGCTAAACCCAGTCAGGAACTACCAGCTGTGCTTTTGTTATTGTTGAAGAGCTTCAACGTCTTTGGAGGAACAGATGCTGGGCATCTAGGGCTATTTGTTTTGCAATTGAAGCAATCTGTGCATTAAAGTATAGCTCCAGTACTAGGCAGCTGCCCACTGGCTGAACTGACTTCAGGCAGCTGCCTGCTTAATGTGCTGGCTGTTAGGGCTGTGCAGAGCTTTGTTCGCTGATTCGATCTGGCCAAGATGTGGCCCGATTTGGCGGCTGAATCCAAATCGAATCAGGAGAACCTTTAATCTCTCCGAATCAATTTGGAGAGATTTGGAAATATTCAATGATTCGGACATAGATACAACTTTAAATTTTTTTTACATACCTCAAGGTACCAGGTAGCTTGCCAATGCTGAGATGGTGGGGCAGATGGAGCGTCCCATGGGAGTGTGGTAGGGTCCCCAGCACACTCAGCAGCAGACCTGAAAGTGGACCAGAAGCACTTCCAGTCCACTTCTGGGTCCACTGGAGAGCATGCAGGGGACCACCCTCCTCCCCTCCCCCCGCTCAGCGACTGGTGCCTCTTGGGTGTGGGGGGGTCCCCCAGGGTACCCCTGTGGCCATCTGCTGAGCTGGGGGGATGCAGGGTGGTTGTCCACTTCCACTGCACTTCCGGGTTCGCTGCCGAGCATGCAGGAGGTCCCCCCCACGCTCCTGTGGCATGCTCCATCAGCATTCACGAGCCATGCCTGGTACCTTGAGGTATGTAGAAAAAACATTTAAAGCTGTGTCTATGGCCGAATTGCTGATTCTCTGAATCTACATTGAATCTTCAGATTCAGGTTTGGCTGAATCAAATCAGGACAATGATCCAAGTCAATGAATCGAATTGCTGTCCTTGATTCGGGCCGAATCCGAATTAAATATGGCCTGTTTTGTACACCCCTACCAGGTGTCACAGACCCCGTTGCGCAGCACTTAACTCTGCATCTTATAGGGAGCCTCAGTGCCTCAGAGCTCTAAATTCTATTCTGAGATTCAGGCAACTATATGCTTGGCACTGCAGCAGGTAACTTTTAGATGCATAGTCTGCCTTTTTGGGGGTTGGGGCAGGGCTCTGTCTCCATATTCTAAGCTTCATTCCAAACCAGTTTCCTGTGACCCTTTTTTATAGCTTTGTCTCTGTCAGCTGATGCCTTGATCTTCCCTAAGGTACAAACTGATTCTCCTCTTTGCCCCAGCAAAATCCATTTCATTTTGAAAGAATAGGCCCTCCTAGCTTTGGGAGGACAGGTGCTAGATAAGAATCAGTCTGAGACAGTCTTATATAATCTTGTACACACCAGAAAATTGTTGAGTGTGTTTATGCTAGAAATGCATCAATAGAAGCATTAGATGCAAGACATGGGAGGTGATACCGCCTTTATATTCAACACTGGTTAGGCCTCATCCCATATTTTAAAAAGGATGTGGAGAAGTTAGAGAGGGTCCAGAGGCAGGCAACAAAGATGATTAAGGGCTTGGAAAGGAAGTCATATGAGGCAAGACTGAAGAAGCTAGGCTTGTTCAACTTGCAGAAAAGATGCTTAAGAGGAGACATGATAGCAGTCTTCAAATACTTGAAGGGCTGCCATAAATAAAATGGAAAGCATGTTTTCTCTTTTACTGCAGAGAGGAGGATGTGGACCGAAGACTTGAAGTTGCAACAAAAGTTGGATATCTGGAAAAAAAAAAACTTCTTCACTACTAGAATAGTGAGACAGTGGAATAGACTGGCTAGGGAAGTTGTAGACTCTCTGTCCCTGGAGGTGCTCAAGACTAGGTTGGACAGGCACTGGTTGGGGATGATTTAGGCATAGCTATACCCATGTTATACTATGGGTATTTCCCATGCTTCTGGGCTTTGCTGGTTGCTCCTGTTCCCACCTCCCATTCTGATATGTGTTAAGATGTTTCTAAGCCTTCCCAGAGACTCTGGGTATTGGCAGCAGCCAAGGCTGGGGACTTTGACTGGGGTGTGCCAATACTTCTGCTGGGACCAAAGCCAGTTTCCTGGCTAGAAGGTCTTGCCCCTCTACTCAGGGTCAGACTGGTTACCATATTTGGGATCAGGAAGGAATTTGACTTCATGGTCAGGTTGATATGGACTGTGGGGGGTTTTGCCTTCCTTTGGAGCAAGGGGTGTGGCCCTCTACCTGGGATCTCTTGAACATATACTGGCAGCATTTCATAGAAGCAGGACATTTGCTGCTGTGGTTCCCATTCTTTGCCTGTAGCAGGTGTTAGGTCTGTGTTGTATAAGGGCTCACAGTAGTCTTATGCATCATTTAGATGATGGTTTGCATGGGATAGTTTGAATAGGGATGACCCTGCCTCAGGCAGGGATTTGGACTAGATGCCCTTTGGAATTCCCTTCTAGCCCCACTTCTCTATGATTTATTCTATTATCCTCAACAGATAAGGAACCATGTCTACTGCGTCCAAGAGTAAAGTGACACTTTGTGTTCTCTGAAATTGTTGCTGCTAAATAGCTGTTCGACTGACACTGATTGGGATATTTTTTCTTTTGTACTTCTTGCCTACCTCTTGGGGGAGCAGTGAGACTTAATTCCTGTTAATAAAGTGCGTTGGGATCTCTGGATGGACAGGGACATAAAGTATCTTACTGAATTTCATCTTATTAGGATGACTGCGATGATATGTAAATATGTTGAACATTTAAAAGGATTATATGAATTATATTTTAGAAACCTAACTACAGTGCAGAGAATCCAAATATTTTGGAATCATCTTAATGGTAAAATATTTATTTACATGTATAGAAATATTAAAAAGGATTCTGGTCATTGGATCTTGCCATCTTTGACACCACTTAAGGTATTATTAGGTCATGGGCAACTGGTGCCTCCCAAGTCTGGGGCGGGCACCTGCAGGCACTGGCATTGGTGGTAGGGCTGGAGCTGGCAAGCTCTCTCAGGTGTGGGCAGTGGCCTTGTTGGGGGGGGAGGAGGGGTATGTGCCCCTGCTGTGGCTCCCCTACACATTGCCTCTGTATTAGGTTGTATTTTAAGTGTAACCGTATACTTAATACAATCCACTACCAGGAAGGTGGGATTTAAAAGACTCCAACTACTTTTCCACTTGCAAAGGTGAGGGTGTAGATGGAAAGCAGAAAGATAAGTATTGAAATAGCAACAGAAAGAATAGGAGAATTAGGTGGGCATGGCTGCATTATGTGTTTTTAAGTAGTTTTTCATATATAGAATGTAACTTTATTCAGCAAAGAATAGCCCCCACCCACTCCCATGGTATGGACTCTTTAACCATCTTTAGACCTGCCTCTTTAAAATCTGCTCTCAGCAATTATGGTCACTTGTTACAAAACCATTGAATATTTCAGAAATTAGGTATCTGAAAAAGTAAAACAGGCACTAATGTTAAATGATAAAGGTTCTTGTTTGGTGGCGTACTACTGTGTACGGTCTCTTGAGGCTTTTACTTCCTGGTGCTATGTCTAATAAGTTTACTGATTACACTAATGGGTGGTTTGGGGATTAACATATGGACAGGATAACTAAGCATGAGACAAGTAAGTCTTTAATCTCCTGTGGAACAGAGAGATCAGAATGTTACAAAAGGATCAGTTCCTATTTGACTATTAAATTGGTGAGGACTGATGCATATCAGAAGGGGAGGGGAATGGGCTCCACATTATAGAAGGCACACGTGTCCCTCCCCAGCCACAGGGAAAACCCTACTACACATGCAAACTAAAGCTCAGTAGCAACCAGCTATAAAGTTAGTACACATGTCTGAAGTCTAACTTTATAGCTCATTGAAGCTTTTTATTGTGTGGTCAGTACGTTGCATATGTAGCTGGTCTTGACATACTTGCACAATTAGCCAGTTAATTGCAAAATACCTGCAATATGTAGAGAGGGCCAAAGTGCTAAGGGGAAGCTACATCAGAGAGCAGGGATAGAGCTATATAGGGCTGGAGCCCATTTTCATATGTGATGCGAGAGGGTACAAGCCATTAAGTCAAATACAGATCCATGTGCTTTTAGCAAGACTGATCTTGCCCATGTTTGTAGTAACACAGGAGTTTTGTACCACTCCCTCTGCAGCAATCATTTGGCTCCTTATCCCTGGCAGGGGAAATCAGCCCCCTCCCCTCCAGTGCCCTGTGACTTTAGGGTAGAAAAATCAACTTGTCACTCTGAGGAGTTCTTTTCACCAGTGACAGGTTTATTAGTTGCCTCAGGAACAGGAATATTTTTAAAGACAGGTTTTTAATGCAGTTTCCATAACTCGGTGCATGCAGGCACAGGTACAGGGCCATGGAGCTAATCTTGGTGTTTAGCAGAGATGGGACATGTGGCAAAAATAATCCAAGAGGTTAGCTCTGCCTCAGGCAGTTATATTGTAGTGAGTGGGTTGTGAGCATAGGGTGTGCTCTGGTTTGCCTAAAGTCGGCACTGACACTCCTCGCTGTAGGGGTTATGCCAGTTGGGAGAAGACAGCGTGCATGTGACTAGAGCAAGGGACTGAGTCAAGAGCTTTCAGCTGAATTCCCAGTTCTGCCTTTATTTGCTACATGACCTTGAACAAGCCATTTAATCTCTGTGGGCCGCTCCTCCTTTTTAGGTTGAATCTCAGAATGGAATGAAGCACACTTAAAATCCTTTGATAAAACTGCCTGGATAACTAGCATGTTATTAAACTGGAAAAGGCAAAGCATGCCACCTCCTTTTAAATGCTGAAACGATCTAACAGATGGGCTGGTCCCCGAGTTTGTGCAGCCTGCATCTGATATATGTTGTACAGATTCCTGATCATGAAAGATGAGTACAAATTCTTCTGGGAAATATGTTCCAGGGAATATCTTAGGGTATGCTTATCATAGCTTTTAGGTTGCTAAGTTTTCTGACGGGTGTGTCTTTACCTGTACTTCACTGCAAGTGAAACAGCATGTATCTGCATTTTAACATGTGTGATTACACATGGCTCCTATGTTGTAAATCAGTCTGAGAAAAGAATTTTTGTTGGCTTATACTTCATGCTGTGTTTAATGAACCATTCTGGATGGGCTGATAGAGTAGGATTCTGTCATGTCAGGATTTTACTATAATGAGGTATACTCACTATGGAGAGTAGGAAAAAATTAATAGTTTTTTTTTGTTCTTTTCATAGGTTACCTTGCACCCAGAAGTAAAGAAACATCTAACAGAGGGATTGTATCACATCCTAGACCTTTGCATTGAAAGTGATATCAAGTTCTTAAGTGCATCCCTACAGCCTGGCGTAAGGGAAGTCTTTAAGGAACTGTATAATGATTATACTCACTACCACAAAACTGAAAAACGAGGCGAGGAGAAATACACCGCATGACACAACTTTAATAATATTGCATAATGGACAAGGACCTGATCTTTTGCAGTGCCAAAAAACTCTGTGCTCTCATTCAGTTCAGCATGGATGGCACATTGTGGGATCATGACCTAAGAGAGTTTTTTCAAAAAGCAAAGCAAAAAAAATGAATGCTGTGTCCCTGTCTGCTTCACTTGTGGTGTGGAAGAATACCTGTTTTTAGGCCTGATTGTGCTGCCTGTAATAATGTGGGCCAACTGCTGCATCTCTGCAGCCTCTTCCCCCTGAAATCAATGAGACTGCTCATGTGCTATGTGCAGTCTGGGCCCTTATGAATTTTTATTTAAGCAAACAATGCACAATGTCAAAACCTACAGTGGTTGTGTGACTTTCCTGCTGTCACAGTGGTAGGTGATACTTCATGTTCTTGAAGTGCCTTGCACTTTTTTACTTAAAAAAAAAATATCGTGACTATTTTACATTAATATGACTGGCTGCTGTTACAAAACCATACGAACTCTAGTTTTTATAAAATACTCAAGCATTTGTATATTTCTGTCTTCTGACTTTTGTATCAAGCCAAATGAAGTATCAGCATAAAAACACTGACCACTTGGAAGTCTTTACCAAATATGTCAAAAATATAATTAGCAAAGGGAAAATATATTATTTTACCCTATGCTGCCCTCCTGTGATTGTTCCATAAAATCACTCTTATTTAATTTGCATATATAACAAAAATCAAGCTCTTTCAGACTGAACACTTTTTTTTCTCTTATCACATATAGCACCTAGGTTCTTAGTATTCAAAAGAGTTTTGTTGCCGTAGTCTAGTCAGTTTGACACTTCTCTAAAATGCCACGATCAGGAGATACCATGGTGGGGGGAGGTGGCATCTGAAATCCCACGTTTGTAGTTCTGGGACTTGTACATAAGGAGTGTCTATACAGTAGTGAGGAGTCTGCTGTGATGCGCTGTAATTATCACATTGAAGCAGACTTGGTTAATTGAGTGTGGAGGGTGGCAATTACCACATTCCAGCAACCTCCCACATTTTGTGTATCAGTGTCCCCATGCTTCAAAATGGCAGTGGGAGCACTTGAACTACTAAAGCTTGTTGAATGAGCTTTAATTCAAGTGCCCCTGCCACCATTTTGAAGCACAGGGGCACTGATGCATAAGATGCTGTGGCACTTCAATTAGAGTGGCTCTTAGAGCCACCTCCCCCCGACCCCTGCAGTATGTGCAGAAGTGCCCAAGCTGTCTAGTTAATCCGTATGAGACATGTATACCACTTTATTATTTGTGCTGTGGTACTGTACAGAAGATCTAGCTGAGATCTGAGTCCCATTGCACTAGCTTCTGTACAAGCATGTAATGGGTTAGTCTCTGCCACAAGATGCTATGGGGCACCTGTACATGTCACAGGGTTTAATGCTCCTTAAATTAAATAGGTTTATGAAATTTAAACTTGTTTATTTTGGAATGTTGCATCAGGGTTTGCACGCACTAGGTTTTTGAACAAATTAAGCCTGGTCCCAAGGCGGCATTGCAGGAGAGTGGGACGGTTCCATGCTCCCTGCTACCCCACCCTGGCCCAGGGCCCCCCACCCCATGCCCTGACTTGCAGCTGTGGGAACAGGGAGCTGGCACACAGCACAAAGAAGAAAAAAAAAAGTGGAAGCAATTTGAAAACGGAAGCAATTCTAAGTGATGACCTACAAAAAAGTGCAGCACCATCTGGTGGGCAAAGAGGCTCACTACACCTTTTTGAGTGCCTTTATATTTGCACGCAACAAATCCATGGACACAGCACTTGATTTTGCAGTGAGCCAAACTAAACCATGTCTGAGGAGGTTTAGTTTAATGCACCAGAAAGGTGTTTAAAGCATTGGGAAAACCTGCTCATGCAAAGAGTCATGCTGTTGCAGCGCAAGAAAGGGCAAATAATGTGTGTACAAATACCCATTTAGACAAAGAAGTGATAATGAAAGGAAAAGAACAATCTAAAGCAGAGGCCACCCAGCAAGATAGCGACAAAATAAAGAAAAGAAAAGCCTTCAGGCACTGTGGGCTATGCCCTGGACAGTGCTGTCTCCCATCTTGGCTCTGATTCTAGAAACTGCTTCCTGCAGGCAGATCCTAAACCAGTGATTCTCAGCCAGGGTGATGCAATGCCATAGGGTGCCTTGAGATCCTTTCAGGGGTGACACAGCCTGCCACACAATATTAGCACTGCTAAGTGTGAGAACATGAGTCATAAGATAAACCTGGGGCTTTTGAATAGGAGTTGATAGTGTTGTAACAGTTCTGCTCTGCTGTGGTCTTTCTGGTTCTTTACAACAGAAGAATGGCTCTAGTATTTTTCTCTAGTCAAACTATACATGAAAACTAAGCTGGCATTTTTCCAAGGAGTGTCTTGAGTTTAACAAGATTGAGAATCACTGCTGTACAGCCCCATTAGCCCTGCATGCAGCAGTTTGTAGGAAAAAGCATAGTTGAGTAGAGTGTACTGCTCTGCTTGTGTGAGGCTTCCCGCAGCACAGGGATGGGCAGGGAGAGAAAAATATAATAGGAATAATGGGTTGTAATCCTCTGTCCCGTCCCCCCACAAATAAAAAATAGGCAGAGGTGCTCAATGGCTAGTAGGGGTGCGTGTGCAAAATGGGCTGTATTGGATTGGATTTGGCCCAAATTGGGGACAGTGATTCGATTCGCTGATTTGGATCACTGTCCCTGATTTGATTCGGCCAAATCTGAATCTGAAGATTCAATGCTTATTCGGAGAATCAGTGATTCGGCCATAGACAACTTTAAATGTTTTTTCTACATACTGATGAGAAAAAGTACTGGGGCAAGCAAAAATAAAGTTAAGCCATAATAAGGAGCATAAGTAAAGGCCGAAAAACAAAGGGGCCTTGAGATAAGTTTATTGGGAGACAGCTGGAGAAAACACATTTAGTCTAGCAGGACTCCAGGATAATTTATTGTCAGACTGCCCAGAATGTATTCAGGGGAAGGCTTCTGTGTGTCTTTTTCTCACAAGTATATAACAGAGTCTGTATCCCGCAGCTGCAGAGAATTAGCCGCCCTTGCTGCTTCTCCTGTGGCCATGAAAAAATAAAGCGCTCTGTTAGCCAAGCAGCGATCCTGTCGTGATTTCCACATCAGTACCTCGAGGTACCAGGCATGGCTCATGAACGCTGCGATGCTGGGGTGGATGGAGCATCCCACAGGAGCATAGCCCCCCCGTGTGTTCAGCAGTGAACCCAGAAGTGGACTGGAAGTACTTATGGTCCACTTTCAGGTCCACTGCCAAGCATGTGGTTGCCCACCCCCCTGGCTTGACGATGGGCCATGGGGGGACCTTGAGTGTCCCCCCACACCCAGGATGCACCAGTCATTGAGGTGGGGGGGAGGGTCCCCTATTCTACTCCCTGACGGACCTGGAAGTGGACTGGAAGTGCTTCTGGTCCACTTCTGGGTTCATCACTGAGTGTGCTGGGGATCCCTCCGCCAGCGCGCTCCTGTAGGATGCTCCATCCACCTCACCATCACAGTGTTCACAAGCCACGCCTAGTACCTTGAGGTATATAGTAAAAACATTTAAATCTGTGTCTATGGCCAAATCATCAAATCTTTCCGAATCTCTGAATTGATTTGGAGGGTTCCAATTTGATTAGGAGAGACTAAAGGGTCTCCTGATTTGATTCAGATTCGGAGATTCAGCTGCCAAATCGGGCTGAATCTCTGCCGAATCGAATCAGCAGCTGAAGCTTCGCATAGCCCTTATGGTTACTCTGGTCCTAACGTTGTGCTTAATATTTCCAGTCCCATTGTATTTCGTATAGCTGTGTTGCCTTTTTGAGCTTCACTACCTTCCCCCTCTTCCCCATTCTCAACTAACACCCAAAGCTTTAGGATAATGACTTAATCCTTGTTCAAACCATTTAATACAAAAGATTTTGTTACCTCTTTGTCACAAAATAACATGTTGGGTTCCTATTTATTAACTTGGAATAAAAAAAAAACGTGTCTGTTTTAATCCTGAAAGGAAGAAAAAGGCAAGATACGGCTTGCTGCAGGGCTCTAACTGAAATAGAAAAACTCACGTAGCATTAGGGACAGCCACTGCTGAAAAGATGGTCCCTGCTACCATTACCCCGTGGGAAACTAGAAGCAGTGAAGGATTATCAACATGATGTGTTTGGGGCTTTCACAGTGAGTTGGCCTTTTAAGGGGATTAGGGCACAGTTGCACCTGTACCAGACTTAGCTGTCTTTCCCATTTGGAGGAGGTGAAGGTCAGTTGATTAAGAGCAAGTGAGTCTGCAAGGAGAACCAGAATAGTTTGTGGTTCAGTAAAGGAGGCGTTCCAAGCAGACGGGCACCAGTAACAGTAGGAGGGCAGTGAGATTAAGAAACCCCCCTGGCAAGGTAGGAAGAGGATTTTGCGCTATGGAAGACAGTCCAACTATTTAGGGTTTCCAAGGCTGGGAATCCATAGTAAAGAATGGATGTGGGTTTCCCCTATGCTTTTCTCTTCTGTGGAAGAGCAGCATTCTCTGCAGTTAAAGGAAGACTAAAAGATTGGTGAAAGTGGACTGAGCTCTGGAGGTTGAAAGCTGTGCCCAGGGAAAGAATCTGGGGCAGAAGATCTGGATCTGTGTTTAGACTCTCTGGCTCATGCTCCCAATCCCTAAGTCAGCATTTCTCAACCTGCGGATCACAAGAATATAGAAAGGGTAGTGAACAAGCTTTTAAAAATGGATTAACAAACTTTTAAAAATGGATTCTCCTTTAAAGGAGAAAAATATGGGAAACTGGGGCTTTTCCCTTGCAGTCTGGCAGAGCTCCAGACTGCTTGGGGCTGCCCTTACTCCCCCACACACCCCACTTTGCCCCCCACACGGGCTGGGGCCTGGGGGCAGGAGGCAGCAGGTTGGGAGCAAGGGGCACTGGGCCAGGACTAGCAATCAATATTTACAAATGGGTTCTGGTACAAAAAAGGTTGAGAACCACTGCCCTAAGTCATTCATATGCAATTTAGTCACAGGTTTAAGTCCTCTTAGCAGCCAAGCTCTGCTGAAGACAGAAAGAACCATTAAAAATCAGGGAAAACTTGGACAGCATTTGAGATCAGAGTCAGAGACCTGGTGACAAACTTAGAGAAAATGAAAGCAAGTTGCCATCCCAAAGAGCTTACGTTGTGAAAGCTTGGCACAGATAGTGGGAAACATTTAGCCACTAAGTGGAGTAGGAAGTGACTTGTTTCTAAAAACTGTGTATTAATTCCTGACCATTGCAAAAGGTTTGATGACATCCTGAGACTATAAGACATCTTGATGTGATGGAGCTTTAAGGCATGCATTTGAGAGTAATATAGTTCTCTTCAAAATACCTCTGTTAGATAGGGAGATACTATTTTCTCCACATTCAAAATGGGGAGCTATGATACAGAGAAGTGAAGGTGGGTTTTCAAAAGACTGTAAGTACTAAAGTGCCCGAATCCCACCACAACCTAATGAGAAACAGGTGCTTAAATCCATTAGTCTCTTGAAACCCCAGACCTAAGGGTGTTTTTACATGTGCTCTGGGGGTGGGGGGAGGTGCTTTAATTAGAGAGCTGCTCTAATCATAGCATCTCATATATCAGTATCCCCATGCTTCAAAATGACGGTGGGCATGCTTTAACTACAGTTTGTAGAATGAGCTTTAATAAAAGCGCCACCACTGCCATTTTGAAGTGCAGGGATGCTGATACGTGAGATGCAGAGGCTGGCTGGAGCACATTAATTAGCACACTTCAGCAGACTCAGTTAATTGAGTTTGCTCCAATGTGCTGTAATCACAGCTTGTTGGAGCAGCCTCCCAGCACATCTGCAGACACCTAAAATTCCTGGCCTAAATGAAACCTGTGGGAATGGAAATCAGATCTCCTGACTTCCGCTCCAGTCCTTCTATTCGTGAGATCAAATTTCCTCCTTTACTGGATGGAAACTGATTCTCATCTTACTTGTCCCAGTGGGAGATTGCAATTGGACTTGCTGCCGGTACTCAGTTCTAAACGTTAGCCCTGCCAAGAAATACTTTGTCCTATTTGGCTTTATTCATGGCCAGTTGGCTTTCAGCCAGTTCCATATATCAATGGTGGGGGACTCTACTTTTGTCTTATATTGATTACAAAGTGCATGCAGATACTGGTGTCAGCATAAGTGGGTGTAGGATAAGGTTTCATCTCTACCATGTATCTAGTGAGCCAGGTTTTTTGACTCCTTGGGACTAGTGATGGTCCCTGAACATTTTTAAGAGCAGGTTAGACAAACCCTTGCTGGGATGGTTTAGTCAGGGATGAAATGGCTTAGCCTTAAGCAGAGGATTGGGCTACATGACCTCCTGCTGTCCTAGGCCTACCTTTCTATGAGTCCATGAGTTGGGGTCAGTGAGGGCTTTGGCCCCCAGGAAAGACGGATGGAAGATGAGGTGTGAATGACATTCTTCACTAGTGTAGTTGTGCTGTTAAAAGCTGCTTGGATGATAAAAGATCCTTGAGCATAAAGTGAATAACAAATCTCTGGTAAACATTTTTCAGATGATAAACTAATGATGGAATCTGGTAGACGAGAGATCAGTAACAGTACCAGACTTATTCTTCAGTGTAGAAAATACCAATCTTGTGCATGATTCCTCACTAAGACATGAGGCTAGGAAGCAGTGTGACCTTTTCATACTGTCACTTCTTTAACAGGCAAACCATTCAAACACTCCCAAAACTAGAAGTTTATTTTCAAACTGTTTACCCGAATGGCACCTCCTCTGAAAGTTTTCCGCGATCCTCAAAGTAAGTATGAGAAATCGAAGATGGTGGAGAAATTTTTGGGAGAGGTTAAAATAACATTGAATGTCCCTTCTTCTATGTAACTCTTAAGCCTTTGGTATAAAAATGTAAGACTAACTTCATGGTTTTAGATTACTGTCCAAGGACTGCTTCTTTTTTGTTTTGTTTTAAATTAATTAAAAAATGAAGGTACTGGTGTACCAACCTAGGTGAGACAGGTTACTTTCTTCTGGTAAAGAAATTCACATTTGAATGCAATACAGCTGTTTCAACACGTGATGGAGCCGTCCTGCAAAGATACAACAGCAATCTATGAAGTCATGGTTTCCTCTTAATTGTACTAGTCTTAAATTATACTAGCAGAGCTAATCCTTGGATCAGAAAGGGTTTATATGTAGCACAATCTTGTGCTAAGGAATGTGTTTGAGTCTTTACCCACAGTCAAGGCTTAATCACCTATGGAGGGCTACACCAATACAATTGTCTATAGACTTTTGTCCCAGGATATTTTGGCATGGTTTCTAATGACTGATTCAGTGCATGTAAACTAGAGATGTGACTTTGTGGTGCTACATCCCCAGTGGCTAAAACCCCAGTATAAGCAAGGCCTAAGTGTCAGGAGGTTTAGGATTTACTGCTGAGTCTACCACAGACTTGCTTTGTGATGTTTGTTTTCTGGATTGTGTGTTATGGTCGTGCCTAAAGGCTTGTGGCACCAGGATTGTGCTATGTAAGGTCCAAACACAAAGGGAGAGGCTTAAGAATTAGTGATTGGAAGAGCAATGATAGGGAAAAGGCAGACCAAAAGGGTGCAATATACAAGCAGAACTGTGGTTCATTTTCTGGTTTTGCTTAGTCACTACCTAGTTCAGTCCTGCTGCTCATAGAATGGAGGCAACAGTGCTGTACTTTTCTAACCGCCTCCCAGAAGGGTGGATGCTTGACATATTAGCTAATGTTTATAAAGTGCTAAGAGATCCTCAAAAAGATGAGACCATGAAACCAGAGAATATTATTTTGCAAGTCCATAAAGCAGATTTTTTCCTAATGACCAAAGGAAGACAATGCCCTAAGTGTTTTAGATCCTTGAATATCAAATAGAGACAATATCTGCCTACTTATGTACCCTGTTAAATATGGCTCTGAGTGCCAGAGAAAATAAGAGTCTCCTTCAGAACCTTCCTTTATGGGTTAAAGTACTATGTAGGAACATTTTAATACAGAGACTCATGTATCATCATTACTGAACCATTAAGTGCATAAGGTGGTAATGACTGTACTATGACTCTCTAATTTTTGAGTATTACTTGACTCAAGCAATTCCAGTTCCTTTAGTAGTTGGAATGAAATCTTTCATCTTATATGTGCTTGTGAACAGAAGGTGGCCTACAAGCATAGAAAAACATGCTTTTTTACTTTTTTGATGAATCAAAAATATTTTTTCTGCTTGTTGGTTGCCTATTAAAACGTCAGTTCTTGTCTTACCCTGTTTTCTGTGGGAGACAATAAGAGGCACTATGTTAAAATGCCTGCCAGTGCTGGCGTTCTTCATTGTGCATACAGAGAATTTGTTCTCAAACAAGTAAAACCTTCCCAAAATGAACCAGGCACTTGTAATTGCATCCACCATAGCAGACTGGTGTCAAGCATGACAAAAAATTGAATGTTGATGAAGTGTAAGGGGGTAGTGGTTTGTATTCAGGTTAGTTAAGATATTGAGGCTTTTTTAAAATTTTAAGACCTAAGGAAAACTTGGAGAAAAAGACCTCTTTGTTAAATATAAAGGAGATTGTGCTGCTAAATAAAAGGCTGAGAAAACTCACAGTCTATATGACTTTCCAGCAAGTCCTTCAAAGAGTTCTTAAGGAAAATTGAGGAAGAAAAGACTCAATATATGCACAGTACTTTCCAAACAACTTGGGGTTTTTTTGGGGGGGTGGTTATCACTTGACCTCCTGCTTCTTTTAGGATTCCATCCTTTTGGTATCTGTTTCTTAAGGTTAACAGTAATATATAAAGAGATAAAACAAAAGAGAGAACCATTTTTCCTCCTTGGAGTTCACTTCTAACACAGTGAGAAAAGGGTGAAGAGGAAAAGAACTACCATGGCCTCTTTGCAAGAAGCCTCTTGGTCCCTTTTGATTCATTATGGCAGGACTGTCCTTGTACAGGAGGCTTTGTCTCCAGCGTGGCTTTATGAGGCTGGCCCTTTCAGGTTGGCACAGGAAAGCTATTACAACACTAAAGTGGCCATTTTGTACCTCGTCATTGGAAGTCTTTGCACCTCTCTCAATGATTGTTATTTATTTATTTTTAAAATCCTGCTCATTTTTACTGATAGAGTAAAAGCCTTCAGGAATCTCACCCCTGGATGGATGCTGTTTCATCTTACCTGAGCATGGCAGTCCATGGTTGTGGGGAAAGACTGGAAATGCTGCAGGGGAGACAGGAGCCGTTACATTGATTAGCTGATGGTAACGTGAGGGTTGCCAGAGAAACTGAAGAGGGAGATGAAAAGAGGTCCAATCCACAACATATCCACTGCTACTATATATTCAACAGTACCGTATTCTGTCAGCATCAAGTTGGTCCCCATTCTTAGCACACTATCTGTAGCTGCAGCATTTGGGTGAGTGATCTCAGTGGGCCTCCTCATATGAATAAGACTTCTGTACATGTCAAAGTTGTCAGGAGATGTTAGCAGATCCTGAAAAAACTCCTCTGTTACATGCCACTGCAGCAAGATTTGGCCCTGGTTGCATTATAGCATGCCAGTGCTGCCTCTTTCCTGACCCAGGAGCATGGCATCATGGCTTACACAATCAACAAAGACCAGATTTTGAAAAGTGCTCACCAGTACAAATGAAGAACAGCAGAAGCTGCTGGCTGCTGAACACTTTTGAGAATCTGGCTGAGACATTTCCTGGCCTACCCTGATCAGCCACCACTTTATTATGTGTATTATGGTTATTGCCTAGAAACCTTGTTTGAGATGAGGTCCCCATTGCACTTGGCACGTTATGCTGTAAGCGACAGTGGCTGTTCTAGACAGCTTACAGTCAAAATAGACAGGAAAGGCAATGGGTGAGAGAAGAAAGGGAGGCACACAGAGGGGATGTAACTTAACCACAAGGCATATTTTGTGACTGTTTTAAAGCAGCCCGTGGAAGTTCTCTTTGCGAACCTCTGTGCCAATAGTGAACTGGGTTTTTTAATAAGAGAGGAAGCAGAGAGAGTGAAGCTCCTCTTAGGAGTAGCCAGAAGGCAAAAAGAAATAGAGGGTTTGCCTTTTCCAGCATCGGGACTATACAAAACCATGAGAACAGACTAGATTGAATAAACCAGTCAGTATGCTACATAGCTGGGCAAGCAGAGTCTTCGATACGTTGGTCAGTGCTTTGACCAAAAGACATTAGGCAAACAGATCTCCTTTTGACCAGTTGGCAATTGCAACTCTGTACTCCTATTGAGCAAGATACATTTCTCTACTAGGGCTGTGCGAAATTTCACCGGCTGTTTCATTTTGACTCTGTTTCGACTCATTTCAGCCAAACAGCAAAATCAAAATGAAATGAAGGGCTTTGAAATAGCCTCAAAACAAAATGAGGGCAATTGAAACATTTTGAAGTTTTTGAAATGTTTCGAGTTTCGAAGCTGAAGCTGGGCTTGCCTGGTGGGAAACAGAAAGTAAGGAGAGGGAGGAGAAGAGGGGAGAAGGGCTGCTCTCATATTGACTATGACTGTTTGGCTGGCACTACTGTGCTGCTTACTAAGTTATTGCCTGTTGTCATTTAAAGTGGTGGACTGGACTGAGGCTGTAGGAGAGGAGGCCTCATTGGGGCACACTACTGTGTCATGTAGAGGCCCCAGTGCCAGTGAGGGCACACCTTAACACACACACAGTTACACGTCATGAGTTTTGCTTGTCAGCAGCCTGAGGTGCTGTTTCCCAGAAATGCCTGCACCTATCTCTTTGAAACTTGGCAGGCTTTGTGGTTTCAGCAGGGGCCACCACCCCTGTAGTTTTCACCCCCTGTGCCTTCACACTTACAAGTGACATGAGTTTTGCTTTCAAGACTTTGAGGTGCAGTTTCCCAGAAACGCCTGCACCTATCTCCTTGAAACTTGGCAGGCTTCACGCATGTCTACCATCCCTGCTGTCTTCATCCAAATCTGCCAAAAATGGCAAAGTTACAGGCAGTTTTGTGCTCCCCCATTATAGCCTATGGGCAAAACGTCGAAACAGTGAAACAGTTTCAACAAAACGGAACAGTGCTTCGAAACGAAACTTGAACCGAAACACTGTCCCATCGAAACAGTGAAACGGAAGTCAAAATGAAATGGTGCTGTTTTGCACAGCCCTGTTTTCTACCTACAAACCTGATCTTCTTGGGAAAGACAGTAGGGGAAATTTACTAGAATACAAAATCTGGGTATAACAGTGGTACCTCTCCAATACAGTCCATAAATGCAACTGAATCAGTGAATAATCAGATTAGTCAAGAAAATGCCATGATGTGGCTTATTATGAGTACGTAGTTTGTGCTTAAAGCCTAGGACTGAACCTTGTATGGTCTATTTGTGATTCAACTCTAGATTGCGCACCCTACGTCCTACCCCTTTCTGTCTCATACTTCATCACAGTCACATGAGGCTACGCTCAGAAAATACACTGATTGTGTGTGACATCCTCCCCCTCCCAGGCCCCCTCCCCAGCACACACAGATTAAACTTCCCCCTTGTTTCAGTGAGTGTTAGCTTCTTTCTTGAGGCCTCCCAATGCAGCTTTATTTTAAGGTGGAGACAGGTCTGTAAATGTGAGCTGCTGGTAAGTTATTTCTTTACACTGCCATTTTTAACTCTGCTCATTAATTTTTTAATAAACTACACTCACAATAATGAGAGCCTGCAATATGTGCTTCATGATAGTGTGTCCAAGAGAAATGTGTGCATCTAAAGAAACCTATTATTAGCAGCTCATATTCCGTTTATGCAGCGACATCTAAGAGCCTTTTTAAGCTGCTTATTTTCTCTTGCTGTAGAGCAGCAAGGGGCAAATCTGTTCCTCAGATCCCAGCCAGTGTATCTTGGCTGCCTGCTGGTGAAATCTGTTGAGGGGAAATCTTTTGTCCCTTAGCCATGGAAGCTTCTTCAACTTAATAGCCTGAGTAGTCTCCAAGACCAGGAAGTAATGATTAATAGCTCTCCCATCACTCCTCCTCCACTCCTGTCTCCTGTGGTAGGAAACGCTTAGGGAGCTGGTGTATTTTCTGTCAGTGAGGGACTGCTTTTTCACCAGTAGTTTCTAGTTTAGAGAGGGTGAGGTATGAGCTATTTATGCTGAGAGTTCTCCTTTAGCATGACTAGTTGGAGGTGTTGGTTTTAAGTCCCCAAACCCCTGGCTCCAGCCCCAACTCCTACAGTATATGACATCATATAATTGTCTGCAAGATATAGATCGGTTGGTTATGCACTGGGAAGTTGGTTACACTACATGTGCATTTACGCCGTCTTAAATTTTCTGTGCGGTAAGCAGGAATAGGCTGGCGTCTACATGTGCAGGTGTTAAAGCACATCAGCATTGTGTGTGGACTGATTTGGGACTAAAGTGCGTTACTGTGCAGTAACTAATTGGGCATGGTGCAGGTATCAAATGCATGTGTAGACGTGCGCCCATACTGTGCAGTAATTTTGGTTACTACACAGTAAATGTACACATGTAGATGCATCCACTGTGATACAAAGGGAAAGTGTTCCCCAGACTTGGCTTTGCAATAGAACTACTGATTCTGTTGCCTCGGTACCTGCAGGAGTTGCAAGTTGAGTTTGACCAATTTTTTTCACTTCCTCCACCCCCCTACTAAGTCAGCACCTGCAGGGATTGCCCTGGTTGCCCTGCTCTAGTAATGGCACTACTAAGGAAGAGCACTTTGTGTTCGAAAGCTTTTCTAACATCTCTCCCAACTATATAGTGGTTCCAATAAAAGATATCACCAAAACAAAAAAATCTTGCTTTGCCTCTCTAGACAGATTGGTGGTGGCCAAGAGTAGTCATTATACATGCTACTCACTCTCTGAAATAGTGGCAGCAGCAGTGATGCTGAGTTAAGCTTCTGCCATCAAACCCTTGCACACAGCTCTGACGGACTTCTGAGGACAGGATCCCGCCCTGAACACTCCTGGCACTTTTCATCTTCAAAGTGCTCTATAACTATTAATACATTAATTAAATGTTCTCTCCTTCCTGCCTGCTAACAAGGTTTATTAAGCTGAATGTATTTATCTTTGGGCAGCTCCTATGAGCAATCAAATGAATAATTTTCCTGCTAAATTTAATCCTGAAGACCTCAAAAGAGGAAGGCAAATTAAGCTGTGCCAAGGAAAAAGGAGCACAGAAGTCACTGGACCAATTTCTTCCTGGATATAACTCCACTTAGGGCGTGTCTACACATACATGAGCTTAATGCACATTAAGGTGATTTAGGCTTGCATCTACACTGACATGCATTAAAGGAAATTAATTAAGGCCATATACACCAAATGCATTAATGTGCCTTAATGTATCTACATATGCTTTAGCTACATGTGCTTTAGCTATTTATGCCTAAATTTGATACCTGCTTTTACAGGTATGAAATTTAGTGTAAATAGCCTAAAATCACCATTTTTAAGGCTCATTAAGGGCATGCATGTGTAGACACACACCCTTAATGTGCCTTAAATCAGGCTAAAGCACCTTAAATTGGCATGTATAGACATGCTTTTAGTTCTGTAGTTATCCTCTGCTGCTTTTTCAGGGAGGGTAATGGAAGGCAAGCAAAGGGGGTTGTGAAGTGCTGAAAACATTCTTGCAAGCTAAAACAAAATTTCTCTTCCCTCATTGGCCAGTGTCCCTTGCCCTTCATCCCCTCAAAACACACATAAAGTTAAATTGCATAGCCTGATCTCTGTTAGCACATATACAGAAATTCACAGGCACTATGTGTATAATTTTTTTTGCTATATTATTAGAATAACTATGAGGGAGTTGCAGACATCTTTTCCTTTGAATAAAGGCTGGCCAGGCTGAAAAAGGTTGAGAAACACTGGTCAAGTGGCTCAGATGCTGCAGCTCTGCCCTTGGTGGGGTGAGCTGTGCTAAGTCCTTTCCCCTTTGTTGTCATTCTGTCACATCTGTTTAGATTTGTAGAGTTTAAGGCCAGACAAGGCCATTAGATCATCTAGTCTGACCTCCTGTATATCACAGCTCATTAAACTTCACACAGTTACTTCTGAAAGGAACTCAGTAACTGGTGTTTGGACTACAGCCTATCATCCAGAAAGGCAAATTCTTGGCTGTAATCTCTTCAGTGAAGGGTCTCTGTGTCTTCTATGCATAGTAAGGCCTTTAATTTAGGTGGGATCTCCAGGCACTACTGGAATAATAATAGACAATAATTAATAAAGACCTATTAACATTTTATTTCTTAAATGTATTGTAAGATTTCCTTTTTTTTAAGCCAACTGATATATATGATGTGTAGCCACCAGAACTGTAAACTGCAGTATTGCAAAACATAGACTGTGGCTAAGTACAGACAGTTAAAAAGCCTGAGGCTAAATTGATTCAGGCTTTTTAGGTTAGTCTAAGCTGCAGAAATTCAAGTGAAAAACAACTTGTTGGACATTCACTTTTGATTCAAGAAATGCAGCCACATGCATTTATACTACATTCAACCAGGTTTATCTTAAACCAGTTTCAGCCATTTTGAAACTGGTTTATGTGCACTGAACTTCTGTTCTGTTACAGGTTTAAACCAGTTTCTGATCACTTAAACTGGTTTGTGTGTAACTTCTGTCCCTAGCCCAGGAGGTGACTTGATCATAGTACACAAGTATGTCTACAGGAAGAAAATGCCATAAACTAAAGTCCACTTTAATGCAACGGAGAAAGAACCAGTGACTAGGAGGTAAATCCAAATACAAAATCCCCTAGTAAGGTTCAAGAATTTATCAGGCTCAATACAGAATAACTCAAATGAAATTTGTTGGTCTGGCACATATGAGAGGGTCAGACTGGATGATCTTCTAGCTGTAAACGCTCCAGAATGGTTAAACAGAAACATTATTAAAGAGCAACATTGAAAATCAGCCCCCCTCATTTAGCTATTAATTCCAGACCTGAAGTTCAGCTTTCATCTTTCAGTAGTGATTCACTGAACTTTGCCCCAACGAGGACTGAATTAAAAATTTCCAGATTGATTTCTGTTACAGAATGGCTACTCAAATGAAGCAAATGGTTTTGTAAACGAAGTCCCAAAATTTCATTGGAACTTTTGTTTGTTTGTTTTCCAACAAGCTCTGCTCCCCATTTCCCCCTCCCCCACAAAATCAAACCCACAACATATTTTAGTTTCTGCATTTTGATTCTCTGTTGAAGAAGCAAGACAAACGAAGAGATGGCAAGCTTGATTTTTTTTTTTTTATTTCTTTCAAGTGGAGGAGAAAACCCTCCTTTTCAGCCTCTTCAAGTTGGGAGGAAGGAATTTTGCCTCCATGAACATTTGCTCTTTCATCTGCATTGACATTGCCTCTGGCAATCTGTAGACTTGAGTGGGGGGGTGGGAGCTTGTGACAGCCAGAGATGCAAATACTTGTGCACTGAGAAACAGCCTGAGTTCATCCACTGCAATATGAACATGCCACCACAGAGTCCCTGATGGCAGTGACTTTTCAGTCACTACTAATGCAGTGCCATATTTGAAACTCACTTCTGTGCAGAGAAGTAGCAACAGGCCTTTATATCACTGATGCTACTCTGATTAGGCTGTGCTGTCCACCCTGCAGTCTCAGGAGCCACATGGCAACAGAGGTCTCAGCAGTCCTGGACCCCAGGCGGGCTTGTGAAGCCTGAAGCATAGTCCAAACTGCCATGGCTTTATTGCTATCATTACCCAAGCTGGGTAGATGACTCAAGTGCCTACATATGCTGCGGACAAGGTTCTTTGGGTGAATCTGATATCTTTTATTAGACCAACTTAAATAGTTGCTAATTTTTTCCCCCCAGCTATTTAAGTTGGTTTAATAAAAGATATCAGATTCTCCCAAAGAACCTTGTCTGCCTATGTCCTTAGACCGACACGGCTACAACCTGCACCCTTGTACATATGCTGCAATCGCTCCTCTGCCTGCAGCATGTACATAGATAGCCTTGTGGGCTTGCACTCGCCCTCTACACAAAAATGGATTTCTCCCCTGCTGCAGGATGGCAGTTATTTTGAGTAAGCATCTCTGCACTGGAGTCATCTGATAACCTAGGGATCCCAGCAGAGGCGTAACAGGGCAGCTCCACGTCCGGGACAGCTATGGTGCAGTGCTGGCTGCTGTAGTGCCAGTGGCATCAGCACGGTCAGCTACCTCTGTGGTCGGGGCCATTTTTGCACCCTCCAACAAAGACAATGCCCCAGTCCGCCCCCCCTACTCCTCTACTTAAAATGATGCTACTGGATGTGAGACTCCAGACTCTCTTTGTATGGCCTGAGTGTTCCACCCAACCTGTGCACGTAAGGCAAAAAATGGTAACTGCAAAATTATGGGCTGCCATTCTCTGTGTTTTGAGACATGACAGCACATCCCCACCCAGTCCTTTCAGGGGCTGAACTGGAAAGTAATTTGCTCTTCTAAGACACTCAGAAAATGAAACACTCTCAGGAGTTCAGGCTCTGGAAGTGGCTGGGTTTGTTGTTCTATTTGTAGAACTTCGGGGACCGTGGGGTTTTTAATGATTCGTAGCTGGGATGGAATTGCTTGCAGTGCATAAACAGGACAGGTTAAAATCGTTGCACTGGTGTATTGCAGGTCCTAATCTTTTGGATGAGACATTTCAGGAACCTTTGAATGCCCAGAGCTCCTACTGACATAGATAAAGAGTTAGGAGCACTTTGAAGTCCTAAGGGTCCCATGGCATATTTGTCAGCATAGTTCTATCCTATCCTCCTGGTGTTACTTGAGGTTAGACAAACATTTGTCGGGGTTAGTTTAGGTCTAGTTGCTCCTGCCTTAGGGTGGAGGCAGGGATTAGATGACCTCTCCTCCAGCCCTGTTTTCTATGATTGATCACATTCCATCCCAAGAAGCAACGGCTGCATTGATTTGTTTAGCAGCAAGTAAAGCAATTTCTATCTAGTGTGCAATGGTCCTTAGAAGCTTTTGGGGGATAAAAAATGGTATGGAATAGCAAATTTTTATTATTTTTTTGGTAAAAACAAACAAAAACACGTTTAATGAACTTCTATTTATTATCTTAATGTTCCTTATAAAACAGGCTATAATTTTGCTCATGCACTTAGTTGTACATTGGCTTTATGAATTAGTGCCATGCATAATGTCATATTAAAGGAAGACAGACCTTGAGTATTTTGACTGAACAATTTAGCCTGCAGTTTTGCTAACGCTCTATATTGCTAAGTTCTTTTTCACTCTTACTTTCAACATTCAGCTTCTGATTTCAGTTCTTCTGATTCCACTGACAGCAGTTTTCTGGAGTCTCCAGTGACAGCATGAAAAGCAGAGGTCCTGCAACACTGTCAGTCTGATCCATGCTTTTCTTTTATGTACCACCTGCCTGCAGTCCCAGTGCTGCACTGAATTTTTCACTCCTATTTTTGCTTGACATTTCTATGGTGCTATAGTCAGTAATGGATTAAGCAGGATCGAGTAAAGGGGCCCATTTCAATGCCATGGCCAAATGGACTCTACATTTCCTGCAGAAATTCCACCTTAATCTCCTAAAAGAAAGAAAGCCACTTCAGTAACATATACTTCTGGCTGATCCAGGCCCTTGTTAGTTTTAACACAATCTCTTGGAGCAGTGGCAACAACCCACCCAAGCCTGTTGAAGTGTTCCCAAAGCTGGATTTTTTTGCCCATGAAGCTGCCCTGGGTTTGTCCCTGCTACCTGCTCTTGAGCCTTAAGCCTCTAGTGGGTCTGAAAGCAGGTGCCCAGAGAAGCATTATTTGGAGCACTTCGGTGTCTGGACCATAGAAACATAGAAAACGAGGCTTGAAAGGGACCTCAGGAGGTCATGTAGTCTAACCCCCTGCTCAACCAGTCCCAACTAGATTATCCCAGCCAAGATGCTCAGCTCCAGCTAGATCATCCCAGCCCCAGGACCAGCCCCAACTAGATCATCCCAGCCAAGACAGTGTTAGCAGACTTGGTTGAGATAAGGGTGGGATCTGCCACCCTAGATCCATTGGCTGATGTGGTTATAGACAAGCCCTTTATTGTACACCACTCTCTCCTTCTGTCCAAATGCCATAGAAAATGACCCGTGGTTTGGAAACTGCTGTGATAAGCACTTGTTGCCTCTTGTCTCTAGATCTTTGGTGAGGTTTATATGCTAATGAATGATTTGGGGGATTTATAGATGGAAAAAATCTTATCTGGTTATTTTCAAAGGCTTCTAATTTTATGTCCTCAACTATAATTGCAAGTACAAATAGTCATCTGTGTGGATTAGTTTAGGAATAGCAACTCCTGCATTGGTTCAGGGGTTTGGACTAGAAGACTGCTGAGGTCCCTTTCAACACTATCATTCTGAATATTAGCAATCAGGTATCTGTATGCCTCATTGCTCCCAGAACCCAGGTAGCTGGAGACCTGAATGTTGTCATTTTGTGGCAGTAATTAACTGATGGTTCTGCATGGAAGCAATCAGGTACTATGATGATGAGTTTGTCATAAGATGGAGGCCTTGATCCTGCAGCGAGTTTTGTGCAGATGGACTTCCGTGCTATCGTTGGCAGCAGAGATTGTATCAGGGACCCCCAGACCAGAAAAGTCTACCTGAACTAAGAGACCCATCTTTGTTAGGTCAAAGCTGTTGTTAGTTCATCACTCTCCATGGCTCAGCCACTAGAGGGAAATGGAGCAGCACACTGAGGGCTATGTTGCATGAAACACTTGGCATATATTAAATGCCCTTAAAACTTGAGTGTTCAAGCAGAATAACATGTGGTAAGCATGCTTGCATCATATATCATAGCAAAGTTATGCCTTTTCCAGAGAGAAGTATCTCCAGATTATATTAAGTAACATGCTGAGCTAACATTGGACTGCTCCATGGAAATAATACAATCAGTTGCAGTCCTGAGGCTGGGACCTGCAATCCGTGAAAACATGACAGTGTTGAAGTAGCCCTAGGACTTTACCAGAGTTTCCAACCAGCTCTGATCCTGAGACATCATCAGGATCCAGCAGCAGGGACTCTCCTGCTCAGGTCCCCATGCCTCACTTTTCCTGCTGCCAGCAGCAGTAACCCAGTTTGGGAGATAGTAGTAAGCGTTACCCACCCCCCCATTACAGACCCTCAATTAGATAGTGACAGCTAGCTAGCTGGTTAGTTAAAGAGGGCACCTACACATGTTCCAGACACCTGCTCCATCCAGCATATGCTAATTAGCATGCACTGGAGCAGACTCAATTAATTGAGTTTTCTAGAGCATACTAATTTATATGCTTCAGCAGCTTCAGCATCCCATGTATTCAGTGTCCCATGCTTCAAAATAGCAGGGACACTTTAACTAAAGCTCATCGAATTAGCTTTTTGCCATTTTGAAGCACAGGACATTGAATACACAGGACGCTGCAGGCACTTTAATTAGAGCAGCTCCTGACAGCTACTCTAATTAAAGCCCAACCCCCTGCACCCCAGAGTACGTGTAAAGACACCCAGAGAGACCAAGGGTCTGCAGAGGTTGCCTACTGCTCCACAACAAAGTTCATTGTTTAGTTCTTCTCATTCACATACATTTGTGCTTATTGAACCTGGTGATCATTACATGGTATCAGAAGTGTTGAATGAGAAATAACTTGAAAGAATTTGATCTTTCTGCACAGTTGTTGTCTAAGTAAATGGATAGTTAGTCATGGAAATTGTGTAACTTCCACCTGCCCTTCTGCTGTCAGGCAATATAGCAGAGAACTGGAGGGCACTCAGACAAACGTTTGAGTGGTACCTAGCAGCCACAGAAACAGAAGAGAAAAATGACAGTCAACCCCCCTATCTTTTTGCAGAGTGTGGGGGAGGAAGCCCTGGCTGTTTATAATATCTTTACCATTGAAGAAAGCCAAAATACACAGTTTATGTAATCTTGTCCAAATTTGGGGAGTACAGCATGACAAAAATGAATGAGACCCTTGAAAGATGCAGGGTTTTGTGTGAAAACTACAATGAAAACTCATCTTCCCACCAGCTTGCAAAGGATGACAAACAACAACACAGGAGAAAGTATAGACCTGTATGTTACTGAACTGAAGAGACTGAGTAAGAACTGTGCTATTAGGCAGGCAAGCTTCTTTGGGTAGATGTGATACCTTTTATTAGACTAACTGAGTATATCTAATAGAAGATATCACATCTACACAAAGAACCTTCCTACCTATGTCCTTAGACCAACATAGCTACAACCAAAACCGAGCAACTGTGCTATTAGGAACTTGACAGAATCTGACTAGAGATAGGATTATTTGTGGCATTGTAGACTCTGCATTACAAGACAGGCTATTAAATGAAGGAGACTTGTCCCTATAAAAGAGTATCCAAATGTGCAGAGCAGAAGAAACTATGAAGGCCCAGACTACAGAGCTAAATACACCAAAAGAGGTTGTCCATGCAGTAGGCAGGAAAGAATGTGACTAGAAAAGCTACCACACAGGGTAGAATTTTCTGTTTGCAATGGGAATGCTAAGGGAGAAAGAGCAAATAAGCAGATGTGTACTGACTGTAAAAGTCAACATGGCCTCAGATGTTGTGTTACATTCAGAAAGTTTTGTTTTAACTGTAACAAGAGGAACCATTTTGCCAGGTGCTGCAGATCCCAAACACAAAACCTCAAATGCATATAGCTGAGCATAAAGTGGAGAGGGAGTTTTTTTATAGATATGGTTGAATATCTAGCATTGCTAGCATCCAATGTAAAAGTAAAGTATATGCATTCCCATTTATTGTGGTACCTCAGAAGGTGACACCAATTTTGGGCCTGTCAGCTTGTGAGAACCTGAATCTAGTTAGGTGTGCGCTGCAGTAGAAGACACAACATTCATACTTCCTGTTGATCGCCTTGGCCATCATGGCCCAAATCTGAACAGTCTTCTTAGGAAAAAGACTAATTGTTCTAAAACACAAGAAGCAACCACATCAATTGTATCCCAGTAAAAGACTCAAATCTATCAAGATTTGGAGGAAAACTTCTCAGCAAAAGCAAATTGGAAATCAGGTCTGATGCTTCACCAATCGAAGACTCACAGAAGCTTGTTAAAAGAGCTGCAGAAAAGGGGAATAGGGAAGTGAGCAGTAAGGCTTCACTCCAGAGTGATGTGCTAGTAACCTCTTCAATTGTGGATGGGTGTTAATTACTTTTTGTATTAATTGATGTTTTTGTAGTTATTGTTATGAGGAAAGGTGTAGGGATAAAAGTTATAATTTAGGGACATTCTCTAATTTTTAAAAGAGTTGAGAATTGGGAAATGGCCTATCAGGTAGCAGCTGTGAGTTAGTTAGAGACCAAGGACCTGCAGAAGTTGCCTATTGCTCCACAGTAAAGTTCATGGTTTAGTTATCATTCAAGCATGCTTGTGTTTATTGAATCCAGTGATTATTACATCTGGAGAACTGGTACTGTAGACAAAGTAGCTAAGATAAATACAAGCCTCTTGGTTCATTAGATTATGAGTCTCTGAACTTTGTCCTTAACAACATCTTATCCCAGTTTTGGCCTTCTAGTGTAGATGCAAATATTTCAAGCAGCGGAGCTTAAACCACTTTCTAAGAAAATGATTCCTACCTTTAAAGATCAGTGCAAAGAAAAACTTTCCTCTGTCTCAAACCTAATTTTTCTCTGCTTAATTTTATCCCATTGTTTCTAGCTAGAACCCCTGATACCAACTCCAAAAATCAATCTGTGCTGCTCTGGGTCAGCTACAAGTTGCAGCACAGTGGCCTACGACTGGACCTGAGTAGCCACACAGTATAATAAAACTCAGAATACCGGGTGATGCTGTCAGATAAATAGCCAGCACAGAAGACGTCTGTGAGGGGCCTGTTGTTGAGGAAACGGGGATCTGTGTTCTGAAATAATGACAATTTGCATTTTGTTTCTCTGGGCTGCTAGTCAGGCAAACAATGGTGGACATTTGTCTATGGCATAAAACCACTACACAATCAGGACTGAATTGCTGTCTTTGTTTAGGAGATAAGCTGGATGAGAGCAGCCAGGGTACTGCAAGTCAGGACCAAAGAGCTGTGTCAGACAGCTTCAGCACTTAGCATGAGGTATCATGGGAGATAAAGAGAAGATATGGGGCAACCTTTGCATGCCATACCTTCTGAGGTACAACATAGAGGACTCTGATCTCCAACAGTAAGGGAGAACCAGCCAGCATAACATAGTAGGGAATAGTTCTTCCTCCTTGCAGCACTGTTGAGGGTTAAAGATCTGTGTGTGAAGGGTCCCCTCTGTGCATGCATATCCAATTTCCTGAGGAGAAGGAGGAGACAGTCACTGAGCAGGCATGTTCCCTTTCATTGGGTGCGGCTACACATGCATATACACTGGCTTAAATTTACTGTGCAGCAAATTACTGCACAGTAAATGGGAATAGGCCGGTGTCTATACTTTCAGGTATTAAAGTGCATTAACACTGTGTGTGCACACAGTCAGTGTCGATGCAAAGGGGTGCATGGGGGTGCATGTTCATGATGCATGTATCAAATTTACACTCAAGTTGGCATAAGTCACCATATTGACTGTGCAGTATGGGCATGCATGTGTAGATGCACGCCCATGCTGCACTGTAATTTTGGTTACTACGCAGTAAGTGTGCATGTGTAGGCATGCCTAACATAACAGGGTCTATGTTTTGAGAGGCAGAAGAAGGTTAGGACTAGGATCTGATGTCCAGTACAGTATACATCTTGTTCCTATTAGCCAGCATGGAATCTGCATAGGAGAAAGACCAAGTGTATTAACTCTGGTTATGAACCTTCAGGATTGTAGAACCTCCCTCTTCATGAGGGGTTCTTGCACGAGCTAGCACAGGGACGGGCAATTATTTTGGGCGGAGGGCCACTAACTGAGTTTTGGCAAGCCATTGAGGGCCACATCACAGGCAGCCAGGGCAGATAAATATTAATTTTCTAAATTTTTTAGGAGCCCCACGGGCCAGACAGAATGGCCTGGCAGGCCGCATCCAGCCCCTGGGCCACATTTTGTCCACCCCGAGCTAGCATGAGGCGTATAGGGATCCCTTCCTCCAGTGGATACACAAGTTCTACAGGGCTTAAGGTTGAATCCAAGGTTCTTCCAAGGCAAGCAACCCAGCCTCCACTGGATCAGTTTGAAGAAATCTCTTTCTTTTGGCCCCTGTTTGCTCCTTTTATATTTATTTAGATCATGGATATCATAGCTGATAGCCTCCAGCAGTGATGGGTGTGAGCAGCAATAGGATGAAAGAGGCATTGGTAAGAGGCCTTGGATTCTTCATTAAATGTTGATGTAGAAGGCACAAAATGAAGCTGAGTCCCTGCCTAGAGGAGCAAAAGGTAGAAGGAAGTAGAATGGTGACAGTCCTTCCTGGATAATGCTCTCCTTTGCATTTTGAGGTGAAAATCCCCCAAACTAGAGGTTCATGACTCCAAGTGGGACCATGACAGTTATGAAGAAGGTTGAGAGCCCCATGGAAACCCTAATTCCCCCAAGCCTACAGTTACACCACATGCTTGCAGCTAACAGAAGGCAAAGATTTACCCTGGATGTGCTCTTACTCCATGAAAGATGAGAGCTGCACTGTGTCTGTCAGCTTAGTCCTGTTTCATTCAGGGATAAGCTGCCTTGGTTTAACTCTCCCTGTGGGATACAAGCAGGCTCAGAGACAATTATCTCAGGGCAGCTTAGGTGCAGTGAAACCTTGTTAACTTGGGACGGAGGGACGGCAGTAACAGCAGGCACTGAGTCACACAAAATTATGTCTTCAAGTGGGGTCATAACCAGAAAAAAGTGAGGAACCACTGCGTAAGACTTTTCTTGACATGGGTCAAGGTAGTGACCTTGGAAATGTCATGGGGAAAGTAAACTTTGTTAGAAATAAACATACTGTGGCAGCTCAGATACACCCTTACGAACTGGGAGTAAGTAATCCTGGCTCTGACAGATTTTTTTTTGTGACTTCAGGCAAGCCAGACAAGGTTCCTGTGTCTCTGTTTTTTTTCCCATTGTAAAATAGGGATATTAAATATTTACCATCTGCAGTGAAGGTGGGTAAGCACTACTATATTAATGTCTGGGAATAATTATGAATCGTCTGATAGATGGAGGATATAGAAGTTCAGTGCATTATTGTTGCATATTGCATGTTACTTTTGACAAGGATGCACCACTTCCAGGGATGAGGGGTGTCTGGTTTTTATTCCTACTCTCTCTTCCATTTGTGTATAAATCATGGTGCTTGTGTTTGTGACACGGACACCAACCTGCTAGGAACCTAACTGGGACCACCAAGAGGTGATATTTCTTATGGTGGCTGGTAGCAGGCTGTATTCTCCTTCAGGTGTCTAATGAAAGATTTATTTGAAATCTATATTTAAATGCAACAGGATGATAATAAGTACTAGAAAGACATCGCTTGTAGACCCTGTTCCTTAGCCCAGTGCTCCTACACTTGCGTGCTTCTAAGCTTCTTTCCAGAGCTTGTTGAAGGCTTATTAGGAGAAGGAAAGTAGAGTGGGGATTATTAAGATCCTGCCTAAGTCTGTCCAAATAAGGAAATTCCTGGAGAAAAAAATGCCTTGTACAGCTGATCACAAACCTCTGCAAACTAACTAGAATATTGAGGCGGCAGATGGACTAACACTGCCTGAGCCTGTGCCAACATGTCAGATTGATTTTAAAGACGAAGCACCCACTGCCTGGGAAAGAAAGCCAGTAGGTCTTTGAGTAGGAGCACTTTCTGGCAGCTGTTCAATTACTAGCTGCTACACAACTCATTTTCTCTGCAAACCCAGAGTTGGTGGAGAGCACTGGTGTCTCTGGGCAGGAAATCTGACCACTAATGACTACACCAATACAGGATCAGTTTTGTGTGGGTGGTTGCATGGAAAATAACATCCAATTATTAAATGAAACCAGGAAGTCATAGCACACAAAAATTACTGTGCCCAAACAGAACAATGGACTATTACAGCTAAATTTGTGGCAAGAGCCGTATGTTACAAACAAAGGTACAACCCCCTCTGGAATGCGGTGCTGTTCCAGAGGGAATCTTTGACTGACCCCAGCTGGTGATCAGCTTAAGGCCTGAGGCACACTTGCTGTCCTCTGGTATTGTTGGCAGTGCTGCAGACATATATTCAAATGCCTTTGTGCTGAGCTCACAGGGCCAACTTCATCTGAGATGTAACTGAAGTGATGCTAATGGGATTTACACCAGTGATAAGTTTGGATAGCTCTGCTAATAAATATCTTTAATTTCCCTCCTGCCCCTATATTTCCTCGCTCTACAGAAAAAGGATGAGCCTGCGTGGTTTGTTTCCCTCCTGCATTTGCTCAAAATGAAATAAGCCCCCATCGTTCCCCTGCACTTCTCCACCAATGAAATAAAACTACTGAATAATAAAACACATGAAGAGTAAGTATGTTCAGTGAAATCAGCATTTTCACAGCAGCTCATTCCATCATATTATATCCTGATGGCCTGTCTAATTTATGATGGCAATTTCATGGTTGTTCCTCTTAATTTCCTATTATATGTAATTTGCTTCTCTCTTTTAAGCAGGCCATATATATTTTTATTGCATGCATGAGAAAGAGACACAGACCCAGACACTGAATTGGTGCCAGCTCAACATCTTGAATTGCCCCTTGAACATAAGCTTATATAAAAGTTAATCAGTTTTTAGGCTGATTGTACAACATGTGCAGTTGTGATTAGAGTCTGTATTTAAGTCTTGGCTGCCAAAAAGTCTTCAGCAGTGACAGGCTTAAAACTCTTTCAAAGAAAAGCTCAAAACAAATGAAGGCCTGGCAAACAGAGCTAGGCAATTTACATACAGACACAAGAAAATACAACCCCCCTTCCTTCTTCCCATTCTGTTTCACCATTGCCAGGGGCAGCAGACATGGTCACCATTTTCAGTATAAACACTGCCTCAGACCCCAGGGTCAGAAAGTAATAGCATCTGAATTAAATGACCAAAGTGATACTGCAAACTTGACGTACACATTAGTAATGAAAGGAAAAGGAACAGCAACAACAGCAGCATGGAGGGCACTCTTGGAGGGAAGAGGTGCAGGAAGCTGAAGCTTGAAGCTGAAGTCAAGCTATCCTAGTTGATGGCAAAGTGCTCAGTGTCCTGCCATTTCATCAGAGCACTGACCAGGCCACTTACATTCAGTGGAGTTGGAATCGAGCAAGAACCCGATCTTCTCTCAGGGCCCAAACCAAGCTCCATCTATCTTAATGTTAGACACTGTTTGCTTAAGTTTGTGGTATTTCCTGCCTTGCTGATTCCAAAGAAATTAATTTGAGGGGACTTCCAGGCAGATTTCCAGCTTTAAGAAGGTCAAAAAAGACTTTAAGCTGCCTGGTTAGCCAGGGCCTGGGTGGAACTGGGGACTGGGAAAGCTAGTCTTTTACTGCCCGCTCCTCAGTTTTGACTTGGCCCCACATCAGTCATGTGACAGCCATTACCAGCTGGTTGTGGTTAAGTGTACAGGGTGAAAGAAGCACAGTGGTTTCAGTTTGCTTCCTGGAAGGCCAATGTTTGTTCTCATCACTGGATGAATACTCAGCAGGACCAGATGACTCACTCAAGCATCCACGGGAGCAGTGTGTAGCCACACCTTACCCAGCTCAGCGGTTTTGCTAACCTCACTATCACCTTCTTTGGCTTCTCAGATACCTCCCTATTATTGCCAGTCAATTAACACCTTTTCTGACTCCAAATGGGGCCAAGTTATTAAAAGATTGCATTTCACATGTCAGTTTAAAGCAAAATGTGTCTTTTACTTAGGCCAGATTTTGCAGTCAGATGGTGCATCTACACGTGCATTAATGCACCATTGCTACTGTGCATTAAATTTAGTACCTCTAATATGAGGTACTAAAATGTACACTAGCTGGCGCTAATATGAAGTAGTAATGGTGCAGTCTTTTTGTGACAGTTAATGCGCAGTGGACTAATTCTACTGTGCATTAGCACAGGGGCTATCAACCGGGGGTACATATACTAGGGGTGTGTGAAACAAGCCCTATTCGATTCAGATTTGGATTCAGATTTGGATCACTTTCCCTGATTCAATTCGGCCAAATCTGAATCTGAAGATTTGATGCGTATTTGGAGAATCAGCGATTCAGACATAGAGACAGTTTTAAATGTTTTTTCTACATACCTCGAAGTACCAGGAGCGGCTCATGAACACTGAGATGGTGGGGTGGATGGAGCACCTGTGCCATGAGGCAGCTGCTGCATGCGTGCCAGGTGGGGGGGTGATTCCCACTTCTCCCCACTGCCCTGCGCTGCACGAGGGAGCCCTGCCACAAGTCCTCAGAGGCCCTGATCACTGCTGCTGCAGCTGTTGAGTGTGGGCCTTTGTTTTTTTAAGTGTGAGGAGGCTGGAGCCGGTTGGGGGATGGAGGCAGGCAGGGCAGCTGTGGGGGCTTCTTCCATGGCTCCCCCACCAGGGCACAGGCAGGCATAGTGGCAGAGCTGCAGGAGAATCTGCAGCTGCCCAGCTATGTCTGCCTCTCCCTGGCTGATCTGAATCTCTGAAATAGCATTGAAACTCTGAGACAGATTTGGCCAAATTGAAATGGAACAGTGATCCGAAACACCAAAATGAATTGCTGTCCTCCAAAATGGCAGAATCCAAAACCAAAACAAAACATAGCCGTTTTGCACATCCCTAATGCTTAGCTCCTTCAGCCTCTCCTCATATGACTTGCCTTTATTCATCTTTATTGCCTACCTCTGGACCCTCTCTAACTTCTTCATGTCCTTTTTAAACTGTGGAGCCCAGAACTGCACACAATACTCCAGATGAGGCCTAACCTGTGCCTTTTAGAGAGGCATTATCACCTCCCGTGTCTTGCAAATAATGCTTCCATTGATACAGCCCAAACCCATGTTTGCCTTCTGTGCAGCTGCATCAATCACACTGCAGATTTATATTGAGTCTCTGGTCTACCAAGACTACCAATTACTTTTCCATAGTGCTGCCATGCAGCCAGATGTCACCCATTTTACATTTGTGTTTTTGATTATTCCTCCTGAGGGCCATGGCTACACGAGACACAGATTGTGCAACAGCTCATTACTACTGTGCAGTAGCATCACATGGCATGAAATATGACGCAATGCTACTGTGCAGTAGCAATGAGCTACTGCGCAATCAGCATCATCTAAAATCTATTCGGTGATGCTACCACTCTGGTTACTGCAAGCCATTTAGTATTTGTATACACAAGTATTAATGACTGCGCAGTAACAACTGCGCAGTCAGTGTCTCGTGTAGATGAGGCCGAGGTGTAGCACCTTGCATTTGTCCACATTGAACTTCATCCTCTTAGCTCTAGACCAGCTTTTCAGTCTGTCAAGATCTTTCTGAATTGTGTTCACATCCTTCAGCATGTTTGTAATCCTTCCCAGTTTCATGTTGACCACAAATTTGCTTAAGAAGCTTTCCATGCTAGCATCCAAATTATTAATAAACACATTGAAAAGCACAGGGCCCAGGCCAAACCCTGAGGGACAATACTCAAGACTTCCTGCCATTCTGACATGGACCTGTTACGAATAACCCTTTGCTTGTGGCTATTGAGACAGTTATCTGTCCATCTTGTAGTAGTTTTATCCAGTCCACATTTCTCCAATTTGTTTATCAGAAGGTCATGCAGGACCTTGTCAAAAACCTTGCTGAAGTCCAGATATGCTATATCCAGAGCATTCCTTTCCTCTACTCAAGTAGTTACTTTGCCAAAGAACGAGATTAAGTTTGTTTGACACAATTTGTTTTTCATAAATCCATGCTGGCTACTTACGATCAGGCTTTCTTCCTCCAGATGCTTGCAAATGGCCTTCCTTAGTATATGCTTCAGTAAATTTCCCAGGTATTCAGGTGAGGCTAATTGATCTGTAGTTCCTCAGGTCCTCTTTCTAGTCTTTTTTTAAAGAGGGGCACTACATTGGCCCTTTCCCAGTTCTCTGGTAAGTGGCCCATCTCCCACAACTTTATGAAGATCTTTGCCAGGTACTCCAAGATCTCTTCTGTCTCTTCCTTCAGAACCCTGAGATGAAGCTTATCTAGCCCTGCTAGCATGAATCCATTCAGACCCAACAAAAGCTCTCTGACAGTCTTTTTTTGTTACCTCCTCCCTCAGCTTGCTTCCTTCTTTATCTAGATAATCCTTATTAAGTGTTTGGCTGTAGCTTAATTTTTCTTGAGAAGACTGAGGCCAAGTAGCTGTTGATTAGCTCCACCTTCTTTGCATCTTCAGATAGGAGGTCCCCCTGGCTTGTTAACAGTGGACCCACAGTTTCCTTTGTCCCTTTTTTCTGGCTGACATCTGAAGAACCTCTTCTTGCTGTTCTTAACCTCCTTTGCCAGGTGCAGCTCATTTTTTCTCTGCCTTCCTGATTTTGTCCCTGCAGGCTCTTTTTATTTCCTGCCATGTGTTCTTGGTGACCTGCCCATTTTCCATTGTCTGTATGCTTTCCTTTTGTATTTGAGGCATTTTAGAAGCTCCTTGTGCAGCCACATCAGTCTCTTGCCTAGTGTTCTTGTGCTTCCACCATGTCAGGACAGTTTCTTGTTAGGCTTCTAATACTGTTCCCCTAAGAAGCTGCCAGCCCTCCTGAGCACCTTTATGCTTCAATCTGTCTTCCCATGATACCATGCCTATTAGCTCCTTGAGCTGGATGAAATCCACCTTTTTGAAATCTAGCATCCTAATTTTGCTGATCTCATGCTTTCCCTGTCTCAGGTTCTGGAATTCTATTGTATTATAATCACTTCCTCCCAAGTTACCCATCACCTTCACATCCTCCACCAGTTCTGTTGGTCAGGACAGGATCCAGGATAGATCCTGAGTTGTATTAATCACTTTCTGGAAGAGAAAGTTGTCCTCCGCACAAGTTAAGAACTGACTGGACATTTTATATTTGGCTGCATTGTTTTTCCAACAGATGTCTGGAAAACTGAAGTCTCCCATCAATACTATTCCACAGCTTTTGAATACATTTGTCACCTGCTTGAAGGCTGCTTCTACCCCCTCAATTAGGTGACCTATAGTAAATCACCAGCCTTATATCATGTGATGAGCTGGCTGGCAGTGACCTAGCCCAGGGGTTTTGAAAGGACAAAAGATGACTGGAGGATTTGGGATTCCCTTTCCTCACCAATCTGGTAATGATTTGGCCCAGGGGTTTTGAAGGGGTAAAAGCTGATTGGAGGACTTGGGATTCCCTTTCCGTACCAATCAGGTCCCAGAGACTCACCCCACCATGTCCCGATTGACCCCTTGGGTCACCTGGAGGGGGATAAAAGAGGCAGCATGGGCTGACTCAGGGGAGAGACCAGTGAGGGACAACAAGGAAGGGGCTTCACAGAGCTGGCAAGAGCTGAGCCAGCGGGGCAGGAGCAGTGTCCTGGAAGAACCTGAAAGAGCAAGACCTGCAGGCAGCAGTGGGACCCTCAGCAGTGTGGCATGCAGCTGGCAGGAGAGGCTCTCCACTGGGCTCCAGGATCCCCCGGGAGAGGCTGCAGCCAGCAGGAGAGGCTCCCCAGGTCCAGGAAGGATCTGAGCAGAGACCTGAGACCCAACTCTGCTTCCAGCTCTTCCAATCAGAAGCCAGGCAGCTCAACGTGAGGCTGGGGCTCTGGGAAAGTCAAGACCCCTAGCAGGCTGGAGCAGGGCCACCAGTAGTGGCTGTGTGGCAGTATTTTTGTCTTCTATGTGGGAGATTTGGGTTCAAGTCCTAGCTGTGGTGAGCAAGCTAACAAGAAGCAAATCTTCTTGCAGTGGAAAGGGGCCATTGTGTTTTCCCCCCTCCAGGTACCAAGGCCCTATATTTCCTTGTCATTTGACATTTTGCGCCTTTTTCTATTTCACCAACCCCTATTGTTTGTTCTGCTGTTTGTGTTTTATATTTTGTTAACCCTGTTTTTTTGTCAATGATTGTAAGTGTCTAACCTTTGTTGAATCCCGCCCCCTTGGGGCATTGTAGTGTCCACTATACCCTCTGATTTATGCCTGTTATGTTCCCAGTATTAAAAGGCATATGGTTAAGTCCCCATTGGTGGTCTGGCTCTGCTCCATAGGGGGAGGAGAGTTCCTACACCTCCCACAGCACTTGTGCACCTGCTTTGATCCCTTCAATTGGAGAGGGGGTACCTCTTGGAGTACGGCCTGGGTTACAATCAGTACCTCATCTTTCACTTTTCATCTTCACCCAAATGCATTCTGCTTCACCATCTTCTTCCTTCCTGTACCTATCTATGCCAGACACACAGTGTCTGTAAGTGACACACAGCTTGGGACTGCATTGCTCAAACTCGAACTCTTGTCTATGCTGACACACTGATATGTCAAGTGTTTTCCCCTTGGGAGGTCTCCCCCTGCTTTCCTGCCACATCTTTATCTCGAGGAAAATAAAAGGAAGGTTCCAAGTGTGTTGTCAATCACCTTAGGGCATGCTCTATTTGTAAGTGTTTCCTGGGGCTCCTCCTCCCCTACAGCCCATCCACACACCAATCAAGGCTTGTCAGCTTTACAGTGCTTGGTATTTGAATTGTAGGCAACCAGCTAGGTTTGGTGTCATTCTCTCTCATAGAATGTCCTGACTACAGGGACACCACATGTGTGATTAGTTTGACTGTCCCTGAGATGTTACAAATTCAATTCTTCCATAATTACTTCATAAGTCAAAAGAAAGGTCCCAGCATTAATACATAAATCACCAAAGTTCATGATCAAATTCACTACACGTGAATGTCCGAAAATAATTCTTAAGTCACAATGGTCTAAACTCAAGTCCAAAATCAAGCCACTCTATAAATAATTTTCAGACCAAGTGAGCCCGCAGTGAATTACATGGTACTCTTAATTCAACAAAGTCCCTGATCATGTAGCCTACTCTCTTAATTATTCACCCTTAATTAATTCTGGTCACATGGCATTCATCTGTTCTAGGGCTCCATCAGGATACGCTGCAACGAAGAAAAGAAACAAAAAACTGTACAACAAAAAAGAGAAGTAGTAATGTCCTCGTCTCACTCATGTGTCCTTCTTTTCACATTCAAGTACTGGGGTCCAGGACAAGTCCTCCTCAGGGTGGCCCTGGATCATGGAAGAGTGAGATACCCCCCTGGGTATCCTGGCTGTGGAACCAGCTTGGTGCTTTACCAGTCTCTGCATTCCAAAGCTTGTGGCAACTGTGCTGCTTCCCGCTTCCCTGCCATACAGCTCTGTTTGGTCTCTTGTAGCTGGTTCTTGGCATGGGCATATGATGTCATGCCCCATAAGCCTCTGAGGCTGGAAAGAGCATGTACTTATAAATCACAGAGGTGGCTCTGCTCACTGCTCCATGGTCTCTGTTCCTGCACCTGCATTAGGTAAGTAATTTATGGTTCCAGCCCCTACCGGGCATATTATCTGGTGTTTTGCAGTCTTCCTGAGCTGTGGAAACCCCTCCCATATGATGTCTGAGCACCTGAACCAGTCGTGCTGCAGTGCTCCTGAATCAGGGAACAAGTGTATGGGCTTCTGACATGTAAGGCAACACCACCACCTTTTCTCCTAACCCTGTCTTTCTGAAACAGAGTGTAACCCTCCACATGGACATTAGTCATAAGAGCTGTCCCACCAGGTTTCAGTGATGCCAGTCAGATTGTAGTTCTTTTCACAGGCCACAGCTTCAACTCATGTTGTTTATTCCCCAGACTTGCATTTGTGCACCTGCATCAGATGTATTTTGTCCTCACTTTCTTTTTGTGCCACTTGTTACAGTCTTGTAAGTTTCTGGCCTTTTCCTAGAGTTGAATTGCTTCTCCAAGTCCTTTCCCCTCTGTACTGTGTGCTCTGTTGTTAGGGGGTTTTGATCACCATCTCCTGTGGAACCTAGTTTAAAGCCTCCCTTAGTAGATTGGCCAAACAATGCCCAAAGATGCTCTTCCCCATTCTCATCAGATGGATCCCATCTTTTGATAGCAGTCCTCCTTTCAAAAATATCAGCCTGTTGTCAAAAAAGCTGAAGCTGTCACATTGACACCACTCTTGGTCACATGTTCACTTCTAGGATACAATGGTCTCTGCCTGGACCCCTGTCTTCCATGAGAAGTACTGATGAGAACACTGTTTGTGCTCCAAGCTCCTTAATCCTTTTGCCAAGAGCCTCATAGTCACCTCTGATCTGCTGAGTGATATTCTTGGCAATATTGTTAGGGTCTACATAGACAAGCAGGAAGGGGTATAGGTCCAAAAGATGGCTGAGCTTTGGTAGATTCTCTGACATCCCAATTCAGGATCCAGGCAGGCAGCACACCTCCTTGCCCCCCAGATCTTTATGACAACTTTGCCTTCTGTGGGGGACTGAGGAGCCATCTCCAACCAGCACCAGTCTTCTCTTCCTTCTTGGTGCAGTGGTCCTGGAGCCCCTGTCCTTGGGGTTTTCGACTTCCTGCACTGTAGGCTGCTGCCTCCTTTGCCTCAGGCCTGCAGATGTCTTCTCCTCTGCCTCTTCCACCAGAGTGCCTGCAAGCAGTTGCCGACTTCAATCCACTCCTCTTCAATCCTGGGGGCCCTCTTTCTTTAAGTAGTCATATGATACTACTTCTCCTCATTGCTCTTTGGCCCCTTTAGTACCAGCCTCTCTTAACTCTTGTCCAAGTAATTTTCCTGGTCCCAGATGCAATGCAGCATGCATACCTATGCTTCCAATATGTAAATCTCCTCCAGGACAGATACCAGCTTACACTTGGTGCAGATGAAGTGCTCCTGACCCTCTGAGAGAAACACAAACATGGCACTTCCCATGCAGGTCACAACTGCTGACCCAGACTCCATTTGTACCTCCTTTGTTCTTTGGAGAACACCTATGCTATAAGGAGAAAAAAAAAAGAAAAGAGGGGAGGGAGGTAGGGGGAAAAGACATACCACAAGAACCTGCACACCAAACACCACAGGACCCTTGCCCACACACCCATGCACAGTCTCCTGCTCGCTGGCATCCTCAAACAGTGAATTCCCTAGGCAAACTCCTTCTCTGTTTGTTGCCTTCTATGCACTGATCCCACCATTCACCAGGGACTGTTTTTTGTAAGGCTGCCTATTCTCCTAGCTCCATCCCTCAATCATCTAAGCCAGTGCCACCCAAGGTAAGCCCTGTCACTCCAGAAGTGGGAAAAAAAGAAAAGAACAAAAAGAGGAAGGGAGGGAGGGAGGAAAAACACACTACAGAGGAGGGGGAAAAAACCCCAAAACACACACCAGGCATTAGGCAAACACTCGCTCCAATCAGCCACCCCAAGTCACTATCATGGAGAAAAGCCTCTTCAATGCAGTCCCACACCTGAGCTGCTTATCCACTGCTCTCCTCTGCTTACTGCTCAGCTTACTGAGCAGATTTTGCAGTCTCTGAATTCAATAGTTTTGTCCAAAACATGCATGCTGCTGTTTGTTGATTCTTCGAGCTTCTTGTCTTACTCCTACAAGCAGCTGTAGCCAGACATTTCCCTGAGCCTGGTATGAGGAGTACTACTTCCACCACTCCCTGCAACTAATTACAGCCAGAATAGCCCCTATCCTTGTCCTTTCTGTCCCTAGTTTGGTTCCCTCTAGATCCCCTGCAGTGACCTTTCTCCAGTTACTCTGGCACCATAATTGCAAGGCTCTGCCCTTTCTTAGTTCCCTATGTGACCTGGGTTGGGAGTCCTGCAGGGCTAGGGTGACCATAAAGAAATCTGGGACATCCGGGTCACTGCTCACCTCCCCCTCACAAGTCAGTGGTGTGCTGCTGCAGGCAGGGGCAGGGGTAGGAGCAGGAGCAGGAGCGCAGGCACAGTCGAGCGGGGAGGCAGAACTAACTGGTACACCATGCCGTTCCACCTCCCCACCAGACGTCAATCCATGCCCCTGTGATTCTGGGACTCTTGTTTTAATTTTCACCTACCAGCTAGGATCATCCTTTGAAATCTGGCATCATCCAAGCCAAACTGGAATGTATGGTCACCCTATGCAGGGCCCACTCTGGGCATCTCTGAAGAGCCTTCTTCCAGTTTTCCTCTCTCTGATGAAGTAGACTCACTCTTAAAGAAAACCCACCTGGCTACCACCACATGGTGCCTGGTCACTGGCCCAACCCAACCATTATCCCAAATCCGTCACTTGGAACCCGAGAGCAAGGAACAAGCCAGGCTTAAATTGCTTTCCTTAAAGGGCCAGCCTTTGCTGTGTGATGGCGCAAAGACAATTAATCAAAGCAAAGGTTTGATTTGCCATTGTGATATGGTGTAACACCATTCATTTCAGTGGACTTATACTGGTGTAAAACTGGACAAACTCAGGAGCAAATTAGGCCTTCCATTTGCTTTGGCTGTCCTCATTCCCTTCCAGTGTTTGCTTTCAGTAAATGCATTCACTGGCAGGAATACTCTCAGAAGCTGCATCTTTTCACTTCACAGAAACAAAATGTGAACTCGTGAATATTTGCCCCAGAAACCTGATTCCCAGCTTTACTTAGCTAGTTAAGTAACCAGATCAGCGACATCAGTGCGAGTCTGCAGTTGTGTCACAGATGTTAATGGAGTTGTTCCGGATTTACACCACTGTAGCTGAGGTCAGAATCTGGCCCAAGAGACCAATCAAAAGTAACTGATCCAACAAGAATTTGGAATTTGAAATAATTGCATGGAGCTGCTTGTGAGTGGGCTATAGGTAAGCAATTATTTGCAGAAAGTATTCAGTGCTTAATTTCAAATCCCAGATAAATTTGAGATTTCCAGAGCCTACATGCAGGCAATTTGCAAACAGAAAAAGAGGAAAAATTCATCAAAATAAATTACCTGCCATGAACTATTCACTCTGCTCACGTCAATCATGCCAGATGTCTCCCTGGCTGGTGATTTCAGCAAAGAGACCAGGGAATGACTGGAGCTTAGAGACAGAACTATGCTTTCGCCCCAAGAGGAGCTCCTTTCAAATAGATGTAGATAATGTGGCATAAGAAATGTGCGTGCTCCATACCTGTTTTATGGGTGAAAACTGCCAGCTAGGCAGTTGAGCCGATTGCTTAAATGAGGGCTTAGTTGTTAAAAAGAGACAGTTAAGGGGCTAGAGGAGCTAGGGAGAGAGGTTGAGTTTGGGTGTTATATCATTGCCTTTCAAAGAAGAAAGGGTGCCCCATTCAGTACTTGCTGGCTGTCTGCATTGCTGCAAACTCTGCCTGCCCCCATCCTCAACCCAGATGCAGAGCACTGGCTATGAATGGAGCTGGGAAGAGAGCAGGTGAGATGGTGAAAGGGTTGATGTAGAATAAAGGAGCAGGGTAGTGCGACTTCAATGTATTTCAGGCACAATTATTGATCCAGTTGGATTCCTTCCTTGACACAGTTTGATGCTTTCTAGGAATGGGTGAGTGATGGGAAGTGGGAAGTGGAGAGAAATGAATGATTGATGCCCAGGCTTTTTATTTTCAGAGAAAGAGAGAGAGGAAGGCCAAGGTAGGAGGGTGACGCACGAGTGAGTTAATTTAGTAGAATCCATAGCCAAGAACAGAACATCTTGGGAGCAAAGATCACTCAATCAAAGATCTCGAACCTGATTTGCCACTGCTTCACTTCAGCTTGACACTGATGAAATCCTGTGCATTTCATTTCAGTTACACTGGTTCCAAACTGGAGGAGGACAGGCCAGAACGGGGTTCTTAGGCTGGGCGATTTATCTCTGAAAACAGCTCAACTCATCCCCTGATCAAAACAGATTAGGAGCTGAATGCTCAGGGAATTCAGTTTTGCAATTCCTAACAAACCAATTTGCTGGCTATTTTCTGATGAAAATACATTCAGCTGGATTTATTAGAGGTGGTGCATACAGCAGTGTGAGATACACATTTATGTACCAAAGCAGGGGCAGATCCAAAGAGGGTGCAGTGGCATAGCTGCAGCCCATTTTTTGGATAATGCTGTGAGAGCAGCTGCTGGGCACTTTTTTTAAGTCCCTGAAGCAGGTAAGAATTCTCCCCCAACTTAGCCCCCTCCCTTCCCTTTGGTGCTCCCCTGTCTTCCCCACCCGTCCTGTTCTCCTTCCCCTACCCAGCACTGCCCCCAGCTGACCAGTGGGTGGGGAAGCCACTGGGAGCTAGGCTCAGCTCAGGGCAGCGGGAGCAACAGTGGTAGCAGTCAAGTTTTTCCTCCCTGTCCAGTCCCCTACACATTCCCTGACAGCCTGGAAGCAGGCACAGGAAATGGGAACCTGCCCACCATTGCTGCTGTCCCCAACTGAACCCAGCTCCCTTGCAACCAGTCCCCACAGTCCTGGCTGGAGCAGGACAGGAGCAACCAAGACAGTGGCAGCAGCAGGCAGGCCTCTTCCATACCCAGAGGCATAAATAAAGGGGAATGTAGGAAGTGGGGAGATTCTCCTGAGCCTGGAGGGGAAGGAACGGGATGCTGAGCATACGGAGGGAGATTCTTACTTAATTCGGGGACTTAAAAACGGTCCCTGGCTGCTGTTCTTTTGGCATGGTCTGCTCGCCCTGGGTGGGAGGACTTGGGAGAAAGGTTTCAGGCACTCCAGCAGCACTGGGCACTATCCTGGCACCCCATTTTTCATGAGCTTGGATCCACCTATGTATCAAAGCATTTAGCTGTTCTTACTGTTGCACCTGAGTACCTTATCACCATGAATGGATTTTATCTGTGATACAGAAGTACAGTCCCTATTTTACAGACAGGATGCTGAGGCACAGAGCACATTAAAGACTTGCCCCAGGCCATGGAGGGAGATTTTGAATAAACTGAAAACAGAACCCAAACCTTCAGAGTCCCAAGACAGCGCCAAGTGGACTAGATGAAGGGTATCAAACATGCACCCCATAGGCTGCAGGCAGCCTGACTAGGTGGGTCATGAGGCCCATGTGGCTTCTTAAAGGCTGGACCACCAATCTCCAAGGGCTGGATTTGGCCCATAGGGTTCACCACTGTGGCTGACAGAGTCCCTGTGGTGGCAGTTTGAATGTTCTGGAGCAGTTCTGGAAGCCAGGGAGTTACTGCCACTCACCTCCCTCCCCCTTACCCACCACTGAAATTGAGGGTTTTAGTTACTCCTGGCAATTAAGAGGAGTGGCTAGGGAAAGGCCAGGGCTGAGTCACAGTGGCACTAACTCTGGCTTCCAGATTTACACCGTTATCACCTGTGGGCCTCTGGTCCAGGGGAAGCCCCATAGTCTGGGTCCAGTGGAAAGTCCTGCAGGCTGGATCTGGCCCAATGAGTTTGACGCCTCTTGAGCGTCTGGCTTGATAAGTCTGGCAATAGATCATCTTTCTCACCCCTCAGGAAGTGTGTATAAATAGACCCAGGAGAATCCAAGGGAACCCAAGCGGTATCATTCAAATGCCGAGAGGCTGAAAGGGAGTGGAGTGGAAGAACAGGTAATAGAAAGGTGCAAGTCCAAGTACCCCCCTGTGACAGGAGTCTCATTTTTGGAGTCTCTCCGCACGTGCAACTCTAGACTCCTATAATGGGTCCACCACCCGCCTATTCTCATCTGCCACGACTTGATCTTGTTTATAAGTAACAAATGATGAAACTTAGCGGGAAGCTGCCCATTTGTACATGCCCCGATGGCAGGGGGCGCTGTCTGCGGCTCCTGTACCTCCCCTGCACTGCAGCCCAAGCCTCGCTGATGGTGCTGGAATACTCTCACTAGGGCCACGATACTAGGCCCCAGCCCTTTGTGTGTTCTTAGGGCTCCTCGGCACCCCTTCTCACTCCCGGGGTCTCTCACAGGCCCCGCACTCAGCCCCTTCTGGGGCCTTGCCCATAACCATGCCACACTTCAGCCCGTTGCCCCACTCTGGGGCCTATTGCCCACCTCTGGGCTTCCCCGCCCCTCTCCGGGCCTCTGGCACCTCTCGGGTTTCTGCCATGCTCTCCATGGCCATTGCCCTCCTTCTGGGCCTATATCGCGCTCGGGGCTCTGATAGCCCCTTGACCCTTCTCTGGGTCCTTTGCCCTACTGGGCAAAACACCGCCCTTACGGGCTGGGGTCTGAAACCCCGCACACCACCTCTCCGGTGCACCACCACACCTCGCTGGCACCAACACCGTGCCTCTCCGGCGCAAACAATAGTGCCCCACCGGCACTGTGCCCCTACTGGGCACCGGAAACCCCCAAGCTGCTGGGGAGCTCCCGTGAGGCCTCCTCACACCCCTACAGCCTCACCCGGTCCTCCGGTATAACTGTAACCAAAACGCAAGCCACCTGGCTTCAACATAAACACGGAGCCTCCTGCTCATAACATAACTCCAAGCCCCTCTAGGGCTTGCACCCATACCTCCATTTATGGTGTTCTCATCCCCAGCATCATCGCAGCCGGTCCGCAAGGTAGGGCTGCAACCCCCAGCCCAGGCTGCTCAGCTCTGCCACAGAGCTTCTGCTCCTGCAACAGTCAAAAGGGTACTGCTACTGGGCCCAGGCCGGAGCTGTTATAAAGGGCCCGGCCCTGCCCCCTTCCGGTCACCTGACCTATCTGGTTGCTGCGGCAACCCGCACCTGAGCTTCCTCTGGTGATTGGCAGCTCCTTAACTCCCTATCAGTCACAGGTCATCTCCCTGATCCTGTGACACCCCCCCACCCTACTTTAAATAACATTTTATGCCTTTCTGCAACTACTCTGGTTTGCAAACTGCACCAATAGCAGGTCATATACACTAGGTATGAAACAACTCACCAATATGCGACTTATACTGACTTATATGTCCCCTCTGGATTTCCACCATTTCTAAAATTCATGGCCTAACAGAAAACATTTATTACAAAGACTATCTCCTTTCCATGATAAGGAGAGTCTGAATTGGCTGGAAGCCAAGCATGTGCCTTCCGGGTCAGGATCTGGCCATAAATGACCCATTCAGTTTGTTATTCTGGGCACGGTTTTGAATGGAAGACATAACATCCAAGTCTCTAGGAGAGAGCAGTCGCGCTCTGTCAGGCTGGGACTGTGAGTGTCTGGTCACGTAAAGCAAAAAGCTGGCTTTTATTTCTCTTATTTAACATCTACTTCTGTTAAGATCACAGACCAACAGCAGACCAAAAAGTCGCCCTTCACCACGTAGCTGTGTTTAAATTCATTTATTTTCCCTCTGTTTTAAGGCCTCATTTCAATCCATTCACTCTGAAAATAAATTTTGATTTTTCACATAGGAAGTGACTGGTTTTGGTCTGAAGTGCTTCATTGTCTTAAGTACCTAATCGCTGGGCCTTGGCTGGGCCTAGATTGCAAAACTGAGAATACAGACTGAGCGGTAGGTTCAACTCTGTGCTAATGCAGGCAACAAGGGAAGAAGGAGGGCAGTTTATCTTCCTCACTCAGGGGATCAATCAGCTTCTGGCACAAACTCAAACAACTGAGAGCACTGCTTTAGTTTGCAGCCCAGAGGCAGATCCAGAACAGGTGCAGTGGTGTGGCCACACTTCCCTTTCTGGCTACATGGCAGGAGCAACAGCTAAGGACTTTTTTTAAGACCCTAAAGAAGTTGTAGCCCCCCAGACGCGCGCGCGCGCGCACACACACACACACACACACACACACACATCCCTGCCCCTCCATGCTCAGAGGCACATCCCCTCCTCTCCCATTCTCTCCCTCCTCTCCCTGCTGTCCTGGAGGCAAGGGGAGCGCTTGTCTTGCTCAGCCAGGCTATGCGGAAATTAGGCTCAGCCAGGGACACCAGCAGAGGTAGTGGTGGGCAGGCTCTCTGTCCTTGCCCGGTCCCCATGGACACCAGCCCAGGAGCGGGCTTGGGAGGGGGAACCTGCTTGCCTGTCACCATTGGTGCTGACCCAGGTGGAGCCCAGCCCCTGTGCAACCCAGCTAGAGCAGCTCTGGAGCTTCCCTCTCACCTGGGACAGCAGAGACAGCAACAGCAGCAAAGCGGGGGGGGGGGGTGAAGGGGAGCAGAAGAGACGTGCCTCTGAGGAAGGAGTGGAAGAGAGAGATTCCTTACCTGCTCGGGGGACTTTAAAAGTCCCCAACTGCTGCCTTTGTGGAGCAATCTGCCTACCCCAGTGAGGTGGGGGGACTGGAGCGGGAGAGTGCAGCCACCCCTGCCACTCCAGTTGCTGCTCCCACACACCCCTTTGCAAAATCCTGGATCTGCTTGTGTTCCAGTCTCCAGGCCATTGCAGGTTCACCTTCTCCACTTCCCTCCATATGTTCAAAGCTATTGCAGAGGTAGCTTGGTGCCTATAGGTCCTGCTGCCGCAGAGGTGTTGCTAGGGGAGGCAAACAAGTGAAACCTGCTCAGCAGCCCCAGCTGCGCCAGAGGGGCCCAAGGGCACCAATGACTCTGGCTCAGCATGTGTCCTGTGTTATGGTAAGGAGCAATTGGACAACCAAAGGACTTTCTGAATCTACTAAAGTAGGGGCTGAGAGGCCTTCCAGCCTCACCCTGGCTCCCATTTGTATGGGGTGAGTCTTTCCCTTTGTTTCTCCCCAGTATCTCCAGTATTCAGTACCTGAGCAGGGGTCGGGGTTAGAGCTCTAGTCCCTCCCATGAGCATGCTCTCTCTGAACTGATACAATGGGTCCAATTCTGTGAGGTATATAGACATCTAAACTCCCACTGAAATCAGATTAGTCATCTTTTGGATCTGTCCCCACCCCGTCCTGTTGTTACAGGATCTCTCCAAATCCAGGATCAAACTCTACCTCTGACTGCCTTGGTTTCCCCACGCTCATGTAAACCTCCAGGCCAGTACATCAGTGAAATTCCTACCAGCCATGTCCGTGCTGCCTTTCATCTCCCAGGGATACATTCCTGTGCAAACACAATCCCCGTTCAGCATTGATCAAGACCAGTAAAGTGAGTCCTACTGGCTGGGCCCTTCTAAATCCCCTGCCTTGGGGCGCTTCCATCACTGCCACTTTTACAGCAGCTACCTTGTCAGCTTGGCAAATAAATACTTTTGCAGGCCCTTGCCTAGGCTCAGGCTTTCCTGCAGAAGCCTCTCTGTGCTTATCCTTCTTAAATAAGCTGCTTGCTGGCCTTTTACCTCACCCACTGGGAAGCAGCTGATTAGTCACAGAAGGGAGCTAAGCCCAGTTCTCTTACGTGGCTATCCTGCCTGTGAAGCTGGCAAAATCGCTGGGAACTGAGGGTACCTGAGACCTTGCTGACAGAAAATCCTGCAGAATGATGCCCCTACATAAGGGCTTACTGCTCACTCTTTCTCTCTGGCACCTTTGTTTAAGTGCAGTGACCTTGTTCCCTTCCTTGTTTCTTATCCTACAAAATCTCCTCCTTCCTGGCTTTGTGGGCCCTTCAGCTTAATGGGGTGGGCATATAGTTCAATGGAGGGGGGGAAAGGGGAAGGTGCTAGACCAGCCCGTAATGCTACCTAAAAGTACTACAGCTTTTCCTGGTGGAGGACAGGCAAAGTGGTCTCAGAAGTCTTTCCTGATGACGGTGAACCTGTATGTCAGGATGAGAGGAACATGATTACTATCTGCGCAATCTCTGAAGGGTCAAATCAAAGACGATAAAAGCTTTGTTATTGCTTCTGAAAGCCTTTTCCCTTCATGTGATGTGAGGGATACTTGGATCTGGTGGAGCCATAGTTGGTGGCTTAGGGGTAAGGGTTACTGGAGGCTTAAAGCTGCATAATGACTTTCCCATTATCGGTGCAGGCTCTGCTCTGTTACCTCAGTTACCTCATGTTTCATTTTAAATAGTCGCTTGCAGCCTGCAGTTTTGCAGTCTTTGCTTGCATTGCCATAGAAACAATCTTTCACCTCCCTCTATTTGCAGTGCATTTTCTTTAAAGGATCTTTCTTTTTTACTTATCTGCTCCATCTTTTCATTCGTTACCTCTCTCGTCATTAGGCCGTTCCAATTCCCTTACCTTCTATCTTACCTTCAAGTTAAATATTTTAGACCACACTGCTACTCGGCTCACAGCTTCTACCTGAATGCCTGTCCAAGCCCTACCGCGATATTATTTAGATAGGGTCCCGAGTGAGCAGGTATGTCTCTGCACACACAGGGGACAGTGTGGACAGCTATCGTTGTGCTGGCCTGGGATCGGATTACCTCGCCTTTGATGTGGATCAAACCAGCTTGAACTCGAACCTGAGGAGTAAAGAATGGGTCTGTCTTAACAGAAAGTGTTGCGGAAATGTGATGAATTTTAGCCTGGTTAACTTATTTGGGGAGGGAGTCCTGTTAATGCTTTTGCTTTCCAATTAAGAGATGAAAATAAGAAAGAAGGACTGTGGTCAAAAGGAATCACTTCATGGGGAATCACTAAGCCCATATTTCCCAACCTTTTTCACCCCGCGGCACACTTACATGGCCTCCCCCACCCCATGGCACACTGGGGGCGGGGGGAGTGGGGCCGGCGCACGGTGGTGACTGGGGAGAGGGGGGTGGCAAGCGGCCGAATATCATGGAGCAGCAGGAAGCAGGTGGTATGGCATTTGAATCACTGGCTGGAGCCATGTCCCCCATCTGTCTGGCTGTTTGCAGCAGCAGCAGGTGGGGAGCGTGGCTCCAGCCAAGCCGGGGGGGTATGGCTCCAGCCCAAAATGCTGCGGCACCCCTGGACATGCCTCATGGCATACCAGTGTGCCATGGCACACCAGTTGGGAAACGCTGGACTAAGCTCTGGTGTTTCTGTGGTAACTAATGTCTTCTGCTCATGGATGAAGTCGGTGGCCTTTCCCATTGCAAAGTGACCTCCATTTTTTTTCCCCCCTGAAATGTTATTAGGGAACTTTTGCAGGCCACCATTGAGTCTTGTTCCTCTTCCCTTAAGCTCTTTTAGCTAACAAGTAGATATGAAAAAAATGAAAACAAATATGAAAACTAGATAAACATAGAGTATAGATAGGAAAAATCAAATTAAGAAAGTAGAAAGAAATACAGAAACTAAGCAGGCCTTCAATGACCTGTGCACTTTTGCTTTCTTAACGGACAACTGAAACACTTGCTGCCACCATGTGGTCCTAGGTGCTGTCAGAGGCTAATATTATTATTATTCTACCCCATATATAGCAATTTCATGAGTGAATCTACCCCAAGGAACCCAGTATCATTACCCCCGCTTTACAGATGTTCTTTATAACTGTAGTGCAGTGGGCAAGAAAATAGAAGTTAACCAACACTGTAGTGTGCCCTCAATTCCCAGTGATTTCATCAGTGTTATATGCTGAGTTCAGATAAAGGGGTTGATATAATTGGGATGCTTTTCTAGGTTAGCTCTTCAGTGGTGCGCACTGCTTATTTAGGTTTTCCCTTCCTTAGCCCCTCATTGTTCCATGACAGAAATACAAATACTTTATAGAAGAATGTAATAAAACAGCCACAGGTAGCACTCAGGGTTGAAATAGGGGCCAGTGGGACAGAAAGCTATTAATTTAAACTGTACAAAAACAAAAAAAGTATCAGGAAAACAAAATCTTTACAGTGTTTCTTTATATGTCATAAAGAAGCAATAAAGGGCACCAGTCTGATCTTTTCCTCTCTGCAGCCTGCCTTTAAATCATTCATTGATCTTGAGAGAAAATGGGGTGAGACTGTAACAGGTGGATGCACTTAGCTTGATTCTTCCTGTTTTGAAAGTCCCTTGTTATGAACAATGCATTTAGAAGAGTTTCCTATTACTTGCTTTGTACAGCAATGCTGAGCTTCCCTTCTTTTTTTCCCTTGAAGCAGCCATGCACCAAAATCTGTTTGTGGTATATAGTTATTAAGATCAACTGTAATGGTAACAGCATATGATAGTCTTCCTTTTCTGAACCAATTTTTTCCATGTATGAATCTCAGCTCTGTCAGATTAAGTGAACGGTGACAATATCTATCAACAAAGATTAACTTACTCATAAAGATATTGCTGGAACATCTCATGGGAATTAAGAAGATTTGTTCCTATGTGGTTTCCCTCTTTTTGATCCTGTATATGAACAGAAATATCCCAGGATTGGTGTGTGTACACATGGCCCTTCTAAACAGGGTTTAGTGAGCAGTGAATGTACTGCCACTTTCCTGTCCTGGGGTAACCATTCAGATGTACTTTGTGATGCCTTTGGATAAGCTTCTTAGCCTATGAACATTTTTAGGATTTATCCTGGGACAACAGACATGGGCATCCGAATGATTGCACTTTTCCCTGGGATATAGTGCTTTATTTTGGGACAAATATGACATCTGTTTGTAGCCCAAGAGGCTAGAGAAGTTTTGAATGGTGGGACCAGAACATGGATAAGCACTAACTTGAAGCACCTTCTTTAGCCTCTGCTTATACCAGGTCAATATTCTCCCATAGGACCTAGCATTTCTTAAGACATATGTAAGAGCTACATCCCAGGGGTGTGGGAGGAAATAAATTAATTCCTTTTGTTATTCCAGTTGAAGTCAGAGTTACACAAGACAGGAATCTAACCCTGGGTGTTTTCTGTGTAAGAGTATAGGTTCCCTATTATAGATGCTCCTGGCACCATCTCCTGGCACCATTTGTACGGGCTGCATCAACCCAATATTGTAGCATCCAGCCATTGTTATGGATATTTTTCTTTTTTGAAACACTTTTTTCTTTCTCTTCTGGAAACTTACTCATAATCACAAAGGAGCTAGGGAGCGGGGAGGGATCACTCACAGCCTTGAACAAACTGTGCTGCTGTGGTGCATTGCGATAGCCATCAGCATCTGTTGATGTTCAGTTCATTAGGATAGCATCCTGGTAGCTATGGCCTGAATTCTCATTTCTATTTTGGCTCATTCAGACTGCTCTGTCAATGAAAAACATCCTTAAGTGGGGTCTTATTGTAATTTAATCCTGCTGTGGAGCTCCTTGACACCTGTAGAGAAGCATAAAGGAGCCACAGGATAAGTGAGAATCAGACCCAATATAATGAGGGACTAGCAATATGTAGAGGAGAGAAGAGTTTCATACTGTCACAATCACATTGCAAGTATCCCTCTGCTTCTAATAAAGAACATAAGAACTACCAGTTACTGGAGCAGACTGTAGGTCCTTCGTGCCTAGTATCCTGCATCACAGTGGCAGAAAGGATGCTGAAAGGGAGAGTGAACAAGGTACAACCAGAGTTTTTTCAACTCTTTCCTTCCCACTTGCAGTTTCCAGCATTTAGGCTAGGGACAGAAGTAACATATAAACCAGGTTAAGTGATCAGAAATGTGTTTAAACTTGTAACAGAACACAAGTTCAGTGCATATAAACCAGTTTCCAAATGGCCAAAGCTGGTTTAAGATGAACCTGGTTGAATGTTGTATCAGACTTAACGGATTTGGGTCAAACCAGTTTATGGAACTTGTCTCAGACCCCTTCCTGGTTTAAGTTAAATCAGAGTCCCCCAGCATCCCAACACACTTTTCAGTCCTGGGCTGGGCTGTCTGCTCCAGAGAGCAGGGCTGGCCCTGCTCCTCTCCTCCCTAGCCAGAGCTCTGGCTGACTGAGAAGGACATGGGGGACTGCAGTGTCTGCCAGGCTTCCCCTGCTGCACCTGCCTCCCCTTGCTGCTTACTGCTCAAGCAGGGATCCCTCCTCCTGCCACTCTCCCACAGCAGGGACCCCAGCCAGCATCTGGCCATGCTCCCCCATGCTAGCTAGTGCTGAGGGTTGTCTGTGTGTGTGTCTCCAATTTCACTGGAACAAAGGCAGCGAGCTAGTGGCATGATATGCAAATGAACCCTGCAGATAAGAAGAGCTTGCAACTAATGAGAGAGATGCCTTTGTTTTCTTTTGTAGGGCTTGATAGGCTGATAAGCTTTATGTTCTGATAAGCACCCTGCCAGCTGCTGGCTGGAATCTGTCAGTGTTCAATAAGGGACACAGAGAGGTGTGAGAAATTACCTGGTTTGTAATGAATGCAGTGCCTGTCAGTTTGCTGCAGACAATATGAAGAATCAGGGAGAGGGAGACTGATACATCAACAGATACATGCAGTCCACACACCGCCTTTGCCTCAGAGTGCTAGCCAGGAGCTGGGGTCTGGCAACACTCCCCACCCCTTGAGCAGCAAGTGGGGAAAAAGCCTGGTGAGGGATGCTTCCCCCTTGCACACCCCAGCTGGGGACTGTGCAGGCCAAAGTAGGGATTTAAATCCCTCCCTAATCATAGCATCCTGCTGGGGCCTCACCACACCCCCTCTCAGGTCGGCACTGTGGAAGGGAAAGGAGGCCTCTTTGTAGCACCACCTGGCTTCTAGCCTGAGCCACAAATGTGCTTGCATTTCTTGATTCAAAAGTGGATGTCTCTTCACTTGCAAATCAGTTCAATCTCTGCAGGTTAGACTAACCTGCAAAGATTGATCAATTCAGGCTTGGGCTTTTTGAATGACTGTCCCTAGCCTTAATGTCTAAGAAGTTCTGATTCAGAGTCTGTTTCCCTAACTCCCATGCTTAGTAGCTACTGATGCCCCTTTCCTCTAAGAATGTGTCCAATCCATTTTTGATCAGTACTTAGCTCTTAAGTAGACTGCACATTGCCACTATGATCACTACATAGCTTTATTAACTGTGGGCCTGAAAGTCGTGACTCATCTTGGGTTTGTTTCTCTATTCAAGCCTGAAACTCCAACATAAATGCAAGGGCTGCTGCCCATCCAGTTTCAATAGCTTTTGGGTGATAGAGGAAATGGAAAATATCTCCCTATTGGCTCTCAAGACAGTCACATGGCCTCTTTTTAAAGAATAAGGGATTAGCCAAGTTTCCAGCTGAATATTTCGTATTGTAGTCAAGCACACACCAAATGATCATTCTAGACTGTGTCATGGTCCACCAGGCTAGCAGCCTAATGGGTAGAGCCGGTCACGGTGCTTGGGTATACAGAGGTAAGGGTGAGAAGCCACAAGTCAGGAGCTGGGAACTGGAAACTTAGTTACCAAGTCTAAAGGATAATTCAGAGGGCAAGGTACAAGAGTAAGCCAAGCTAGGGTCAGGACTCAGGAAACAGGTCTGCAGGGAGAAATTAAAGACTGGAATCCAGGAGCAAGCCAAAGGTGGGGTCAGGAACCAGGGAACCTAGAGCTGTGCTGGGACAGGAGCAGCTCAGAGATTGGAGACCAGTGTGCTGGAGGAGTTCCTTAAATGCCTCTACAGAAACAATCAGAGGGAAGGGGCTAGGGGTCAGCTGCCCTTGATTACTGGTTCAGTTCACTTAACAAGGGCTGTAGAGCAGCAACCTGCCAGAGCTGACCCAGGCTGCAGTGCAGGAGTCTTATAGAGTGGGGGTTATTACAAGTGTTGAATAATAACTCCTTCATTGTGCTCAATAATTATGTTTCAAGCTAAGGGGTCAATCTAGTAACCACCTACTCATGATTAAATGCTAACTTCTGTGAGTACTCCCAATGGGTAGGGTGACCATATGGGGCCATAGGAAATCTGGGACACTGCCCCCCTGTCTCCTTCCCCAATCAGTGGCACTGCTGCAGGAAGAGGTGGAGGTGAAGCAGCATGGTGAGCTAGGCAGGCAGGCAGCACCCCACACTTCTGCAATTCTGGGACTTTCGCTTTAATTTTCATCAGCTGGCCAGGAATGGCCTATGAAATCTGGGACTGTCCTGGCCAACCCAGGATGTATGGCTAACCTTCCAGTGGGTCAAGTTCTACCCTCATGTATTCCAGTATAGTAGTGGTGGAAAACAACGGCTCAGCTCTGAATTTATATATTAGTAAAGGGGTCAGCAACCTATGGCCCGTGGGCTGGATCCAACCTGCAAAGAGATCTGATCTAACCTGTGAAAGTTGGATCTGGCATGGGGGTATCAGTAACACTGAGCTGCACTGTCTTGCCCATCTCCTCCACTGCAGAACCTGCTTCTCTATCGTGCCTGCACTTACTCTTGTTCCAGAGAGTTGAGAGTCAGAGATGAAAGTAGGCAAAGACATCTGGATGCTCCGGGGTTGGAGACTTCCAGCCTGTGGCAGGGGACCAGGTTGCAAAGGGGCCCTGCTGGCAAGATGTAGCCAATCTCTGTTTCAGTAGATAAAGATAATTTCTTTCGTGAGATCACACATGGCAGGTAGAAATTGTTGTAAGATGAGGCTTTTACTCATAGTTATGTCCAGTTTCTGCAATACCTTGTGTAAGAAAGGTGCTAAGGTAAACCTGCTTTGTAGACGTCAATGTTTTCATTAAAATGGGCTATTAAAGATCAAAAAGCTAATGCCCATAAAAACCAGCATATACATTCTCCTTTGACTTGTTGCCTTGTAAAAAGTATTATTTTATGATACACATTGCCCTAAAGATGACCTTTCTGCAAAGACCTTAATCAATTAGATTTAATACTCAGCTCAAAATAATTTCTCTTGCGGTCAGTTTAAAAAGCCTAATGTATATATCTTTTCTCGGCTTATAGGCACCCTGCTGAGTGGGTCAACTCAGTGCCTGTGGCTTTATCATACAATCTGTACAAGGTATGATTTCATTAGTATTTGAACTGCATATGATATTAAGAGGATCTGAATCCCATCTTTCTCTACAGGGTGGGTAGCTCCATTGACATCAGCTGACTAACTCCTGATTTATACTGTTGTGAGTGAAGCTTTAGGCCTGTGGTATCTGCAATATCTGTAGGGATATGTATTATAAACAAGCCAAAATAAGCTCAATGAAATAAATAATAAGGAATTTAATTGCTGCCCAGGAGCTCCCAGAGCTCTGTGGTAAAAGGCAATTTATGTTTACAAAGGTTCATATGTCTCCGTTTCCTCCTTCTTTTTCAACACTTTTGATAGATCTGTCAATGCAGGTTGTAACATATTTTTCCTATCCTTCCCTAGAGGGTGTCAACAAAGGGGTAGCTCCCACAGGGGTTGTGTTATAGAGGCACGCACTACCTTGCCTTCACCAAGGAGGCTGCTGAAGTATGGGATATTTGATAGGATAGGACCAAATCCTTCCTCAAGTGGAGGAGCTGTAAAAGTGGGGGATTTCCTCCAGGTCTAAGCTGGGGAAAGTCTTTTAGTCTTGTAGGTTGAACTGCTCCTCTGTGGCTATTAGTCTACCATAAGCCTGGAGTTCCTTCTGTACCTCTCCTTTTCTCTGTTGAGGTGAGAGGATGCCATGGTGAATCCATGCCATGGAGGATCCACTGACCCTACTTCTCAACCCTTGCTGCAGACACATGAGCTTTTCTTGAGTTGTTCCTCCCTGGGAGCAGCAGACCCAGACTGGAGTTTCTGGCCTTTGAGTGTAGCAAGCAAAGGAGAATGAGTCTAACAAATGCCCATGCTCAGCAGGTATTGAACAGCAAAGGTTTGTTCAAGACCAGGATGGAATGGAAGCCCTCTGGTTGTCCTGGTGAACTCTTGGATTTGGGACTCCTAAATTCTAGTCCCAACTCTTCCACTCATTCATTCTCTGTCCCTGGACAAGTCTTTTGTCTTTACTTTTCCTCAGTTCACCCTTCTGTAAAATGAAAATAATAATGCTTACATCACAGGACTCAAACATTGAGTGAGCATTTGCAAAGCCTGGCTGCTGCCCTACCAAATATATATGAAACAGTGTTGGAAAGACCAATTCATTTATGCCTTTGATGGTTGACGCTTGTCTGACACAGAATAAGTAGAACTGAATGCTTTATTGAATGGAATAGACTAAGTTCCCGGGCCAGTTTGGGGGAGGGAAGAGAAAATGAGAAATGAGATGGCAGCAGTTACTGGAAGGTGAGCCTTTTGCAGACTAACTGTGCTATGTATAAAATATTTAATTCCCCAGCATGACTCAGTAGGACTAGGTTGCTATCAACCTGGGTGACCTTCGTGAATATTGCATAAAGGGCCCTCTCATTTTGTCGCTATAAATAAAATCTGTGATTATTCATAATGAAATTTGAGGCTTTATTACCATGAATAGCTTAACAAAAGCATTATGTACAAGGATTCTGCTGCTTTGCATCAGTTTGTGGATCACCTGTCAGAGATGTTTTCACAGTCAACGGAATTGGAGCTTAAGCATTTTTTCTCCTGGCACGAACCAAAGATCTGCACCAATCCAGAACTGAAAACAAATGCTTGGTGCACGCACAAAATGATACCACGACTTAAAAAGGAAACAAAAGAACTTATCTTAGAAAAGAAAGCAGAAGCAAGGAAAGAGTTAACTTAGGCTTCACTAGACTAATTCTCATTGCTAGTTATGATTTTACAGCATGTTCTCCTGCACTCCTGCATATTTGAATTGAACTGCTGCACTTGATGGAGTGTGCAGGGATTATGTTGCCTGGTGAAGTTAATGCTGAAGCCCTGCCACACTCTGCCCCAGTGGTATCTCTTTGGGGAGACTACAACAATGATTTGGGACAGCACAGGTTAATTTGGAAGCAGCTGCAGGTGGTATTGGTTGCAGATATATAGGCTTTCTGAGATATTTAATGCCCACATGAGAATCTAAGCTTACTTTTTGTTGAATCTGCTGATGACAATTAATGCATAATTTTACCTTACATTCACAATATATTCTGTGCTGGCCAGCTTGGCATACTTACCCATGCTTGTGGCTGGGGTCATATTGTTTCTGAATGCCCTCGGACAAATACAACAAGATCCTTGTTCTAAAAGGTGGGGTGCACTCATCAAAGAGAAAGCTCAGGGGCCAGTATGCTGATGAGATGCAAGAGCAAGGAGCTGTAGAAAAACAGGAGCTGCCTCCTGTGTGTGTGTTTGCTGCTGGTTAAACACTATGGAAGGAAAAGCATGCAGGTGACTGGAAGCCATATGGTTCTTTGGTCCTCAGAGCTCTGTTTTTTTACTAACCAGCTTTAAATTGTGCCACTGGGTGAAGGTCCTTAAGGACCTTACCATCCCCCCCGCCCCCAGGGTAGGGAGGGGTGCTCTGTACAGTGCTGCCCAGTCTCCCTTGTCCTCCTCCTGCCGCAGGGTGGGGAGCGGGGCTGTGTGCAGGGCTGGAGGGGGACTCTTCCCTGTCCTCCCCTCCCCCCACCACTGTGGGCAGGGAGGGTGGCTCTCTGTGGTGCTGCCTGGCCTGGCCCAGCCCGTGTGCAGGGAGTGACAGTCACAGAGCTGCAGCTGCTGGGGATGGCCCTGCTCCTGTGGGCTGGGCTACCTCTGCTCAACCTCGGCAGAGGCAGCCACACAGTGGGGCCAGCCTGGGCCTTGGGGGCAGAGCCCTCCTCAGTGGCTTCAGCTCAGTGATGGAGAAGCTGAGCCTTGGCAATGACAGCAGCCTGGCCTGGTGCTTACAGGCTGCAGCTGGCCAGGCAGCAGGCTACCTGGGCCGGCTGGGAGGCACTGGCAGGCCTGGAGCCTGGCAGCCACCTACTGCAGGGGCCCACTGCAGGCACATGAGCCCCCACGGTGCCTCCAAGCTGGCCTGGGTAGTCTACAGCCCAGCCAGCTGCTGCCTGTGCATGCCGGGACAAGCTGCTCTCACTGACAGGGCTCAGCTTCCCTGTCACTGAGATGCAGCTGCTGAGGAGGGCCCCACCACCGCAACCTGGCCAGGGCCGGCTTCACCATGCAGCTGCCTTGGCCAGGGCTGAGCGGGGCCATCCCCAACAGCTGCGGCTCAGTGACAGTCACTGCCCCGCACACAGGCGGGGCTGGGCCAGGCAGCACTGAATAGAGCCACCCGCCCCACCAGCAGTGGTGGGGGCGGAGGGAGGGGAGGAGGGGGAAGAGTCTTCCTCCCCACAGTGCAGCAGGGGAAAGGGAGGAGGAGGAGGAGGAGGGAGAAGAGTCCCTTCTGGGGCCAGGCAGCACTGTACAGAGCACCCCTCCTCACCCCATGGCAGTGCTGGTGGTAAGGGGGAGAGGGAAGAGTCCTCCTCCAGCACCATACAGAGTCCCCCTCCCCACCCTGTGGTGGGTGGGTAAGAAAAGTCCCCCTCAGGAGCTGGCCAGCACTGTACAGAGCCCCCCTCTCAACCCTGTGGTGACAGAGGGGATTGGAGGGGGGCTGCTCTGCTCTGGCTGTGGGTGCCCTAACAAAAGCTGCTGACCCTCCCCATTCCCTTGCTGCTTCAGTGGCAGGGGCAGAGTGCGGGGCGCAGGGAGAGTGTTAATTTCTCCCTGTGCCCCTTCTGCCCCTGGGGACTGCAGCTGGGGTCTGCCAGCCCCAGCCAGCTGCTGCCTCCCCTGCTTGCCTGCTGACAGGCAGACTCCAGCTGTGGTGGGATGGGGAGGAAAAGGTGGGAAGAATTAACCCCCTCTCTGCTCACTTTGCCTTAATGGGGCCATGCTGGGGGGGGGGGGGGTCTGGCCACCCCCCTGCCCCTGCTCAGGCTAGAGAGCAGAGAAGCGGGGCTAGCCCTGCTCTCTGGAGCAGACAGCACAGCCCAGCCCAAGGATGCAAAGCATGCTGGGATGCTGGGGGACTCTGGTTTAACTTAAAAGAGGAAGGAAGCAGAAGTTGCATAAATTGATTAGACCCAAATCAATTAAGTCTGATACTACATTCAACCAGGTTTATTTTAAATCAGTTTCAGCCATTTTGAGACTGGTTTCCATCCACTGAACTTATGTTCTGTTACAGATTTAAACCTGTTTCTGATGACTTAAATTGGCTTATGTGGAACTTCTGTCCCTAGCCCAGGTCACCAGAAGGTAATGCAATTGCCAAGGCATGCCCTCATGCTGCAAGACAGACTCTCCATTGGACACTGTGTTGGCCTGAATCTGTATGAGGAGGATGCCTCTGCAGAGAACATAAGGTTTTTCTGTCACGATGTTAACTATGACAGGTGGCATGGTATGTCCTACTTGTTGGCCAGGGCTGTCCCTAGGGGAGGGGGCGCAAGTTGGGGCGACTGCTCTGGGCCCCGCACTTTGTGGGGGCCCCGTGGAGCTGGGCAGAGCGGCATGGGAACTCTGCGCTGCCGCTGACTTCATGTCCAGCCACTTGGTACCCCCCTGTCCCCACTGCTGAATCCGGCACATCTGGCAGCTCGCCCTCCCTCCCCGCCGCTGAATCCACTGCTGGCTTCCTCACATCCAGGGGGTGGGGCCCCGCACAGGTTGATTTGCCTTGGGCCCCGCACCCTGTTTGGGTCATCTCTGCTGTTGGCAATCCGCAGAAAGCAATTGTGCTAGACTGCTTTTAAAAGATCTTACTATCTGAGTGGGAATACTTTTCTCCTACTCCTCTCTGTTTCTAATGTTTATCATACCTATATTTTGGGAATCTTTATTCTCTCAAAACTTCCAAAAACTAACCCTTTGTCTCTTGGACTTACTAGATGGGTAAAATTTTGGCAGTTGGACTAGACAACCCCTGAAGGTCCCTTCCAGCCCTACTTCTCTATGATTCTATGACTGGGATGCACGACCTTGCAAGAGGTGCTCAGGTAAATGGGAAGTATGAGTAGTGTAAATACCAGCTCATATAGCATTATGGTGTACATGACTGACTTTGCTCGCAAGTAGTTCGCAGAATCAGGACCAAAATATCCTTGAAAAACTTTCAGTTCATTTGAAAGACCAGCAGTGTGCATTTATGGTCATTCATAAAAAAAGCCCTGTTTCTACATGCAGCTAGCAACACTATCAAGCCTCAAGGCATAATCAGCCAATGAGAATTTGCTTTGATGATGTAATGCCTGCAGATACATTGCTGGGAGCTTCAGGGTTTTTGGAGCTCAGTTTCTCTCACTACTGCTTGCAGGGTTCCAGGCAGGCTAAGCTAAGCTTGTCTCTTCCCCTTGAAAACTCATTATTGGCATATTTCTAACTCACCTCTGGACTGTTAAATGTTTTTACACCACATACAGCACTGCAGTCTGTAAGTATTACACAGCGTTCACATTGTTGATACTATAGTGCCCATAAAGATACTGAGGGATAGATTTTCAGGGTGCTCGTTGTGTATGCAGTTAGATGTAGGCACATGCATAAAAATATAAATGTGTTCAGGCCGGTGAGATACAGTGAATCTAGTGGTTAGAACAGGGAAATGGGTGAACAAGAACAGTACTAGTATTTTTAGCTCAGTCACAGACTTCCTGTGAGATTTGGTCAAATCACTTCACCTCACTGTGTCTCCTTTTTCCTACGTGTAACGTAGTAATAATGCCTTCTTTCATAAAGAACTATGAGACTCTTTGATGATCATTGTTACACAAGGGCAATATGTTACCTGAGACATTCCTCCTTCAGCTGGAAGGAGGTTTATTTGCGTGAAATTCTGTACACCTAGGTGAGGGCCCTCCAGTTGCAGAGGCAGCTTGTCATTAATTTTTCAAAGAACCTTAGAAGTTTTCATGCTCATCTCTGCACTCATTAACATACATGTTTCTACCAAATTATGCCTGAGTTTGCATTATGTAAGTTGCTTCTAACATATTCTTCCCTTCTTCTTTCCTACATCCTTTGTATCAAAGATGGGCATTATTACTACGCAATGTATTATTATTATTAAGGATGCTGAGGCCTGCAGCATGTCATTATATAACTTAAAATGGGAACACTTTTCACCTGGTCCTCTCTGTTTCTAATGTTTATTGCATCTATATTTTGGGAATCTCTATTCTCTAAAAGCTTCCAAAAACTAACCCTCTTCCTCTTTTATTAGTTGGCTAAAATATTTTGACTTCTTATTTTAGTTTCTAGAAACAAAAAAAACAGAGGGTGCTGGGATTTATATAGGGAGTCTTGGCAGCCTATTTTTATACATTGTATTTGGATTGTGTACTTGAGTTTGGGGCTGAGCCTGTCTCTAAGAATGCACTCGGCTTGAAAAGAATGCTCTGTCCCCAGTATGTTGCACCTAATATGGAGTCCGTATTTCAATAGCACTTAGTCACTCGTGATTATTTAACTTGATGGTGTTGCCCCAGGATTCCTTTTACCAGAGACCCTCAAAGGTTGACATGGCCCCTTGTCTGATTTGGTATCGAGTGAACTTTTAATAGGATTCCCTAAGCTTATTACGAGTCTTTTTCCTTATATTATGACCTGGCAAGTTCCTTCAGACGTTAGAACAGCAACCTTCAGTGGTACCAGCCTCAGATCCTCTGTTGGGTGTGTGGGATGTTAGTTTCTAGATTCCTCGTTGTTCAGACAAGAAGTCCAAGGTTGCTCCTGTCTCCCCAGGGTGGCAACACAAACACATGCAGTCTCTTTGTTTGTCCACTACTTTTGTAACTTTCTCATCTCAAACTGTCCAATACTTAAGTTTCTTACCTCATCTTTTTAGCTAAGATACTCCAATCCTATTCTGTTTTTGGTTTTCTTTCCTTCTAGGGAAACTACCCTACCTGGTTAACCCACCATACCAATCACAGCACTCACTTTTCCACTCTGTACAATTTAATTGCTTAGTTCCGGGACGGTCTAAAATGATAGATTCATAGATTGTAAGGCTGGAAGGGACCTCAGATTATACCTCCATTGCCCGAGATTGTAGAGGTGCTGTTAGGAAGGCTAAGGTGGAGATGGAACTGGGAGTAGTGATCCGGATCAAGGATAACAAGAAGTCCTGTTTTAACTACGTAGCGGGTAAAAAGAAAGTACCGGGTAAAGTAGGGCCTCTGCAAGCTACACTAGGAAATCTGGTGGTCATACCAGACGGCAAAGCTAAC
>NW_017728943.1:101520829-101532757 GCF_001723895.1 Crocodylus porosus
GCTGCACCTGGGGAGGAAGAACCAGCAGCATGCCTACAGGCTGGGGAACTCCCTTCTTGTCAGTGCAGAGGCAGAAAGGATCTTGGAGTCACTACTGACTCCAAGATGAACATGGGCCACCAATGTGGGGACATGGTCAGGAAGGCTAACAGCATCTTGTCATGCATCCACAGATGCATCACGAGCAGGTCCAAGGAGGTGATCCTCCCCCTCTATGCAACACTGGTCAGGCCACAGTTGGAGTACTGTGTCCAGTTCTGGGCACCGCGTTTCAGGATGGATGTGGCCAGCATCAAGAGGCTCCAGAGAAGGGCCACTCGCATGATCAGGGGGCAGCAGGTCAGGCCCTAAGAGGAGAGGCTACAGGACCTGAATCTGTTCAGCCTTCACAAGAGAAGGCTGAGAGGCAATCTGGTGGCCATCTACAAACTGGCCAAGGGGGACCAGCAGGCTATGGGAGAGTCCCTGTTCCCCTGAGCACTACCAGAAGTAACAAGGAATAATGGCCATAAGTTGACCAAGAGTAGATTCAGGCTAGACATCAGGAGGCGCTACTTCACTGTCAGGGCGGCTAGGATCTGGAACCAACTTCCAAGGGAAGTGGTGCTGACTCCTACCCTGGGGGGTCTTCAAAAGAAGGCTAGATAATCAGCTAGCCAGGGTCCTTTGACCCCAGTACTTTTTCCTGCTATGGCAGGCAGTTGGACTTGATGATCTGCTCAGGTCCCTTCCGATCCTACCTACTATGAAACTATGAAGATCATTGGGTCCAGCTCCCTGCACCAAGCAAGAAAGACAACCAGGGTCAGGTGACCCCAGCAAAGTGACCATCTAATTTCCTCTTGAAGCTTTCCAGAGTATGTGATTGCACCACCTCTGGAGAGAGCTTATTCCAGTCTGGACACCCTAGTTGTGAAGTAGTTTTTTCTTAACGTTGAGCCTGAAACAGTCTTCCAGGATTTTGTTGCCATTACTTCTAGTTTTCCCCAAGGCTGCCCTAGTGAACAGTTGCTCATGAAGCCCTTAATGTATGCCTCTGATGTAGCGGTAAGCTGCTACCTTGTCCCCTCTCAGCCTTCTCTTCTTCAGGCTGAAGAGTCCCAGGTCCCTCAGCCTTTCCTCATATGGTTTGCCATGTAAGTCTCGATCATACCGGTGGCTCTTCTCTGGACTCTCTCAAGTTTTACCATGCCCTTGTTAAAGTGCAGCGCCCAGAACTGCATGCAGTACTCCAGCTGCAATGTCACCAGTGCTGAGTAGAGTGGGAGAATCACTTCTCTGGTTTTGCTGGAGATGCATTGATTAATGCATGCCAGGGTGTTGTTGGCCCTGCTGGCTACAGTGTCGCACTGCCAGCTCATGTTCATGTTGTGGGCTATTATTACCCCGAGGTCAGGTTGGCATTGCTAAGCCTGTAGGTATGCAAGAAACTGTTCATTCCCAGGTGGAGCACTCTGCATTTCTCAACGTTGAACTTCATCTGATTCCAGTCTGCCCAACTTGCCAGCCTGTCTGGGTCCTCCTGTATCTGCAGTCTATCTTCAAGTGTGACCATGCTTCCCCATAAATTGGTGTTGTCTGCAAACTTGGCCAGTGAGGTCTTCACCCTCACATCCAAGTCATTGATGAAGATGTTGAATAGCACTGGACCAAGCACTGATCCCTGTGGGACACCACTGGCCACTTCCCAGCAAGATGACACAGATCTGTTCATTAGAACTATCTGGGTCCTACCCTACAACCAGCTTCCTACGCACCTGCCTGTCAAGCAGTTAAGCCCACAGTCTTCCAATTTTCTCATGAGAACATTGTAAGATACCAGATCAAAAGCTTTTTGGAAGTCAAGGTATATTATCTCAACCTTGTCTCTCTTCTCCAGGTGGCAAGTCACCTAATCATAAAAGGAGATGAGGCTGGTAAGACAAGACCTGCCTGCGACAAAGCCATGCTGGCTGTCATTCAGAATCCTACATTCTGCAAGCCTATCACACATAGACTCCTTAATTAATTTTTCTAGGATTTTCCCTGGGATAGATGTTAGGCTAATTGGCTTATAGTTACCTGGGTCCTCCCTCCTCTCCTTCTTGAAGACAAAGAGCATAGCTAAGTGTCCAAGCATAACTCAGTTGGCCTGTTACAGATGGCAATGGGAATACTTTGTGCCTGGTTTGGGGTTTTATTGGTTGTCTTTTTGAATTGAATATTAAAGAGAATGACAATTTGAATGGTCCTTTGACAGCGTGTAAGGGTCCAGCAGATAAAAGTTTAACTCTGATTCCTTTCCCCTATCTCCTGTCTCAGGCATGGGATTGCTGGGGACAAAGCTAGGGAAATGCCTGTGGGTAACAGGTCTCAAAAATGCCTAATTTTTGAACACCAGGAGGGGGAATGATTTTGTGATTATTTATTGCAGCTTGTGGTAACATTTGGATTCTTTCCTGGTTATCAAAACTTGCTGCTCCTGACATCTTATGCTGGTTTCTGCTGTGTCTAGCTTCTGCTGAGTCATCTCTACCATATGACCAGTTCCATCAACGATCTGGCTTATACAGTGGATAGCAAAGCTCACACAGCGTGAACTAAACCTCTTGGTTTACTTGTGTGAGCAAGGCAAGCCAGACTTCAAGTAGAATGAGTAACCTGGCCGGGAAAATACGCAATATGTTCACTGGGCCTCAATTTCTCACCTGTCTTGCCTATTTCGGTCCAGATGCTATGATTACTTAGGGCTGCTGTAGATTTTCAGCACATAAGGAGCTCCAATGAGCTTACTTAAAACTCCTTAGATCCAGCATTTTTCGTTTTCTGTTCTAGGCTGTCATGCAGTGTTGTGAGCCATGGTATAGGTCCTGTACACCAAAAGCGATATGGTTGGTTTTCAGGTATGGATGTAGTGATTTATTTGTGTCTGCATGTAACTATAAAAGGCCTTGAGATCTTAATAGATACAAGGGGCTACATGAGGAATTTAAAGCAGCTGTTATGTTATCCAAATGGAAATACTTTTTGCCTGGGGCCTCACTGAAGAGTTCTCTGGGAAAGTTCCCTTCTGGATTCCAATATTCTCCCGAGTGCTGGGGTGAGGGCGGTGCCCTTGCTTTTGCTTTTATTATTAATATACCTTGTAGAAGGCAGTGACTTTTCCCATCACGGAGGCACACTGGCTCTTGCATGCCAGGATGATTCAGTAACTTGCCACTCACTTTTATAGAAGGAAGGCTTTCTCCTGGCTTTCTGGTATGCTGTCTGGTCAAATCATGGACAGCTATTAAGTGACATATTTGTACAGCTGGTTGATTCTTAACACTGTATCACAGCTTGTCTTGAGTTCTTTGTCTAGCTTATGGCACTGTCCTTTATAGATAGGGCTATCCTTATATAGACAGGATCAAGGCTACCTACTTCAGAGCTTTCCTTTCTAGACAGGGTCAGACTGAATAAGGGAAAGTTATTTACATGCAAGGTGGATTGCCAAATATATTAATGGGCACCAGAGTCAAACACTGTGAAGGAAAGTGTATTGAAAAACTCTACAAACTTATTTTGCTGTATCTAATTCATATAAAACATTTAAAGTAGGATGAATGATTCAGGCTGTCTTGTAGGTTTTTTTGCTGTAGCAAAACTGGGACATGTCATTATTTTTGTCCTAAAAAAGAGGACAACTCATATTACAATATTTTAATTGAGTTTAGTTTTCCCTTAATACAGTATTAAACATCTGTCATTAATAGTTTAAAAGCACATAACCATAGCAGAACATAAATTACAGACATAACCATACGCGCACCCCTCCCCGCCCCCACAGACTGACTGGTATATCTTGTTTTATCGAAGCATGGTATATATTGCTCAATTATGTGGCTTTATGGGTCCCTAAATTACATGGTTTTATAGATCTCCTGTCACCTCTAAAAAAACCTTACATAGAAAAAATGCATTGTTCGAAGATACAGAAAAAGACATTTGACTGTAATGCATGAAAAAAATCTCAGGATTTACATTTCAATTTATGCCAGACTGATATTAGGCTGACATTGATTAAAACATGTAATGTGAATTAATTAGTCTTGAAAGCTCCTGGTCACTCCTTTTGATTTCGCTATTCCAAATATAAAGATAGCCAATTTAAAAATTCATGGAACAACTTTCCTCCATAACTCACTGATAACTGTAACAAGGGTCTGGCTCTGAATTGAAAACAATCAACAAAGAAAATGCCCCTTGGTAACATTTCCAAAACAACACCCAATGAGTGCCTGGAAAATGTGGCTCTAATTTAGTTGTCAGGCTTGGAGCTGTGTTTTTCTGGAAAGCGATTGTGGCTGCTGAGGCCTTAACATTATAGCCTTGGGCAACTTTGAAAATCTTGCTCCACATCATCTATATAAGTAGCATCAATCAAGATGACTCTGGAGACCCCTTCAAAAAACTTGGAGTGCCCTGCCCCCTGGAAAATGGTAGCCAACAAAGTAGATATAAACCTTAATAGCAGTAGTAGTAAATTGCAATGAGGTTGAGGCCTATGATATTTTTGGAGCAGAAAGTTTCAAGTGACATTCCCCATACTGGATTAGCTGATGACCGTGGTCTCTGTCTCTTTATTGCCATGGATCATAAACTTAGTTTAGGAGGTGGAATGATTCAGAACAGTAGTTCTGATGTCTTCTCAGAAACAAGACTGCTTTCTCTTGTGGTCTTTCGCTAATGTTGCTTGAACAAAATTGGGTACCTGCTTTAATTAGGCCTTCAAATATGAGATGTACTAGGGACTCGAGTCTGATAGACCTTGGCATAATTGCCATGCTCTCTCTTTTAGCAACAGAGGAATCCTTTCTTCTAACATATTTCTGTGCTTGGATCTCTGTATTGGGAATAAGCTGGATTTGAAATGCCTGCTGTCTCTTTTTACCCTGGCACTTGCTTCTTATAAGATGCTCAGCTAGTAGAAATTCAGCGGTGATATTCAGAACTTGATCTTAATGTTTGAAGTTTTTTTTTTACCTTATCTGCAAGAAGCACCTGCAGTTACATATTTACCTAAAAATGGGGGGTTTTCTTTTGTTTCAGCAGCAAGACTTAGAAGAAGGGACATGGCCAGTTCTTATGCTAATGAAAGTGCGAATGAGAATGTAAAAGAGCCATGATAAAGAACAGCAGAGGGAAAAACAAAAATATCAAATACTTTCCTGGGTAGTCTGGCTGGCCCTGGGGACTGGCTACAGATCTTTTATTCCTTAGGTTGCCCATTCAAATCCAGTCCAAGCTGACTGTGAATATCTTTAGGGTGTTATCAACTGAATGCTTGAAAGTGGCGTTTGTGAACTGAGTTTGGTGGGCTTTGTATGCTTCCCAGTGGAGGGTTCAGGAGGTCTCTGTAGCTCGGAACTCACTAACTGGCTGTCTTAACAGAACAAGGACAGGAGGAGTATGGACAACAAGCTTTCCTCCAAAACTGTAACCTTCTTGATTGAAGTTTAGGCACAGAGGAGACCTCAGAGTAGATACTAGCTGATACTCCCAATAAGGGTGTACAAAACTATGCTTTTCAAGGTTTTCTGTTGCTTCCTTTCAGGTTATTTCATACTTGCAGAATGTATTATCATATGCACTAAAGTTTGAGGTGGGATTTTTGGTTGTTGGGAGGTTTTTTTCCCCTTTTTATTCAGTGGTCTGAAGTTGAAACCAATTTTTTTTTGCAAATAATGTTTCCAATTTAAAAAGGGGGCAGTTGAAAGGAAAATGTTAAAATGAGTTGCCTGCAGTCTGGACGATCTGATTTTCAAACACAAACAAACATTTCTTAGGCAGTACCTCAAGATGGGACTCTCTTCAGGAGACTGCAATGAAATATGGGAATATCAAACTCGGAGATTGAAAGGATGTTGCCAGAAATATTTTCCCCAGCTCCAGTGGCCAGTTTGCCGCCTGTCACCCTCACTCAGGGCCTACTACTGGAAGATGCTGAACACCACAGCACCCACTGAAAGCCACAGGAGCTGGGGGTTACAGTGCCTTCAGGGGTGAGACTTTTAGGTGTTGAATCCACATGCAACTTATTTACACGCACACAGAGAAGAAAGGTGCCTTTTGCATTATGCCAAATGTTCAGTGTTGTTTCCTGAACCTGAGGATGTTCTGTGCTGACAAAAGCCTACTTATCCACAGGGTTAATCTGTGTCCTGTTGGCAAAGTGAAAATGTGATTGCAAAGGCTCTGACAAGCCATGTTTTCTGATGACTCATCCTGGATATATTTGATTGCAGAGCAGGAAGGGTGGGACGCCACTTGCTCAGCCTGGCAGGATGCTTCTTTTAATGATGTGTCACATTAACTGAAACAAATCTGAACAGGTAACTCCTTTCAAGCCAAGAAATAACAATCCTGAAATGTGACAGCTAGGTGTCTAAAACAATGCTGTCGAACATCTGTTCTTTACAGACAGGCAGAGGTGTTCCACGCCAAAGAAGGCTGGATCTGCACAGTTCAGTGTTTTAGGATTCCTGCTGACAGGTGCCCAGGAGTGTTATTACTCTCCGCATCATTACTGTTGGCCAGACTGCAAACGCTCTGAGGCAGATACCTTGTAGTCTTTCGTGTTCATACAGCACCTAATGCAATGGGGTCTTGCTCCATGACTGGGGCTCTGGGACTAGGGAATTATATGTACAAACACTAATTCAAATTCCAGTCCCCAGGGAGCTGCTACTGCCACTCCTCATTTAAGATAGTTGTTAGAAGCCATTAAGCGCTCTCATATAAATACGGTTGCTGAAGCAGTAGCAGCTTTCAGCTCCAAATACGTGGGTACATACCATGCCCAGCACAGGCAAGTACAAGTGGGCAGAGATGTTTCAAGGGATATTATTTGGGTGTCTATAAACAAATAGCAGAGAGACCAGAGAAGTATTCACACAGGCTGAATAAAGCTTGGGAATGTGGCCCAGAGGAAAGTCCAGAGAGTGGGATTTTTGAATTGGCAATAAAGTGGCTTGAGGCTGTGAGAAAAGATGCTGACTGCAGGAAAACAGGAATGTGTACATTCTTTGTAAGTGAACACGGAAGTAGCAAAGTATCAATGAACTCTAGCATTGATTTCTGTTCCTCATTGAAAGAGCAGGCCCAGTGCTGAATTTTGACAACTGACTTGCATCAGACAATAGCCAAGAAGGTCTGACATCTTTTCACACCTTTGTAGGGAGAGGTAGTTAGCCAGGCAGAAGGCAGGGCAGGGCGGCACCTAACTGGTTAACCAGTTCATTTCTAGGGGCACCCTGCCTTACCCTCTGCATCACTGTTTTGGAAATAGCAGAGGGGCTCTATTTCCTATGTACACCAGACCTGCAGAGCTCAGGGACATCCTGCGAGAAATGTTGGACTCATGTGTTAGCGCAGGGGTTGGCAACCCCTAGCATGCACACCAAGCATGGCATGCAGGGCCATTTTGCTTGGCCCTGGCTCTGGGTAGCTGCTGCCAGCAACAGAGCCCAGGCTGCTCCCAACAGGTGGCTGGGAGGCTGCAAGCCCTGCTGCAAGCAGACTGGGCTCCATGATTGGCAGCAGCTAGAAAGCCAGGACTCTGCAGGCAAGAGGCTGCAAACAGCTGTGCCAGGCTCTGGAGCCAAGGCATCAGCTCTGTCCCGGTGCGTGCACACATGCCTCGGAGCGGCCAGTGGGGGAGGGGCCTGAGGCAACGCAACCCCGGTCTTTCCCCAGCTCCCAGCACAGATCTGGTGACTGGGCTCCGGAGCCCGGCGCAGTTGTTTGTAGCCAGCCTGAGCTCTGGGCAGCTGCAGCAAGCAGCGGGCAGGCTGCGAACAGTTGTGCCAGGCTCCACAGCTCTAGCATCAGCTCCATGCTGGTAGTGACTGCACACTCACCTCTGGGCAGACAGCAGGGCAGCGCAGCCTGCCTACTGCTTGCTGCAGCTGCTCAGAGCCCAGGCTGGCTACAAACAGCTGTGCCGGGCTCCGGAGTCATCACCAGGTCTGTGCCAGGAGCGGAGGAGAGACGGGTTGCACTGCCTCAGGCCCCTTCCCCACAGCCCACTCCAAGTTGTGGGTGCACGCACCAGTACGGAGCCTGGCACAGCTGTTTGCAACCTCCTGGCTGCAGTCAGCCCCAGCTCTCTATAGCTGCTGCCAATCATGTAGCCCCGGCTGCACCCAGCAGGCAGCTAGGATGCTGCGAGGCCTGCTGGGAGCAGCCTGGGCTCCAGTAGCTACCCAGAACCAGGGCCAGCTGCAGCTGGGAGGCTACAAACAGCTGCTGCCTCCCCGACCCCAACAGGTGCACTGCTGGCACCTGCTGCCTTCCTGGAGCCCGGGGCCTGGAGACAGCCGGGACCGGGGCCAGGGCAGAAGGGCAGCAGCTGTTTGTAACCTCCCGGTTGCAGTCAGGCACAGCTCTGGGTAGCTGCTGATAGGCACAGAGCCCGGGCTGCTCCCATGGAAGCCCTCTGCAAGCAGCCCAGGCTCTGTGGCTGTCAGCAGCTGGGGGACAGGGGCTTTGGGTGGGGGGCACAGGGCATCAGGGCTGCAGGGGAGGGGCTTTGGGTGGGGGGGCAAGGAGTACAAGCAGGGCATCCTGCCATGTGTACCCTGCCCTCATTTTGTTTTTTCTGGCATGCCAGCACTCTGGCACCTTCCAAGGCAGGCACTGTGGGGGTTTTTGGCACTGGCCAAAAAATGTTGCCTGCCCCTGTAACTAGCATTTAGTCGTCTCACATTTCCAGAATGATGGCTGCTGAAGAAGTCCTGCTACTAGGAAATCCCTTCAACCCCTTTCCCTGGATCATGCACTCCAGGATGCGGTCTTTTGCCTTTAGGGAAGTGGGAGCAATGAGTAAGTGAATGCCAATAAGATCAGCACTCAGTTACTCCCTGGAGCTCTGAAAGTTTTAAAGGGTGAAGGATGATGCCGTGGCTAACAAGCAACTCATCCCTTCCCATGTGGAGATGCCAGCACCCCACAGTGCTAACACTCACCTCTTGTGGCTTCCCAACCCCCAGCCTGGATTCACTAGCGTTCTTGTCTGTCCATCAAAGCAGAAAGCAGGCCATCCCTCGGAAAGGTAAGGAATCACCGGACCAGCTGTAGAAGCACAGTTCTGACGTGCCTCCCTCAACATCACTAGATGGCGCAGCCGAGTTGCCCTGTTTCTGCTGGAGGCCCTCATTTGCATTCTCGTGGTTTACTCTTTCTGTTTGCTCAAGTTGGCAAACAGTGGGGATTGTCTTGGGATAAGGCCAATGCGTTCATGAGCTGTACCGAGCCACAGCTGCATGTGGGGGAGGGGCAGTCACAGTTGTTGCTCTGGCCCGGACCCAGCAGCAGCCGCAGTGCCAGGGACAGCACATGGCCAGTAAGGAATCTTTTCCTGAGCCCGGCTTTCCTGGGGAAAGGCTTTGCCTGGAGCTGCTAGCAGGGTCACAGGAGGAAAAGTGTTCCCATTAGAGTCAGGTAGATGATTCACTATGAGATGCATTTGAGTCAATCAGAAATTATATAACCGAGGGCAGATATGTATGTAGGCTTCTTTGGAAGTGAAGCTGATGAGAAGCCATGCAAGTGTTGTTCTCATAACCATTGGGAGGGATGGGAGGACGGAGGCAGCAGTGCAAACATAAAAATCACTCAGCATTTAGGATGAGCAAGCCAATGCATTCTTCAGTGACCCTCCTTAATGTACTGCAAACCTAACCAAGCTGGAACGGGCTACAAGCAACTGCTGTGAATGACATTGCACTGGGATCCTGTGTTGGTAGTAGTCTGCAGAGGATGCTGAAATCAAAGTGAAGATGTATTTATATTCTGGGCATGAATGAACCCTCTACTACTGAAGATTACATATACACTTTCCCCCACCTTTATGGTGTTTAAGACAGCCTCTTTCAAGCTGTTTCCTCCTTGTGCATTGGTTATTCACAGTACCTTGAAGTGAACTGCAGGTCTGTTTGAAATATAATCTTTCTGAGTCAAAGGCCTCTGGAGCAGGGCACTGTCTCTTTACTCTGGAATTATGGCATCTGTATTAGCAAGTCTGCTAAGAAATTCATATTCAGAAAATGTGCACTCTGCAGAAATGTTTCATGGAAATTAGATTTCAAGAGGCGAAAATAGCACGCTGCTTGGCGCTTGCAGAAGGTGGAGAGCCTTTTTTTTCATTCTCCTAGTAATTAATTTTTCCTCTGGCACAATTTGAAGAAAATAATTGACTTTCATTAATATATTGTCTACCTGGTACAGAGCATTCTTTTGATGTTTTTTAAAATATACACCTTTTAATTAAAATTAACCTTCCATTATAGATACAACAGAAGAAAGGGAATGCTCCCAAATGTTATCTGTGCAGACTCTCATTCATGTTATGTGTATTTGGCCAGATCGAGTCTGGTTTAAAGGAGGGATTACCCAGAGGCATAACATGAACTGTGTGTGCCCTGGGTGGTAGAGAAAGGAAGCAACCACTGACCTTCAAACATGGGGGCTCCTGCAGCTGTGGGGGCAGGGCAGAGTGGCCTAGTACTGCCTCTACTTTGGCAGCTCCCAGGGGCCTACCCTCAAAATCTGTGCTTGAGGCTGGTGCCCCAGTTGTCTCCCCTCCCCCCAATGTTGACTACTGGGCCTCATTCCACTGCCCCGTCGACTTTCATGAAATGAAAACAAGTGTTTACTTACATCAGTGATTCTCATCCATGGTGCTGGGGCCCCCTAAGATGCTTTCAGGGGTGTCCCAGAGTGCCATGCAATGCTAGCACTGTTAGGAGTGGAAACACAATTCACAACTAAACCCAGAGATTTCAAATAGGAATACATAGTGTTAAAAATTTTCGGACCTGAAACGGTCTTTCCGAGTTCTTTGCAACAGAAAAAACTGCTCTGCTATTTTTCTGTAGTCCGAAAAAGAGTGAGAGCTAAGACTTGGCATCTTTCCATGGAGTGCCTTGAGTCGAAAGAAGATTGAGACCCACTGGTTTATATTCACTCTCTTGTCAGATGTCTGTCTATAAAGCTGATAGACATGCTAACTCATATGAATTAAAAACCAGAGGTTTGGCTCTAATCCCTCAGGACTAATTTTCCCCCTTTCTTTTCCTCTCAAAGACTCAGAGGACTCTAGGCTAGGGACAGGTATTCAAAAAGCCAGAGCCTGAACTGATTCAATCTTTGCAGGTTAGTCTAACCTGCCTCGGTTGAACCAGTTTGCAAGTGAACAGACATTCCCTTTGGACGAGGAAATGCAGACACATGCCTGCAGTTGCTCAGGCCAGGCACTGAGGGGCGCTAGAGCGCACCCTTGGCTTTAGGGAAGCTGTGCTGGGGGGCATGGTCAGCCCTGGCAGTAGCTTGGACTGAACTGGCCAGGTAGGGGGTTTAATTCCCACTTCCTTGTCCCACCCGCACAGACCTGCACCAGGGTCTGCCACACGCTCCCCCACTTGCTGCTGCAGTGGTGTAGCTGGGCGCAGCCAGATACTGGCCAGCATGGCCCCCTGAGGCAGAGGGCTTGCGGGGGGGGGGGGGCGGTTATCCCCTCCTCTACCTCCTCTGCTCCCAGGGGACTGCAGCTGGGTCAGTCTGCCCCAACTGTCGCCACTGCCGCTCGCTCCCTGCTTGGGGTAAGTAGTGGAATATGCCCTCTCCACTGGGCACTGGAGGGAGGGGGAATAACCCCCCCTCCTTGCTCCCCCCCAAAGGGGCTCTACCAGTCAGCCTCTGCTTCCCTCCCCACTGGAGCAGAAAGGGGGCAGGACTCTTGATGGAGGCAGCAGCCCCTGTCATGGTGTCCAGGGAGCGCGAGCCTCTTCCTGGCAGGGGGACCATACTGCAGGGCTGGCATTTCCCTGCTACGGCCCATGCCCCTGCCACTGGAGCAGCCAACAAAGAAATGCAGGTTGGTGCTGGTGCGACAGGGGAAGGAGCGGG
>NW_017728943.1:101532857-101534431 GCF_001723895.1 Crocodylus porosus
GGAGGGAATAAACTTCCCTCCTCCCTTGTGGGGCCCTGCTTTGGCTGAGGAGCAGAGGGGAGGGGCCAGCTCTGCTTCTCTGGATCACTTAAACCAGTTTATGTGTAACATCTGTCCCTAGTCTTCGGGACTCCACCTGAATCTGATCAGTTCACTTGACTCATTTCAAAACTAGATAGACCAATGTTAAGGAAATCTCCCATGACAAAACGTATACTGTAGGCCAATTGTGTCCAACTCAGCCAGCTGGCCAGTGGTGAATGGTGTGGGGCCAGTCTGTGGACTGGATCCAGAGCATAGAGCTGCATTATCTGGTCCCAGGGCTGGAATTTGGTGGTGGCAACATTAATTCCCAGAGCCACAGCATCTGCCAGGCCTCCTGCCACCAAATTTCCATCCCCTCAGGTCAGATGAAACAACTCTGCACCCTGGATCCAGTTTGCAGGGCTCCCCACAGTTCTGGCAATTGGGTGGGATGGAGTGGCAGCAGCAGTAATTGCAACATTTCTGGGCACTGTGGCAATTAACGCTGTCACTGCTTGCCATGCCACACCACCAAATTTCTGGCCCCACAGATCAGACAACATGGCTCTGCAAGCTAGATTTGGCCTATAGGCTGTATCTTGGTCACCCTTGCTGTAGGCCAGCACAAGTCACTGGAGTCAATACAATGGTAACTAGATGAAACTATGATATGCCTGAGAGGTCAGGCCTGATGATTTAATGGTGCCTTCTTGCCTTAACTATGAATAAATGAGCAAGCCTGGTGGCTCAGACCATATGGCCTTGTGATTGCAGACTTCCTCACCATCTCATCTTACTGGAGCATCACTCATCACCTGCCTCCTACCCTCAAGAATGAGGTTGTGGATAGATCTATATAACACACTTCATCTTTGGGAGAAAATCACTACAGAAATGTTATTGAAACTACTTACCTGCTCTCTCCTGCTGACAGTCAGCAAAAGGGCTTGATAGGAACCACTGAGCGTAAAGGAGAGGGTGTAGCTGCTAGGAGGAGGCTCTCTCCACCTTACTCATCCCTACCTTGGTACAAAATAGTCCAAACTTGATGACCAACTTGATGAGAAAGCCACAATTTTAACTCCCCCTGACTGATTGTGCAGTTAATCTCTGCACCAATTTGAAACCAGAACAAGTGCTTATTTGTGTGCTTGCTGCCATCTTGCACACCCACTGTGAGAGTGAGCAGGGAATATGTACAGCCAAAACATGGATGTCTAGGCTAGGGAAAGACGTTACACATAAACTGGTTTACATGATCAGAAACTAGTTTAAACCTGTAACAGCACAGATGTTCAGTGCACACAAACCAGTTTGAAAATGGCTGAAACCGGCTTGAGATAAACCTGGTTGAATGTAGTATGTATTAGACTTAACTGATTTGGGTTAAACTGGTTTATGCGATGTGTGTCCCAACCCCCTTCCTGGTTTAATTTAAATCAGAGTCCCTCAGCATCCCAGATGCTTTGCAGCCCTGGGAGGGGCTGTCTGATCCAGAGCAGGGCTGGCCCTACCCCTCTGCCTGGCTTCCCCCTGCCCCCCCACCTCCC
>NW_017728943.1:101535471-101555029 GCF_001723895.1 Crocodylus porosus
ATGAGTGACTTCCATCAATTACAACCCTCTGGGTCCAACCATGGAGACAATTTCCCAGCCAGCGGATTGTGGTGGACCCAAGGCCACAGTTGGCTAGTTTGGCCAAGAGGTGATCACAGGATACCAGATCGAAGGCTTTTTTGAAGTCAAGATAATCAATCTCTTCTCCCTTGTCCAGGTGATAGGTCACCTGGTTGTAGAAGGAAGTGAGATTGGTCAAGCAAGACCTACCCACAACAAACCTGTGCTGGCTATCCCTTAAGATGTTGGTGTCAGCCAGTCCATTAAGGATGGCCTCTTAAATAAACTTTTCTAAGATCTTCACCTGGGATAGAAGTGAAGGTTAATGGGCCTATAATTTGCTGGATCCACTTTCCTCCCTTTCTTGAAGATCGGCACCACATTGGCCTTCTTCCAGTCTTTGGGCACTAGACCAGAGCGCCAGGAGTTCTCAAAGATCCGTGCCAGGGGCTGGGCTATGATGCTCGCCAACTCCTTGAGTACCCTGCGGTGTACATTGTCAGGGCCGGCTGACTTAAAGGTATCCAGCCCGTCTAGGTGTTCCTTCATGAGGTCAGCATTGATGGAGGGCAGGGGATCATCCTCACCCAGACCTCCCTGTCCTGTAGCAGGCATGGGCGTCCCATGGGACTGATGAAAGACCGACGCAAAGCACCCATTTAACAGGTTGGCTTTTTCCTGGGCGTCAGTTGTCAGTTGTCCCATCTGGTCCAGTAGGGGTCCAGTGTTGCCTTTTCTTTTTCTCTGACTCCCCACATACCTGAAAAAGGACTTTTTATTTTTCTTGATGGTCGAAGCTAGTTGGAGTTCAGTTGCAGCTTTGGCTTTCCTGGTTTGGTCCCTGCAGGACTGGACCAGTACAGACTAATCCTCCTTGGAGGTGAATCCCATCCTCCATCCTTTGTAGGCCTTTCTTTTTAGCCTCAGGTCTGCCAGGTCCTTGGAGAGCCGGGGGGCTGCTGTGCCCTCTTGCTGCCTTTCCTCCAAGATGCAATCGAATTAGCTTGTGCATTGAGGATCACTCCCTTGAGGAGCAACCACTCTTCCTGAACTCCCCTTCCCCTGGGGTCATGGTCCCTTAGAGCCTCACTGACAAGCCTCCTGAACTTGTCAAAGTTGGATTTCCTGAAGTCAAGGACTTCAGTGTTGCTGACTGACTTGCCAGCTTTACGGTGGATGGTGAAGGTGATCAGCTCGTGGTCGCTGTCACCCAGCTTCTCATCAATCACTAGGTTGCCAATTAGGTCATCCCCAGTTGCCAGTAACAGGTCGAGCAGCGCTTTACCTCTTGTTGGCCGTAGACTTCTTGAGTCAGGTAGAGGTCATCCACGCATGAAAGGAAGCTTTATGACTGCTCGGATTTTGCTGAGTCGTCCTCCCATGAGATGTCTCAGTAATTGAAGTCACCCATGATAACCATGGTCCTGGAGCATGTGGCCTCAGCCAGTTCCCGGGCGAACTCCTAGTCAAGCTCTTGACTTTGGGTGGGAGGTCTATAGTAGACCTCTATAGTAGCTGATCATGTCCCTCCATTCCTTCCTTGGCAAAGGTTGTTTAAGAAGAGATTGAATTAATGAGATAGGCTTTTGTTTTCTCGAGGGGGTGCTAAATGCTGTGTTATCAACTTACTGGTCAGGATCATAGATGGGGGGGGAACCCCTCCCTAATCAGAGCATCCTGCTGGGGCCTGGCCACCCCCACCCCCCTCAACTCAGCAGTATGGAAGGGAAAGGAAGGCTGCTGTAGTGCCTCCCCACCCCCTGCCCCCAGCTTCTAGCCTGAGCCACTGCAGGCACGTGCCTGCATTTCTTCAGTTCAGAAGGAATGTCTGTATGGTTGCGTACTGGTTCAGCCTAGTTAGGTTAAACTAACCTGCAAAGATTTAATCAATTCAAGCACAGGCTTTTTGAAATGAGAGCTCAGTTTTGTAGTGGAAGGAGGTCCCAGTAGAAGATATACACTACAATGGCCAAGGGGTTTTACAGGCTCCTTGAAAATGCCATTCATTTGGAACAATTTGCAGAACAGCCTTGGGATTTGTAGTTGCAGAGAGGGAAGATGGAAGAAACTTTCCTGTTGGGTTGCATTATTGGCTAGCTGAATTCATGTGATGCCTGCATTTCATAACTTAAATGTTGGTGGGTGGTCACCAAGAATTGCCTGTATTAATTCTTAGAGCATCTATGTTTTTTGTGTAGGTGATTTTTTTTTTCAGGTAAAAATAATAAATAAAACCAGTTGAACAAAAATGATCAATAAGAGTCATGAAGAAATTGTTCTTCTCTTCTTCTGCGGTAGTTAGAATTATCCCTTCACTCCAGACACAAAACAGGCCAATCTGTGCCATTCTTAAATGGAAAATAAATAGATCCAAAGCTTTGGGAAAAGACACTGGATATTACATCACATGTGTAAATATGGCTGCCTTTGAAATAATCAGAACCCATCCTTACAAGTGGACGCTGTGTTATTTAGAAATGCACATTGCGAAGTGACTTCTGGATTAGCAGTGTCTTCAGAAAACTCTAATTTAAAGACAATATTTTGGAAAGTTGGTCTCTGACAAAGTATATGAAGTCTTTAGTATGTTAGGTCACAGTGCACAGAAGCTTGACAGCACAGAAGCCAGAATTTTAGTCCTGTCTTTTCAGTGGCTCCATCAGTTGCTTTGGCCACTTACCATCTCTTCCTCAGTTTCCCTGTCTGTAAAATGGGAACAACTAACTTTTAGTCACCAGTACCATAGGGATGTTATGTGAATAAATTAGCCATAGCTTGTAAAGGACTTCCAAGATATACAGTGCTACATTGTCTTGTCTGTTCTTATAGGAGTCTCTCAACCTGGACAATACATTGAAATAGAAATCTAGCACTATAATGAATACATTAACTTAATTTGCAGGAATTTTATAATACAGTATGATTTTATAAAGAAGGCGATTTTGAATAATTAACAATACCACCTTAGCTATAAATCTTTTTTTTTTCCACAGATGCTACAGTAATTATGTTTTTAATGAAATATCCTTAATGTTTGACATTAAAAATGAAGAAATATTCTTTATCTCAAGTCCAGGATTGCTTCTGGTTTTATGATCTCCTTTGAGGAGATCTGGGGCCTTATTCACTACCTTGCACAGTATAGTATATTGTATAGTATCCTTGTATATTAATTTATGTGTGGATGAAGTGGCTGTAACATGCTACCATTCTGGTGTGGTAATTTCGTGTACTTACTTCGCACAGGCACAGATTGCTATATAAGATGTATAAGAAGACAAGATATTCAAACCCAAGGATATGAAAAATACTCAACTCTTAATGGCTGCCAAATATAAACCTGCAATTCATTGTATAACTCAGTGGCCTTGTCTATGTTCCATATTAAATAGCTACTGAGTGCAGTTGCCAATCAGTTCAGCAGAAATGGTACTGAGTACAGCTAAGCTGCAAGCAGAGACAAAGGCAAACCAAACTGTTCATTTTCATTTACACCTGCAGCTTGCATCATGATAGACTTCATAGCTAGGCCTAATGTCTGATGAGTCCTGATTCTAGTTTTTACAGCCCGTAACCCCCTTTTCTATCAAACACTGCTTTTGTTGGGGAAATGGCAACAAAGGCCTGATACAACGGAAGCAATGCCGTCCTGCAAAATTTTTTCTGTTTTCGATTTTCCTCTGTGCAGAGATACTCCCTTGAAGCAGGACACATGGCTGGAATGGAACCTTTCTAGATATGGAGGATGTTTTTTCTTCTTTTAAGCTAGTAAGTGTGCTCCTAGCATTCTGCTATGCAGCACGCACAGTACAGGCAAGTGTGACCATCTTTCTCCTTTCCTTGGCCCTTATACTTCTAGTATGGGATTATATTAAGGCTATGTATACACTGACAATTAGGGTTCACATTTAGATCACCCCCAAAACCATGCCTGCTGATTGAAACCCCATGGCCGCAGGCTAGTTGACCCTGAAAGCCCATCCCTGCCCACCTCCTAGCCTGCTACTTCTTTCAGCGTTTCTGCAATTTCCCCAATGCTGCAAGGCTTGAGCATGGAAAATTGGTTAGCAAGAATCCCATAATTCCCTTCCTGCCTTCTAGTCCTTCCACATCTGACTTCCTGTCTCTACTGCCTGTAAGTAGAGATAGGCCTGGAAAAAGACACAAGCAGTACACAAGCCAATTTCTAAAATGGCTCTGTTTTGCCCTGTGCAAGGAAACTGCGCTCAAAAGATAAGCAGCACGATGTACATGGCTTTAGTACATGCTGTATGTGTATGGCTTACTGCAGATGAGAAAAGGTGGTTTGGGATGGTTGAAGATGACCTCAAGGCCAACCTTAAATACCAGTGTTTTCCCACCTGACTGCAATGGAATCCTCCTGGAAAACAGATAAATACAGTAGGCCCCAAATTTTTTGCATAGAGGTAGTTTGCAATCTGCTTCGTTTACGACAGGTTGCCAAATTAAGAACGAGTCATTCGGCTGCTTGATGCTTCTTGTATTGGAAAGGCTCCTGCTTCTCTGACCAGTTGAGTACAGCTAATCAGTGGTTCTGCACAGCTCGCTGGAGATGTGTCAGGATCAACGGCCAGGGGCAGTCACTTAGTAAGTTACCATAGGCAGGCTGGCATCACACCAGGTATCTGTTTCAGTCCAGGTTGTCAGGCTGAGGGTTGAGCTGGTATCATGGTCAGGACAGATGGTAGATCAGAGCCAGGAGGTCCAAATACAGCAAGGGCTGAGACTGTGGCAAGGCTGGGATCAGGCAGGAGCAAATAGGGGTGAGATAGGAACGGCCTGGAGTCAGGCAGGAGTGAGACAGAGGTCTAAGAAGTCCCACAGGCAGTAGGTGGGGTTTTATAATCCCCCAGTCAGGGGCTCATGATTCCCCTTGGTTCCTCTTGGTCACTTGGGTCCTCATCAATGTCCTCATGGGAGGGACCAGGCTAGGCTGGGGCTAGTGTCTGACCACCTGCCTGGTGGTACCATGGACTTTGCTGCTGTCTGCTGGCTTGGCTGCTCCTGGTTTGAATTTCAGTGATCCTAACAATCAGCACCATTTAAGATAAAAGTGGCAGCAACCACCTGGCACACCCATGTGGTCCCACCCTGCCATTTCCTGAAGTTATAGTTTCCACTGGCTAGTTTATAAACCCCTGCCTTTGCATCAGGGTAGGGAACCTAACCCTATGAAGTATCTGGTTCTACTGTCCCCAGGGCTTTATTTCCCTTTAAAACTAGATAGCATGCTCCTAGCCTTATGCATCATAACAGTCTCAGAATAGATCATGAAACAGTCTTTTTCCTTGCCTTAGCCGGCTGTTAGGCATTCAACATGTGATGGAATTGAGGCTATAGTTAGGGTTAAATTTCAGGCACCCTCAGGCCCAGGCCTGCTGACCATCTACACTGTAAAACCACTAAGCTTGACCCCTAGCAACAGTCTAGCCTCAGTCTAAAAGCATTGTTGAACTCTAGGCATGAAATCGATGCTGTCCCTACCAACCCCCTAGCACACTGCTGTCCAACTTCTAAGCAGCCAGGGGCTACATGCCACACAGGCTACACCAGCAGGAGCCATACACCCTCCGGTGTAGGGCAAGGCATGAACTTCCAGGCAGCATGCTGTGTCAATGTACCCTCTTCCCTATCCCTGTATCATACAGGTGCTTCCTTATCTCCCAAAGCTGCACCTCGTGCCAAAGTGGCCACCCTCAGCTCCCTATGCTTCACTGCCCGGCCCCTTGGAGCAGACACAGAAGGCAGAAACCAGAGGTAGGAAGGGGAACTTGGAGCCCCTGCCTGCCTGCCTGCTGTTGCAGCTTGTGATGTGGGATCTGGCAGCTGAGCTATGAGATTAACCCTACCAGCCTGGATCAGTTGGACAGCCCTTTCCTAGCACATCTCCTGCATTGCATTTGCATGTGGGCTTTGATCTCAGGAGGTCTTCCAGAAATCTGACAATTTTCTGCTCCCAGCTTCTGGCCCTTCTGCACTCCACTTCCTCTTTGTTTCACCTGTAATTAGGGACAAGCCCAGATGAAGAAACTAATCATTTGCACACCAGTTCCTAGAACAGCTCCCCTTTACCAATAAGAAGCACTATACAGCCAGCCTTGTTGCAGGCTACAGGATAGGATATAGATGGGAAGAGAGGCTTGTGCACTTCAGGCTGGCTGTGTGCAACCTCTAGTTTGACCTTAAAACTTTGTAGACATAGCCTAAAGCTTAGTGAAAGGAGCAACCTGGCAAGACAAAGAGAAGTAGGCAGGGGTGGTGACTAACCAGTCTCTGGGGAGATAGGAAAGGAAAGCAGAAAGCCAGAGGCTTCCTCACTCCTTGAGATTATAAATCAGTGGAGTCAGCTGGAGAAATTCCAGCAAAGCACAGTCTCATTGGAATTTGTCAGCAGTGAAATGTTTCATGGAGACAGTTTTGTTTTGATGAAGTCCCAGCAATCCTCTGTCAGTTCGCCTGCCCAGCTCTTTAGCTTGGCTTCCCATATCTCTGGCATGGGGGCAACCCACCAGGCCAACTGCATGGTGATGGGAAAATCTCAGGGCTTCCCATATTCTGTCTTGAGGATACCTCCCCAGGCAGGTCGGCTGGGCCAGAGCTTCATCACTTTCATGAGACCTCTTTAAGTTTGGTTTTCATTCCAAACTGGAATGAAACCTAACCTCAAAACAGCAAAGCCTCCCCAAAATGGAAGTGGCTCTCTGCCCAAGGGCTAAAATAAAGCTGCATCCTTGACCATGATGGGATTCATGGCCATATTTTAAATACCTTTAATATTTTAAAGGTATTTAGGTGCCTAATGATGCAGATGGGTGTCTAAAAAGCCCTTCCATGTCATAACTGACCAAAACTGGGCCTGATCCTCATTGCTGCTAAGCACCTGCAACTCCTGTTGAACTTAGGAGGAGGTCTGAGTCTTCTGCAGCTCTCGGGATCAGGTTTCTAGTCAGCCATAGACTGTATTTATGATGTCTGTGAGGAGTTAATGTCTGAATGATAAATGCATTCAATCTCTCTTTCCGATGTATGTTTAAAGGCGAGGTGGCTCGTTTCCCAGTGTTCTGAGAAAATCACATATGTCAATTTTCCTTTATGATCTGATAATTTACTGCAATTAGTGTCTGAAAAACTTCAGACTTTCCACTTACGGTAGTTAACCCGTATTTGTAAAAATAAATATTTTCCTTCCCTGTCGCTTTGCTTAGCGTTATGTGATCTTGTAATGAAAGGCCCTGTCTCATGCTGTGTGCTCAAATGAAGAGTTAAGATTGCTGAGGGAGTTTTGCCACTGAATTTCCTCATTTGTTTTTGTGGTTTTCAGTTCTGATTTTAATGTTGTGTTAACATAGATTTTCCCCCATTTAATATTGAAGTTTATGGCTGATTTCTAATCTCAGTAGATTCACTGCAGCTGCCTGTCCCTTGACAGCTAATTCTGAGGCATCTGGGTATGCCATGTCCCTTCTGGCACCTAGCCAAATTAGTCAGTAATCCTAACTTCCTCCTAATCATGTCCATCTTTTAAAGAATGTGCTAAATCTTAACTGTCAAATATGTCACCAGAGGTCTCATATCTTTCCACCTCCTCCTTTTTTGATTGATAGATTTTTTTTTCTTTTTTAGTGCTCATAAAGGCTGTTGGATTTATAAGCCTGGAGACTGAAGTCTTATATCTAAAGAACAAGCACAGCATAGACAACAGCAATGCAAACTTTCTCACTCTGTCCTGCCACTGAAATTCCAACCAGGAGGAGCCCAAGTTAGGTCGGTTTAGTCAGTCTCCAGACACATTTCATTTGCTGGAATTAACAGGAAAGAAAAAAAATAATAACTGTTGTAGTGAAGAGTGTTGGGAGTGTGACAGTTCTCTGCTAACTGGACTGACACCTCAAAAGCCACTGAGCAACCCCCACCACCCACCCAAAACCACCATCACTTGCAAGTGCTTCGTAGACATTTTAGTAATTCTGCATCACAGGTTTGCTTGCTACTCTTCTGGGGTGAGAGTCATCCTAGTGCATAAACTGGTCTTGGGCCTAATGGTGAATGTCATATTTGTTGTGTAAAATGTTGAACGTTATATCCATGTAACAGTAAAATAGCAAAAAAGGTAAAACAGATTTCTTCATCAAGTAAATCAATTTTTTAGTAGGGCTTTAAATTACCTATGATAGTGGTACTCAACCTCTGGCCCTTAGGCAAGATATGGCTTGCAGAGTTATGCATTCCAGACAGAGCTCTTCATGAGTCTGGAAATTTGCAGCAGCAGGGTGGTGGCAGTGTTAATTGCTGCTCCCCTGCTGCCAAATTTCTAGACCTGTGGGGAGCCCTGTGGTCTGGGTAACTTGGCCCTGTGTTCTAGATCATGCCAGTATGTGGTCACTCCATAGACGGATCTGGCATGTGGGATTGGACCAATGCATGGCTGGATCTGGCATATGGGGCTGAGCTGGCATATAGCTGAATCTGGCACAAGGGGTTGGGCTGGCTTGTGGGTCTAGGGCAGTCTGTTCGATCATATCCATGGACTGACCTCAGATGGGATCCAGCCTGCAGACTCACCCCACACCACTTATCCAGCCTGCAGTGCAAAGGTTGGGCACCACTTATCTATAGTATATTTCTGTTTTTAAATGGGTTAGGTTTATTTAATTACTTGTACCTCAAGGAATTTGAATGATGTAGTCTCAGTGCAACTGGAACAAATACTGGGCCGATTATGGTGAGTTTATTTCTTCCTCTTGATCAAATTATATCAGATTTACTATTTCCTGGATTACTTCTGGCCTGAAATGTTGCTGTGTTGGTACCAAAGGAATGAAACTAGTATCACATTAAGGTCTTCCTCTCTCTCAAGGATTGTAAACCACCCTAAAAAGGAAAGAAGACTTACTACGATGAATTAATGCTATAGTTAGTCTCTTTGTGGTTTCATTTGGGCGTGGAAGGAGAGCTGAGTGGAACAAACTGTGGTGTGAAATACTGTCAGTGCTTGAGAAGAAAAGTGACAGTAACCTGGGCCTTGGTTCTCTTACTTGACCTGGAGGTGCACTGACATGGAGGTGCACTGAAGCCATTGATGAGCAGTCATTTAGTACTTGTATAGACAAGTACTAGATGACTGTGCAGTAACAGGAAGTACTACGCAGTACAATTGCCAATGGCTTTTAGATAATGCTGACTGCACAGTAGTTTGTTACCACTGTGCAGTAGCGTTGCATGACATTTCATGCCAGGCGATGCTACCGCACAATAGTAAGCTACTGCGCAGTCCGCATCTTGTGTAGATGCATCCTGTGTTCCCTACCCGCCCTACTGCTTTATTTCCTGCTTCTTACTCTATCTGCTGTGCTGCCTGTCCCTTCCCCAATCTGCTGTGTGCCTCACACAGAGCTGCTCATGTCACTTGTAGCACCCGTGCTGCAGGTCAGCTGCTCCGGTCTAGCCTGTAGCTTGGTGCTTAAAGCACCTTTCTAGGAAGTAGGAAATTTAGTGTTCAAACCTTTTTAAGTGAGGAGGGCCTAGAATCCAGCTGTCTTGCTCCCTGAGGAAGTGCCTTAACTACTGAGCTAAAGGTTGGGCTATTCATCTGCTACTGCCTAATATCCAGTATTCAGGTTCTTCTCAACAGAGGCTTTGGATCTTGCCTCAGGGCAATTCTATTTCTCCTGGTCACCTGTGTAGCCAGAATACAGTCTATTGAGCAGTCACAGCAGGGGAAGGCAGGGCAGACCTAGCTACATTGAATCCCACACTCTACTTAAATGCCAAAATCTGCGGTTATATGGTTATGTTAGTGCCACTCAGACACATGTAGAGGAAATGGAATCTGACCCTAAGTTTCCTGAAGTCATTCAGGATGAAAGATGCTGAAATAGAAACATAGTTTATCATGAGATCCTGATTAGTGATTCCTTTTCATAGTGTCTGTTGGAAGAGCATTAGAACAGGGCACAGAAAGTCTGACATATTACTGGAATAGGCTGGAGACAACTTTTGTATTTCAAAAGATAGAGGAAATTACCAGGGAATGGCTACTTTATATTTGATCCTGACTAATGGGGAGGAACTGTTTGAGAGTCTAAAGGTAGAAGGCAGTCTTGAGTGAAAATGATCATGAAACTAGAGTTTGTTTTACTAAGGTGAGGATGGAGTGAGAATGGCAGAATGAGGAAAATGAGCTTAAAAAAGGCAGACATCCACAAACTCAGAGAGCTGGTAGGTAGGGTCTCAAGGGAAGGAAATTCTAAGTGTAATAGTGCAGACAAGCTGGCATTTACTGAAAAAGACTATATTAAAGGCATGACAGCAAACTACCCTAATGTATAGAAAAGATAGGAAGCACTGTAAGAGACCAATGTATCAGGAGCTCTTTAATGACCTGAAAAATCAAAAAGCAATTGTACAAAAACTGGAAATAAGGGCACATGGTTAAGGATGTCTGTAAAGGAACTATACAGGCACATAGGGTAAAATTCGAAAGACTAGAAAAGATGCAAAATGAGCAACTTACCACTAGCAAGTAACATAAAAGACAACAAAAAAGTCTCTATAAATAAAAGAAGAGAAAGAAAAATATAGGTACATTACTTCCTGGGGAAGAAGAATAAATAGTGAATGTCAGACAAGGCTGAAAGTTTTCAATGCTTTTTTTGCTTCAGTTTTTACTGAAGCAAAAAAAGTAATTGTGACCAGATACTTAACACAACTAGGTTACCAAAAGGATGGGGACGCAGGCCAGCACTCTCCTTGAATGCACTGTTCAGATTGGCAGGGCTTGATAAAATTCACCCTGAACCAGATTTGGCCTGTGGTGCCACTGGATCTGGCCTGTGGAGCTGGAGAGTTTTGCCAGTACCCAGGCTGGGGGGCAAGGAGCTGTGCCAGGGCCAGGCAGCTTCCTGTTGTTCCCATACTGCTGCTGCTTCTCTTTGCCCTCTCAGCTCCAGTCCAACACAGGCCAGGCAGTTCTGGTGGTGCATCAGCAATGAGGGGTCTTTGCTTGTGCCCATACCAAGTCTATGCAGCTAGTTGTGCCCACACTGCTGCCACTTCTCGTGGCCCCCACTCCCTGGCTGCAGCATCCAGCCCAACTTGGAGCCAGGTTGTTCCAGCCCATGGCTTGTAAAAGGTTGCCAGCTGCTTCCCCCGAGCACTTAAAGAACTGGAGCATTTAAAGAACTAGCCGAAGCAATCTCTGAACCATTAGTGATTGATCTGTGTGAATTTGTGGAGGTTGGGGAAGATCCCAGAGAAATGGACAAGGACAAACATGGTACCTCCCTTTAAAACAGGTCAAAAGGGGAACCCAGGGAATGATAGCTCTGTCAAGCCAATTCCCATACTTGAAAAGTTGCTAGAACAAGTTATTAAAGAATGAATTTATAAATATGTAGGCTAGGGGTTAATTAAATGATCAGAGAAAACCAACTAACATGCATTTGTCTAAATGAATCGTGTCAAAACAATTTCAGTGTAAAAAACAGAAACAACACCCAGTGCCCAGGGCTGTTTTCTTTCTAGAGCAGTGCCCTCTTCACTTGGCCATAGAGTCAGGCTCCCTCACTTGCTTGGATTATGGCCTCACATATCTTCCCTTCTTGGCTGCCCAACTTCACGAGGGGGTGTGAAGGGTGGCCTCAGCCTTGCTTAGTCAATGGTTAGGGTACTCTGTTAGGAAGTGGGAGATATGGGTTCAAACCCAGTGGGGTAATGATACAACTGGGTGCCTGGAACAGCTGCCATATGGCCAGCAGTACCTTGTGGTTGCGTGACTGCTATCACAGCTGTTTTTTTCTACTACCCTTCTCATTCCCCCAAGCAGCATTGGGGTCACCCTTGGAACCGTTTTCTTCAAACCTTTTTGAGCCGAGGGAGGTGCTAGAACATGGCTTTCCTACTTCCTAGCCGTCCTAATGACTAACTTATTCAACTGAAGTGTGGGTTGAGCTCCCTTTCTCCTTTTCTGTGTTTCAGACAGTTGCTGGTCCATATCATGCAGAGCCCTGCATAGCCTGGCTACAGGGAGCTGGGCAGGTGCAGTGCCATGTCCAGCAATGTATCTGATGGGGAAAAGGGGTGGAATGGTGCCCCTTCCCCCCAGGGGCCTTTGCCATAGAAGGCTCAGCCTTGCCCCTAGGGGTGGAGGGTTGCAGTAGGCAGCAGAAGGGGCCCCCAGGAGTCTGTGCCACTGGCAACAGCCCAGCCTGTGCAGTTAAAGGAGCAACAGTAGTAGCTGGCGCTCAGGTGAGGAGAGCCTGGGCAGGTAACACTCCTCCCTCTTCTCATCTCCATCTCCCCCTCTCCAGTCGACCATATCATTTCTTCCCCCAAAACTATACTCTCTGCCCCAGGTGCTGAGAAAGCTTGTAACACTCCTGCCCACAGCAGAGGTGTCTGTCCTGGATGCTGGACCTGAGAGAATGCTTATGACGCTTATAGGTGACATCACATGGCAGAAACTTTGGAAGGCAGGATCAGAATTCAATATTACCTTGATGAATTAGAGAGAGAATCTGAGATGAACAAGATGAAGCTGTATACAGATAGGTGAAATGAACTACACCTAAGAAGGATTGAACAGAAGCATAAATGCAAAATGGGGACTAACTGGCTAGGCCCCTGTGTATAAAAGGATCTGGGATAACAGTAGGTACGTCTACATATGTTATTGATTAGACTAAATAAACTCTGGCACAGTTTGCAATGGAATTTATTGTTCATGGGTGCCTTGTTTACACGTGTGTCTGGGACCATGGCGCATTGACCTGGGGTGGAGCAGCCCCAGCTGGCAGGAGGCCCAGGGGACAGCCTGCCAGCTCAGGGCTGCTCTAACCTGGCTCAAAGTCCTGTGGAGAGGCTGGCTGGGGCACGGGGATACTTCAGTGTGGGGCTAACTGGCAGGCACCCCCTGCACTGAAGCACTCTCATGCCCCAGCCAGGCCCGTCAGCATCTATACATGCATTGCAGTGGAGTAAATAATGCCACCATAGGATAATACTTGTGTTGACAAAATACTAACCTACAGCAGTGTTTATTAGTTTACTGTGGCCTAATAGGCTGCACATGTAAATGCTGAGATTTTACTGCAGAGTTAATTAGGCAACTCTTCAGTAAATGTCTCATGTAGATGCACCCAGTGAGCCACAAACCAGCTGCACTTTAGGGCTTGTCTAGGTTCCCTCCATGCTAGGCCTTGAATCTCTGTGGGCTCACTCACAGCTCCAGAAATGTATCTGCCTTCAGTGGCCCCGAGACAGTCTGAGAGGGATGAATGCTTGGGGCTATTCTAAGGTGACTACATGACCTCATATTTGGGAATCAGGGCACTCAGGGTGGGAGTGAGTCAGCAGGGTGGGCTTCACAGTCGTCATCCTGACTTTGGCAAGGAGACAGTATAGACCCGGCCAAAGCAAGTCACGGCTGCAAAAAAAGCTAATGACAATGTTAGGAAATGACTGTGAACAAGGGATGCTGTCTCAGACAAAGTTCCCAGCTGGATTTATCAGACACCACATGGAGTATGTGGGGCCAGAACAGGTCAAAATCTAATGCTGACATGCAATCTTCTTGGTGCTTTCTGGTCTGGGATTTTCTTCAATTCTGTTTGCATAAACTCAGGCGCAGTGAGGCCTCTGATAGTTATACTGAGACAGTTCCTAATCGCAAACAGCTGCTCGGGACCATGGAGAGTCAATGCTGCTGCAGCTGTCTCCAGATTAAATTTATCTCCGTGTGAAGGATCAGCATTGGGGCTAGGCACTGTTAGTCTCAGTTATGCCCTGCTTTCAGGAGGTGGGAGTTTGCAGGGACATGGGGGTGAATTTCATCCTAAAACTGCTAAATGAATACATGAGAGAAAGGTTGAAGACAAAGGTGTTAAGCCAGCTCTCCCTGTGATATGGCTGAGCTCTGGAGGATGAGAGGAACACAGGAAATCCACCTGAGAGCCCCCTTGCAAACTCACCAGAGTTAATCCTACTTGGCCCTCTGCTGTACTCATGGCCACTCCTAGAAGCCAACTGCACATGCAGCCCCCATGCCTGATTTCCATAGGGTCGCTTGATTAAGAAATGCATGCATGTGTACCTGCAGCAAGCTGTTTACACTTCTCTTCCTTTGGCACTGTCTGAGCAGAGCAGAAGTTGCTTGAGCAACAGTTGTTTTTAACAGGGAGAATTAGAGATTATGTGAGAGCGTGATAAACAGCCAACCTTAGTCATCATGCATGTAGGAATGCAGGGAGTCCATTGACGCAGAAGAACTTTGAGCTGCAGTAGCTGCTTTCCATGTATAGACCCTGATTTTCTCCTTTCTTGACAGGGTCAGGGCAAAGCAGAGTCAAGGACGGTTTTCTTTCCTTTTTTTTTTTTTGAGCCAGCTGTTAATGGAAAAAGTAATTCTACGGCCCTGCCTTTCACATCTCACTCACTTTATATGCATTCTAATTAATTCTGTCGGGGAAAATAATTGGCTTAGATCAGGTCGATCCAGCTGAAGTTCTAAATAACTTTGGCTGAATGGTATTTATATTTTAGTAACTAGTCTTGGATGAAACTTTTTACGTGCTGGGAATGTTAATTTTCTGCTACCTTGGCACACACTAAAATGAACTATAAAAGTCTATGGAAAGGCATGAAGTGACATTTATAAAAAGCTGTACAACTGTATGGCACCAACACCCCACTGAACTGCAGCCACCTCTGGGGAAAGAACTGACCTGTGAACAGCACAATATGCAACCTTGGTTGATCAAGGTTTTTGGTAGGGTGGGGTGAAGTGCCTGCCGTTATGGAGAGAGAAGTGGGGATATTTCTGTCACAGGAGAGTTGAAGGATGGGAAGCAGCTGGGAAGGAGAGAGGTAAAGGCTGCATTTCTGTGTGGGGAGATAACTGTCTTATCCTAGCAACCACTGATGGGGTGGGGGAAAGCAGTGTCTTAGGAAGGTCAGGAAATATGGAGGAATTAGCAACTCATTGGAAATCTAGGCTGAAGGTTGGAGAGTAAAGGGCTTGTTTGCTGGGAGGATTCATTGGATGTGTCATTGGCTTATGAAAGTCCAAGCTCAATAGCTCTCAGGAGAGCTGGGCTTTTTCTCCCAAGGGGTGAAAGTGAGCACTGCTCCCCTGTAAGAAGCTTGACCGGAGATGATGTGGCTGGGTGTTAGCTGGAGAGTGCTGCTGTAAGGTTAAGTACAATCTCCAGTATCTTAATGTCATGTGGGGATGGGTCCTCATCCCTGGGCACTGGAGGGTTGAACATCTTCCCCTCAGGACTGTACAGATGGACATCAGGGTTCCTTGCTGACAGCAAGCACTGTAGCAGATGCACCCTTGGCTTTCTTCATCCTAAAATTTCCGTGTAAACATTTGGATCCAAAGTACCCTCCCTCCCTCACCCACCTTTTAACTGTGCTACTCTTCCCTCATCTCCGCTTGTAACAGCATCGGCCCACTCTCTTGGATGCCAGCAAGAAAATTCATCATTCCATCTGGTCCTGTTCATTTCTTGTGGAATAGGTGGCATTATCATGAAAGATTTTACCCTCTGCCTGCCTTTCACTTCACTGAAATGGTCTCATTTACACAGATGAGCTATCAAAGCCGCTTCTCACAGCAAACGACCCTCTCAACCACCAAGTGTGCTTGCTACTGGTCCGCTTTGTCTCAGGTGAATTATCAGATGTGCAGGTTAGTGTCTCAGGCTCCTGCACCTCCTCTCTCCCCTATACTTTTAAAATATCTTAAATCCTGACTTCCTCTTAAGCCACAGAAAAAGTGCAGCCCATGCAGGAGCAGTAAACTTCTTGAACCACACCACCAGGACACCTCAAGCCTGCCCTGGAGGGACCACTTCTAGGCATAAGAAAACTCTTTTTCTCTTCTATCCCTTTGCTGATGTCTCTGCTGAGATGACTGGCAAGGGTGCAAAATGGAACTACTTGGGATAGCTGTGATAAGGATACCAGCCAAGCACTTGTCTGTTATTCGTCAGAAGTCTTCTTCACAACTGCTTCCCTGTGTGGCTTCAGGTCAAAAATGCCATGGGGTTCCCTTTTTCAGGGTGACAGGATTTGCAGAGACCATCCAAGCACAGAGCTGAAGACAAGACATCTTATGTCTGTTTCCCCAACCAGTTTAACAGGGCTGATCTTAAATCATCAATCTTGCATCCTCCATACAGTCTTGTCCAAGGATGCTTCTATGGTACAGAAACAGACTTGCTGTGACAAGCTGAAAGCATTTGAGTGATCTAGGCATCATTAGTGTTCCAGTAAATATGGCAGATCATGCTCCAAGAAACTAAACATATGTACTGAGTAGGGCTGATATTGTGAGGCAGTACGTGAAAGGTTAGAGTAATTCCTCATCATTTATACCCAAGAAGAACAAATGGAACCATTCTAGGGCTATGTCTGCAGTGCATTTGGAAGGTGTAATTGCAGCATGTAGACATACTTGAGCTAATTCTAACTAAGCTTTCTTGGGTACCAAGGGCAATGAAACCACTATGTAGAACAGCATGGAGCTCCGCAAGGGCTGTATAAGGTTGTGCAGGTCCCTGGCTACTTACTTGGTGGCTGAAGCCTGTGACATCACAGCTTCACTGCTTTTGGACCTGAGTTAGCTAAATTAAAAGCCAGGTTGGGTACACCAATGTGTTTTGCAGTCATACCTCCACCTGCAATTTAGCCTTGCCCTGGCTGGGTATACAAAAATCTCTGGTAATTGAACAATTCATCATTAATGAGGCATTTGCAATCTTCCAAGAAGTCATGAAGACTGGTTGCAAAAGGGCATCTTGTCTATAAAGAAATACCCTGGTCTGAGGAAGACACTATACACTGAGGTGGGGCAATCGAACAAAATCCTTTCGCACAGAAACAAATAGGTCCACATTTTTATTTTCTGGTGTGATAACTTAGCAAAGCTGAAAACCTGTTGCTTTTCTCAAGACCCCTCCTAACCTGACTGATATCTATACATAGAACAGAGCATGTCTATAGCCAGTTCATCACTCTTAAATCTAGATGCAAGACTTAGTGAATGAAGTCTATGGCTTGTTATAAAGAAGGTCAGATTGTAATGATGCCTTTTGGCCTTTACCTCTACAAATCTATGGAAGTAACCTTCATTAAAGAACCCCGCCTTAGGAAATGTCTCTGTGAGACTCTTACTTATTTCTCACTTCCATTTAAAATCTGTTATTCCCCAACTTCAAGATTTATTTAGTCTCTCTTTTTCTCTGAACTCAATCTAATTAAACAAAAAATGCTTTATTCATGTGAGTGTTCTGTGAACTTTACTCAGAAAAAGTGCTGAATGTACCAAAAGCAAAGAACAGTTTTTCATGTGGGTTTTTTTTTACTACTCAGCAAACCTCTATCTATCTCCTTAAGTACAAAAATGGCCGAATCGCCACAATTCCACTTGAAAAATATTCAGACTTTTATTCAAAATACCTAAAGTGTTGGTTTTTGTTGGTTAAAAAGAGGGTTTTGCACATTGCAAACTCCTGCTCCTCTATTGTTGATCCTTGCCTTAAGCAGTAAAGCTGCAGAATCACTCAAAAGGTCTGAAATGTCAGAATGAAGGTTGTCTGAACGCTCTTAATATGACCCCCATTATGCTACAGTCCTGCACCCTGACTCACCATATTTAATAGGGCTGTGCGAAGCTTTAGTCCCTGATACAATTCAGCAGAGATTCGGCCCGATTCGGTGGCCAAATCCCCGAATCTGAATTGAATTAGAGGACACTTTAATCTCTCTGAATCAATACTGAACCAACTAGATTCGGAAAGATTTGGCAATTCAGACATAGACACAGCTTTAAATGCTTTTTCTACATACCTCTAGGTAGCAGATGGCTTGTGAATGCTGCGATGCTAGGGCACGTGGAGTGCCCCACAGAAGCGCAGGGGGCTCCCCAGCACACTTGGCAGCAGACCCCGAAGTGGACCAGAAGCATTTCTGGTCCACCTCTGGATCCACTGGGGAGCGTGTGTGTGTGTGGGGGGGGGGGGAGCTCGGTGACTGGTGCCTCCTGGGTCTGGGGGGTCCCCTCTGTGGCCAATCGCTGAGCTGGAGGGGTATGGGGGGGCCCCCCCATGCACTCCCCAGTGGACCCAGAAGTGGACTGGAAGTACTTCCAATCCACTTCCAGGTTCGCCACTGAGCATGTGGGGGGCCCCCCCTGCACTCCTGTGGGATGTTCCATCCACCCCAGCATCACAGCATTCACAAGCTGTGCTGGTACCTTGAGGTATGTAGAAAAAACATTTAAGCTGTGTATTTGTCTGAATCGCTGATTCTCTGAATCAGCATCGAACCTTCAAATTTGGATTTGGCCGAATCGAACTTGGACAGGGATCTTGTAGCCCCCAGCTAAATTGCCAGCTCCTGCAGGCAACACAGGCTCAACTGTAGCTACCACCCCCGCTCTCCCCAAGACAAAATACAAAGTGTTTGTTGTGGGAGACTCCATCCTGAGGGCGATTGAGGGGGCAATCTGCCTCCCTGACCCTTTAGCCCAGGAAGTCTGCTGCTTCCCAGGGCCTCACATACAAGACATTGCGGAGAGGATCCCTAAGCTCCTCCAGCCCACAGACCACTATCCCATGCTCCTTATTCATGTGGGCACCAATGACATGGCTTGGGGTGCTCCCAGCCGGGTCATGAGGTGCATCAGGGGTTTGGGAGCGGGACTTAAGGTCTGGGGGCACAGGTGGTGTTCTTGTCGATCCTCCCAGTCTCAGGGTATGGGCTGAGGAGGGAGAGAAGGATCCAGGTAGTGAACCAAAGACTGTGGCGCTGGTGTCATTGGGAAGGCTTTGGCTTCCATGACCACAGCCCACTCTTTGGTGAGAGAGGCAGCGAACTGCTGGGAAGAGATGGCCTCCATCTCTCTCCGCTGGGGAAGAGGCTCTTCTCAGCCAGATTGGCTGACCTGCTCCACTGGGCTTTAAACTAAGCCCACTGGGAAACAGGAGGACTACTGCCACTGCTGGACCGCTGAGCAACCCTTGCAAAGCCAGCAGGCCAAGGCACTTAAGGGAGCCCACCCTTGCCCCAGCCCTGGTACAATTTGTGGGCAAGGCAAGAGCCCCCCAAGGGGACACTTGCCTGCCTGTACACAAATGCCAGGAGCTTGGGGAATAAGCAGGAGGAGCTTGTCCTCCTGCTCAATGCAAATAATTATGACGTCATAGGGATAATGGAGACCTGGTGGGACTCCACGCATGACTGGACCTCGCGTATAGATGGCTATACCGTGTACAGGAGGGATCATGTAGATAGAAGGGGTAGGGGTGTAGCTCTCTATGTTAAGGAAAGCTACACATCCCTATAAGCTAATCTTGGTGACCAGGGTGGATGACTGGAGACCCTCTGGGTTAAAATCCGTGGGGAACATGGCACAGGGGACACAACAGTGGGAGTCTACTACAGACCTCCCACCCAAAGTCAAGAGCTTGACCAGGAGTTCACCTGGGAACTGGCTGAGGCCGCATGCTCC
>NW_017728943.1:101555981-101580070 GCF_001723895.1 Crocodylus porosus
CCTACATTGAGCACCTTCAAGAGCAAATTGGATGCTTATCTTGCTGGGATCCTATGACCTTAGCTGACTTCCTGCCCCTCAGGCAGCGGGCTGGACTGATGATCTAATGTCTATGAAATCTATGAAATCTGAATCAGTTAATCGAATCACTGTCCCTGACTCAGGCCAAATCTGAATCAAATAGGGGCCACTTCACATACCCCTAACGTTCACATACTTTTTCTATCAAAGAACATTGTGTGAGTCATTGTGACCATGAGGTACTTATAGAAAGAAGTAGCAAATGCTGCATACAAAAACAGAAATAAAGAAATAGCTATGAGAAGTTTCATGGGAAGAAAATGGAGAGAAATCCAGATGAACTTCTGAATACAGATATAAAAAGTGCTTCCTAGGCTGTGCAAATGACGTGGGAGATTCAAAGGAGGCCAAAATCAATTGTGCTGTGAAGATCTGTTGTAATCCTGAAAGCATGAGATACATGGGAAAGCAAGCTGCATGGGGCCTGGGATTTTTCTAGTGCTGGAAAGGGGAGTTCTAGGATAGCTCTAAATTGTACTGTCTGGCCAGCAACATGCCTGTCCCGTACTCCCCTCCCCCACAAAAAACAAGATATAACAAATAGCAACTCTAGAGCAGCAGCAGCCTTTTATTGAGGAAAGTTACCAGGTGGCAAGTCCTTCCTCAGTCTCCTTGTAGTGACAGTTGACAGGTAGGGGTGTGTGAAGCGGGTCCTATTCAATTCGGATTTGGCCTGAATCAGGGACAGTAATTTGATTCGTTGATTCAGATCACTGTCCCTGATTCGATTCAGCCAAATCTGAATCTGAAGATTCGATGCTGATTTGGAGAATCAGCGATTCGGCCACAAATGCAGCTTTAAATGCTTTTTCTACATACCTTGAGGTACCAGTGTGGCTCATGAATACTGTGATGCTGGGGTGGATGGAGCGTCTCACAGGAGTGCGGTGGGAGGGTGGGGGCCCTGTGTGCTCAGCAGCAAACCCAGAAGGGGACCAGAAACATGTCTGGTCCACTTCCGGATCCTCTGGGAAGTGCACAGCCCACCCCCCACCCCCCCTGCTGCACTCCTTCAGCTCAGCAATTGGCCATGGGGGGACCCTGGGTGCCTCCCCAGACCCAGAAGGCACGAGTCGCCAAGCCGGGAGGGTATGCAGGACCCCCCTGCATGCTCCCCAGTGGACCCAGAGTGGACCGAAAGTGCTTCCGATCTACTTCTGGGTCTGCTGCCGAGCACTCTGGGGAGCCCCCCATGCTTCTGTGAGATGCAGCATTGCAGCATTCATGAGCCACCTGCTACCTAGAGGTATGTAGAAAAAACATTTAAAGCTGTGTCTATGTCCGAATCGCCAAATCTTTCCAAATCAATTTGGAGGGTTCCAATTCAATTCGTAGAGATTAAAGGGTCCTCTGATTTGATTTGGATTCAGAGATTCAGCCAGTGAATCGGGCCAAATCGCCACCGAATCAAACTCATCTAATGGGATGAAACTCATATCTCCTCCTTAGCTGGTCTCCTGCAGACATGTTTTGCCATCTCCAGTGAGCACTCTATGCTGTGGGGCACAGAAAAGGACATGCCCTCTGAAGATCCTGCAATAGAAGAGGAACTGCAGGTAAAGTGTGTGTACAGCTCCTTCATCCTTTGCTTGGGCTGATGACCATTTTGTGAGCAGGAACTGAGACTTGACAGCTAGCATCTTTCACACAAACTAGTTCCCTTTGAAGACATTACATGTCCAGGCATAGCTACTGCTGCCTCACCCAATGGGTTATGAGCAGACAGTCATCTCATCCAGTCCATTATTTTGCACTGTTTATAAATGGCCTTAGAATCATAGAGAAGTGGACTGAAAGGGACCTCCAGAGGTCATCTAGTTTAAGCCCTGTCTGAGGCAGGATCATCCCTATCCAAACCATCCTCTACAATCCATAATCTAAACTCTCTGTAAAACTGCCGTCAACCTAAAGTCTTTGTAGAACTGCCATCAACAGCCTTCGTGCAAAGGTGCCAAACTTATGAATGCTGCCCAGCCATGCACCTCTACTCATGTGTTGCACAGAAACTATAGTTAACATCCTGCTTCCACTGAAGGACAGTTACTGCTCAAAATCTGAGATCAACTTCATCTCCAAGTACATCTTCAGCTATTTACTCTGTGATAGCTCATGCCACATTCCTCCTTGACAGAAACTGGGACAGAAGGACCCAACCCAGGGAGACAAAGGGAGACAAGAAGGTATTTTACTCCCACACTGAAATACCAGGCAGTGGGGGACTCAGAGAACCCTGCTATCATCAGTATGCACAGGGAGGCTTGAACCATGAAAGCTGAAGTCCTGTGTCCTTTTCAGTGCGGTCCTAGATCCTGGTACTGCAAAGAGAGAGAGAGAGCAGGTTTGGGGATAAGAGATTGCTTATTTCAGCCCTTGCTTTTGCTGATTTTCCTAGTAATTCATCCATCCAGACATGCATGTATATATACAGACAAACACATACACATACCCTATATATATCCTACCTTTGAAGCACCTGCTCTAGGCAATAACAGGATGTGGCTATGTGTGGCATTCATATATATAAGGTACATGTATATAAAAACATGCAGTAATACATCAAAAGAACATTAAGGTTGCCAAGTCAAACACTGAAAAAATTAGAAAATGCTAGAACTAAGGTTGCCTATGCTTGTAACATTAATTCAGCTCTGTCTGCATGTGCCTAATCATGTAGTTATTAATGATATACTCATATACAAGTTTTCCATATCATATTTTCTCATCATAATCCAAGTTGTTCTACTTACTCAGCTTTTGGTTGAGTAATGCACATATTAATATATGAATGCGAAGTAGGGAACAGTAATTTTTTTACCCAAGGCTTCCACCGTGCCACTATCCTAAATAGTATATTTTCATAGATTTTCATAGATTTCATAGACATTTGGGCTTGAAGGGACCCTGGAGGATCATTGAGTCCAGCCCCCTGCCCCGGGGCAGGAAGTCAGAAGGGATCATAGGATCCCAGCAAGATAAACATCCAGTTGTGTTTTAAAGGCGTTCAAAGTGGGCGCTTGAACCACCTCAGGTGGCAGGCTGTTCCAAACCTTGGGGTCTCGGACAGTAAAGAATTTCTTTCTTATGTCCAGCCTGAACCGGTCACAGTGGAGTTTGTGACCATTCAATCTTGTCATCCGTTGGGGGGCTCTAGTGAACAGTCGTTCCCCCAGATCTTGATGAGCACCCCTGATAAGCTTATAGGTGGCCACCAGACCAGATCACCCCTGAGCCTGTGCTTTTCCAGGCTGAATAGCCCCATTGATCTCAGCCTGTCATCATAAGGTTTGTTTTCCCGCCCTCTGATCATGTGCGTGGCTCTCCTCTGCACCCTCTCAAACTTCTCCACATCCTTTTGGAATTGCAGAGCCCAAAACTGGATGCAGTACTCCAGCTGCGGCCTCACCAAGGCCGAGTGCAACAGGAGAATGACGTCCCGGGATTTGTTTGAGAAGCATCTATGAATGCAAGCCAGTGTTTTGCTCACTTTACTAGCTGCAGCATCACACTGAAGGCTCATGTTCATCTTGTCAACCATGACCCCCAAGTCCCTTTCATCTGTAGTGCTGACAAGCCTATAAGGATGCTGCAGGTTTTTACTCCCAAGGTGGATAACTTTGCATTTTTCGGTGTTGAACACCATCAGGTTCTCGTCCACCCATTTCATGAGTCTGTCCAAATCCGCCTGGATCGCCGTCCTGCCCTCAGGTGTGGATGCTTTACCCCAGAGTTTGGTGTCATCAGTGAACTTGGCCAGTCCACTTCTGACACCAATGTCCACATCATTGATGTAGATGTTAAACAGTATAGGCCCTAGGACAGAGCCTTGTGGGACCCCACTTGTCACAGCACACCAAGATTATTGGCTCCCGTCGACCACCACCCTCTGGGTCCTATCGCAGAACCAGTTCCCCAGCCAGCAGATCGTGGTGACGTCAAGGCCGCAGTTAGCCAGTTTAACCAAGAGGTGATCATGGGATACCAGATCGAAGGCTTTTTTAAAGTCAAGGTATATGACGTTGATCTCTTCCCCTTTGTCCAGGTGATAGGTCACCTGGTCATAAAAAAAAATGAGATTGGTCAAGCAAGACCTACCCGCAACAAATCCATGCTGGATATCCCTCAGGATATTGCCTTCAGCTAGTTGTTAAGGATGGGCTTCTTGATAATCTTTTCCAAGACTTTCCCCAGGATAGAGGTCAGGCTGATGGGCCTGTAGTTTGCCGGATCTACTTTCCTCCCTTTCTTGAAATATGCAGCACATTGGCCCTCTTCCAATCATTGGGCACTTCACCAGAGCACCAAGAACTCTCAAAGATCTGTTCCAGAGGCTGAGCTATGATGCTTGCCGGCTCCCTGAGTACCCTGGGGTGTAACCCATCAGGGCCGGCTGACTTGAAGCTATCCAGCCTGTTAAGGTGTTCCTTCACGAGGTCAGCTTCAATGGAGGCCAAGGAATCTCCCTCACCCAGGCCTCCCTGACCCATAGTGGGCAGGGCCGCCCCATGGGGCTGATGGGAAACTGATGCAAAGTACCCATTTAGCAAGTTAGCTTTTTCCTGGGCGTCAGTTGCCCCATCTGGTTCAGCAGGGGTCCAATGTTGCCCTTGCTTTTCCTCCGGCTCCCCACATATCTGAAAAAGGACTTTTTATTTTCCTTGATATTTGTAGCTAGCTGGAGTTGCTTTCCTGATTTGCTCTCTGCAAGTCTGGACTAATGCAGAATATTCTTCCTTGGTGGCAGTTCCAGTCCTCCATCCTTTATGGGTCCTCCTTTTAAGACACAGGAGGTCCGCCAGTTCCCTGGAGAGCCAAGGGGGATGCTGTGCCCTCCTGTTGCCTTTCCTCCGAGACAGGATGGACTTTGCTTGTGCATCCAGGATTGCTCCTGAACTCCCCTCTCCTTTGGGTTGTGGCCTTTTAGGGCCTCTCTGACAAGCCTCCTTATCTTGTCAAAATCAGCTTTCCTGAAGTCAAGGACTTCTGTACAATTGACTGACTTGCCAGCTTTATGGCAGATGATGAAGGTGATCAGTTCATGATCACTGTCACCCAGCTTCCCTTTGCTTGTTAGGTTACCAATTAGGTCATCCCCGGTTGCCAGTACGAGGTCGAGCAGTGCTTTACTTCTTGTCGGCCCGTAGACTTCCTGCGTCAGATAGAGGTTGTCTACACATGAGAGAAAGCTTTGCAGCCACTCGGATTTGGCCGAGCGCTCCTCCTATGAGATATCTGGGTAGTTAAAGTCTCCCATGACAACCATGCACTGGGATTGTGTGGCCTCAGCCAATTCCCAGGTGAACTCCTGGTTGAGGTCTTGACTCTGGATAGGGGGTCTGTAGTAGACCCCCACTGTTGTGTCCCCTGTGCCATGTTCCCCATGGATTTTAACCCAGAGGGTCTCAAGTCGCCCACTATGGGTGCCAATGTCAGCTTGCAGGGATGCATAGCTTTCCTTGACATAGACATAGATATGCCCCCGCCCCTTTTGTCCACTTGATCCCTCCTGTACAGGGTATAGCTGTCTATACCCATGGTCCAGTCATGGGTGGAGTCCCACCAGGTCTCTGTTATCCCAATGACATCGTAGTTATTTGCATTTAGGAGGAGAACAAGCTCCTCCTGGTTATTCCCCAGGCTCCTGGCATCTGTATATAGACATGCAAGTACCCCCTTGGGGGCTCTTGCCTTGCCCACAAATTGTACCAGGGCTGGGACAGGGGTGGGATCCCTTATGTGCCTTGGCCTGCTGGCTTTGCAAGATTCACTCGGTGGGGCAGCAGCGGCAGTAGTCCCCCCATCCCCCAATGGGTTTAATTTAAAGCCCAGTGGAGCAGGTCAGCCAGGCTGGCTGAGAAGAGCCTCCTCCCCAATGGAGAGAGGTGGAGGCCATCCCTTCCCAACAGCTCGCTGCCTCTCTCTCCAAAGAGCGGACTGTGGTCATGGAAGCCAAAGCCTTCCTGATGACACCAGCGCCGCAGTCTTTGGTTGACTCTGTGGATCCTCCTCTCCCTCCTCAGCCCATACCCCGAGACTGGGAGGATCGAAGAAAACACCACCTGTGCCCCCAGACCCTTTAGCCCCGCTCCCAAATCCCTGATGTGCCTCCTGACCCAGTTAGGAACACTCTGAGCCGTGTCATTGGTGCCCACATGGATGAGGAGCATGGGGTAGCAGTCTGTGGGCTGGAGGAGTTTAGGGATCTTCTCTGCAATGTCATGGATGCGGGCTCCTGATAAGCAGCAAACTTCCCAGGCTAAAGGGTCAGGGAGGCAGATCGCCCCTCAGTCCCCCTCAGGATGGAGTCTCCCACAACAAACACCTTGCATTTGGTCTTGGGGAGAGCGGGGAAGGTAGCTGCAGTTGAGCCCGTGTTGCCTGCAGGAGCTAGCAACTCAGTGGGCTCTGCTGGGGCTGCAAGAGGCTCATACTTGTTGCAAAGCTCCCGTGGGGCAGGGACCTTGGTGCAGCGGGTCCTGGGGCCCTTGACTACCTTCGTCCAACCCCATGGCTGGACAGAAGGAGAGGTCCCCAAGTCCTCCCTGGTCCTGGAGGGAGACCGTGGTCTACCCTCCGCCTCCTGGGGGAGAAGGGCCTCTCGGGGGGAGAAGGGCAAATATTTTTATTTGCAAATAGTATACAGAATTTGAAGTGGTTGTGAGTTCGTTGATTTATTTATTTATTTCTGCTTGTGGAATAAAGACTGCAGGAATGGCTGCTGGGATGAGTGCTCGTGGAAGAATAGAGCCAATGAAAGAATTTAGGTATGAAATAAATAGGCTCTTGCTGTGCCAATCTCAAAAAATATCCTATAAATAAATGTGTGAGAAATATCCTATAAATAAATGTGTGAGAAAGACTAGGAGTTTGATGTAAGTTCTATGGGGCAGAGACTGGCTATACACTATAGGTCTGTAAAACCCCGGCAGAGTGATTTTTAAGTGCTACTGCAAGGCAAGCAATAATAGAAGTGGCTGAATATTTTGTGAAAATGTTAATTTTTGCTCCCATTTTGCAAGATCAAATCTGACCTTGGTTTTATTTATTTGAAATTCCATTTTTAGTAAGAGAAATTGTTTCTATAGCAATTTTTTTTCGATAAAAAATCTAAGGGGAAAATATTGAAAAAGGCAACAGGTTTTCTTTTCTTCTTTTTCCCTTGGCAGTCTTTTTCATGTTCCAAATAAGGCCAAGTTTCAAAGAAACCCCCCCCTCTTAGTTAGGAAAAAACCAACCAGGCCAAGTAAATAACAATAACAGAGCTATGTAACTGAAATATATTTTTTGACCTTTTATGCCATAGGAAATATTAGCTCTAGTGTCCTAGGTTGGGTTATTTTGTTTGCATGTTAAAGGGGGCCTGTGCATGTTTTTTTATTTTTGGCTGTGGTAGAGTTGGTTATTCTCTAGGTCAGGGGTATCAAACTTCACTAGCCCCCCTGCCCCCTCGCCCCCATCCAGAGCTGAGCTATGGTGCTTCTAGCAGACTGCATCTGGACCTGCTAGCAAGGTGAGTGGCAGTGGTACAGGGGTTAATGCAGCTGTCACTTTCCTGCCATTGACATACATCCCTAATGGGGCTCTCTTTGTGGGAATTGAGTGGTGAGCCCTAATCCCAAGTTCCAAGAACCCTGCAGGTCCTATCTTTGACACTCCTGCTCTAGGCAGTAACAGGATTTGGCTATTTGTGCTACACTGAAATTCTGTCCTCTTTACTACTCTGGTCATGTCCCTGAACTTTTTGTGAACAAATATTTTAAAGAATGAAACTTAGAAAACAAGTCATCTGGTTGCATTTGACTGTGTTACAGCACAATTCAGGGGCATGCTTGGCTAACTGTGCCCTAGATTCAAATACTGCAACACTGAAATTGTGTGGTACAAAATGGCATATTGAACCAAGCAAAGGAATGGATCGATGAAGTCATTAACAAAGTGACCTTCTGGATCAGGGAGACAATGCAGAGGCCCGTGTTGTGATAGCAAGAGTTTCTTTAAGAGCAAGCTACACAGCAAGGAATCAGTAATGCTGAGAACAGCAACATATACAAAGGCTTTTTACAGCAACCTCCCCCCCGCCAAATAATTGAATTTCCAGGAACAGAAGAAGTTCTTTCTCCCTTGCCAACACTCATTTTATCTGATTCACTGACAATGTCACTTAATTGTTCCCTTGGAGGCAATCCCATTGCTGTCACCAGATCTGATACCCTTGTCCCTCTCACTTGACTGTTCAACATGTAGACTGTTCCATACCTAGCACAGAATACCCCCATGACCCCTCTCCCTCATCATATGCAGACTGCATGCTGGAGAATGTTGCTTGCGTGATGAGTGGAAGAATAAAGACTCAAAGAGTCCAGACAAGGAGTGGTGCAGTCAAACTGCAAGTGAGCCTTTATTGTCAAGTCATAAACCATCTCCCATAATATTACTTGGCTGGTTAATATTGTGCATAATAAATTGAAAAAGTAATATTGTGCATAATAAATTGAAGGAGTGATTTACTGACTTTACAATCACTATCCTTATTACACATTCACCATGTGGGTTATTGAAGGACTGTCTATAAAATGAAAAAATAAAAAAGTATCTCCAGATTTCCAAGAGCCTGTGATGGGGTAAAAGGATCACAGTGGGCCTACTCTTTCCTATAGATTTCCAATCATAATATAGTTGCCTCGTTTTACACACATATACTCTCTCCCTCTCTCTCTGGTTCTTTCTCCCCCAGTCTGTGAGAGTGGAAAATAAATTGAGGTCAGTCCAATTACTGGAAACTTAATTAGAACGATTTAAAAATGACTTAAGCAATTATCTGACAAGTGATCTTTTTGGTAACAGCTGGACATGAACAATTGATTAGTTAGTCAAGCCAACACTCTTTTTTCTTAATATAAACAGACTAATTAATCAGTAGTTAACTCCTGTAATGGATAACTCTGGCTTTTAATTATTGCTGTTGTCATGAAGCATAGCAGCTTATTTCCCAGGATTATTATAGCAATTGCGAGCAGTGACCGCTCTGTGGAAAGGCCTAAAACATTTTCATGAGAACCTGTTATTTCCAAAGTCTCATTATTTTTTAAAACATTTGCCTCTCTTGGTTGGCATGTTCCATGCTTTGTCTGTGCTTGGCGGGTAGGGGAGGAAGTGAATGGTTCTGGGAAAGTTGGAGCACAGTGTCCCCTGCCACTTCTGAGATACTAGCAAGTGAGGGGAAAAGAAACCCCTTTATGTACATTTTCTGAATGGAACCACAACAAAGACATCTCCGGTCTGAAACGTGGTGCAGATAAATTGTTAACAGTGGCCTTTGTGCTGTTTGAAATTAATTAAGTTTAGCTTAAGAAATTACAGGCTATTCAGCAGACAATGTCCTTGATTTTACAGGTGCCCAGCAAGGGGGCAGCCAGGCTTGTTGGGGGATTTTAACTCAATTTCTCCAACTTCTGATGCGTTCTAGGTCTCACAGCTACCTGTATTTGTACACATGCACCATTTTTCTAGTATGGGGCTGCCATTATTTGACCTAATGCTTCTGGGAACTGTGACTTGGGGCAGGAAGATGATGATAGCCTATTAACAATTCAAAAGCAAGTAATTTTCAATGCCAGGGATGATGAGAGAAAGATGAGGATAAGAGAGAGAAGATAAGAAGCTTATTAGAAGCCACGGAGCCAATGGACAATAGCCAAAGAACCAGCTGGGGTAGAAAAAGAAGAGGAGTAAAGAAACATGAGAAGCCTCCTGGCTCTATCCTTTAATCCTAGACCTAAGAAAGGCCCTTTGAGGTAGTGAAGAATAAAAAGATCATAGGCCAGATATTCAAAGGGAGGCGCATTAGTTATGCATACAACAGCTCAGGTGTACATGCAAATCTGGGGGAGCAGGTGCACACATCTGGCCAGTAAACCACCTACCTGGCAACCTGTATATTCAAATACCAGCTGTGCTCCCACACATTGGGAATCTACCTGCATAAGTGTGCTGTGTGCAAAAATGCATGCGCACCCCTTGGAATTTTTGGCTGGCCCTGCGTGCTTTGAGAGTTAAGCATTCTTTAAGATTGAATAACTCTGAAATGCCCAGCAACAGATGCCATATTTGATCAGCTCACTGGAATCAGCAATAAAGAGGTTCACATAAACTCACTGGAAAGGAAAGTAAAAGTGCAGATGAGCTATTATAGAACAAGTTAGCAAGAAGCAGTTGTAAGCCGCACTCAGCGGGGCAGTAAAATCTAATAAAACCCTGACACACAAAATAGAATAATCAAAGAACTGGTCCCAAACACTTATCTTCAGGCTTCTGGGCCTGTTCATGGCACTAGTAGTGAAAAGGTTGCTTTGTCAGATACATTTATCCCAAATATGCTGTACCTGAACATCACACTCAACGCAGGCAGAGGAAAATAAGCCTTTGGACTCCAAAGATGAAGCCACAAATTTGGTCCAATATTTATAGCAGTTTTCAAAATGTCAGAGTTCCAGGCTTTGCTTTGTCAGTGTCGGGCTGGTAGAAAAGAGTGTAGTTTTGAGTCAGCACGGAAGGGAAATGTGAAGTGTGCCATAATCTGAAATGTGCTGTTTGGAAAGGGCAAGTAAACACTGTCATTGTCTGCCTCTTAAAACTCAGGCTGAGCTGAACAGTACTGGGATCAGCATCGGGGTCCATCGCACTGCACTGATGACAACGGAGTTACTCCAAAACTACGCTAATGTAAACAAAACAGAGTTTGTTCTCTGTAGCCTATATTTTCTGTCACTTTGATTATCCCGTACGGTGACATGTGAGCCTGTGTCAAGGTTTGACCTATTATGAATAACAAAGGGAGCATGTTGCTAGAAAATTGGTACATTTTAAATGGTGCTAATTACCGTCCACGTTTCTCCACGTTCTTTTACTTGATAAGCTCATGACTTTAACTTTTAAAAGACATTTCTTAGATCAAATTGTACTTTTGGATTGCCTCTTTCGATTTCCGTCCCCCTCCCCGCCATATTATGAGCTAGTTTCAGGTCTTGCACCACAATGAATCAGGAGCAAACTTCTTGTTGTCAATGGGTTACACTGGTGTATGGGTAATCAGAATGGGGTCCCAAACCAGCCCCTTTACAAACAAGGTACTGTGCCAGTTGCAAGAGCATAGTGGGGAGGACAGGTCAGCTTTACTGCACTGGGCCAGGTCATTCATGCGCTAAATCTAAATTCTTATCTCCCATCGTGACCCGTATCTGTCTCTGAGGATGAAGTAAATTCTTCTAGTCTCATCTCCCCCCACACACATCTCCCTGCTTCTGTGCCTTGCTAGTTTTGCTGTATGGTGTGTAGGTGGGAGAAAAAATTTCATCCCTGATCCCCCTCAGGGGGAAAAGGCGATCTGTTTTTCACAGGAATAATTACATACATTACTAGTGGCCACAAAAGTATTAAACCCGTTCTAAAAACTATTTGTACTCAGCCAACAGCAGAGGCAGAATAGACAGTTTTAAAGGTAGAGCTTTAAAACCTATAACTATTATTTTTGGCAGTAAAATAAAATGTCAGTGGTTAGGCATCCAGATTTGGGGTTAACCCAGCAGCGAGCATCTTCTCCACACAGACACCAAGCCCAGAAACAAACTGAACAGCAGCTATGCTGGCTGACAAGACAGCTTGGAAGCAAGGAGCCAGGAGAAGAACACCCACTGCCCGTCATCCTGCTGGCTGTTCGATCCACGCCTGCTGTTCAGACTGTAAGTAGCAGAGTCAGGGGCTGATCCTGCTGATGCTTACTACTGAGTTTACAGGTTACCTTTAAACCACCATAAAGACACCTATTAAAAGGTATTATCCCACGCTAAGTACTCTCTAAACATTTAAGTTACGCCAATTCAAGCGAAGGTTATTGCTGATCCATTTCACCCAGATCATTCCAAAGTATTATTAGTCTGCTTCAAACGGATTTTCATTCCTCCAGCATCCCAGAAAGCACCATTCCTAGGCCTTCCCACTTCTTTGTTCTGTGGGCAAATTTTCAACCCTCCTGAATTCTACTGCCCAGCGGGGTTGTGCTGACCCCAAAGCAACACCCCTTTCTTCCCCTTGGAGGTTTGACCCCAGCATACCCTGACCTCTATAAGCACCCAGGTGTAGCTCACCAGTTGCTGTTTGCAGTGCACCCACTGGGTCTCAGCTCTGCCCCAGTGTGGCATGCGTAAAGTGAACCTACTGAGTCTCAGTTCTGTCTTGATGCTAGTGCTAACCTGGGAGAGGGGATGGAAGAAGTCCTCAAAACCCTTCTGTATAAGAAGGTGAAGAGGTACGACTTGAGAACCTGGCGCCCAATTATACACCTGAACTTTGATTACAAACTAATAGCCAAAGTCTTGGCTGAGCATTTTAAGTCTGTTTGAGGTACTGTGATCTGTGAGGACTAGACGTGTGCAGTGCTAGGGTGACAGATCCACAATGCCCTGATGCAGCTGCGTGATGTGCATCAGTACCAGCAAGAGAGGTGTCAGAATGTAGCCATGCTGAGCCTCGACTTGGGGAAGGCCTATGCCCGGGTATCCCATCGCATCCTACCTGAGACGCTGAAAAAGATGGGAGTCCCCGCAACCTTTGTCACCTGGATAAAGGCACTTATAGACCTTGTGTATATATACATATATATATATAGCAACAACAAAAAAAAGATCTGATTTGGAAGCATCTGAAGCCCCAGGTGGGGGTGGAGGATGTTTGCCAGTAGTAGGACCACATTTGGTTCTTGAGTGACTCATGGATTTGGAATTGATTTGGCTGATTTGACTTAAAACGCAAACATTTTTTCTGAAAAAAAAAAAAAAAATGATGTGATTGCTGCTCAGCCTCTTGTGGGCTAAGATCAAGTGCAGTCTGTTGCACTGGTTTAATATCCAAACCAAGATGGATTTAAAATGGCACCGTGTAGTGGAGGGTACACCCAAGTCCAAATGCAGACAGGACTCCCTACGAGAGCCTCATAGTTAGCTTCCCACTGATCAGCTTTCAGTGGGAGGATCTCATCTACATGCTGACTTTATGGAAATGGGGGACTCCTCCTTAAGGCCTTTACGTCTGGCCCCTCCCCCCCGCCTCCACTGCCGCTGCTGGCTTCTTTGGCTGCCTGCCACACCCCCTGCTGCCAATGCCGTCACCACTGGTGGCTTCTTCGCATCAGGAGCCCCCAAAACTATATATTGCAAAAAATTGTGGGCTGGCCCTATTCTTCCCTACCTTGCTCCTCTGGCCATTGGCTGAGGGCAAGCAAAACTTGGGGGCTTCTGAATCCCAAGCCTCTGGGCTTGGGCCTGTACATAGGATGCCTGCCAAAGGATTTGGAAGTCTCTGAAGCCCTCGGCTGAAAAGTCCGGGGTGGAGGATACTTGCCAGGTCACAGTTCAAAGGATTTGGAACTGATCTGGCTAATTTGACCTGGAACATGAAAATTTTTCCAAAATTTTAAATACAAAAAAAGAAAATGATGCGAGTGCTAACCCACCTCCTGCTGCAGTGTGGCATGCAGTGAGCCTCTTGGGTCTTAGCTCTGCCCTTGTATGAGTACTAATCCAACTCCACTCTCAACCCAATCCCAATTCTGTGAAATGTGCGAGATTTTGGTCTCGGAGATTTTTTTTTTGTCGTTGGTTCTTTCTTCACTCTTTTCCATTTACTTCTCCCCCCGCTGGTTCACTTCAGATTTTTCTCCCCCATTACCTTTCCCCTCCGACCCCTGGCTCTGGCTGCCTTCTGCTGGCTGCAGAGTGAGGAAAACAACAGCCCCCATGGTGGTTTGTCCACTTCTGAGCTACAGGTCACCATCCCCCCTCCAGACAGAGGATAGACTCCTGGCACCTGTCCATGCCCCTGCTCGCCAGGCCATCTATTAGCAAACCACAGTGTGCAAGTCTGAGATGGCATTAAGCCTCAACCTGTGACTGCTCTGAAACTGCTCTAATGTTATGACTGCCTAACATTGCACAGATTTAAAATGTTTTAAAGGTAATCAGTAACAGCACCCTCATGAGTGTTGTGCTTTCAGTGGGAATAGGCCTATGTCGAGCGCAGCATGGACTTCACTCAGGAGAACATGACTAAAGACTGGGCCTTGCATCACAGTCTGATTCTGATGCACCCTTTACAAGTGCAGGGAGTAGTTCCACTGAAGGCTGTGGGATTATGCTGTTATAAAACAGGCGTGAGATCAGGCTCAAACCCTCAGTGATAGCAGTGTCCCCTGTTGGGCAGCCAAACTCAAAGTGTCTCCCCTGCATGCTGTTGTGCCCCTGAGACATGTACTGTGTCCATAGATTGCCACTGTCTTCACAGAGACAAAAGGGATGTTTCTACTTAACCAAACAACCAAACAAGCTGGATTTTCTCAGCTGAACCCTGCTGTAAGTACATCCTCAGTTACCGTGGAGACTTGAATTCTGGGCGTCTCAGCTGTGGGGAGTGGGAAAAGGGCAATTAAGATTTTTTTTGCCTGAATACCATTCTGTACGCCCACCAGCATAGCCACCCTGGTACTTTGCAGTTATTACATGCAGTGGAGAAAACTGTGCAATCACTGCCTCAAAGTCAGTGGAGTTACAGCACAGGTGACTCTGACCCTGACCTGGACAGCCAAATTCATTTAACACATAAGCAGGTACAATTCTCTGGGGAGTCTCCAGGTGAAACCAAGCAACATTATAAATAATGGGGTAAGTCACCTTTGGATGTGCAGGGATTGGAAAACACATGTCACCTGGGCAGTCGCAACGTCCTCTGGTTTGGCATTGAGTTGAGGTACAAAAATTAAAAAATCAATCTAATTTTCTTGACTGGGGCCTGGGTGGGGTAACAAAGCAGCACCTGCATGTGAGGGTGTACATAAAGTAACTCCAACTCACACACCCTTTCTTACCTGCAGAGCTTTTGCTGCTTCTCCCAAATGCACTTTGTCAGGCAAGTTTCATTTTACAAACTCACTGGTTATGTCTACACAGACACTGACTGCTCAGTAACTCCGGTTACTGTTCTAGTACTTTGCTAGTACCAATACATACAGGTACTAGAAAAACAGTGCATTAAGTAATGTGCCAAAGTGCACATGTAGACTCTGACTAGGAGTAATTTGACCCCAGTCAGCCCAGACAGCAGGGGGCCACAGCTGTTACCTCACTAAGCCCTACTCTCCACAGGGTTGGGGAAGCTGTCCTGGCTCCAGGGCAGCCCCCTCCCAGCCATGCGATCAGGGCTGCCCCCAGTATCTGTGCGGCTGAAAGAGAGCTGCCCTGGAACTGGGGCAGCTTTCTCTGCCCCCCAGAGCCTAGGCCTGACCCCTCTGCTCCCTTCCAGCCCAGGGCTGGCACCCAGGGGAGCCTGGAGCTCCGTGTGGCTGATTCAGGGGACTGGACTATCGGGAGCAAATATGCTTCCTATAGGCACACATTCAGATGCAGTTTAATGCACCTGAACTTTCTGTGCAGAAAATTAGGGCAAATTAATTGCACATGTAGACACACCCACTGAGAAGCCACACTGGTGTAAGTTGCTACCTTAAAGCCTCCCTTTAACCTTGCCCTGTTGTAACCATTTTTTGTCTTTCATCATCTACTAAAGGTATGTCTACACTGCAGTCTAGAGGTGGGACAGTAGCACATGCAAACATATCTGTAGTATCAATGGTTAACTCCCTTACTAAAGAGTGATGTCATCCACAGGAAGTGGTCAGTGGAACGATTTTGGGTCATGGGTTAGTTGTTACAATAAAGGTTTAATGAGAACACAGTCTCCCTGCTTCTTCCAAAAACCCAGAATAACATACGGTTTTAGAAGTGGTGAATCCTGCCACCAACAGGAAATCAAACAGGTGATTCCCAACTGATGGATCGGACTCTAGCAGCAGCTGAATCCAGCACAGAGCAGGGCTGATCTCCTCTACCTGCCGCAGAGCCCAGCACAGCACTGAGGCTGGCTACAGAGGCCACGCAGGCACTCAAAGTTGAACCACCAAAACAATTTGATTTCCAGTCCGCTGGAACGTGGCCTCAATGGATCAGGCATTTCAATTGCTTCAGGGAAGTGTCAGGCCTGGACAAACAGCCGGAAGCTTACTAAGTGAGTACTCTTACCTACTCTATGGGAGATCAGGTGGATGAAATTCTGGTTGTCACTGCCTCTTACAGATGCCGAGAAAAAGCAATATGCTGCAGTAACAGAAACATTAACTGATCATTTTCTGGGCAAAAGAAATGTGATTTATGAATGAGCTAGATTCAACAGCTGTAAACAGGAGCCTTCAGAACCTGTGAACAGATTCATGACACCTTCAAATACAATGGCTGAATCCTGCCAATATGGGGAGCTTACAGAAGAGCTAATTAGAGACTGCTTAGTTGTGGGGCTTTGTGATACAGAGCTCTCACAATGATTACGGTTGGACCCTAATTTACCACTCCAGAAGGCTATTACACAGGCTCGCCAATCAGAACTAGTTAAGCAGCAGCATTGAGAAATCCAGAATGACTCTCAGTCCTGTCAGGCATTAGTTAATATGGATGCAATGCACACTGTAAAGAATTACAAACAAAACTGACAGGCACAACGAATACAGGAAGTGGCCTCCCCAGCGCCCGCAACAGCAAACAAGCGGAAAAGGAGGCGAATGCCACAGATGTGAACAAACTCCATGACCAAGTCGTGCTCAGTGTCCTGCTATGGAAGAGATATGTCAGTGATGCAAAAAGAAAGGTCACTATACTTCTGTTTGTTGCTCCACCACCAGAGTCTGTGAAGTCACAGAACAGGATGCAGAGGACTGCACAGTACTTTTAGATGAAGTTACAGAGTCTTCATCAGATCCAGGAGTCTGGATGACAAATTGAGCTCAATGGACAGCCAATACCATTTAAAATAGATACAGGAGCAGCAGTCTCAGCTATCTCCAATTCTTACTACAGCCCACATAGGGATGGGATTCTCCTTACCCCTACGAAACAGTTATGGGGACCAGGAGACACTACCCTCAAAGTACTAGGATCCTTTAATGCAAAGATGACACTGAGGCAGAGATGTACAGACCAGGAAGTTTATGTGATTGGTAATCTTTCTGTGCCTTTACTTGGATTAATGGCTATATAGGCACTGGAACTTGTCCATTGACTAGATGAAATAGCAGACCAGAAATCCTTGGAGCAGTACTATAGAACCAAAATGCCCATCATTTTTTTTCTGGTCTGGGAAAAATGTCAGGTGAATATCAGATATGCCTAAAAACTGATGCCAGTCCATATGCATTAACTACTCCAAGACAGGTACCAGTGCCACTAGTGCACAAAGTTAAAGAAGAGCTAACATTTATGGAGGAAAAGGGAGTAATTACAAAGACTGAAGAACCTACTCTGTGGTGTTCTGGGATGGTGGTTGTGCCAAAACCCAATGGTATGATTAGGATATGTGTTGACCTCACACAGCTGAACAAGTACGTGTGCAAAGAAAGGCATATTCTTCCTTCTGTGGAATACACCTTGGCTCAACTTGTAGGAGTAAAATTTTTCACAAAATTGGATGCTCAGGCAGGGTTCTGGCAGATTTCTCTAGCCACTGAATCATCCAAACTAACAACATTTATTACCCCATTTGGACACTACCAGTTTCAACAGCTACCTTTTGGAATCTCATCAGCTCCTGAATTCTTTCAGTTTTGGATGTCACAGATATTGGATGGCCTAGAAGGAGTTCTTTGCCATGCCAATGGTATTTTGATTTTTGGGACCACCAAGGCACAACACAATGCAAGAGTGGATGCAATGCTCAGAAAAATCCAATAAGCTGGAGTTAGACTTATGAAAAGTGCACCTTTGCTACTTCACAACTCATGTTTGTGGGGCATTGGATTACCCCACATGGGATCCAGCCAGATCCATCGAAAGTTGCAGCCATCAAGGGGTTCCCAGAACCCAAAGGTGTCCCCTAATTGTGTAGATTTTTGGGCATGGCCACATACTTAGGGCGTTTTGTGCCAAACTTGGCAACAATAACAAAGCCTTTAAGAGTCGTCTTAAGTGACAAAAACATATGGCTCTGCAGACTGCTTTACCAGTCGGCCTTCAACGAGATTAAGTCTATACTCCCTGATACTGGTCCAATATAATACAACACAAGAAACTTATATTGCAGCAGATGCTTCATCATACGGGATTGGAGAAGTGTTACAACAATGTCAGAAAGCAGGCCACTGGGCCCCTATTGCTTTTGTGTCAAGAGCACTTTCTCCACCTGAAACTCAATACGCACAAATAGAAAAAGAAGCACTAGCAGTTACATGGACAGGTGAGTGATTCAGAACTTTCCTTGTAGGCCTGATTTTACTTTACAAAGTGATCACAAGCTACTTGTGTCTGTTAGGAGACAAACCTCTCGACGAACTTCCACCGAGAATCCAGCATTTTTGCCTCAGAATGCTGCAATTCACCTACAACAGGGGTGGGCAGTTATTTCAGGCGGAAGGCTGCTTACTGGGTTTTGGCAAGCCATTGAGGGACAGGCGGCCAGGGGCAGATAAATATTAATTTTCTAAATTTTTAGGGGCCCCGTGGGCCAGACAGAATGGCCTAGAGGGCCGCATCCAGCCTGCGGGCTGCATTTTGCCCACCCCGATCTATAATATAGTACATATCCTGGGAAAAGTGTTACAAACAGCTGATACTCTTTCTAGGGCACCATTACAGACGTGATTGTCTCCAGAGGAACTCTTCCAGGAGTGAGAGATTGCTGTTTATGTGGATTTTATTGAGGATGGGATACCCATATGTGTTTCACTACAAATGAGAACTCAGGAAGCTCAAGAAGCTGATTCCTCTTGCCAATATATAAAGAAATACTACTTGGAAGGTTGGCCTCAGGTAAGATTCAAGGACTGTGAGCTAGTAAAGTACCAACAAGAGAGACTCAATCTCCATATTGTCAGAGACCTAGTTATGTTCCACTGGTACCTTCTGCACTATGCCAGGATATCCAAGAGAAGATTCATGACGCTCACCGGGGCATTACAAAGCGTTAAGCCAGGGCTCGACAGACAGTGTAGTGGCCCTCCTTCTGTGATGACATACACAACTGGATGGCCAGCTGTAAGGTTTGTGCCCAACACCAACCAGTCCCTGTGGAGCCATGTCTGGTGACTGATTTACCAGATCATACATGGCAGATATGGGGGGCTGATTTATTCGCCTGGAAGGATTCTGTTTACCTCATTGCTACTGATAATTATTCCCATTACTTGGAGATGGTACAATTACAGAGCACCATAACAGAGAGAGTTATAATGGCATTGAAGAGTATATTTGCATACCATAGCATACCTTCAGTTTTAAGAACTGATAATGGCCCACCATTTTCTGGAGCCATGTTTAAGCAGGTTGCAGCCCAGTATGACTGTCAGCATGTCACCAGCAGTCCACATTTTCCCCGTAGTAATGGAGAAGCAGAATGTGTGGTGTGGACTGTGAAGGATTTGCTTCAAAAGAATGAAGATCTCTATAAGGCACTCTTGACCTACCACTCGACGCCATTGGAGCATGGGTGGAGTCCAGCTGAGTAGCTTATGAGTAACTGGTGCTGTAAAACCCTCCCAAGTATGAGGAATGACTTGGTGCCAAAACTTGTCGATCCACAGGCATTTTGTAAGAAAAACAAACAGATAAAGGACCATCAGAGATGGAACTATGACACCCAGCATGCTTCAAGACATGCACCTGCTCTTTCCCCCTAGCAGGAAGTTTGGATCCCAGAGCCAGGGGTCCAAGGCATCGTGCAGGCTAGGGCAAATTGCCCTCATTCATACTGGGTGGAGACACCTAGTGATCTTCTCCATAGGAATCGAGAACATCTCTGCCAAATCCCGCCTGTTTACCACACTAGGTTTGGACACAGCTCATTTCCACCAAAGAGATTAGACCTGTGAATTAGTCAGGTCTAAACAAATAGACTTACCAATGGTTTTCCTGTGTTTAGGTTCATTTTGTAACTACGTGTGTATCAGGTTCACATCCCCTGAGAAAGGGAGATGTGTAGTAGTAAGGGTTAACTCCCTTACTAAAGAGTGATGTCATGCACAGGAAGGGGTCAATTGACCATTTTGGGTCAGGGGTTAATTGTTACAATAAAGGCTTAATGAGAACACAGAGTCTCCCTGCTTTTTCCAAAAACCCAGAATAACACAATACCCAGGCTACTTTAGGGACTGACAGTCAACAGTTATGGGCAGGGGGGATGCAAGTGGGGTGGAGTACAAATTGGGCAGTAGCCCCTGACATCTACTTGGGGGCTCACAAATTCCAGCCACTGCTATTGCCAGCTGGCTTCACTGCCACTGCTGACAGCCCAGCTGTTGCCACTGGCCCTATGTACTGTTGCTTCCCAGGATACAGCACTGTCCTGTTACACTTCTGTTGCCAGCAACAGAGCCACAGCACTCTGTACTTCACTCAGTATCTGGGCCCTAAGAACTTTAGTGACAATAGTTTTGGCCCTACACCTTGGTTACGTGTTATGTGAAAACAGTTTCCTATGCTGCTGCCTCCTCACTGCTCATAACACCCAAGCTAGCTTGGGGGTATGTGTGTATGTCCATCTCTGATGGCAGTGTTGCCATAGCCTTGGAGGGGTAGCTTCTGACAACAAAAGTCACTTTTTTTTTAAATAGGGTTATAAAGTGATAAGTTAGGGTTACTGTATTTCCAGTTTCAAAAAAGAGGACACTCATGGGGCGGAATGGGTATATGATTGTGGGGGTGGGGACAGGATATGCCCATGCCATAGCTGCACCGCCAACCCTGCTGCTGCCCTTCACTCCTAACTCACAGCCCCCTGTCCCTGCTGATACCCCTCACTCTGAATCTGCAGCTCCCTGGCCCTGACCATGCTCCTGACTACACCTCCCCACCCCCCTGGTGCCCCTCACTCCCAAACCACAGCCCCTGCCAGTGTCCCTCGCTCCCGACCCGCAGCCCCCTCTCCCCCCAGTCCTGCTGCCCCCAGGGAACCTCCCCACCCCCTTCCCCCAGGGCCCCCATCCTGCTGTAGCCCCAGGACTAATCCACACACACACACACGCGCGCGCGCACGCACACGCGCACACACTTACTTGCCTGCACTTGCTAGGGAGTGCAGAGACACATGATGTCCCAGCTTCCAATCGCCTTCGCCTGCCCTCCCTAGCCCCAAGCAGCCCCTTGCTGGGGCAAGCCAGGAACTGCCAGGAAAGTGGACACAGAGCAAAATCCTTGACATCTGTGAATAGCCAGATGGAGATGGGAAGACCCAAAAACAGGACATGTCCAGGTTTCCTGGACATACGGTAACCCTAGCTGAGCACAGTGGGACCCTGCTCCATAATAAGATTTCTGGGGCTTCCAGCATATATATTTCTCCATCACCAACATCTCCTTGATTAAATCAACCAGCATTTGCTCCACGTAATTATGTAACCCAATCTGGTACTTTCTGGCTGTAAACTGAATGCTGCAGTCAGTCAGAGAACAACCGAGCATTTTGGATACTGGAGCACATGATGATCCACATCTGGCAGTGGCCTATTTCTTGGTGTTTTTTTCTTCTCTGTCCTCACTCCACTGTGGGGTTTTAGTCTCCTTAGGAGCCAGAAGTGTGACCTTCAGCTGTCCCCATAGTCACACCCATGCCCTGCAGATGACTCATATTTGTCTCTTGCAGGGGCTGCTTCAGTCCTTCAGGCTCCAAACCCTTGTCCCAGGATTCAGCCTTCATGGCCTCTGTCCTTTTTATGTGTTCCCCTCAGCCCAGGTCCACTGCCTCGGACTCTAGGCTCGTGGACCCAGCCTCATATGTCTCTGACCAAAGCCGGTCTCACAAGCATCCAGCACTCCTAGCACCATATTCTGTGGCCTCTAGACCGCCCCTGCAGCAACAGTCCAGTCCTCTGGCCACAAACTTAAGGAAAGAAAACCAACAGATAAAGGGTTAACCATTCTAACTTAAACCCAACCCAACCCCCTCAGGGCCATAACCACTGTCACCTGCATAAGGACTGCAGTCAGTTCCCCCAGCCCAAGGTACCTCCTTTTCCTTGGCAGCCAGCTTAGCCTTTCAGAAGCGTCCCCGGCAGCCTGCAGGTCTGAACTGTCTGCCCCAGCTCAGCATGTGCTGCAGGGCTGCCCGGGATGGGAGGTGGGAGACAACTGGGACAATATGCCACAGGCCCCTGCAAAGCAAGGGCCCCCTGCCTCAGCTCCTATGTGTACTGTTAGCCCCTGCCCTGCGACATCACTCACCAGAGTCCTTGGTATTTTGTTTTCATTAAAAAGAGGAGATCAGCGTATTAGAGTGTAAGATGACACTGAATCATCTTCAGCATGTCATCATGACATTATGGGACCCGTCCCTGACCACAAAGTAAATGTTATACATAGTTGTGTGTGAAACAGATGCTAATTTGAGGCTTAAGTGATTGTTGCACTTAATAAGGGGGAGTCTAAAACAATCGCGGTAAGGTAACAATAGAGACAAGATTGATCAGGGACGCTTCTGATTGGCTTAGCCTAGGGCCTGGGTCAAGAAGCCCTGGTTACAGAGTCTGCTGTGTGGAGAGAAGAAACAGGGAAGGTTTAAGGAGGGATGTGTGGCAGAGCCGGCCTCTTGTCATGGAAAGCCCTCCAGGGGAAAGAGTTCAAGTTGTGAGTGAATGTCAGCTCTGTGGGTTCTTAAGGGCCAAAGCCAGAAATGAATTTGCAAGAATATAATAATTAAAATGATATGTATTGTTTTCTTTATATTTGCCAAGGAAAATAACAACATTAGACATAACACATATTCAGGTTCACATATTTCCCCACTTCAAAAAAGTACATGATGCAAAGTACATGATAAATGCAAAGTCTCTATATAACTCCTGGGGGAAAAAAATATTAAAGTCCTTCTTGATTGAAGAAGCCTGTGCTCCAAACTGCAAACCTTGCTTTCAGTATTGCAGAGATGACTTGCTCTCTTTTGGCCCTTCAAACAGCAGCGGTTGCTTACTAAGGCCCATAAGAATATGAACAGTCTCACAGTAACCTTAATCAAGTGGTTAAAGGCTAAATATACAAGTTTATTCTCCAGCAACAGTAAAAAGACAATCCTCCTTCCTCTATCTACTCTCTGCAGTTACTGTCTGTTCCTTAAATAGGGGCAGGGTCTGCTTATCCTCTGCTACACTCACAAGCCTGAACCAAGTACAACCCAGCTTATGGGGGTTACATGAGCACCAGCTAAGATTTCCAGGCAAGGTCCCACTGGAGAGTAATTTTCTGTGGCAGGTTCCACAGGGAAAAGGCCTAGGAGTGGTGTGAGGCCAGGCCTTAAGGGAGGAATCCTTTCTTCCTGAGTAGTGGAGGAGGCCAGCCTGCAGGCCACAACTGGAAGACCTGTGAAACTGGTAAGAGAGAGTTCTGCCAGAAGGGATTGGGAATTTGCAGGTGCTCAGGGGAAAACTGTACGACACAGTATCATGAGGTCAATTCTGGGTCATCTTCAACATTATTTATAGTGAAAAGATCTTGCAAATGCTCTTAGTGGAAAAGAAGCCAGTGATGATGCTCTTGAAAAGGGTATACATTCAGAGAAGGAAAAGTGGTGTAAAGTGTTGCAAGGTCTGGTTGATGTTACCCTGTTTCTGGCAGAGCTAAATTTGCTGTTTCCAGGATCACATTCTGCACTAGAGCATGATGACTGCAGGTTGTTCCTTTCTACTGTAGAGTTCATCAGTAAATACAATCAAGATCTGAACGGCCACCTTGAAAACTGTTACAGAGCATTGAATGGCTGGTGAGAGAATGCAAGTGATATAAAAATCGTGGTTCGTTTCTCGGGAGGAGGAAAAAAAACTCTAGCTACAGACACACTCTATTAGCAACACAAAAGGTATATATTTGCAAATAGGGTCAGAGAGAGAGACAAAAGATCAAACACTCTGCCCCCGGGCACAATCATTAGCAGGCTTTTAT
>NW_017728943.1:101580081-101595002 GCF_001723895.1 Crocodylus porosus
CAAAGAGAGAGTGATACCTTAGTACAAAGGGCCTTTGGTGGTTTTCCCTTCAATTTCCAACCCCCCCCTTCCCTCTCCCATTAAGGAGACAAGGAGAGCTAGCAGCTGTGTTTTTTTTTTTCTAAATCTGCTATTGATAATGCATTTTTAATAATATTTCTAACACAAGCACACTACATGTCCTGGCGTAGTCAGAATGAGTATTTGGAGGTGTGTGCCAAGAAAGTACAATTCTTGAGGTGAGAAATGCTCGCTACTATGGAAGCATCATAGATGGGGCGCCTAATGTCTCGCATACTGAGCAGTTGGTATTTATCATGAGATAGGTACATGAAAAAGATGGAAAATGGGATGTGCAGGAACAATTCCTGAAAATGGTGGATTGCGATAAAAAGAAAGGAGTAGACATTGTGGAACAGATAAAGAAAGTACTGGTGGCGCATACGGTAGAGTTGCAGAACTGTAGAGGCCAATGGTATGACAATGCTTCAAATATGTCTGGGAAATACCAGGGCATGAAAACTAGGATACAGGATGAAAATCCTCATGCATTGTTTTCACCCTGCAGTGCACACTCTCTGAAACTATGTGGTACCCATGCCATGGAGAAGAGCCCTGAAGTGAAAACATGTTTCAGAAACGTACAGAAGGTACAGAAGGAAAAGTCTTCAGGTAACTGCAGGACTCTCTCTTCACTCCATATCAACTAGATAGAGCTCGAGAATCAATGCTGTTCACTCCCTCGTGAAAACCCTAAAGGGAAGCTGGATTCTCTCTTCAAAATTGAAGAAGAATTGGACTTGACAGCAGAAACCGAGGCTCATGTTTCAGGTCTCATTGAGTGGATGCAGTCCCTTCAGTTAATTCTCCTGACTACAGTGTGATACTGCAGTCCATCAATATCTGAAGCAAGCTTGTCCAAGGATCCAAGCTCACCAGGGAAGAAGGGGTGCAACATGTCAAGAGCCTCCTGGAAAAAAAATCAACAGTTGAATGATTCCTGGCCAAGTCTTCTCATGGAAGCTAAGGCCATCGCTGAGGGGCTAGGTATCACTACCAAATTCACAAGAGAATACACAAAAGAATATGAAGGATGAAGCATTTCCACAATGAGCCAGCCGATACAGAACACACAATCTCTTCCCTTGAAGATAAATTCAGGGTTGAAGTATTCATCACAGCCATAGATATGCTCCTCTCAGATCTCTGAAGCCTAGCTGAGACCATGGGGGTACTCACAAGCTTATTCTCACCCATACTTGACCCACCAGCTGTTGCAGAGGATGAAGAAACTGCAAAGTTTGCAGAGTCCTTGTCCACCACATACCCACGAGATATGAACAAGGATGAGTTGCAGGAAGAACTTTACCTGTTTTACAAAATCAGGAAAAACTCAAATTTGTGCACCTCTGGAGGAGCCATGGGTACTGCACTTGAGCTTCTCAACTGGATTTATGGCAAAGGTATAGAATTTGTGTTCCCTCAGATATGCATTTGCTTGAGAATGCTCATTGCCTTGCCAGTCTCTGTTGCATCTGGGGAACGCACTTTTAGTAAGCTTGAGATGATTAAGAACTATGGTCAGCAATCGGGGAGGATAGGCTGAACCATTTGATCATGCTCTCAGTGGAGAATGCACTTGTAAAGCAAACACATTATGATGTAATTGATGACTTTGCAACCATGAAGGCGAGAAAGAAATACTTTACTTAAACTTTCCTCTTCTTAAGTTCCTAACTTTGTAGCATAAGCTTAATAAAAGTTTCATGTGCAAGATGTTAATGTCATTTTGCTTTAGTAACCTGTCTCCAAGGTAAAGTCTCTCTGCCTAGCCCTCCTTGCTATGGGAACAAGCAAGGAAAGCCCGCTTGTTCCCACTACCCAGGGCAAGGGAAAGAGGAACCACATGTGAGATGCATGCGTGCAAGAATTCTTGCACGTGGTCCTCCAGCTTTGTACACACACACGGCTTCTTGTAGGGGGCAGTGATGGGGCCCCCAACATCAAACCTGTCCTGGGCCCCATAAACCCTCTGGGCGACCCTAATATGCAGTCAAACCTTGCCCCTTCAGGTCAGATGACTGCTGGGCACATCCCTGAAGATATGCCCAGAGGTACCCATTTGGCCCAACGAGTTGTTGGGCTGTTTCTGCCCTGCAGCCTTCCCAAGGCTCTTAGCTGACCCAGACACTCAAAGCTGGAGTTCTTGCTGAAGCTGGCTGTTGCAGAAGTCTGCTCCTGTGGGTCCTGCTTCCACTCTGATTGCAGTTAACAGATACTGAATTATCTCAGCTCTGTTGTGATCATTTCCATTACAATATCCTCAGTCCCATAACACATCCTGCCTTTGCCCCAGTAGTCAACATCCTTGCTGAAAGTTGTGGCAAAGTACCCATTTAATTTCTGGACTATACTTAGATTATCCTTAATTTTCTCCCTATCCTCACTGCATAGTGGTCCTACTGCTTGCTTTTTTCCTTTGTATTCATAAGCAAAGAACTTTTTGCTGTTTATTTTATTATCCTTTGCAAAGTACAACTCAGATTGATTTCTGGCAATTCTCATTTTTAAAGCCAGAAAGCGTAATTATAATCCTCTTGGTTGATCTCCAGCAAAATACAGGTCAAAGAATCAAGTCTTAATTTCTGACTTGAGACTATAACTTCTGCTTGGAATGATAGCACATCTTTTAGGAAGACAGCCAAACTGGATTTGAAGACTCCAAGTGATGGGCCTAGCTTAAGTAGACTGAATTGTTAATTACCCTCACGGTTGAAATTTGTTTCTTGTTGCTAGCTTGAATTGGTTTGGCTTCTGTTTCAGCCCTTAGATGCTTTTTCCATTATTAAAAAGCCCTCTACTATCAGAAAACTCTTTCCCATGTACAGTAAAATCCCTGTTATCTGGCATTCTACTTTCAGCAACACTCTACTAACTGGAGTTTCTGGCTGGCTGGCTGGACACGGTGGGATGCTTGCACGCAGTGGTCGCTGCCACCACTTACCACCCTGTGAGGCTGCAGCTCTATGTGCGGCTGCTGCTAGCCCCCACATTCTGCTCCACGTCTGACCACCACCACTCAACCTTCCTCTGCCCTCCCCACTCCAAATCTGTCTGGAAACCTGAGCTCCTCAGGTAACGCCATTTTTCGATATCAGGCATGCCTCATTCCCCACTCACACAGGATAACAGGGATTTTACTGTATATACGTGCATACCATGATCAAGCCCCCTCTTAATGTTCTCTTGAATAAACTAATAGCATCACATGATTTCTTAAGTCTCTCATAAAGCAGGTCTCAAATCAGTCTTATACCTTTTTCCTTTCCATGTAGTTCTTTCCAGGTTTCAGCATCTTTTTGAAAGTGTTTAGCCTAGTCTTCCCTCAAAAATTCTAAACATTACAGATTTCTTAACTCAGACAATTTCTTAACTCAAATAATGCATCCTTCAACTTGGTGAAATGCCATATTAGGCCACATTTTGACAAAGGTAAGTTAATGGCAAAATTGAAAATGAGTGGTTGCTTTGGTGAAAGTTATATAACTTGATCATATCTGTTATGTGCAAACAGAATAAAATCCAAATCAGGATTATATATATCTTTTGTGTTTTAAAAGGATCAATTTCACAATGTTAAAAACAGCTATGAAGTAAATCATCTGGCAGGAAAATTTTAAACAGAAAAACTGTGAAAGATAATTAAGAACTTTAAAGAATATTTCATTAGATGCCACAAATGCCACAATAAAGGTGGACCCTGGGTAAAAGAAAATAAATGAAACAAAACTGGCTTAGAGAAGAAGCAACAGCGGCTACATGTAACAGAGTTTGATTAAAGGTCTCCCATCCAACAAACACATGTATAACAAAATCCCATATTTGGAAGTTGAAGATAGACATATGCAGACTTCAAGGTTAGGGACAGACATTCAAAAAGCCCAAGCCTGAATTGATTCAATCTTTGCAGATTAGTCTAACCTGCCTAGATTGAACCAATTTGTAAGTGCACAGACATTTTCTCTAGACTGAGGAAATGCAGGCACATGCCTGCAGTCGCAGGCCCTTGGCTTCTGGGAAGCTGTGGTGGGCAGGGGAGTGGGGACCTGGCCTGACCCTGGCAATAGCCTCAAGTGAACTGGCCAGGGAGCTGATTTAATTCACCCCTCCCTGTCCCATGGACCTGAGCCAGGGTCCGCTTGGCACTCCCCACTGGCTGTTGCAATGGCAGGGGTGGGGGCATGGTCAGACCCCAGCCAGCCTGGCCCCCTGAGGCAGAGGGGGCAGAGATTATTCCAGTAATGCTGTCTACATTGTGCTCCCTACTCCTGTTTGTAATACTCTGCTAATACATCAAGGATCAGATTTGCCTCTTAGCTGTACTACTATGAGCCCATGTTTGGTTTGTTATCTAACCCCCAAGTCATTTTCAATATCGTACTTGCTAGGATGCCCTCTCCTACCTTTCAAGGAAGACTTACATTATTCGTTCCTAAATGAATTAGCTTTATTTAGTCATGTTAAAAACATGTGCTCTTCACCTTACCACATCCAGATCAGTGTGTAGATAACGGATCTACTCCTATCATTATGTTCCACTCCAGAGTTTTTAAACAACTGCAGATGTTACCAGCAATCATTCTTCTAATTTCTTCTAGAACACTGATAAAGATATTAGGACTAATATTTCCTGATGGCAGAGAGCTTCAGGGTTCAATCCGATTCCTAACTGAATTAAAGAGGAAGATTTTAAATTAATTTAGTAGACTTGAATCGGGCCCTAAAAGTTTTGACCACAGCAAGAGAAGGCATAAATGTTAGAATGAGGATTACAAACTAGGAATTAATTTAGTCTTCTGTATTCTGGACATTTCCATTACTGTTATATCTGGAAAGAGTAATAACATACAAAACCAGGATTCAATTAAGTATAAAGCAGAAGGACATGCAAAGACTGTCATTTCTGAGAAGCACGAAAATGCATGTTCATTGTGTATGAATTGCCAAGTTGGAAAGCTATGGACAAACTGTTTGGAGGCAAGAACTAAGTATATGCCAAGAAGGTTAAACTTCTACATTCAGAGCCAGTGGACCTTCCTGGGGCATTGTTAGAAAGAAGAATCCCCTTTCTTCATTTTTTGCATTTCTGTGCGTCTCATGTGTCACAGGCCAGCTGCGCACTGTGAGTATATCAATTTAGCTGCAGACTGATTGAGCATTGCAACTTTATTAGCCACTGGGCTTTTTGGTTCGGGATTGAGGAGGTGATGTTGGAAAGGAAAGAAATGACAAATTTCACTTACAAAAAGAATGAATTTTACTTATGACAACAAAAGATATAGTTTGCATATATAATAGTTAATAAAAAGGTTAAGCTAATAAGCAGACAACATAACAATACAGACTAAAATTGACAGTGATAATAAAACAGATAAAGAAATGAACTAAGAGTCCCCGCTTGGTTAGTAACTTATTGGTAGTCCCTTGGTTAGAAGATGCACGTCAAGTTGAATCAGCGAAGTCAGACATCTCTGAACTGGGCTGCCCGAAGGAGAACCGGTGGAAACCCCTCAGTTACGATCTGGTTCTCACTCTCACAGGGAGTAAGAGAGATCCGTGGGGGTATGGGACAGCAATGACCCTTCCGTTCTGTCCTTCCCAAGGGGTTTTATGACGTGTGTTTTTTTTATAGTTTAATTATGTTAATTTTTTAGTTCTATAGACATTTATAATGTTACTTTATAGCTATTATTTTACAGTGTTTAAAGGTGTTAGAAATCATTACAATAAGTTACTACCACACTTGGGTTTATCCAATAAGCAAATTGCAACACAATATCTTCAGGTTTGAAATTAATCTTACCCCGACTAAATCCAGCCCCTTCAGAACTCTCTATGTTTTTCTGAGATGTTCTTTCTTGAAATGTACTGGATAAGCTGGGCAGTTGAATCCAGTTTTTATCATCAAGGCTAAATTCTGAGAGAGAAAGAACTATTAGGTCAGCTAATTTCACAGCTACAGCTTTGTCTCTGAGGCCTAGTCAGTTCCACAAACAGTTGCAAGTTACATTTGCGGGTTACAAAAATACAAGCTTTATATTAGACAAAAGTTCCAAATGCCTTCAAGAAGCACATATTTATTGCTCATTAATTTTTTTGGTTCTGGCCATCACACTCATGGTTGTCTGCATGTTCAGTTAACAAGAGGCAGCAACATCTACAGCAGGGATCAAAAGGAAGAATGTCAGGCTGGATAGTCCTTCTTGAATTTATGCTCTTTCACTGGGATTTTAGGCAATTTGTATAACCTCTCACAGCCTAAATTTTCTCATCTGTAAAATGGGAATAATGTGATAGGATAGCAGAATATGGTAAACTTGTTTAAATACTTCGAGAGGTTTAGACAAAAGATAAAATGTGAGTGCTAAATAAAAATATTAATACTCATATTATTATATAAATACTTCCATTACTGTTGATAGATGTTAGTTGCTCCACAACAGTTGGTGATTATACTGAACCAAGAACAGAGACATGGTTATTCCAGCCATGATATCATTTATAAATATAATTTAATGTGATTTGGTTTTACTTTTGAAATTAGAAACCATGCAGGCTCCCACTGTAACTGCTTGGAAGTGACTGCAGTTAGGTGAGAAGAAAAAGATTTCTAAAATCTCCCTGCATGCCATCTGACACCAACAGGGAAGTAATCCTGCCTGATCTGATCTGCAAAACAAAGAGCAACTCACAGAGACACTTGCATGGACCCAGAGAGACAGATTTCCATCTTCAACTCCCTCCCTCTGTGCAAAAATGAAGTTTATTTTCTACCTATGGGGACTTTTTGCCTTCTTTAATTTTCCCTGAGCCAGATGAAGGGCATGTGAGCCTGAAAGCTTTCAGAAAAAGACTATATATATATATTTTTTTGCAATTTCTTAGTTGGTCTAAAAGGTATCATCTCTGAACCAAGAGTTTTAAAGTTTTGCAAGAGAAAAATAAACACTTGAGATGAGCAGAATGACGAGCAAAATGATCAAACTAATAACAGACAATGGGGCCCACATAGCTATGTAGCTATTTGAAAGAGAAGCAGATCATGAGGACCTCAGAAATTCTGTTTCTTCTTACCCAACTGAAATATCTTTAGGGTAGATTTAAGGATCATAAGAAAGTAGGGCTGAAGGGGACCCACAAGATTATCTAGTCTAGCCTCCTGCTTAAGGCAGGATCATTTCTGACTAAACCAACCCAGCCAAGCATCTGTTTAATCTTCCTTTGAAAGTTTCCAAGAATGAAGATGCCACAACTTCTCTAGATAGTCTGTTCCAATCCTTGACCACCCTCATAGTCAGAAAGTTCCTCCTAATCTCCAATCTAAATTCCCCCTGCTACAACTTGAGGCTGTTGCTCCTAGCCCTGTCCCCTATGGACACAGAGAAAAGCCCATATTGTGGAACCCTGCAAGGTTTAGAGAGGCCTTGCCTGCCAACCTATGGGATCTGGATTCCTTGCCAGCTTCTGCTAAGAAAATCTATCTTTAATTGCAACTTCTATTTCTTACCTATTTATTCTTTACCTTTCTGAATGACAATCTAAAACTTATTCTGAAATTTAATTCAATAATCTTAAAAATGTTGTCAACAGTTTGGAGGGTTTCTTAAAATCCAGATACAGTAAAACTGATGTGCCTCATTCTCCATTTATTAACCTGGAGAAAAATCAGGAGCAGTTCCACTGAAATGAATGGATTTATACTAGTAAAGAATCAGTATAGAGTTTCTATAAGCTGACCCAGTACTGTGGTAGCTGTATGGCTTAAAGCCGGTGTGAGAAGTGAATCAAGCACAACAATTTTTAAGTTAATAACGTGAGTATTAGATCTGGTAGAAATTTCTCCACCATGAAGAGCTTTTTTAAATAGAAGTGTGACTTTTATGCAAAAATAAAACTTTCATCCCAAACATCATCTGCATTATTGACATTTTCTGGGTTTTAAAAATATATATATATTTTTTTACAAAAATCATTTCTGAAGTCATTAAGAGATGTAATTTACTCAAAACAGACAAGCCTGAAAAAATAATAAAAAGTGATTTTGATAGAATGTCCAGCAAAAGAACCAGAAATGTTTGAGGAAATTGCTGATAAATCCATTCAAACCCTGTGGGATGAGAACAAGTTTGAAATGATTTCTAATATAACTTGTTCTCCTCCCCTTCCCCAATTAGCTGTAACAAGTGCACAGCATATTTCAGACTTCTCAGAGAAGAACTTCATCATCTGACTTAGGAAGGCTCATACTTTGCGGTAGAACACTATCGTAAACAATCACTTTAGGTAAGTGAATAAGAAGATACCAAGCATGCCACTGGACACCTGTGTTGGGTAAGACATGTTCAAATTCTTAAATTCTTCCACAGACAGCACAAGGAGGGTTAAAATTCATCTTGTCTATTGCATAGAATCATAGAGAAATTGGGCTGGAAGGGACCTCCAGAGGTCATGTAATCCAGCGTTTCTCAACCTCTGGGTCATGACCTAAAAGTGAGTCACAAGAATATATGAAAGGGTCACAAACAAACTTTTTAAAGGAAAAAAAACATGGGAAGCCATGGGTTTTGCCTTGCAGGCTGGCAGAGTTCCAGCCTGCAAGGGGCTTTTTGGGACCCCCCCACCCCACGCCCCCCCAGCCCCACACACTGTGGGGGCTGGGGCCTGGGGGCAGCAGGTTGGGAGTGAGGGGCACCGACAGGGCCAGGGGGCTGTTTTCTACTTAAACTATTTACTGGGTTGGGATTGGCCATCAATGTTTACAAATGGGTCCGTACAAAAAACATTGAGAACCACTGATCTAGTCCAGCCCCCTGCTTGAGGTAGAATCAGCTCTATCCAAACCAACCTATACAATCCATAATCTAAGCGCTACTTAAAGTTATTGTTATCAACCCTTAGACAACACAGACCTAAGAGCCTAACCTGCCACAGGTAAACCAGGGGGACCATGGCAGCCAATGTCCTGCTTCAATGAAATGTCAATATACACTCAAGAGATCTCAAGTAGACCCTGCCCCCTCCCCACTACAAAGTAAGGCAAAACCCCCAAAGTCTGTTCTAATCTGACCTAATAGCCCAGAAATAGCTCTGGGCTATTTCCCCAGCCAGCAGCAGCAGCCTGCTGTCATCTCGCATGCAGATCCGGGAGTCTGTGCCTCCCAAGAGGAGTCTGGCACAGCCCCACAGCCCTCCTGGGGGGTGTGGGCCCCCAGACCCACGTGCAGGATGACAGCAGGCTGCTGCTGCCAGCTTGGGCCAGTGCCAGCACCCAAGTCTACCTGGCACAGCCTGTGCCGAGTGCCAGGAAGAACCCAGTGCTGGTACTGGCCCCAGCTGGCAGTGGCAGCCTGCTGTCATCCTGCATGCAGATCTGGGGGCCTGTTCCCCCTGGGAGGGTTGTGGATCTGTGCAAGATTCCTCCCAGGGGGTTCGGGCCCCTGGATATGAATGTGGGATGACAGCAGGCTGCCTCTGTGATACGAGTTTTGCTTTGAACAGTTTGAGGTGCAGTTTCCCAGAAACCCCTGCACCTATCTCCTTGAACCTTGGAAGGCTCCATGCCCTCAGAAGGGACTACCATCCCTGCAATTTTCTACCTAATCAGGTAAGAAATGACAAAGTTATAGGCATTTTTGTGATTCCCCATTATAGCCTACGGGCTAAATGTTGAAATGTGTCGAAAGAGCATCGAAACAGTTTTGACTAAATGAAATGGAACAGTGCTTAAAAACAGTGAACCAACACGCTGTCCCTTCAAAACAGTGAAGGGGAAGTGGAAACGAAAGGGTGCTGTTTTGCACAGCCCTAAAACACCCATGAGGAGATGTCAGAAATGCCAAGATTTTACTTCAGGGCTGGGGTAAAGAGGTAGATCCATATCATGGAGATAACATGGAATTATGCTTTCAAAGGAGATTGTCCAGTGAAAGCGTACAAAGGAAAAGAAATGAGGACCAAGAATGGAGCCCTATCACCAGGCAAAAGCATTGAGGTAAACAGCTGAGAAGTATCCCTCAAGGTAGAGGTAAGAGAAGCAGGAGAGGATGGAAACTAAGGAATGTCAAGATTTCAAGAAGAGCATGATTGACTGTGTAGAGAGTAGCTGATGGGTCAGGGAGGATGAGGTGGGAGTATTGGTTCTGAGGTGTGACAAAGAAAAGGTCATTAGAAATTTGTGTTCCAAATAGTCCTTAACAATGGTATCCAGGCTCTAAAATATAGTCCAGAGCCTTACAAACAATGTATACTTGCTTTTCCTTTGTGATATGGAGAGGTCATTCAAAGTAACACAAGACATTACTGTGCCTGAAACAAGCAGCATTTCAGAGCTTGAAAAGTGTTCCAGTGCAAGGAGGATGAAAAGGAAGGAAAAGATTAGGATGCTCTGAATTGAATTAGGACAGGAAAGCAGCAGCACAAGGAAGCTATTCCAGAAACTGAAAAACTGGCCATAAATGAAAGAGAAAACTGTTGAAGTCCAGTGAAGAGGCTGAAAATGTCAACAGTGCATGGAGAAAGAAACAGAAAGAAAGCAGAGGTGCCAAGAATATCACTGGCAAATGCAAGAGGGGGATGTTGAGGCCCAAATGTAATACCAAGAATACCAGGAATAGGAGAGAAGGGAAGCCGCAAAACAGAAGAGAAGGTGCTAGCAGAGGGAATATATATCTTGCTTGTAAATATGTGGACCACACTTGTTGACTCTTTATTCATGCCCAGTGATATTGGTTTATTATCTCTTTCAAAGAGTACCTGTAGAGTGTCTTCTCCACAAAGATTTTGGTGAAGGACACACTCCGGGTGACCAGCTAGTTGCTACCCTCTTGTCTGATCAGCACCTATGTGCACTGCTGCCTACATGAAGGCAATACAATACATAATACATAATCACCTTCCTTTCTATATCCTTTGTGCATTCTCCTTTCTGTATCCTTTGTGTTTTCTCCATTCATTACATCTTCTGCTGTTTGCTATGGGCATAGTCCTGATGCCATGTATTCCAGTTTTCATTTGTTCCGATATTTCTTCATATTTAGATTTACATTATTGCTGGTTGGCATGTGAGAAGGTGAAAGATTGTATATGCTATGCAACAAATGGGGTTTATAAAAAGAAGAAGCTGATATGGTACAGCAGCTCAGTAATCCAGAACATATTTTACAGAATGTATAAGGTAGTGGTGGGGTAGGGTAATATCACATATTGAGTGGAATTCATGGCTTTACATAAGTCAGTGCAGTTCTTTGACAGATAGAAAGAATAATGAAATCATCACTCAGCTCCTCACAGAATCCCTTAAATCTCTTGTCATTGCCAAATTCTCATATCCTTTCCCCCAAAACTCAAAAACTCAGGAGAAAAATGCTTAGCAAAATCTCACCAACCTTCCATTTCATATTTTCTGGCATCTATATTTAATTACGACTGCAGGTATATGCTCTCTAGGCCCTGGCATATATTTCTTAATATCTGGAGGGTGACATTCCTTGTGGTGATTAGAGCGGGGTGGGGTTTATCTTGTTCTTTACCTTTTAAAATTATTATCACCATCAAAAATGTACTAGGTGTACTACTTAAGAATATGGAAACAAGGTCTCCAATTTGCGTTTATAATCTAACATCCCATCCCTGCAAACAGATATACTAGTAGGTAACTTTGCATGTGCTTAAAATTATAATATGGGTCTGTTTTTGTATGCAAAGATACACATCTATGTTTGGGGCCTATCATTTGTACACTCTTACTAGGGCACACAGAACAATCAGCCACAAAAGAATGTGCAAGAGTGGACTCTCAGTACAGTTCTTGTGTAGCTGAACTACACAGAACATGGAAATACATATCCCAGAGTAGCACATAGCTGTTAAAGTTTATATCTTGTTTATTCTTTACTCAATGAATATGTGAAGAAGCCACATTGAGCATTATTTTGAAACCACTTTAGTATTTATAATCATGTAAGGCCTAGCCACAAGGAGTACTGACAGACGTGCGGCCCGGCACTCACTCACAGCACTTTATATAAAGTGCTGTGAGTTAGAGTGCCTCTGCCCCCACAGGCTGTAGCTTCAGGTAGTTGAAGGCTGCTATTAAATCTCCTCTCAGTCTTCTCTTTTCCAGACTAAATAAGCCCAGTTCCCTCAGCCTTTCCTTGGAAGCTACGTTCCCCAGCCCTCTAACCATTTTTGTCCCCCTCCACTGGACTCTCTTCAATTTGTCCACATCCTTTATGCAGTGGGGGGCCCCAAACTGGACACAGTACTCCAGATGTGGCCTCACCAGTGCCAAATAGAGTGGAAGAATCACTTCCCTCAGTCTTCTGGCAATGCTCCTACTAATGCAGTCCAGTATGCTGTTAGCCTTCTTCACAACAACGGAATACTTTTGGCTCATATTCAACTTATTGTCTACTGTAATCAATGCAATATTGTTGTCTAGTACTAATGGTTGGGGTAATTAGCACAACTGAGCGATGGAGCCAATTAGAGCCCACCCCCAAATTAATTAACCTGTCTGAACCAACAGACAAACCAGGGTACATTGTTTCTGGGCTGGGCAGCAGCCTGCCTGGACCAGGGCAGCATGTTTACAGGCATTGGAATGGTGTATGGTAAGTTTAATACTTGGCATAGCCCCAATTTACTGTGTAAACATTGACCCTGTGTCCTCTTTACCCATGCCCTGTGAAATCTCCATTGCAAGTGTTGGGCTAGGGACAACTGCTTTGTACCCCCAGCTCAAGTATTGTGGTACCTAAGCAAGTACTTAAATTTTGACTCTGATGAATTCTGACAGAGTTCATCTGACTTAGGCTGTGTATACACATTCAGATGATCTGGGAGAAGAATCCTCTGGGGTTTCTTTTTCTGATAGAAAACTTATCTGGAGAGCCCTTAACAGACATTTGAAAGCTGAGCCCTTGAAAAGCAGAGACCCTGCAGTGCTGACATTGTGTATCCAGAGGACCCTTGTGCATACATCTTAGCATGCTCTTCAGACTCCCTTAGTCTGCCTGGAAATAGAATGGCAGCAGTGGACAGGGCATAGGTAAGGACGACACTGGGTCAATGTTTACACAGTAAATTTGGGCTATGCCAACTAGTAAACTTACGATACACCATTCCAGTGCCTGTTCTTCTTCCTGTTCAGCTGGAGCAGTAAAGTCCAGTGAGGGACACACTGTCTTCTTGTGAGGGGTACCCTGAGATGTTGGAGGACTGTGCTGTGGCTTCTCTTAGAAGTTCAGACATTTATTTTCCCAGGAGAAACTCTCCCAGGAGTGAATTAGCCCTTGTTGTTCCCAGGTTATTTTTCTCCTAGAGTGGCCAGTTTTGCTCTGGGAGAAAATCTGTACATCTGTACACTTGTGGTCTCTCCTGGGAAAGCAGCAATCCTCCTAGGAGAAACTAAATGTCTGTATGTGGCCTTACTCAATGGCACATCTTAAGGAGAAAGGGTAGAAGAATTGGGCTTTTTGTTAGCATTTACTTTCTTGTCCTCCTCAAAGATCTTCAAGTTCCTTGAAGGAATTTCTAAAAAGAGTAACCTGTAGGTCACACGGATTAGGGGACACAGGTAGAGCTTCTGCTCTACATAATGACCTTGTGGAGCTATGCACTAATAATTGTAACACAAGTGGCACTAATGTGGTGTTTGACCCATTAAATGGGTGGTTTCAATAATACTAGAATTTGCAGTACGCTTTTTGAAAGTATAACTGTAATTAGTAAATGATTTCCAACTGCTACTCATGTTTTATTGCTTTTCTGACAGGTGATATTTTTTCCATAGAAATGATATCCTATAGTTTGATGAACTGTTGGTCGGAGGGAGTGGGGGTGGGAATATGTGGTCTTTTCCAGTCAATCCTTCAATTGTGAACGAGCTGCTAACAGCAAGTGTTTTGGAAGCTGTTTAAACTGGTCTAGTGGTTTTACACTGTGAATACCTAGACCTTGTGAGTTTCCTAACTCTGTTGGTGTGTTTAATGATTTCATGCAGTGGAATCATTCAAGAGGAACTGCAGCATAGTTGTTAGAGTAGACAATGGGGTTAGGTTAGAATATAATTTGTCTTGCTGACACTAAATGCTTAGCTGCTAGTGTCACAAAAATAAACAGTGACATTACAATCAAGACATCAGGGCATGCAGATGAGGTCTGTTAGCATTAATTTATTTTTAAATGAATATATATTAGATGATCTCCTGTTTTAACACTGTCCAAAAGGAACTCCAAATGTACCATGGATCTCAAAGTGCTTGATAGAGCAGGTAAGCAACATTACCTCATTTTACAAATACAAAAGCCAAGCCTCAGTGACTTCTCCAGTATCACCCAATAATCTGATAACATAGCTGAGATTAGAATCCAGACTGCCTGAGTACCAGGGCTAGGAACAGACATTACATATAAACTGGTTTAAGTGATCAGAAATTGGTTTAAACCTATAGCAGAACAGATGTTCAGTGGACATAAACCAGTCTGAAAATGGCTGAAACCTGTTTGAGATAAACCTAGTTGAATGTAGTATCAGACTTAACTGATTTGGGTCAATTTGGGTGTTGAGGGAGCTGGCAGAGGTTATTGCAGTGCCCTTGGCACAGCTTTAGGAGCGCCCGTGGTGCTCGGGCCAGGTGCCAGATGATTGGAAGATAGCCAACATGGTCCCCATCTTTAAAAAAGGGAGGAGGGAAACTCTTTGAGAAGATCATCATGGAGCACATCTGCAATGGGCTGGCCTAAGAGATGATGCTCAAGGGCAACTAGCACGGTTTCATTAGGGGCAGGTCATGTCAGACCAACCTGATTGCCTTTTATGATCAGGTCACAAAAGCATTGGATGCAGGTGTTGCTGTGGA
>NW_017728943.1:101595817-101610306 GCF_001723895.1 Crocodylus porosus
AAGTTGTTGGAGAGTAGGTTTAGATTAGACATCTGCAAGAACTACTTCACAGTCAGGGTGGCTAGGATCTGGAACCAACTTCCAAGGGAAGTGGTGCTGGCTCCTACCCTGGGGGTCTGTAAGAGGAGGCTTGACGCCTACCTAGCTGGGATCATTTGAGCCCAGTTTTTTCTCCTGCCCAGGCAGGGGGTTGGGCTTGAAGATCGACAAGGTCCCTTCCTACCCGACTTCTATGATTCTATGAAACTGGTTTATGCAATGTATGTCCCAGACCCCTTGCTGGTTTAAGTTAAATCAGAGTCCCCCAGCATCCAAAGCAGTGTTGGCCACTCCACTCTGCTCCCTGGCCAGAGTTCTGGCAGAGATTTGCAGATACAGCAGGGTCTGCTGGCTTCTCTGTACTGCCCCCCCACCCCCAACTGCTTAAGCAGGGATCCCTTCCTCCTCTCTGCCATAGCATGGACCATAGCCAGAATGTGCTATGTTAGCTAATGCTGTGTAAAGCTCCAACAGAGACTGCAGACACAGGGTCTGCCTGGCTTCTCCCTGCCCTACCTTCACCTCAGTGGTGAAGCAGGAACTTCCACCTCCCCACCCCCAACTCCCACAACCCAGCCCCCAGCCCCACAGGTCCTAGGCATGTGGTGTACTAGCTAATGCCAAGAGGTGTCTCTGTGTGTGTCTCTTTCCAGTTTCACTGGGACAGGCAGACAGTGACTGCTTAGGGCTGTTGGAGCTAATCAACAGGTCAGGGGTAAGCTGTTTAAGAAGTTTGAAGTAATGGAGAGAGGCCATTGTTTTGCTAATCAGGTGATAAAGACTGTTATCACTACTCACCTGGCTTGCTTCCTGTCAGTCTGCTACACACACTGACAAAGCAGGGAGGGAGGTTGAAAAGCTCAGTATCATCAACAGATACTTGCACTGCACCTCTACCTCTCCCCCCACCGACCTCAGAGTGCTAGTCCAGAGCTGGGGTCTAGCAACACTCCTGCCCCTTGAGCAGCCAGCAGGGAAAAGCCTAGGACCATGCAGGATGACCTCCCGAATGAGAGATTCCTTCCCGGGCCTGGCTACACCCACTCAGCTCAGCTCTCTGCAGAAGGGAAGGGAGGGCTGCTCTAGCAGCTCCCGGCTTCTAGTCTGAGCCTCTGCAGGCATGTGCCTGAATTTCCTCAGTCCAGAGACAATGTCTGTCTGGTTTCAAACCAGTTCAGCCAAGCCAGGTTAGGCTAACCTGCAAAGACTGAATATATGCAAGCTCAGGCATTTTGAATGTCTGTCCCTAGTCCAGCTCAGTACTAGATTGACTACACCCATGGTGTCAAGATTATGGCCTGCAGGCAGGACTCAGCCTGAAAACCTGTGTTGTCTGGCTCTCAGGACTCTTACAGGGGTCAGAGTGAGTGGGGGCAGGGCTCTCTGCCAAAATCTGGGGTACAGAGCCCAGTTGGAAATCCATGTCAACAGCGAGAAGAAAGTGATGGCTTTGGCAACCTTCAGGTTTGCTGCCACTGCTTATCCAATTACCATTATATCAGAATCCTATCTACAAGGAACTCCATGGTCTAGATCCATTCCACAAGAAGCCCCATGGTCCTGATCCAGCCTGGGGAGGTGAGTGAGTTTGACACCCCTACACTAGACCATCTTTCTTCTGTATTAGCTTGTTAATCATATTTTGATGATTTTTAGAAGCCTCTTATATTGGGTTTCATCATATGTACTAACCAAGGGCGGATCCAAAGAGGTTGCCGGGGTGTGGCTGCACACCCCCCTCTTTTGTACTGGACCACATTGTGGGAGCCTCTAGGGGCTGTTTAAAGTCCCTGGAACAGATGCAATTTCTTTCTCTCTTCCTGTTCCTGCTCAAAGGCATGCTCCCTCTCTGCCCCTTCTCCCTTTCCTCTGCCTATTTTCCCCCCCTGCTCCTGGAGGCACGGAAGCACCAGAGCTGTTCCTGCCCACTGCATGGTGACTGGACTCAGCTGGAAAGATGGACTATGGTAGCAGAAAAGGACAAGAATTCCCCTTCCCTGTACTGCCTCTGTGATACCTCTAGGACTGGGCAGGGTTGTTGCCAATGTCCCCTTCCCAGCTGAGCCTAGTTCTGTGTAGCCTGGCTGGCTCTGGAGCTTCCCCATTTCCAAACAGTAGAGAAAGCAGCAGTGGCTGTCAGGGGAGTGTGGGCAGGATGAGGGGGGAGAAGGAGGGGAAAGGGAGAGGAAGACTTAAAGTACCAAGAGGCTCCCACATCATGGTCCATCTGCACTGGTGGGAGTAGAGGAGGCTGGGAGCAGGGGTGCAACTACCCCTGCATTGTGAGTTGCTGCTCCCGCATCCCGCTGTGGGAAATCCTGGATCTACTGCACTGCTAACTCTCTCTATTTGAAGTGGTGTTTACACTTTAAGAGACACTGAATTTTTCCACCGCTTTTGACAAGAATGTTTGCAGCCCAAAAGACTTCAGCAGAATCTGAATGTGTCTTTACAGGAAGATGGGGCAGCCTCCCCCAGGCATATCTTTATTAATAATTTCCAAACATCCTAGTTTAGGCAAAACAGTTTTCTTTTTTAGTAATCTGGCAGCCATCAGCCAGATAAAGGAACATTTGCACTGATGTGTGGCTAAGAATGCCACAGCAAATATTTGGTTGTGGCTTTAAATAAGGTGCTATAAATCCTAGCAGGATGACTATATGTTATTTTATAGATTGGCATCTGCAGGATTCAGCTGAAGCAATGTACTTTCGGAACCCTTATATATGTTGAGTGATCCATTCTTATGTGAGTAGCTCCCGGGGATTTCAGGGGTCTTCTTAAGCTATTACTATTTAAAGTGCTTAATGGTTCCAGAACTAGCTCTCAGAAAGCAAGGAAGGAAAAATCATCACTGAAGTGAGTTGCCCTGGAGTTACATTTGCCTTTTTAAAAAAAATTAAAATATTCCAAGCTATATAAATAATTTAAGAATACACATTTCAGAATTCCAATGCCTTTTGAGACGGCACGTAGCAATTCCAAAATAGCCCAGCTTTCCTTTTAATACATAATTCATTATCCAAAATGATTGCTCATTCAGTGATCCCAGAACAAAATGTCACACAAGAAGCATAAAGCAAGGAAATCAAGCACATGACAAGGGGACAAAACAGAAAGCATTAATTCACACAGGTACCAATGCTGAAAAATATTTTAATCCCAAAGGCCCCTTGCATAGGAAACCTGATTAGCACAATATGTGTCATTATTTATTAACAGAAACATGCAGTAGGCCACATCCTGAGATATACTGCTGAGCAATTGACTCCAATGGGAGTTGAGGGTCAGCATCTATTAGGATCAGGCACAAAAAAACACAGCAATCAGATGTAGACCCTTCAGTTATACTGCCACAGTATGAATATTAAATAATATCGCCAAGTTCCACATTTAGCTAGTAAAGCAGATATCTATTACACAAGTTCAAATTCCCTCTTTAGGTACCAATGTGCCAATTTGGTGCACCGGCAGAAAGTACACCAGTTTCATAGTTTCATAGTTTCTAGGGTCGGAAGAGACCTGAGCAGTTAAAGCTTCTTAATTTGAAAAATTTTAGGCTCCCTGTAGTGGAGGGGGAAGTCCTTCATGAATGGAATAGTCAGAAATGAAAGGATTGAATGGTACAGGTGAAATATCTGAAAGCTACGACAAAATATTTTTTCCCCAGCCACCCATGCTTTCAAAAATAGGTGTGAGGGTCAACATCATCAGTTAATGCAGACCAAGTTCAGACTATATCCATTCCACAAGATCTTGTGTCATTCAGCCATGATACTTTCCATCTACTTCAAGGAGTGACAGTGAATAACTCTGAAGGTTATGGCTAGTCTACCATTAAACATAGCACCTGAAATGTTGTGAGACACCTAGTGGGTGAGATTACAAAACAGGAATCTAAATTGAAGATACATTCCAGGCTCTGACAGTAATATGGACTTCTATAACTGGGGAGGAAGAAATCTTCCACCTGTCCCTCACCAAGCAACACTGTTTTCAATTGCTGCATGCACCAAACTGAACATCACATTAATCTGGGATTGTTTGAAGATGACTTCATCTGGAAAGAATCCAGATAGGGAGCTTTGAGGATTGCAACTTGTAATATGTCTTTAACTTTGAAAACATCAGGCTTTGAAAAGTTGCAATTTGGAATAGGCTGTCTGTATAGCAACAGCTTCAGGACAAAGAATAGAAATCTGGAATATGAGAGGGCACAAGTCCAGCAAGAAGGGTTAATGAGAGCTAAAATAAGTTACATAAATATGTGCACAAATAATAGCTTGATTCCACTCGCACTGAAGTCAGTAAAGATTTTTACTATTAACTTCAGAGTTAACTGCGGGATCAGGTTTATTTCAGAAATGTCTGTGTTAGGGTGCCCAAGAAAATGTGATATCACTTGTCAGGTACACCCACTAACTATCTTTAAAAAGGTGGTAAGAGTCATCAGATTAAGAAAGCTAGGACATTCTTAGGGAAGGTGATCACGAAACATCTATATCTTTCCTTTATTTATGCCAATCATTTTCAGATCAATATGCATGTGCTGCTTGAGATGTGCTGAGATAAATTCAGCATTGATACCCATGAAGAACCACAAGCAAATTCATGGTAAATTAGTTCAACTCCTTGACTGAGTTTTTAAAGACCAGTCAGCTCTGAGGCAAAACCCTGAGTCCTTTGAGCAACAAGTCCCGATCTACATAGTAAACTTAACTTTTCTGCAGCACTGCCATTTCGGGTGGGCTAATTAGCACCGCTGAGTGTCCATATCAATTACTCTACCCCTAAACTCATTAACCTAGCTGCACTGACATGGCTACACTGATTCCAGTTTAGAGGCAGCCTGCCCAGATCAACAGAGAGTTACTGAACACACTGCTACCAGGCATGCTATGTTTACGGTGTAGACATCATCCAAGATGCCTCACCACACAGATGGTTCCATTGGCTCCAGTGAAATTACTCATGTGCTTAGCATTAGGTTCATGCTTAAACACTTTGCTGAATCAGGGCACAGGCCCCCAGTCTTACCAAGCGCTTACACACATGCTTAACTTTAGCAGGAGTAGGCTTACTAATGAGAATGAGGGCTACTCATGGATTTAACTGGATCAGTGCCCAAAAAATGAGCTTCCCTAGGCTGCAGTTGTAGTCAGCAGTGCAGCCAAGACCTGAGTGCAGGATTTCTCAAAATCTAGACTTGCACTCAGCCAGCCCCTCTCGATTCTTTAACTGCCTTCAACTAATTATACCTCTGGGTGGGCAACATTAGCTCAGGAAGCTCTTGGAAATAAGCTCTCAGTCATTATTTTGGTGCATATTGTTCTGGCTTCAGTCCAAAGTGAAAAACAAAACTATCAGCCAGAAAATTCAGAACCAGAAAAAAAGACGCTACAGCTTCATTTTGCTCCTGGGGAAGTTTCAGGGGAGGGGAGAAGAAACACAGGATTCCTAGTTTGTGGCTAGTCCTGCTTTCATTGAAGCCAAAGGCAAAGCACCCATTGACTCTCTTTCAACCTTTATGAGATCTTTCAGTCACCACTGAATCATGTGTTTTTGCTACAACTCCAGGGAAATCAGACTAGTCCTCAGTTATGATGGGGAGACCCATTGCAAACAGCCAAATCTGACATGACATCTCTTGTAGCTCTGGGAAAAGGACAGGGAGGCCTATAGGACTGAAGGCCCTCCCAAGGAAGCGTTTAAACACAGTGAAGAGGTAAGGCTGATACAGAGGACATGCTTTGTTGATTCATGTTGACAATAATAGCGATGTTTTATTTCACTGCTGATACAGAGGACATTATGTGCTACAGGGTGTTCTGTAGTACCTTTTTAAAGTGTAACCATGTCTTAGTGTTATGGCAGCACACACAGTCTTTCTCATTCAAGACAGCCCACCAGACACAGCCAGCCTGCCCAAAAGCTTACCCAGTACTACTGGAACAAACTGTCAGAAGGGAACACTGAGGAAAGATGACCAAGTTGTCTGGAATTTCATTTCTGTGAGCCTTTCCCAGCACTTTGCACTTTGTTTATACAAGAGTAATGCTGAGCATTTGAACATGCCAGATCCCCAGCTGGTGTAAAATGGCCTACTGCCGTTGATTGCAATGGTGCTATGCTGATTTACACTGTCTGAGGACTTGGCCCTTTATTTTCCATGGGTTTTTCCAATGCTTACTAATAATAAATACCAGAATGGTTGTATGCGAAGTGACTTGCATTAGGATTTGCTCTTCTTTAACGGGGAGAGAGATGTGCAGTGTGCATTTGCTTCTTTATTCTGGATCCTCACTAAGTACAGACCTAATGTCTCTCCAAGTACTCACTCCAGGTTAACACTGGCTAGCGCTGCTGGCCGTATTGATTGGCAAAAGTGGGCTATGCTATGGTTTCACCCATTATGAAAGAGGGGGTACAGTCCACCTCTGTAAAGTTGTAGCAAGGTACCTTCCGTCCTGTGCTTCTCTGTTACCACCCAGAGGGCATTGTGCCTTTGCGAGTGCTTTGATTTGCATTCCTGGATACCTGCTGTCCAGATATGGGTCATCTTTTGGCCCAGCTCAGCCCTGAAAGAAGCAAATATTAGTTCATAGTGTACTGAAGTCTGAAAAATCCCATTTCTGCTGTCAAGACTGAATAGCAGTTTGGGATTTGATGTACATGACTCACTTGTTATATAGCTCTGCCACTGCTTAAGGGATTAGGCACTGTTCTTGATAGTAGTGCCCACAGAGTGTCAGCAGTCTGAAAGGCCACAGGAGAGTTTGGGGCGGGTGGGGGGAAACTAGCCAAGTATGAAGGAAATGTCCGCTGCACCACTTCAGTACAGCTGGTCTGTCTGTCTGTCTCCCTGAACATACCTGGATGGTCTCTCCGTTACTCAAGGCTGCACATTGTAAGCAAGTATCAGTATAAATGTAAGTGAGGGCTGGTGTCCACACAAAGGAATTCTCTTTGGCTATGTTTACAGATCAATGAAAGAAGAAGGAAAATGGTGGGGCAGTAATATCTGATGAAAAGAAAATGCACAATCTAAACCAGATTGCTTGTCAGTATGCCAAGAGCTGCATAAACTATTTTATTAGCGTGTAAGCAGCCTTTTTTTCCTCCCATGAGAAGATTGCAAAACATCTCTCCAAACAGATATTTTTGTTTTCCTGTTCATAAAAACGACAAAAAAGATTTTCCTCAAAGATTGTTAAAAAAACAAGCAAAGAAACCCAGAAAAGCAAACCCTAAAGCCCTCAATCTGTTTTTAGTCACTTCTTACTCAGGAAAATCTCCTGGCAAGGGCCCAACTCCTACAACCACTGAAGTCAATGGTAAACTCCTCTTGTTTCAATGGGTGAAGGTGAAGGCTCTGAGCCAACAAGAGTTTTACCTGGACAAGGACTTCATGGTTTGGCCCTAAATTCACATCTATGGTGAAAACTTGTTTATTAGTTTTCAACCTGAAATTCATTTCCATGGTTATGTCTAGGGACTTACCCAAATTGAGGAGGCAGATGGCTGATTTCTCGGGCAGATTGCAGCCAGCCGCCATTTTTGTGGGCTTATTGCGGCGGTGCCACCCCATGCCTCTGATTGGCCAAGCAGCCCCAGTGGCCCCACCCCAGTGGGCCCACCCCTCTGGGATTGGTTGAGGGCTGTCCATCATGCAGCCTTGCTCCTTGCTGCTGATTGACCAAGAGCTGTCTGTCATGTAGCCCTGCCCCACACTCGTGTATCTCTGCTCCTCACTGCTGACTGGTGGGGAAGGGCAGGGCTACATGACAGACAGCTCTCTCAGCCAATGAGAGGCAAGGGGCAGAGGCTGCAGCCATCTTGGCTTCTCTCCTTTGTCCTGGCAGCCCGTTTTACCCTGGCGGTATGTGTGGCTGGGCCCCAGCAGCCATGAAGACTGGTGACTCCCTCTGGGGAGCCAGCATTTTATTTAGTAAGCTTTTTTCTTTTTTTCAGGATACTGCAAACGTTGCCCAATTTCACAGGCAATGCCTGATTTATGATTTCTGCAAAACTGAGAATTGAGTAGGTCCCTAGTTATATTTTATCAACTTTTGCAAAATGTGGTTTATAATGGAAATATTTATATTTACCTTAGTTGTAGCAATGAAATAGCAACAGCATTGGTTATAATCCTTGAATCTTGTCTGAGGTACTTTGCTTTCAAAACCTCCAAGACCTCTTTAAAGGATAGGACCCTATACCTAGTTGTCCGAGGGCAGCACCTTAGTGTGGTGTTTGAGATAATGAAACCTGGGTAATGTCTAGTTCTGCCATGTTGCCATCCAAAGGAAAAGCATGCCCTATTCCCAAGCTCTTTGCTGTAGCATAACAGAAAAATATTGATACAAATTCTACCTTTTTACCTAGAGAAATCCCACTAAAAGCAATGGAAGTAAAACAAACTGAATGTGATCCTTCAACTCTGCAAATCGAGAGTTGCAATGTAGGGGTGAGGATCCAGTTCTAACTCAGAAAGACAAGTGAGGATGGTAAACAATCAGATAATAAAACCACTCAAAAAATCAGCATCCCTGTATCTTAGTTTGCCCTTTAGTGCAAATGAGAATAAGCTTCATCTTACTTGAAAGAGATTCTATGAGATTGAGCTACTTTAATGGTTGTTAAGGTACCCTGGTGATTCTCAGAGGAACTGCATCAAATGCATCCTGATTTTGTGTGTGCATGCGTGTGCCTGATTTTGGGGAGGGTGTGTGTGTGTTTTACTGGGTATGATCAGCAAGGTTTCTTTCTATGCTTACTAGAATCCAAAAACAGTATGCTTCCATATAGGGTTGCCCAACTCTCCTGCAATCTCTCAAGCTGAACATATGTTTTGAGTTATTAATATGATTAACTGGAATTTGGGGACTTGAATCACAATGAATGTTATTTTTCTATCCTTTGGAAAAACCCTATGATGGGGGTGTGTTTGTGCAAAGCGTCTGATGTATCATCCTCTCCAGGGAAGGCAGTTGTGAGGATCTGGTGAAGCTGGGGGAAGACCTTCACACTAGACTGAAATCAGCAGAATGCAGGCATCCTTTTGTGCAGTTTCTGGAACCTCTCCTTTCCTCTCTGGCAGCCCAGTTCACTCAGGAACCCTGCCGCCACTGGTGGCTTATCTATCGTTATCTATTGATCCCTTTCTCTGGAGCACAGTGTATAGAATGGGTGCATGGAAGTCAATGCTGCTCTGAACTGCATTAGCTGGTGATGAATTTCCATCACGAAATCCATGAGTTTGAGAAAATTCAAATGTCACTGTAACAGGGAACCTTGGCCCTGTTACTAGATGGGGGAGAAAGAGAGATGGAGGGACAGAGGGCATAGGGGTTAAAGAGAAGGGAAGAACAGAAGGGAACTGCGGGCAGGAACATAGAGGGCCAGCAGTCTTGCAGAGAAAACAGTGGGTAGTTCAATGACTCACCAGGGAAGTGAGCTGGGGAGAGTTACCTGGCTACTTAAACCCCTGCCAGAGGACCTGAAGGAGAGGAGGAAGAGTTTTCAAGCCAGACTGGAGTTAGTGTACAGAGAAGTGGGAAGGAGTTCCTGATGCGGGAACAGGATGACTCAGCTGCAGGGGATTTGGAAGAGACAGAAAAAAGGGGTGAAGGAGCCTACCGGGGAGATTTTACATGAAGAGCCAGAGACTAATTAGACAGGATATGATTTCATGGATCCTTTTTCCTTTCTTTTTTGTTGCTGCCATAGTGGAGGCAGAAGATTGTTTTTGTTGTTAAGTGGGCATGTATGTCATTTTTTGTTCTGATGTTTTTAAAGATTAATCCGATGGTTTGTGGTGGGACTGTGAGGGTAGGAAGGAGGTCCCAAAAGAGCCTGAAGAAGGCAGAGGTGTGGACAGTAAGTCCGGTTGCCTGTGTGGGGTGGTAAAAGGGGCTGAGGCCCCTGATTGTGGGATTGGAGCCCATGGACTTTAAAGTAGTGGCTCCATCCTTAAAATAAAGAGCTACACATATAGAAGAGAACCTCCTGCCAAGCTTGGCTCCTATCGAAAAGGTCAGCTGCTGAAGAGGAATAGTAGCAGAGTGGGACGCACACCCCAGAACTAAAGTGGAGGAGGGGGAGGTTGAGAGAGAAAATCTGGTGAGCAACACATTCACCAAGGGTAATCTACCTGCCTCCTAAATATAAACCATGGCAGGCGAGAAAGGAGGCGAAGCCAGGGAAAGGGAGATTGTGACAGCCGGCCATATCCCCCAGGTAACTGGGGAAGAACAGGCCAACTGCCTTTGATTGTCAGCAAAGCTGTCACAGTCATATACAGCAATCATCTCCCGAGTCCTCCAGTCTATAGTTAGACAAGTCCCCAGTACTCATCCAGCCCCAGCTGCACAGCATCTGCCTTGAGGAGTTTCTGCCAACCTAAGTTGTCTTTTAGCCTTCTTGCCCATGCTTCATGGCCAAATTTACCTAATCTTTACAGTATTTTCATCCCACCATGTGTTTCAGCAGAGGAGACAATATGGCTTAGCATTTGGAACAGAAAACGTAACCCTGGTAGTTTCTTTATTACATTAGTTTGACCTCCCTGCCAACCAAAGAAATCATCAATACACAGACTATATCTTTTCATCAGTTGTGTTCTGGCCAAGTCCCTGTCAACACATAGGCATGTCACCCACTTAAAATCTGATATTACATCACTGGAAGTGAGTCATTTGACTCACTATAGAAAGAAAGGGGCTCAGCAGGGGCAAATCTTACAGGACGAGTGATTTTGCTAAAGATACAGGACTGAAAATGAATAGAAGCACATCATTCAGTCTGAGCAATAAGCAAAATTGCCACGTCAGTGTGACTGTAAATCATTTTGTTGTTCATATAAATGCACACATGTATATTCATGTATATGTGGCTGGATAGGTATTTGTCAATTAACATTAACACCAGTTGTGGAACTCAGTCTCCTAACTGGCTTTGAACATTTCAGAAGACAGCTTATTAAATGCATATGGAAACTGATATGCCATCATTATCTGTCTGTCCATCTGTCTGTCTGTCTAGCATAAAGAATACATGGTATTGTGCAAGGAGTTTATTCACATGGATTTGGGACAACCACACTGTTAATAAGCAGCGCAGGCACAAGTGCATTATGTAGGCGGTCCCATGTGGGTGGCAGTTGTTATTGTAATCTGTACATTTGTACTTCAGCAAATGGCCTATGGCCACCTGCTCCTCTTGCATATTTCTGTAAGTAAATGCACTGTCAGTAAACACAAAAGGCAACTTAGTAAAAATAATCCAAGAAATGTTGGATTCTGTCGATATTTCCCTGTGTAACTCTAAGTAACAGTGACTTTCCAAACATGCTGCCTTTTTTGTTTGTGTGAGGTGAAATGAAGGGGCTCTGGAACATTACCAATTGAATGATGGCATGTTAGTAAAAGAAACTCAGTACAGCTGTTCCTTTGGGTATGCAACCAAATACCAGTTGCTGTCAAAGAGTCACAATTTTTGGTAATGACCAAGCAGAGTGAGAGGCAGTGATCCTCTCTATTCTATTACCAGTCTCCTGAGCCATCCAGTTTTGCTGAAGAAGGTATTTTAGAAACAGAACCTATAGTTAAAGTCAATTGAAGTCTGAAGAAATCAAATTTTTGTGTTGCTGCCAGCCCTCACTGTAGCAAGCTGCTGTGGGTGTCTGAAAAGACAGAGGGAAGAACAGCTCTGTGAGAGGAGAGGGGCAGGCATATAAATAATGGAGGAGCTGTTTTTTGCAGGGGGAGGGCAGGGGGGAAAGCTTGAGGTCTCAAATCAGGGATGAGTTTATGCTTGTGTCAGACTGGGAGGTCCCAAACTCTGGATAATTGCTCTTGGTGGCTCACACTAGAATAAGCTGTTCTTTATGGCCTCAGTGCCTCAAATAGGAAGGAAAAAGACCCTCCCAAGAAGCTGTTGGCATTTCAGACTGAAGAACATGAACTCCTGGAGTCAGCACAGGCCTCCAGAAACCCTACTTCATTCCTGCTCAGCCACCCCTCATGAATGCCATGTGCCCCTGGAGGCCGGGAGGGCATGGCGACCTCCTGTAGGCGGCGTCAGCTGCAGGAGCATGGCGGCAGTGAGCGGGGAGCTCCTGCAGGCCTGCAGGCAGCCAAGGCAGTGTTGGTGGGGGCGGCGGGGGGGAGTGGCAAGTGCCGACCAGTGGTCGGTGATCACCCTCACATGCTTCTGGCAGCATTGGTGGTGGCCAGCAGTGATTGGGGACCATCCGCAGATGCTGTCGGCAGTGTCGGTGGCAAGGGGAGGGGTGGTAAGCGGCGACCACCCACAGGCACTACTGGCAGCGTCGGCAGTGCTTTTTGCAGGGTGTGGACCACCAAGCGCGGGAGGTGCATGTGCACCTGTGTGCACCCCCTAAATATCGCCAATGCCTCAGTTATGCTCAAGTAGGCAGAGAAAGGCGACCTCCCTGAGCCTCCATGTTTCTTTCGTGGAACAGGCTACCTCAGGCATGTCTTATTCACTAGGCTTAAAAACAAAGCTTGGATTTCTTCCTGGATAAAGCCTTTTATTTGGGATCCTATCAACACACAGGCCTATTGTCCCAATTTAAGTACCTGTGAAATATCCAATATATCCAGGACAATTTGTGTTAATGTCCATTCAAACTGCCTGTGTAAATAATTGCCACTGCACCTGTTTTGATGCAAGCCAAAGCTGGACGGTCAGACCTGGAATACATCCAAAGTCTGATTTTTCCTTAGCATTAATTATGGTAAAATAGGTTCACTATTTGAAATGATCCTGATATAAAATACACATTACTCCTGGAAGAAGTGTATGGTTTAAAGATGGTCAGAAATAAGGTTATAGATTATGAATCATCACTGGCCGAGAACTAAACAGGAATATGGCATTTCTTTTCTCATTCCAGTATCATCATCTCTTGGCACACATCCAACACGTTCTATATACATTTGCCAAAACACTAATTTCTATTTTTGGATGTAAGGTTAATCTGATAAGTGGAAAATGCATTTCTTTCCTAGCCAGAATTGTAATTCTTGAAATCTCTGAAGGGTCTTGAGGAAACAAATATTTCTACAGGTATATCTGAGGGTTCGTCTATCAAAAAGCATGTAGGGAAACTAGTCCAAATGGTGTGAATTTAGGCCAGGTACACATGTTATACTTATTGTACAGTAAGCATGCAGAAAGCACCTACAGCCATAACTGAACTGACCATCAGGGCACACTGTAAAAATGGTGGATCCCACTCTAAGATAAACCTGGATGGATGTGGTAATCCATAGTGCTGTAGGTTAGAGCACTGTAACAAACATCTGTACCAGATCCATAGCAACTCACATTAGGTTGCATTGCGCCAGCAACCCATGGGGCTTTGCAGCACCTCATTCGCCCCTGCTTGCAGGGCACTGTTCTAACGTGGGCCAAACCTTGACCCTGCCCCTGGGCTATCACTGACAAGTGTCAGCAAAGCCTCTGTCCCCAGGCCAACATCCTCCCTCCACATAGCATAGATCTATCCACACAAAGAAAACTGCTTATTGCTGAATTTCTCTTGTTGCATATTGTCATGGGTGCAATTGAGCAAGTGCTGAATGTGCTTCAGTTGCTGTTTTGTCTCTGCTCACAGTTAACCTGTCTTAAGAACTGATTCATCTGCACTGACTTCTGGCAATAGGAAAGTTCCCTAATGGATGTGAGGCTTTTGACATAAAATTGTGTTTAACTCCTGGCTATTTAGCATGGTTCAGAATGGCATCAAGATAAGTTTGGTGATAAAAATGCCCTCTAAATCCAGCCTCTACCGAGGTACTTAATAGTTTAATAACACTGTCAAAATTGTATTGTGCTTTTCAAATGCTGTTACAGAGTCCCTGAAGTAGACAGGAACCCTAGCTCCTTTTACTATAAAAATATACTTAAACATGCCCAAATGTACGTCAGCATACCTATACATACTAATATCTACATACCTTCCAACTTGTATGGGGAAACTGAAAGTATGTGTAAAATGCAGATTGTGAGAAGCACTTACACTGCTTGTACTCAATACAGGATGCAGGACCAGAAACCCATGAGTCCAGTTCACAGACACAAAGGCCCAGAAACCTTGGATACATTCAATAGTAGGGCTGTGCAAAATGACTGTATTTCAATTCAGTTTTGGATTTGGCTATTTTGGAGGACAGTGATTCATTTCAGTGTTTCAGATCACTGTTCTGTTTCATTTTGACTGAATCTGTTTTGGAAATTTGGCTCTGCCAAATCTCCTTCAAATCTGGTTCGAACAGGCTGCAAGGGAAGCTTTGCACAGCTCTACCCAGCCGGGTGTAGCTTGGGGCCAGAGGCTGCAGGGCCCCACTGGGGTGCAGGATGGGGCTGTGGGTGGCTTGGGGCCAATGCGGGGGACTGGGGGGTGGGGGAGGAGTGGGCCTGGG
>NW_017728943.1:101610406-101616824 GCF_001723895.1 Crocodylus porosus
GGCTTTTCCCCCGGCTTGGGTTCACTTGACCACACATTGGGCCCTGGGCCCAGTCCTCCCCTGGCCCCACTGTCACTGCTGATGCCACGGCATGCCCACTCCTCTCCCCCGCATCAGGTCCTCTCAGCCTGAGCCCAAGGGGGAGAGGAGGCCTGTTCCTTCCCTTCCCCAACTGCTGCTGTTGCCAGGTCAGGCCAGGCCCACTGTTCCCTCCGCCCCACACTGTGGCAGGCTGGCTTTTCTGCTGCTTGGGTCTGCTCCCCACCCCTCCATGTTGGGCTCAGGCCTGCTCCCCCTCTCACATTGGGCCTGGGCCCACTCCCCACCCCCAATGTAACCTGCAGAGAGCAGGGCCAGAGGTGTGTGGAGAGGAACCAGGCCAGCTGCAGCCCCTGCTCCATCCCCTGTGTCCCCACCATCATGGTGGCAGGCTGCCTTGTGCCAGAACACTTCTTTGCGCTCTGATTGGCTGTTTGTCAGCCAATCAGAGCATGAATAAAGCATTACAGACAGACAGATTTAGGCTTTTATAATATTAAAATAATATCCAATGGTCTTGCTATCCTTAATTTAGTGTTCCTTTCTTAGAGCCACTCATCAATCAATCAACCAAAAAAAAACCCTCTGGGGGACTGTCTATGCTGTTCCCCTTAGGGAATGCCTTACATTCTTCAGTGGGAGGAGAGGAAACTCTTTCCCTGCCTTCCTAATTTGCCACCTACAAAAGAAGCAGTGATTTGATTTCCCTTCTGAACCCAGTAAATTCCCTAAAATCTGTATGGAATTTAGGAAACCAAGAAACAAACAGGGCCACCATCCTGAAGCCCCAGTGAGTAAAACCAGTCACACCGTCCAATTTGCTGGCTTCTGCCCCAGAAAGGATGACTTAGGATCACCAGGTATTTGGTAATGTGTCAATATCCCATCAGTTCTTTTTTAATTGCCTAATTAGTTGGCAACCTAACATTAGCAGCAGATAGGAGGCATTGGGGGCACCTACACACATGCCAGATACCTGTTCCAGTGAGTGCTAATTAGCACATATTGGAGCAGACTCAATTAATCAAGTCTGGTGGAGCGTGCTAATTAGCACGCTCCAGCAGCCTAAGTGTCACGCATATTCAGCATCCCCATGCTTCAAAATGGATCTGGGGGCGCTTTCACTAAAGGTCGTTGAACAAACTTTAGTGAAAGCACCCCTGCTGCCATTTTGAAGTGCAGGACTACATGAGACGCTGCGGGTGCTTTAATTAGAGAGGCTCCCAAGAGCTCGTCCAATTAAAGTGCCCCCGCCCAACCCCCGAGCCCCTGTGAAGATGCTCTGTGTGTCTGATGTTCAGGCAGTGGTGCTACTATCTACAGTGCCAGTACAGTACATCATTTACCAAGAAATTGTACAAAGGTTTTCAACGGCATTGTTTCTTTGCACTCAGGGCAGTAACACTTCCCCTGTATGTTTTTTGAAGTGGTCTAATAATGCAGTGAACTTTGGGGGAGACAGGATTGTTGTGGGGGGGTTAATGTTTATCTCACAGTCCTTCAGTCACATGCAAGTTGTTGAAATTAGCAATATTTAAATTGGAAATTGATCTTGGCATTTTTCAAAGATTTATGGCCTGATCACTGAAGTCAGGGACAATTTTCCCTTGATTTCAACTGGAGCAGGATTGGGACTTTGTACTGTACTGTTTAATTTGTAAAGTATATTTCTAGCCTGCGTTTGTTTTGTCTCCTAGCAATGACTTAGGATTTTCCCCAGCTCATGCTAGTTCTGTATCTGCAGCTGCATAATCATTAAGAAAAGTTACAAATATTAAAAAATTTTACAGCTGGGGGAAGGGGGAGAGAAGACAGCAAATTCAGGTGTGAATGAAGCCAACTAAGACTTATCAGGTGAAGCTGCCAAGCTCTATACAGGTGTAAAGAAAATAAGAATAAGAGACCGGTATATATGTGGATATAAATTAGGAAACAAAATCTTGCCTGAAATATTTTAATAGCACTTGACTTTCTTACTCCATCTGAAGGTTTTTGTCAGGAAAAATTAACAAAAAAATAAACCATGTTTGTTGTTTTTGATATCTACAATCCACAATATCTGCTCTGTCCATCTTGCATTCTCCAAAGTGATTTCAGATGTAGCTGATGCAGTAAGCATCTGCTTACTGCATAGTTCATCGTAGGAACAAATCTACTCTGCCTTCTGCTTGTCTTCAGACACACATGACTGAAGAATTTTGTAATGACCTGATCCAAACAGTGTCTTGTTCAAACCAAGTTTGTGTTTGCTTGACATTTAGGTTAGATCTGAACACTGAACCAAAACCTCTCTGGATTTGCCTAGTGCATTCAAAAATCACTTTCACTTGGAGAAGGGATAATGTCTTAAATATGACATTTAAATTTAGGTGAGGAAGGGAGTGTTTGGATTTGAGTCCTGGATCTGAATTCGGCATATGGTTTTGGTTCCAGCACTAGAATAGTTCTGCTTATGTCTGTTCTTGAAGGGTTACAGCTGTGGATGATAGAAAGTAATCAGAGGAGATGATTTCTCCTTATCTCTGTCTCACACATCCTTTGTATTCTCTTTCCTTTTAAAATCTCTTGCCTCTCCATGCCACTTCTGTCACCACAAATCATCCCAACTTTCTACCTTGCTTAGGCTTATAAACTACATATCTAGATGGATGAAAACACTGCATCCAGTCTCTGTGGTGTCTCCCCACCTGCATCTCCTGGGCAGTGAACTTGAAGACATCTCTGATTCGATGCCCTGTCTGAAGCTGGCACTGGATGTGTTCATCACCCCAGATGGCACTGAGATCCTTGATTTCCCCAAACTGCCAGTTGCATGCCCAGATTTAGCTGGTGGCAGTGGACAGGACAGGTTCATTCGTGGCCTGCATCAGTGCTTGTGGGGTCTCAGTGTTTGTGTGTGGGTGAGGGTTTGGCTGTGAGGGGGTGGGTGGAAGCCTGGAAGGGTGGACAAATGGATGGAAGCAGAAGCGCACACATGAAGCTGCAGTTCCCAGTGCATGGTTCTCACTCTCACTTAAGTGGCTTGTGGCCCCTGCTCCCATGTCACAGATCATCTACTAGCTTGTTGATCAGTGAGGAAGAAGAGGGGGGTCAGTCTGAATTAAATGAGAATGAAGCACACCCAGGAGCCTTCCTTCCTCCCAATTTTTTGTAATGTGATAGCAAATATTTAAGGCTCAGCTCAGCCACCCTTACCTGACACCTGTACAGAATGGAGGACTTTGGTGTGGTGGATTCTATTAGTGGCATGTTTTGAATTTCAACCCCAAATATTATTTGCCAAATTTTATTATTTGCCTAATTGTATTAGGGTGCACTCTCCCAGGTGGATGGGATGGGGCCACAGGCAGGCAGGAAGCAGTGCCTGGCCTGAGAGTGGGACGGGTGGGTGGGGCCAGGACTGGGGCAGGACTTGGGATTGCAGGGCCATGACAGCGTAGAAGCACAATCCACTCCCCACACACCACTGCCTACAGAACCAGCACCTGTCACAGGGACGTTTGGGCAGTGGATCATGGCTGTGGGTGTTTGGGTAGGTCACCTGGTTGTGGGTCACCCCAAAATCCCCGAATGGCCCCTGGAGAGGAGGGGGGTACGCGCCGGACCGCTTGCGCTACCGTTAATCTCGCCTGCCACGTCTTGATGGATAAAGGGGGTTCACCCAAAATGGGGCGCGGACGGTCCAACGCGAAAGGGTACCCCGGCTCCAAAGTCCGGGGGTCCTGAGGGCTCCTCGCTCCCCTACACCCTCGCCCGAGCCTCCGGTTTATGGGGGCCCCGTTGGGGCTCCCTTGTGACGGACTAGTCCGGCGGGGTACCCGCCCACTGACGGACCCGCCCCGGAGTCCGCCCAGCACCTAGTATCCCTGGTACCGGTGGCCCCTCTAGTCCGGATTTGTGCTGCCCTCAAGGGCCTGAGTCTCTAGACCCGGGGGGGGCTACAAAGTCCGCCTCCCTGCCCGCGGGTCTTCTTCCGTGGCCAACTGGCCACCAGTCTCCGGATAAGGGCTCCTCCGGCTGAGGCTCCCTTCCCGGGTTCCTCCGTCGGAACCGCCTCCGATCCCTTCGGTACCTGCGTCCCGACGGGATGCCCCGTCGATCCCGGCTCCGCTGCTACCGGTACCGCCGCCACCGGTGCCTCCGCCGCCAGCGTCCCTTGCGCCGCTCCCGGCTCTGCTGCTCTCGGGTCTGCCGCCGCGGATTCTGCTGCCGCCGGCGTCCCTCGCGCCGCTCCCGGCTCTGCTGGTCCCGGGGCAGGCTCCCGCCGGAGCCTCCGTCCCTCCCTGACCAGGGTAGAGGTGCTCCTTTTATCTGGCCGGGCCGGTCCCTCACCGGCCCAGTTTACGTTCCGGCAAACTTTCAAGCCCCGGCCAGACTTCCGGGTCCCATCCCGGAAGCTGGACGGTACCCCGGGCTTTCTCGCTCGGGCCGGGTCCCCTGGGGTCCTGGCCCCCTCACAATGGCTTTGTCCCAAGCTGCGGGCCCCAGGCTTCAGTCCCACTCTGTCACCACTCCATGATCCCAATCCCAGCCCCAACCCTGCCCACCTGTCCTACTTCTGGATGCCACTCCTTGCCTGTCCACAGTCCCATCCCATCCATCTGGCCGAGCATGCCTGGGCTAAACGAGCCCTGAGCCAATCTCTATGGAGACCCCACCTACCCGCTGGGCAGATGGGCTGGGGTGCCCAAGCAGCAGGGCTGGGTCTGGCAGTGGCAGCGGAGACTGGCAGCAGCAGCTGGAAGGAGTTGCTATTTGTGGGGCTACTAGGAAATGAGTTCAGTTGCCGAATGCCCCAACACCAGCCTCAGCCCAAGCCTCAGCCCTGGCCCCAGCCCCACTGCTTGCACAGAGGCCATAGGACTGGTTGCATGAACCATGGCTGGGGCTGCCCCCTGTGCCTAGGGACCCACCGCAGGCCAGAAAAAATCCCTTGGCCAGCTGGATTTGACCTGCAGGCTGGATTTTGACCACCCCTACCAGAAAGCATTGATAGCATCTATTGAGCTCAGCAAGCAAAGGGTAACCAGCAGTTTTGGCAGAAAGCACCCCTAGGTCAGGAACAGATGCTAGACAGGTATGTATGACAACCACTGCGGTCATGGTTCATCATTAACAAGACAAAAATATCCCCTTGTGTGGGGTTTTTTTTACCCCATTCCCTCTCTCCCAGTCCAGGAAAGGGATGTGATGGAAGAATTCCTGCATGGGAACTGTTATCTCAGTCACTTGGCTCTCATGGCCAGGGTGACTCCTGGGTTTTTCATGTGAACAGGCTGGCAAATGGCCTGTAAACACTTTTTTCCTCCCTCCTCTGATCCAATCCTTTGGTGAAATCCAATGGGTGCTACCTGATTCCAATTCTCCTGGTACGGACACTCACTATATCAACCCCTCAGGGGTACGAGGCACCAGCAAAATAAAGAGAAGATGTTACATGCAGCCTCTGAGCTCAGGCTATGCACTGTAGACTCCTGTCACCAGGGGCTGTGAGATGAGCAGGGGGAATGAATTGGGCTGTGTATGGGAGGAAGTGGATAGACTGGGGGGTGCCTACATTTGGGCTGCTGAGTCCATGACCAGGGGCTCCAGACAACCACTTGCTGTTTGGAGGAAACACCCTGTGGTGCAGCAGAGCTAAGTCAGAGCACCAGGACAGGGGGTGAAGGCACATGGTTCTGGACCACTGGTCCAAGTGGTTCCAGGTCAGTCCTGAAGTGGGGGCAGGAGTGCCTAGAATTGGGGGAGAATGGCACCTACCAACCTGCATGTCAGGCGGCAGAGCCTGGGAGCCCCAGCTCATCCACCCACCAACTGGGAGGCCCGAGGGGGAAGCTTTTCTGATTCCCATGCAGTACCGTAGCAAGGAAGTTTGGCACGTGGGGCATGCCTGCAGCGGCAGCCCGCCCTCACCCCATGCACAGATCCAGGAGGCACCCCCCTGCCCATGCTTGCCTGGGAGTGCATACAGTGGTGGAAGGCACCTTCCCTCTGTCACCGTGCCCCCCCACAAATGATCTGCTCTTGGCTCTGTCCCATGCTCCACCCTGGCTGGGAAGCACCCATTAGTGCCCCATTGCTTCGGCGCCTGAGGCGGTCACCCCACTAGCCCTCCACTCCTTGCTGTGGTACTGTCCCCATGGCCCTACTTCTGGCCTGGGTCCCACCGTGGGAAAGCAGCGCAACCTTAGCGGGGATAGGCAGCCCCCTCAGCTTGGGCCAGCTACCTGACATGAGTCTCATGAGATGGCAAGGGCTGTGGGTCTGTGGTCCTTGAAGGAGGAGACATGGCCTTGGGGGCCAAGGGGCCAGAGGTCCCATGTAAGAGGGCCAGCAGTCTTCAGTGCTCCCTTCAGTGAAGCCTCCCAGTCTGCAGCCC
>NW_017728943.1:101616924-101645652 GCF_001723895.1 Crocodylus porosus
CCCCCCAGGCTTTGTGGTGGTTGAGTTCAGGCCCTGTGGCATTTCCTGTACCAGTTCTGTCACCCCGGTCTCAACATCCACTACCCTGCCCCCTCCAAAGGTTTGCTGTTTTGTTAACTGGGAGGAGGGACCAGGCTGAGACATGGGTAGTGTTCCACAGGTTTTCTTTATTAGACACAGGAAAAGTTTGGCAACCACAACATTTTAAACTGAAGGAGGTTTCTTCCTTATGCTGCATTCCCCTGCACCCTGGTGGATGTCCCTGGGGTTGGTGAGGGTGGGGGTGGGGGTGGTGCTGGGCTAAGAGAAGGGAAGAGGAACAATGCCCAGGCAGCCTGGGTTGCAGGCAGCACTGCCCATGACATGGGACCAGAGGAGCCTGGGGCAAGAGACCCATGGCCTAGTGCCGGGCATGGGCACTCAAAGCCCTCTGGCTCTACTCATCTGGGAAGGGCTTCAGGTCCACGCAGCTGAGGAGGCAGTCAGCCAGGGCTTCATGGATCCAGATAGCCTGCAGCTGCTTTGTGGAGCTGGGCCACCAACATCAGCAGGGGCTTGCCTTTTCCTCCATCACAATGCCACAATACCAGGCCTGGTCCATAGTTGAAGTGCTCCTTCCAGCAGTACAGCTGCCCCTCCTAGGGCTTCATGAGCCAGGACAGGAGAGGTAGGGAGGACTTTCCAGTTTTCGGCTACTCTATCCTTTGTCCTCTACTGATATGAAAAAATAGAGGACATAAAGGCATCTGGTTTCATATCAAGAGAGGAGAGAGGACAACCGGATGGTCCTCTATGATGGCCACCCAAAGTGGGTAGGCCAGGCCCTTGATGAGGACTGGTGGGGCGATGATGTCACCAGTGATGAAACCAGTGCCTGCTTTCCATCAGCCTGGGGACTGGGGAGTTGCACAAGACATGGGTATCCTTATCAGTTGCATGAAAGTCAGTGGCTAGTCATACCCTGGACATACCCTGGAGACCCATGTCTTCTATGTGTTTGTATGTGTGGATGCACCCCAGATGCCTAGGTTGCAGAGCCCTGGAAAGTATATAAAGAGCAGTGTGCCCAGCACAAGGGGAGATGTGCCAAAGGACAAAATGGAGCAAGAGCTAGGAAGAGCTGCACAGTGGGGCAGTTCCTGTTCCCCCGAAGAGCTCCAGAAGACTGACCACTGTCTAAGTGTGTTTGACACTGTCTAAGTGTGTTTGTTGATTATCAGAATTCACCTGTATTTACCTGTTCTAGATTTCTTATTTACCTGTGTGGGTTCCAGGCTCTTCAGAGCAATCCTTTAGAAGTCCATTATAGATGTATAGCAATTTATATATGTCTAAATAGAGTGTTGAATATGTGGCAAGCTCGCTGCTCTTGCCTGGCAAGCCCAGCTTGGAGACGAACATTTTGGATTGGTTGAACATTTCCACCAATCCAGTAACAGCTAAGAGGGGCTTGCCCTGCCCCTGTTCAGAGTGTGGGGGAAGGAATGCAAGGAGCCCCTGGATCTGATTGAAAATTGGGCTTTGCAGGTCCAGTAGACTTCAGGGGTGGGGCCTCCGGTGTAAATAAAAGCTCAGCATGCTTAACACACTGGGCAGATGCAGCGAGGGACTCAAGAAGAGCAGAGCCAAGAAAAGCTGGGGAGCTCTCCCCCAGTGGGCAATAGGCCCAAGGCTCCTGAAGTCCCCACTGGAGGAGCAGCCTTGGGAGTGGTGCGAGACTGCTCGGGCTCATCACAGTGCACAGTTCAGTGCATGGAGCCCAGGCTTTGGGAGCCGCAAGCGGCGGCTTGAGCCTGCAACCCCGGCAGCACCAGCAGGCCACACAGTGCATGGGGCAGCACATGGGGCAAGGGCCTTGGGGGCAGCAGTGAGGTGGCTCAGGCCCCATCTCCCAGCCCCATCCCTCTCACAGCACCCCCTGCTGCCTATCCATCCCATCCGACTGAGAATAGGGCATACCCTTGGGTGTACCCGGGTTACAAATATCTGTATATAGAGTTATTAATTGTATTCTTTCTTTTTGTAAGTTGTACTTAAATTTATAAATGTTTACATAGTTAAATGTTATAACTGTCCTGGCCTGGATCTATAGGGATAGAGGGGAACTGTAAGTGGTCTGCAGTTTCACCTACAGCACACCTGTCAGCTAACAATCCCCCTTCAATCAGAGGAGGGAGATATCTGAGTATACCCAGGCTACACTAACCTTGGGCACTTAGAGTAAAGCTCAAAAGTTAGAGCACTTATCCCTCTGGCTTCTTGAATGCCTGTACTTAGGAGGATTAATTAAACTGCATTAAACCCCTGTGTAGATACTCATATTTAGAATTAAGGTGACCTTAATTTGATTTAGTTTAAATCACTTCCAGCGTAAATTAAGCTAAATCAGATTAATGCCATTTTAGTTCTGATTAAAAATGTCCACACAGGATTTAATGAAATTTAACTAATCCACTAAAAAAATTAAACAAATGTATTTTTTTCTGACTGTGCTCACAGGCAAGACCTGAATGTGAATGACTATTCCACTTCTCATTGAGTTGGACACGAAACATCATAGTAACAGGGCAAACCTACTTTCTACAAAGTGCATACATGGAGGGGGGGAGCATTAATTGGTTTGAGCACAGGAATGCGAGCCAGAACCCAATATGCTCTGACATAATTCTGTCACTTTGCACTTCTAAAGTATATTCTGTAGACTGAACGTAGAATGGTAAACAAAACCACATCCTCTTATCAACACCATTTCTCGCTGAAGCAAATTTAAAATAGTATCTGTCATGATTTAATAAGGCAAGTTAACTTTTCTCTTTCTTGTTGCAGGATCTAATTTGTAAACTAATTTGAATATTTTTGTAAACTAATTTGAATAATCTGTACTTTTACTGAGATGGTGAAAGAACTTGCTGTTCACTAGCATAGTAAACACACTCCTTTGATGAATCACAGAACACAAATAATTCTTCAGATAGCATAGCAATGATCTAAAGCTCAGACTTAGAAGGTCTCTGCAGATTGGGCATCATATGCGTGTTTTAATATAACAACAATGATATTGTATCTGTATTGGACTGTATTTGACTGTTTTTCTGGGCCAAAAAATATCCAGAAGAAAGCACTGCAAAATTGTATAATAATGGGCCAGAAAACTGAAGCATTGCTATTGTAAGATGTGGCTTTTGGATCATGACTGTGGAACTGTGTCATAATTTTTTGTAAAGGAAGTTTTATATTAATTGTCAGTTTGATTGTTGAACTCTCGTTGTTTCGGAGCTCTGCTTTGGAGTAAAGAAAAACCTGTAGAAGTCAGTTGCTGTTGATGAAGGCAGAGAGCTGGTGAACTTTTTCGTGCATGCTTTTGTAACCCATTGGTGAGTATACATTACAAATCCCACAATATATCTGATTCATAGATGTGAGTTGTAACAGCTGGAGCTGGGTTGTTGGGGTTTTTTTTGACAAACTGTAAACTTAAGAAATGGAATTTTGTGGGGACCAAAGTTATTCAGAAATTTGGGTTGATTCAGCTAGAATTTTGGCTGAGAAAAATGTGAGGAAAAATTTGAAAAGGTCAAACACTTTTTTTGACATTTTAAAAATTTAAGACTTTGTTTCAGAAGTGCCAAAATGGTTTGTTTGAGCTCAATGTTAACAAAAAAGAAAAGATGGTGTAAGAAAGGGTCAAATAGCCCTAAAAGGAAAAAAACATATTTCATTTTAGGTTGAATAAAACTTTTAGGTAAAGTGAAAATTAAGGTTTTTGGAGGAATTTTTTTTTTGTTCTACCAAAAACTGTTTTTGTTTGATAAAACGAAAGATTTTTCCTGCCTTTTTAAATTGCCTACCAAATTTTAAACTCCATTATTCAACACACAGCCTCCAACTGCAAAAGTCTAGCTGTTTAGCTGAAACTGGAGCAGCTTATATTTTTTACTCTGAAAATCTGTACAAAGTCAATCCCTGATTGCTGAAAGACAGCTACCATGTAAGTGGGGACTTGTTTGGGATTCAAATTATGATAGATCCAAGAAGTTTGGGTTAAGCATCTTTTTAGTTGAAGATGTAACACCTTGGGCAGTGCATGTCCCACTCTCTACCTTGATCCCTAGAGGGTATGAGTTGCTGTAGATCATAGCCCCAGGGTCCTGACTTTTTAACTCAAGTAGTAGACTTCATCAGGGCTGTCCAACTTTGGCATGATCAGGGGTTGCCCACTGCACAGATGCCCCTCCAGGATCTTGCCTACATATGGCCTGTGCTAGCGGTATGCACTAGTGGCTAACGGCCTCACTCCATGCCATGCAGAGTGCACCACTGCTGCATGGCCTGTGCTGGCGGTGCATGGACTGCCAGTCCCTTCCCCTCCACACAGAAGCAGGTGAGGCAGCTGGCAGAGCCTGTAGGCTGCCCATCAACTGCTCATGGGTGGCCAGTAGGACAGCACTGGCCTGTGTGTTTAGCTTTGGAGTCCCTTGGTTCAGCCAATAGGCAATCATCACACATTTATGTAGACTCAGCTTTTGGGGGTCAAAGTCGCAGTCTCTCCCAGGTGCATTAGTATATGGAAGCCAATGACCTTCACATGAACAAAGTGAACGTGTGAGTGATAAATCACTTACAGGAAATTTGCCTTGTAAGGGATAGTTAGTAAACACTCCTCACTGTGATTTGACTGGATAAGAGGACCATCTCTCTATTTCTCCACAGATGCCTTTGCAATTTTTTTCCTGCTGCCCTTTGTCAATGGATGCCCTCAGTTGCAATTGGGGTGTGTATGGCCAATTGTTCTGGGCAGGTAGCCACTAGATATTGCTGATCTTGTTAATATATCTTGCTTATGTTATTAGAAAGAGCAAAAGCTTGCTAACTGTGCATGTAGCTAGTCTTACATACACATGTTCCTGTCACTTTAAATCCTTCTCTTCCCTTCTCCCTCCTGCCCTTCCTCCCCCCAGCCCCTGTCTTGCTTGTTATTTAAGTCAAGATCTGTTGGGTTTTGACTTAAATCTGGCTCTGCATTCTTTGAGGTGTATATAGAGAATGAGAATTTCTGTAGCAGCACAATAATCCTTGTTTAGTTGGGAGGGCTGAGTGTTAGCATAATACAAAAATACAGAATAATAATTGATAATATTACGACCATAGTAGCACTGATTTAATGTAGGGTGAAACTAACAGAAGCTCTGATCCTGTTCTCGATCAAATCAGTGTTAAAATTCCCTTTGACCATAGTTGGAGTAAATCTGAGTCCATTATGGGACTAGTAATCAAACCTCAAGATTCAAGGTGTGACTCAGTTGCCTGGTACCTCCCTCACTCTAGCATACTATGCACAATAAAATGGTTGAATTCTAGGGGATTTTTCACTTTCTTGTGAGTTATCATATACTGGCTAAAGCCTGGGATAGGAAGCAAAGGTATATGGAACAGCAGCAGCTTTCCTGTTTATGCTAGGCCAGCCATCAGGTCTTGTATGTTTGTATGCAGTCTCTGTAGTTGAATAGTTGAAATGTCTGCAGAAAGCAAGCAGCTTCCAGTTTTAAGATTCTGCTGTACAATATAAATTAGAGTTAATTCCAGACTTACCCAGCTGCTGGTCACCTATTCAGCACAGCCCTGCATTATTTATCTAATCATAGTTGTAAAGCAGTATACTACTGTAGCATGCTCTTTTGTGCCATGGTCTTCCCCAAAAGAGTAATACAGAACCACAGGATAATCTCCCATATCAGTTTCTAGTGCCTAGATTCCCTTGCTAGCCTTCACTGCAGTGTTTTGAACCACGTAATGAAAAAGGGTGTTCACTGACATTGACACTGATACAGAGACGCATTTTCTGTCATTTACACCCACACAGCCTTTTTAATTTCCCATGATCCACCTTCTTCCACCCTCCCAAATAATAAATGATGCACCATGGACAATTCTGGCAGGTAGTCAAGAAGGAGAGCCTGGGCTGTATGCTAGAGTTGAGAAATTCTTAACACTTCAGTCATTAGTCCCAGGATGCCATCCATTCGGTTTATGAATCCAAATATGCAATCTCTTTGATAATTTATTTGCCAGCTGACCTATCTTAGTATCAGAGGGTTTTTTCTCCCCTGAATAAATTGTAAAGTATAATACCTAGTTTCTTTTTGTAAATTCAAAGTAGAACTATATTTCTGTGTGTTGAAAGCAATGTGCCATATCTAATGTGATCTGGGAAATCCATATACAAGTCATTTCTCAGTTTCCTTTTGGTTGTGCTTTAGATTTTGTTATTATTATTTATTTACTGAGCACTACCAATGAGCTCAGTATTGTACAGCACAAAATAAAGGACACAAGGCTTGATTCTCGACCAGGGAAAATAAGTGTAATGCAGTGGAGAATCCAACCTGTGATCCCTCATCCTTGAGGCTTACAATCTAGGGACCCATACCAAAAAAGATGGTGAAAAGCTACTGCTTAAATTAACTTCAGTGGGAGTTCCAGGTGCTCTGAACCTTGTACCTCTATAGGTACAGTGCTGTTTTTTTTTCCTTCCTGATTTCTTTTTCCCTTTCATTTTTTGCTGTATGGCTGTTATATCTTATTAAATTAAAATTTAATTAAATTTAAATAAATTGCTTTAAGACATAGTAAATTGCTTTAAGACTGCCTCTACTCCTTTGAACTCAACAGCAGAATTGCTGTTGACTTTAATAGTGCGTGAGATCAGGACATGTATAATGAAAGCTATTATTGAAACAAAATAATACACATAGAGCCTGATCTCTACTCTGGCCTGTGTATGTTTGGTTGAAAAGCTAGAGTGAGACAAAGGCACTTTGAAAGACCCAATTCTGGCTGGAGGAGGATTATCTTGGTGCAGTCATTGCAGAAAGCTCCATTGCAAAGACTCTTCTCTCTGACAAGCCATGGGGTATGGATATGTTGCGGGTGGACAGGACACATTAGATCTAGGAGGCAAATTCTAGGCATTGCTTGCATCCCACAAGGCTGTGGAAGACTGGTGTAAGTCCAGCAGACTCCAGGACTACTTTAATTATAGTCTTTTGGGGAAGAGTATGGCATAAAAGAACATGCTATAATAATATGCTGCTTCACAACTTAGTTTGGAAAAATAACTCAGGGCTGTAGCAACCAGGAGGGTGCAAAAGAAGCTCAAAGCTACTCTCTCTCCTGGCTATGAGTTCTGTGTTGTGCCTTTTAGGACATATCTGTGCTGTAGTCCAAAATTGTGACTGCAATGTATATAGATTTACTTGAGACATGGGCAGAGCCAGGATTTTGAAAAGTGGGTTGCAGATGGTGAGGTGCATATAACACAATACATTTTTCTCCAGATAAAAAGAAATTAGAAGCTTTACTAATACGCAAGGGACCTATGGCTGTATTATTCAGTTTATGTTGAAGCAAAAACAAATATAACTTTATTGGAGCGTCCATTAATTTGCTACATCATATATTATATATTAAAACCACAACAAACTAGGCAAAAATAATCAGAAGATGTTGTTTCTTTAGTCCTGTAGTCATTCAAATGAAATGTACATATCTTTCAGATTCATAAACCAAAGCTAGCCTTGTTGAGCATCTTGGCAATGCATCCAATGCTTCTCTGAAAGTTATTTTCACATCTGAGTTAATGTTTTTAACCAGAGTTAAAAACAGACTGCAGGACTGTGAAATAGAAGCTACAATACCAGGAGCAGCTAGCAGACAGCAGAACTGCCAAAGAAAGAATAGCTTGATTAGTGGAACATAACGACCATTAAAAAAGGAGAGGAGGTCATTAATATCTGTGGAATGAAGAGTTTAGAAGGAATTAGGTAGATTTTAATGAACCACAAAGTCAATTGATTCCCTCACTGCTGCCTGAATAGGAATACTGCTGTCACTGCCAGGCAGTTGGTTTTAAACTTTGGGTGAACCAGGAATCAAAGAAGAGTGCAAATGTACCACTGCACCCTCCTCCACTCCCCGTCTAGATCCACTCCTGACCTAAGATTGCTCTTTATTAGCTACATTGGCAATCAGTAACAGTATAGCCAAGGCAGCTTAGAACTCAGCCCATGTTTGCCACATGAATCTGTGTCCTGGGCAGATTCTGTAACTTTCAGCTGAATCCTATGCTGCCAATGGCTATACTGTAGTTATTACATGATTACCCAATTCGAGGCTTGGCTATGCATACATTAGCTGTAATCACATTTTTGGATTGCTGGATAGACATAAAGGCAGATCAAAGTCTCAAACAATGTGCTAAATGACATACAGTGATCTACTGGAAGGGGCAAATGATGGATAGAGAGAAAGGCATCAGCCAAAGCAGCAAATGGTTGAGGGAGCTAATACAGAAAAAGAATGCAATGTGTGAATGGGGACAGGAAACCTAGGCAAGGTAGGATGAGTGAGGAGAAAAAGGGAGAGAACATAGTGGTCAGAGCAGAAGAGGAGTGATGGGGAAAACATGGCAAACTAGACTTTTCCTGGGAATGGGCAGGAGAGGAGAGTTCTTGAAAGAACTGGAAGGAGAGAGCAGGGACAGGGGAAAGGAAAAAGAAATTGAAGAAAGAGAAATTTATTTTAATGCATTTAAAAGAAAAGGTTGGTGTCAAAATGTAAATATAGTGCACTGCTGTTTAACTTTCTACAAGGGACTTGACAGGGCTGGAAAGCGGGCAAGAGGCCATGAGAGCCCATTGACACCTGGTCTATAATCTGATGCTCTTGAGATGTTTCCATGTAAGGGTGGCATATACATAATAAAAATAAATAAGTATGTGTTAATGTGTGGCTGACTGAAGCCAAGTAAATGGGTCTGGTTTTGGTAGATATTGGTGCTTTTAAAGAACATAAATCGTCACTAGCATCTTAATCTAGCATTTGAGAAAAACATTAAGTTGGTTTTCTTTATTTTGGCACAAAATCTTTTAAACTAAAATCTTCTGAAATGCAGGAAATTGCACCATTATTTTTAAAGGGTTTCCATGGGAAACGAATACTTGGACAGGCTGATTTACATATTTTTTTCTTTCTTTTTCTTTTCTTGTTTTTGTTGCCACAGTTATTTTGCTGTCTATAGGATGGAATGTATTGGCACCCTGTCTGGAGTGGCCACATCTGGAGTAATGGGACAACACTTTCCTGCCCAGTCATTGGTGGGCCTCTCTGCTGAAACTGTCAACTGGATTGATATGTGTGACCGCCTTACTTTGAATACCCGCTCATGTGCTGCCTTAGCATGGGTGCCTGGTGATGGGCATGGTGAGGGTTTGTGCAATCACTGAAAGGGACCTCAATCACCCCAGAGAAGACCCCTGAACTCATCTGCCACGACTTTGAGTTTATTTTCAGTGGAGGGGTCTCCTGTTGAAGGTCCCGCAGGGTCAGTCGCTCCTCCCGATGGAAATTTGTGGGACTCCACCTCCCCTACACCCCTTCCTTATTCCAACCTCCGGCGGGCCACCAGCTCTTAATACAGCTATCCCTCCAGTCTAGATGATCTTTGCTCTTCACGCCCTCTAGGACCAGTTGTTGTCCTCGTTTCCTTAGCAGGCTATGGGTCTGCTGTGTTCACCTCCCTCAGTTACCTCTCTTGTTGTCACTGGCTACTTGCCAAGTCTCATGAGCACCCCCTGTGTTAGGGTGTAAGTCAGATCCCCTCAAGGTGGACCTAACCACTGAATAACAGAAAAAGACAAAATATAAAAAGCAACAGAAAGAACTATACACAGGCAAGAGGCAACTAAAGAGAAAAAAGGACTTAAAGAAAAAAAGAGGGTGGATAGGAAAGGAGAGATCAGGCTAATCTGCTCCTGTTCTCTGCCCTAGAGCCTGAGCCAGAAGGCATCCCCCGGTGCTGCTCTTCTCTCTGCCTTCCTTGAGAGTGTCTTCCGTTCCTCCCCAGGTTAGCCTTTCTCCTCTACTCTGGATCTGTGGGAATCCAGAGTGGAGATCTCCCACCATCTCCAGGGCTCCTATTGCTTCTTCAGGAGCAAGGTCTTCCCCTGAATGCTGGTGCTGCCCATGACTGGCGTGGGGTTGTACTTTAACTGCTGCCACTTGGGATGCCTATCCCCAAGTGGGATCTGTCTTTTCGTGCTGGTGCTGCCTGCCACTGGTGCAGAGAGTCTCTGCAGCCTAAGCTGCCTCTCTCCAAGTGGGATCTTTCTTTTCATGCCAGCGCTGCCTTCTGCCAGCGTGGAGAGCCTCTTCAGCCTCTGCTGCCTCTCCCGCTCTTCCCTTCTCTCCACTGGCATTCCTTTTTATCCCAGCCAGCCGGTGATCGCTTCTGACGTCACCTGCCGGCTCCAGCTGTAGATAAGCGTTGCTAATGAACCGTGTGGGCTTTTCTCTTCATTCCTCTTGTGTCTGGAGTCCTGTGGCAGGTAAGTAGTCTCTGATTTCAGGGTTTTTTTCTCCCCGAATGTACAGCCCCCATCCTGGGATCCCCTGTGGGGAGCGTTTCTAGCTCCCCTGTGGTTGTGCCCCTGGGACAATATGTAAGTGCAAATTGTGATACTGTATTTTGTGATATGGACACACATTCCAAAAAGAAGAATAAATGAGCCAGTGTGGAGCTCCACTTTGATCCAACTAGACCGATTCCAGTACCTGAGCTAGTTTGCTTAAGATAATTCTAGTATCTCCATCATACTGCACCTACTGTATAGTCATATCCTGACATCAATCACCAATATCACTTCTCATTTGAAGGGGGACTGGATGATGGCAGCATTTTTACTTTCTTTTACACTGATTTCATTGATAGGGTGAAATTTGCTCCAAAGGAGAATATGTTTACAAGGTTCTCTGCACAATTTGAACCCTGCACTGAGAGAGAAATTCTGCCTCCAACTCTAAAGCTATGACTAATGATACTGTTGCAATGGAGGGAGGTATGATTCAGAGAGGCATAAAAGATGGGCACCCCCTTCATGGAATAAAATCCTATTCCATAAGGACACACTGCAAAACAGCATACACAGTTCAAGGAGGAGAGACACCAGAGGATCCACCACCATCCATGTGTTGGGGACATGTAGGAAATTCACCATCACTCTGACTGTAGTACCACCAGCACCATGTCCCTCTGTCTCAGTGGGTGTGTCTACACCTGCATTTATGTTTGGTTAAATTTACCGCGCAGTAAGTTACAGCGCAGTAAGCGGGAATAGGCTGGCATCTACACGTGCAGGTGTTAAAGTCTATTAATGCTGTGTGCAGACTGACTTGGGACTAAAGTGAGTCCTAAGTCAGTATACACACACACACACACACACACACAGTGTTACTGTGTAGTAAGGCATCTACATGTGCATTACTGTGTAGTAACTAATTGGGAGTAAATTTGATACCTGTGTGGCAGGCTGGCCGGTGGGCTCACTGGCAGCCTGTATTGTTAACTTGAGACCAAAATGGCTCAGGACGATTGGTGGAACATTTTCACCAATCAGGAGGAGGCAGGAGGCAAGCTCGCCTTGCCATGACCCAGGGGCAGGGTGAAGAAGAGGACCTGAGAGGGAACTAACCCCTCAGGCTTTCCTATTGATCCATTTTCAATCTGGAGGCAGAGCCTCCAGAAGAGATAAAAGTCTGCATGCCCAGCACATGGGGAGCTGTCAGCAAGGGACGGTGAAGACGAAGCTTTTGAAGAGCTGGTAGAGCTGACCAATAGGGTGAAGCAGTTGCCCCAGAAGTGCCCAGGGCAATTGAGGTTCTGGGAGTGGATGGGACTGCACAAGGCAGTGCAGGTCCCCAGCCTGGCACAAGGCAAGTCCCAGTCCCTTTGGTGCACAAAGTGGTGCACAGGCCTGGTGGAGAACTGAAGGGACCACCACAGCTCCACAGGGCAGCACAGGTCCCCAACCCAGTGGGAGACAGAAGCCCAGCCCCTCCAATGCATAGCACAGTGTACAGGGCTGGTGGAGAGCAGCTGGGACTGGGGCGGCTGCATGAGACAGGGCCAGCCCCCATGCCTGCGCAAGACATGCCCCCTTTGGTGCACAGTGCAGTGCACGGGGCTGAGAGTAGGCTGATAGGCTGGGTGGCTGCATGAGGCAGCTTGGGCCTTTCTGCAGCGAGCAGCACAGGTTTACCACCCCAGCAAGGGAAGACACCTCACCCAGCCCACCACTGCAGATAAGCCTAACTCTCCAAAAGCTGTGGGAGTTGTGAGTCACCCAGGAAGGGGATTTTCACAGGGGAGGAGGAGCCCCTGATGGGAGGGGACAATTTGCCCTGGGACATATAAAGAAATCTAGGGCCCCTGTTGGTTAAAGGTGGGTTCCTGGTCATGGGCCTTTCCTAGATGAGTAATTTAGGAAAGGGTAATAATGTTCTGTTAGGTAACGGGATTCTTCCCCAGGTGTTAGTTCTTCATTGGGCACAGCTCCTGTGCCATTGGTGTGGTCTGTTTCTTTATGCCATTTGGGATTTTTGTTGTAAACCCTGCATCCTTATTGTTGTATCAGGAGAGGATTGTAAGCTGTTTTATATTTGAACTCATTGTATGGGTTATCTGTATATATAAGGACTCATTTGATGTAACCTGATTGTGTATGTACAATTATTGTCCCATCATTGCCAGATATTCTTGTCATTGTCTTGTTGGTTAACCTGAGTTTTATCATTAAGTGCTCTTTTCCTTGCTACCTGGGGGAGGGGGCCTGTTGAGGGGGGCACAGGCTGCAGACTAATTGGAAGGCCACAGGGGACTAGGCCTGTGCCTGAATCAAGGCGTTAATAAGAGATATCGATTGTGTAAACCTATATCTGTAAATAACACACACACACAAATAAACTTGGAACCATGAATATACATACATATGTATGTATGTGTATGTGTATGTGTGTGTGTGTGTGTGTGTGTGTGTGTGTGTGTGTGTGTGTGTGTTTGTGTATATGTAAGTTCATGGTTGCAAGTTTTATATAATGCTGTATCATTACATTTGTAAATAGTTAAATATCACTGGGTGTTCTTGGTGTCTGAACATCTCCGTACGAAAAGGAGGTGAGCTGGCCTGCAGCTAGGCAGCCACACTCCCCACAGTGTACACACGCTCACTAAATCATTTCAATTGGAGAGGGGTACCTTCTGCGTACCACCCAGGTTACACCTACATGATATAGGTATCAAATTTAATGCTCAAATTGGCATAAGTTGCCATATTTACTGTGCAGTACCGGCATGCACGTGTAGATGTGCACCCATACTGCACAGTCATTTTGGTTACTGTGCAGTAAATGCTTGCGTGTAGACGTGCCCAGTGTACAGGATTCTTCTCCTCACTTTTAGCTGCTCAAGTTAGACAGAAATGAACTTTGGTGAGTAAGGATTTAATTGAATAATAAGGTCTCAAATGAGTCCTCTGCATGGGGTTGAAGTTCACCTATGGCAAATAAAAAATCCTAAGTATTATAAAATGCCCATTAAGATAACCAGCAAGTCCAGATGCATAGAGAGGTCCCCTCTTGCTTTAAAGCAAATTATTTTTATACTTGTGGGCAGGGGAAAGTGTTTGCTCTTGAGTACAAATTCATGAAGTATCCATGAAATGAAAAAATTAAGGAACACACAGCTAACGCAGTGCTGATACAAATAAAAAGTTGGATGGAGATGATAAGAAGATAGGATTCACAGAAATCATAGATATCTAGGGCAGGTATGGACCTCAAGAAGTCATCTAGATAATCCCATTTTACTGAGGCAGGATCAATCATACTTCAACTGTACTTGATACATGTTTGTTCTTAAGATCCTTCAATGACAGAGATTTTACAACTGCCCTATGTAGTCTCTCATTGTTTAATTATTCTTAAAATTAAAAACATTTTCCAAATATCCAACCTAAATCACCCTTATTGCAAATTAAGTCAATTGCTTCTTGCCCTGCCCTCAGTGGTCATGGAAAATAATTGATCACTGTCTTCTTTAGAACAATCTTTCATGCATTAGAAAGCTGTTTTGTCATCTTTCAGTACTTTCTTTTCTAGACTAAACAATCCTAATTATTTCATCCTTCCTTGTAGGCTGTATTTTCCAAATCTCTCATAATTTGTGTTGTTCTGCTTTGGATTTGCCACAATTATCTCTTAAAATGTGATGCCCAAAACTGGACTTGGTACTCCAACTGAGGTCTAATTAAGGCTAAATAGAGCAGAATAACTACCTCCTGTGTCTTATATATGACATTCCTGTTAATACATCTCTGAATGACATTTGTCTTTTTTGGAACAATATTACATTGTTGACTCATATACAGCTTGTGGTCCACTATAATCCCCAGATCCTTTCCTGCAATACTGCTCTTTAGCCAGTTATTCTCCACTTCGTATTTGTGCTTTTGATTTTTCCTTTCTATGTGTTTATACTTTGTACTGAGTTTTACTGAATACTGAGTTTTATTGGAGATTTTCTCCAGTTTATCAAGATAATTTTGAATTCTATTCCTGTTCTCCAAACTGCTTGCAACCCTCCCAGCTTGATGGCCTCTGCAAATTTCACAAGTGCACTTTCTATTCAACCATCCATGGTAATGGCAACCAGATATTTGGTTTGGTGGTAAAATATTCTTGTCAAACCTTGTAAAGATATCCTGTAAATTAAGTTCTAGTGAAAAACCATTTAGGATGAGAAAGATATGAGGACAGCACAACTTTTGGAATTGATAATGCAAATTGTTACTCATATGAGTAATTCATTTGACATCAGCAGCGCCATTCTCCAGAGTGAAGGTTTGAAGGATTCAGTCCCTATTTTTGTGTGTTTTCTTTTTCCACAAATTTTATACTTCTGACTGTAAATGAAAAAAAGGAACTAGATGAATAAAATGTAAATGGAGCCATACAGTGTAGTAAAAGATAGCACAGTAAAAAGTTTTGCATTCAAGGAATGTACAGCACTAAAAATACTTGTCAGTGTTGAAGTATTTTGACACATAATCTGAAAACCTTGTATTTGCTTCCTGTTGCTTAATGCAAAGAATTTGCACAGTGACAGAATTCATCTTGATCAAGAGCCAGAATGCTGCTGGAGCTGTCTTTGGCAAATAACAATGGCTACATCCACAGCATCTTCACAGTCCTATCCTAGGCATTTGTAGCCTATGTATACCTGACAATGCTTGTAGATTTTGCTTGAACGTAGACATACATAATTTGTGAACTTGCTCTCTGGGAAAATGTCAAGAAGCATTGGAGCAATGTACTTCCTCTAGCTTTGGGATATTATGGTTTGCCAACAGTGTTGTCATCCTCAGCGCTGCTTGTATGACTTTCTCATCCATATACTCAATTGACATTTTTTTTTTAGTTTCTTGAAGATATTAGTCTTGTTTTCTTCTCTGCTGTTTTCTGTGTAAGGATATACCTTATCATTTTCATACAGGTATGAACACTGGAACACTCAGTTGAAAATACAGTAAATTCCATTTTATTGTCTATGATGTTTGTTGAAAGTCACTATGATTCTTGTAAACGTTGCCACACAGATATCCCTGGACATTAATGTTCTCTCTTTTCTTCATAGGGTAGACGTACTAACAGAGCAAGTATCCTAGTGCTTCCTTATCAGGGCATCTCTCAACTCTAGCCTCTACCTGTAGTATTTTGGTTTCCATGCTAATTTAGTTTTTGACATCTGCTAAGATTGCCAACAAAGGTGCCCACTGGAAATGCAAAACTCATCAGAACTTGTGAATAAACCAATGAGAAATAGTCATTGGACATTTGTCATGTGACAGAATCTTCCAAACACTACCACTCTGTGGCAGATTTGAGTCAAGGCCTTGGAAGTTAAATTCAGTATCCCATTACCAAATTTCCCCTCTTTCTCCCCCACAAACCTGCTAGCCTTACGTGAAGAAGCATTATAAGGCCAGCATACAATGTGACTAATTATGAGTTTTGCTGTGGGAGGATTTGGGATGGGCAGGTCTGGAAGTTACTAGCAGGCTGATTTAGGTACTAGCAGGCTCTTACTAAAGATTAGTGGATTTGTCCCACATTGCCACATTATGAAGAAGTGGGAATAGAAAAGATACTTCCTCTGTAAAGACTGCTGAGGGCTGCAGAATACTTCTGGGCCTCTCCACTCAAGAAAATGTCACAAATTAAAAGTTGGTGGGGTAAGAACTTGCTGGAGAGAGGGCAAGAGAATGGTTGCCCATCCTCTCCCTCTTCCCAGTGGAGGAAAGATTGGAAGGTGAGATGCAATAGGTCTTTAATCAAGCTTTCCTGAGCTAATTTAGACTTGGACAAAGGTGTGTGTGTATATTGGCATGGGGATAGAGGATCTGATTTTAGCCAACTACATCCCCACCAGGGGTAACACTGCAGGAATGCAAGGGTGTTCTGGAGGGTTTCCCAACAGTTTTATTCTCTGGGAATTTTCAGTAGGGAGAGAAAAAACCTCCTCCACCTGGTAAATCAGTAAACACAGATGTTTGCTGCGTGTTCAGATTTCAGTCCTGAAGTTACGTGTGCTTTTGGATGGCAGAAGCACATTATTAACTGTGCAGGTTAAACAAATTCCATTCTTCCTCAGACCCTTCTAGAAAAATAGCATAATACTTCACCTGTGCTTATGTATCTGCTGCTCTGACTGAACCCAACCACAGCCTATTTCATTGGTGTTTTCCCCACTTCCCCTTATTACCATAAAACTATTTTCTAAAAATTTGGGCTCAAATTCTATCTTTGGATGTAAGGGAGGAGACTCCCATTAACTCCCATTAATTTCTGCAGGGGCCATTTTTGGGTCCTTAATTGGCTTTTATTTCAAAAAGCTTTATTTTTATTTATTTATTTATTTGGTGAGGAGATAAAAGAAGGATGGGGGCAGATTGGTACTAATGAATATCCTGGTTCTGTTTTGTGTCTCTCAGATGCAAACCAGCCATCTCTCTCCTTTTCCTTTGAGTGGTAGCTTGAGATCGTGGTTATATCACACTTAGCATCTAAATTTCCATGTGATCCTGAGCTAAGTTGGTATTCTATCAAATTTGTCTAGTAAAGCATATATAACAGCTCACTGTTCTGGTAAGTGAAGTAAAAAAAAAAGCAGCTCTCAAGTATGTGCTGGGCCTTGGTGTTTTCTTGGCTTCTAGGGCAGAAAATCTAACTAAAATAATAACCTTGTGAGCTGCTTAGTTTTCCTCCATTTGTTACTGTTACTAAAGCACATGGTATGCTTGGAGGCACCCTAGCCAGGAAGGCAGTGTAGACAACTAAACTTAAGAAAACACAACAGAATGCTAGCAAAAAGCATTGTGATCTAGCCCAGGGAAACTTTGCACTGCAGAAGAAATTGTTGTATTAAAACTGTGTGTCAGAAAACTATTTAAACGTGATTAATTGCAGTAAAGAGATGTATTGCTCTCCAGTTGGACTGGAAAGACCACACCAGAGGTCTGAACTAAGAAAATTAGTGATGGAAGAAGGAGCAAGAGAGAGGGAGAGGAAAACAATTACTCTTACTGTAAAGACTAAGGCTTTGTATTCCAGCTGGACCCCATCAGGGGTATGCCCTGAAATGTCAAAAAACATGAAAAACAAAACAGCCAGATGCAGAGAAGCTGGCCTTCACTTAAGGCTAAATTCTATCCTGTGGCCTGCTGGTGTGTAAGGGAACTATGAGAGGAGAGAGTGGGGAGTTATTGCCCTAAACATGCAGCCAGACAGTTTTCTTCCACAATGTGTAGGTGTGTATCAGGATGAGTCGCTGTCAGACTGCCAAGAGTATGTTACAGGGCAGTCTGATCTGTATATGATTTATTAGTATATAAAGAAGTCTGTGCTTTGCTTTTTTGAGAATGAGCTGCCCCTTGCTGTTCTCCCGTGGCCATGCAAAATAAAGCGCTTCTGTTAGCCAAACAGTGATCCTGTCTGAATTTCCACATCACCTTACCTGAGTTTTTGGCATGGTGCAGCCACGTGGCCCAGGCTAGAAGACCCTCCTGGAGCTTCCGGCTGGGGGGGCACGGCTGGGGGGGTCCCGATGTTGCGGGATCCCTCCAGGCTTCCCCTGGGTCCTACTGTCCTTGTTCCTGTCATTTTAGACAGGAACCAAAGACAGAGAAATATTAATTTTCAACATTTTTAGGGGCCCCACAGACCAGACAGAATGGCCTCATGGGCCAGATCCAGCCCATGGGCCGTTTTTTGCCCACCCCTGTGTTAAGGCATGATCATGATCTAGAGATTTGGTAGTAAGTTTAGTCCCTAGCTGACTAATACTTATGTTGCCATTAAATTTGCACACCAGTCAGCAGAAGAATCCTTGTTTAAAACTGCTACAACTCACAGAAATATTCTACATTGCCGCGCAGCTGACTGCAACAACTCACCTAGAACCAGCCAGACCTGAATGGAAAGATAACTCTTAGGACAAATGCAGAGTTGGTGATACATTGTTAATGTCTATACTGGCTGCTTCAGTTAGAGACAGGATTTTTAGGTCTCTGTTTTGTGCCACGTACGACTTGCCCCCCCAAGATAAAATACTGCGTATACACATCTGACTGGGTTATGTAGGATATATGTATTTGTTGTGTAAATGTATATACAGATGGGCAAATATTTATTGGGATATTGTACAGAGAACTTCTTTTAAAAACTTCACCAAACTGTAGAGCCAGAGTGGTTCTTCTATGTAGAATGCAATTTACTATACACAGAACAAAGCAGACTTTTTTTTTAATGTCACTCATTAAAATATAGGCGTGGGCACTTGAAAAATACGTTAGCAATAGTAACATCACAATTTACCATTGCAAAAGGAGGTGTTCTGACAAGTTCTACCTAGAAATGTTTGCCAGAAAGTCATTGGCCATCAATGGGAATGCAGGTGTACCAAATCTTGCCGGGGGACTGCTCTTGTCACAGAGGAATGCTCTAGTGCAGAACCCAGGGGTCAGAGGCCACTGGCTGCATGTTTATCCAAGCACATCTTTGGGTCTGACATTAGCCCCAGTAAACACCTCTTCGTGCTGAAATTATTCTTACTCCTAGCAGGATAACTTATAGTTAGAGTCTATGCATGGTGCTACTTAGAACTACAGTTAAATGTGCCTGTTCACATTGCTTTTGCATTGTGCTTGAGCCTGTATGTATGAGAGAGTGAGCTATATTATAGACTAGATTCTTCTCTCAATGATACTGGTTTTACCCCATTGTCACTCCTTTGACTTCAGGAGCTTTACTCCTGATTTCCATTGGTATATGAAAGATGAGAGTCAAGCACAGCATAGCTATCTCTGAATTATTGGGTAAATTACCTTGCTTATAAATTTATTAAGCCAAAAACATTATTTTGATAAATATGACCTCATTTATAGCTGTATACACTGGAAGAGACTAATTTACAAGTAAAATCAAAGTTATTATTCAGGCCTCTCTGCAATGAGAGACACATCTCTCACCCCAGACTCTCTACATAGAAATATTTCTGGAAGCTGGAAAAAACAGTGAATGCTGGTCTGCTGGAGTGAAGGAGGGGGAAAGGACCTCAACCTTTTCTTGCCCATCCACTGTCCTTCAGGCTAGAGACAAACAGAAGGACTTGTCTTTGCAGTGTATTATCTTGAATGAAAACACTTGCTGCTCTGTTTGAATCTTTTTAAGGAGCAAAGGGCCAGAAAAACACGTGGTCTCTGAAGTACAATCACTGCTTCTCTCATGAACTTGTTTGTTTCCCTGGTGGACTCCATTGCTGGTTCAATGGAGATACACTCAGAATGAATTTGGCTTCTTTTGCTGGGAGTAGAACAGGGTAAGAGTAATGTCTCCTGATACTCTGGTTTTGGCTTTGTCTTTAGAAGGTCCTTTCATGATCTTGGCAGATTGTGCTAAAGTTTTGAAGCCTAAAGGGTCATGAAGGTTACAGATGAGGTTGATTTCCATCTCTGACTCCAAGGGTGCATTTACACATGCAATTAATGTGAATTAATTCATGCACAGTTCGAGCTAGAGTTTATTGCTCTCAGGCACCTTATTTGAACATGTGCCCAGGACTGCAGCACATTGAGCTGAGTCAGAGCAGTCCCAGCTAGCAGGGAGCTGGAGGGTCAGTCAGCCAGCCTGGGGATGCTCTGACCCAGCTCAACGTGCTGTGGAGGAGCTGACTAGGGCACAGGGGTGATCCAGTGCAGGGCTAGCCAGTAGGTAACCCCTATACTGAAGCACCCTTGTGCCCAGCCAGCCCCATCAGCTTCTACACATGTTGTGGTGCAGTACATAATTCTGCTGCAGGATAGTACTTGTGTTTACAAGTACTATCTTACGGTGTAGTGTATTAGTTTATTGCAGCTAGGGCTGCATGTGTAGACACAAGGACCTTATTGTGGGGCTAATTAGTCAACTGCAGTAAACATCTTGTGTTGACATGCCCTGAGAGACCCTATTTACTGTTCCTTCCAAAGTACTGAAAGGTTGCATTTGGGAAAAGTTGATGTGTGTCATCTAAAAGACATGTGATGTGAAATAGTTATGGGACTTTATTTTCTTTCTTACGTGAAATAGTCTCTTGACTATTCTATTGTGATATAGAAAGACCTGACTAATTTGTTTTAATGACTGAGGGACTTAGTGCAAAATGCCAAAATTTGCAAATTAGCAAGTATGCAAACAAACACAATAAAGTAAACATAGCAATGTTTATTGGGCGTACATTTGTAATATTTAAAATCAATAATACTATGTCAAACAATGATTTAATTAAACAATTAAAAATACTCCTGAGCAGTCTCCTGGAACAGAACTGACATTACTTACATGAATACATTACTGTGGCTTATTTATCTAGCTACCAACCATGTGTGGAAAAAGCAGTGGGACTGTTGTGTGAAGACAGGTTCAGTTCAGTTCCTAGGTAGCAGCACTCTCCAGACAACAAAGAGGGAGCATCAGAGACATGCCTTAAAACCATTCATCAGGAAATGCTATGCTCTTGATTAGTTGAGGGCATGTTATTTGAAGGCGGGGTTGGCTGGCTGTGTTTGAACATGGTTTTACTGTGTAATAATTTAAAGGCTCTGAAACAAAATTAATCAGAAGGTTTATCTGCTTATTACCTGCTGTCTGGGCCCTGTAACTTGGAGAGATCAATTTAAGCACAGCTTACGTGTGTTTATCACATTTGCTTTTCATATTGGAACTTATTTACCTGAGCTTCAGGGTCTTTTGGGGGAGTCTCAGCCTCTCTCTCTAAATACATCAAAGCAATATTCTTTTTAGTCTGCTATATTTCTAAGGTCCATTTCACTGAGATACTTGCGGTAATCCTGCACTGAGTGACCCCTTTACCATTTCAGTGAGGACAGGTTTAGACCCTAAGCGTGGAACAGCATGAGAGATGGTGTGCCATGTTCAAAGAGAATCTTTCTGTTTCCTTATTTTCCCAGCTTTTTCCTCTGCCCAGTCTCTTCTTTCTTCCTCTATTACGGTACTTCTTTCTTTTCAACCTATTCTTCCTATATTCCCCATTGTGAACTGGTAGTGGGGATAAAGGGGCATGCTGCCACCAAGGAAAGGCCTTATTGAAGAGTTGAGCAATCACTGTAAAACTCAGTTCCATCTGATAAAGCATTCTTTAATTCGGAATGCTCTTTCCTGGCAACCAAAAACTTAATCTTGGCCTGGTTTAGCTGCAGTTCTCCTGATTTCCTGTGTCATTGACAGACAGAGTAATATATATAACTTGGTCTTGGTGCTGGATTCCTCTAGTAATCCACATTTAGATTTAGATTAAGATTTGGAATTCAAGGAGAGATGGATGAAATGCCAGTAGAGTTCCCAGAACACAGGGCGGGGATATATTTGTTATTCAAAAGACTAGCTGGTATATGATACACCAGCTATAATTTTCACTGGCATGTCATGTCCCCCCAGTACCCGCCCCTTCCTCCCCACCCCCCTGCCCAATCCTAGGTAAGAATGATTTACACTTATCTGGGCTAGGGATTATAGTAGTATAGCCTTTTCTGAGAAGGAGGTGTGAATTCTTCCACCCCATCAAAGATGGTGGAAAATGATTTTGTCATTATTGAAAAATATACAGCCTAGAAGCTGTGAAGTCCAGCATTACCGTAAGGTTTCACGCCATAGGTGGCAGAAAGATGGGGCTAATGGGGAGAACAGGGCTTAACACCCCCAAATGTGAGGCAGCGATGGCAGCACAGAAGGCTGCAGGGTGGGGAGGGGTGTACACAGACTCAGATGTGCAGAATATGCACACAATCAGGATTGCAGCCCAGTGGTGTGAGGACCACTGCCCAGCAACACAGGCAAGTCTATGAAGGGGAAGGGGAGGGGGACAGGGCCAGATCAAGGCCCTCAAGTGAGGGAGGCAGTGGGGCAGAGGCAGGGGCAGGGGCTGGGGTGAATGAGGCTCCAGGTTGGGTGGTGGGATGGGTGGAGCCCAGGTGGCTTGTCCAGGGTTACGGGGTGAGGAGGGGGCCTTTGCCACTGTGTGCACCCTGCGGGAGTCACGGGAGGCACGTGCCCCCTGGATTTGAGCGTGGGGTGGAAGTGGGCTGCCGCTATGGGCTGGGCTCTGAGTCCCACTGCTTGAGACGCGCACAATGCTGCATGTGTGCCACCGCCAGGTGGGCAGGGGACGTGGCACAGCCTGGCCACGGGACGCACATGGTATCATGCGGCTCTTGAGGCAACAGCATCAGGGTGCAGAGCCCAGCCCACAGCAGCAGCCTGCTTCTGCCCCGTGCACAAATCCAGAGGACACATGCCCTCCATAATGCACACAGCTGCAGGAGCCTCCCCGCGCCCCTAGACAAGCCACCCAGGCTCTTTCCATCCCACCACCCACCCCAGGGCCCCATTCACTCCTGCCCCTGCCTCTGCCCCACTCCCTACCTCACTGTGGGGGCCTCGATCTGCCCCCCAGTCTCCCTTTCCTGTCCAGAGACTTACCTGCTGGAGTGTGTGTGTGTGTGTGTGTGTGTGTGTGTGTGGTGTGTGTGCATGGGTGTGCGCTCAGCCCCATCCCCAATAATATTTTCTTCCTCCACCTATGATTCACACAGATTTGGTGTTAGTGATCAGATACTCTCCAAGGTGAGATCATTGTTTCAGTAAACCCCCCAAAGACTGAATCTCTCATCTTCCATCATTTCTCTTCTAAGAGAGCTGTTTCTGTATCACGTCTCAGGCTGAAATCTTGTCAGGGTCTGGAATATGGCAAACAATTATAATCTGCTGGTGTTTGGGCACTACAGTTTTGCTCAGGAAGGGTATGTTGGAAGCAGGGAACTAGCTGGCACAGGTTTCTGCAGAGTTGGCTGGACCGTTACATGTTGTCAAGGTGGCTGGAAATGTGCCCGTCACTGAAGGAAGTGTTGATGAAGTCAGCCATCAGGGGCCAAGGTGTTTTTGTTTATTATCACCAGCTATGAGGGGGAAGGGTCTGTTTCCTCTGTGCATAAAAATGAGCATATGCAAAGAATGCTGGCTGTTACACTTTATCAAATGGGAAGGGGCATGGGAGAGGGTCTGTTCATTTATCTTGCAAAGCACAAACTCTAGTGCAGCTATCCTAAACTTTGGTGAGAAAATATAGAGCTGAAATGCCAGTATTTCAGGACCTAGCGAACTGATCCTTACAGGAGCAACATCATGAAAAACTACTTTCAGAAGTAGTAGTTGCCTTACACTTTGTAACTGGCAGTGTAGCACCATCAGCATTAACATTTACCCAAAAAACAAAGTCTGGGGTAAAAGAGCTTTGAGGCTAAACTGTTTGAATGTATCCAAGCCCTGGATGGAATAATCTGTGGGCAGGCACATCAGCTAAAATGTACACGATGCAGTATTTGTTACTGGTGATTTTAACAACATGAGGGTAAAAACAGTTTCTGGAGCCAAGAATGCCACTGCCAGGGTGCTTGCCTACTCTGGGTATCATCAGAAATTTGGCTGAAAAATTGAACTGACAAACTCTTGGCACCTAAGCAAATTGAAAAGGTCATGTTGACTCCAACATCTTTGATTGAAGAGAGAGTCCATTTCTCCTTGTTACCACTGTGTAATGAAGAAACATCAAACAACCCCCTGGATTTTCCCACAGAACTTGTGCGTGTGCTTAACATTTCCATGTCAGGATAACATTTCTGGATGTTGCCTCTAGAGAATATTTTGAGAATGCTTGAGCAAAGCTTGCACAATCATTTTAGAATATCAGGAATGAACCAAAAGTCCTATTTTAAAATAATTTAATGCAATCTTTCATGAACATTCCTTCAACCTAATGAGCAGAAGGTTGAAAAGTGAAATCTGGCATGGAAGTAACCTTCTTTAAGCAGAAGTGCTTTTGCTTGTTCAAGAGGAAATTAGTTTTAATTTGGCTTAGTTGTAAACCTTTGAAAACTGCAATGGAGTATGTGTAGTGGATTATTTTACTAAGCCTGTAAAATTTGCAGCTATGGAATAATTTGCTTTCCATGCCTGGGTGGCTAATTTTGCTCTGAAGTGAAAAGTCTAGTTAGGAGTCTTGCTAGGAATCGGTGAATGTCAGGAAGGTACTTGATGATCTGACTGAAGATATTTAGAGTCTGAAAAGGGTACATGGTAGATTTTGTAAGCTTGTGACTCAGTTCCTAAAGACTTAGTAATATGTCAGTGGGATTAGGGAAGGCTGCAGAAATTAACATTTTCAACACCCAGGGTGCATCCGCACCAGTACCTGTGCTGGGCCCATCAGCCTTACCTGGGGCTCGGGGGAGCTCCTGGGGAAGCAGTGGTATGGAGCCAGCCACTTGGAGCCTGGCTGGCAGCCAGCATGGCTCTGGCCAGCAAACCTCCAGTTTCTGGCAATGCGTGCTGCTACCACATTTGCCGCACCACTTTTTTAGCTGCGGGGTTTTTTTGACACTGGGAGATCCCCCAGTGTCAAAAAACACCACTGCACTGCAATTAGCAGTGTGATGCATGGGTGTATGTGCACAGTGTATGGTTTGTAGCCCCTCAAATGGCTTTGAGGGGCTGCTAACTGCATGTATGTGCTTGTGGGGATGAGCCTCCTGTGCAATGCTTTCTGTATACAATTATTTAATCAACACTACTGTGTTATTGAGTCTGCTAATTTTTTTGTGCATGTGTTCCCTCACTCAAAACCTTGTAGATCTGTCTGGTGAAGGAATGCTTCATTGGAAAGGAGCTCTTACTTCATCTCACTCCCAGCCAACAGATGAGAGCTGCTCTAAACTATGCCAAGACCCGGACCAGTAAAGAACTGGCCCTGGGACTGGATGGGGTTCAAACAGCTCATCTGAAGGATTTTCCTTGGAGAAATTAGCTGTGTTAGTCTGGTCAGGCAGAAGGTAGGGCTGACTGACTGCTCTTCCTTCTGCCTTCTCCTTAGATGTATCTGACATATCTTGGGGGCAGGGCTGGGCGGGGATAAGGGAGGAGATGAAAATTTGATCTAAAATCTCCCTATGGCTCTCTGCCTCTTTCCAAGTGCTGTCAGACATTTTATCTGAAAAGTTAAAGCTGGGCATATCCCACAGTTTTGTGATTGGAAACCATTTGTCTCCAAAACCAAAAATTATGAAAGAAAACAAGCTTTAAGAAAGAAAGAAATTGAGCTTCAAGAAAGAATCATTCATACTATAGGGCCACAACTTTTTACACCTGTTTAAATTTCCAGAATTAATAATTGTGCTCCACACACTGTCTTTGTAACACAGTGCATTCCTTCATTCAGGGCTTGACAGGTGGAAAGGAATGCATCCTTTCACTGAAATCTTCAGATGCTGAAGAAGTACAGCAAGGCAGTGTCAATTTTGACATAAAAGGATCACCTGTCAGCTTCCATGCCTGTTCAGTCTTCAGCTTCTTTGATGAGACTGTCAACAAAGCAGCTATTAGTCTCTGTTCTGGGAGAACAGTAAGGCCAGATTTCTCAACTTCTTTTCTATTAGCTACTGTTTCTTTTCCTGCTAATTTGACTGAACTTCTGCCAATCCTAATGCTTGGTCCCCTGCCACATCTCTAGGCTGCCTGGAGTTGAGCCTCCTGGAGACTGACTGCTGATACTACAGCCCTTGGTGCAGATGGAGTGGCAGAAGGGCAGGAGGGTTGGCAAAGGCTGTTGGTCTGACATCAGTTGACAGACGGAACCGAGAAATACAGGACAGTCAGAATGGGCAGCCATCAAATGGTCTTGAATTTGAGCTGAGGGATGTTCTGCCTAAATTGCACACTGTGATGCTGAAGTACATACTCACCTTAATTGTTATGGAAAGTTTTTGTGTCCTCTTCAGTTTCCTATTTTTGTTTAATGTCTTCTTACTCTAGAAGAAGAAGGTGACCAGAGCTGGCCAACAGAAGACTAGTGACATGCCAAAAGGCCAGCAGCTGACCAGCTGGAGATAATCAGAGAACCCCAGTTAGAGCTGAGGCTGTATGTGTGGCACCTCTCTTGCACTGTTTGGGGATGGGGTCAAACTAAACAGGGGCCTCGACAATAAAGGGAAGAGAATACAGTCAGGAAGAAGTGTCCCAAAAGCAACAAAGCAATGTAGATGGGTCATGAGTTACTGACCCTTGTGAGAGAATCTAGGTAGAGTTAGGTAGAGTTCCCTGGACCTCTTTTTAAACACCACAATTACCGGACCTTTTCTTGGGGGGATTTAACTTCTAAAGTTGGAATGCTTGAAAATGTCTTACAGACTGAAGTTTAATTCATACACATCTGTGAATGCAAAATAGGAGTGATTCTGCAGGGATTTGCACTGATTTAACTAAATAAATTACACTGTAGTTAAATTAATACATTTTTTTTCATGTAAATAGGCTCTCAACCTGCCAGGGTGAGGGCACTAGTGCTGTAGCAGCCTACCAAGATTATACTCTCTCCTTCATGCTGCGTGTAGATACTAGCAGTCAAGGGTTGGCTGCTGCATTCTCCCAAGATCAGGGTAGATGGGAAAGGGTGATGATCCTGTGTGTCAGCTGCAGATTATGAGGAACAAAGATAGGAATAAAATGAGCAATGCTACAACTCCTTCTAGTCTAGGCCATAATAGGGATGCTTAAGGGCTATCTTGCAGCTGCCCACTTCATCATTTTTACAGAGAACCTCCTGTAACGCATTTATTCTGCCAGATTAGACACACTGCCATGGCACTGGTGGCTACAGAGCATAGGGAGATTGTGGTCAGTGATCATGGAAGCCTTCTAACACTGCTTTGTGCAACCTGTTGCCTCTCCTTTCAAGGTGCTCCCTAATTAAAAAACACCTTCTGAGCTGTGGTTGTACAAGGAACATCTTTTCGGTTATAGTAGCCACAAGCTAAGGACAGCAGGCTTCCATCCACAAGAATGGATGGAAGCTAAAGACACAAGGTAAGGACAGCTCTCTGTATGAGCTCTGTGAATGAACCAATGAGACTCAAGACCCTGGAAAAGACTTTACATGGAGACTGATATAACCTGCCTGAACTGGCCTGTGTGTAGAACAACACAGTACACAGCTCTACACATGCTTTGCTCCATTATGTTTGGCAGGCATGGCTGATTATCCAGGGAAATGATCCTGGGTATCTGTCCTGGACCCTCTGAGGACCTGAGTTCATGAGCTTCAGAACAGGTTGGTAAGCATTACCAGTTCTGCTGTGAATTGGGAGAGACAATAGCCACAGACATGGGCTTAGTCCAAGACAGACAGACACAGTCAACATCTTAATGCTGGACTGCTGGCTCTGGGATGCCAAGTCTTGTTCAGATGACACAGACTCACTAAAATGTTGGGTCACATACATCTGCTATGTAAACTCCAAGCAGAGCCGGCAGATAGACTTGAGAAGACTGATCACCAGAACACACTTAGGCCTTAGTATTTTGTGCATAAGCTACTGAAACACAGGGGACAGGGAGGTTCCCTAATCTCCACAGTCATGGGTTGGATCCAAAAAATATGAGACCCTCACTTATATGGTGACCCTCATTTAGGGCTCCTTCAAGAAACCTTAGAGCCTGGCCCTAGGCTAGTGGGAGGGTAAGGAATGAGGCACTCTGATGTTCTCAGAGATTAAGAGGATTTCCCCCCATGCATGGCAGTGCTGAGGTGCTAGTGGACAACCGTCCTGATTCCCTATGGGATTGTCCCATACTGAGGGAGCGGGACAGCCACAAGAGATGGGTTGAGGTGCCAAACTTTAGGTGGGAAGGAGGAGCATCACTCCCAAGCAAAAGCAAGGGGTCAGATATTGATTTGAGTTGCCTGAGAAGAAGCCAACGTTGCTCTGCATCCAGGTCTCTTGGGTGATGCAGGGCCACTGAGCAGAGGAGCTCATGAACAGGTGGGCTGAAAGGCAGAGCAGCTCGCTAAAGGCAGGAGCGGAGCTGAGGGGGCTCATGCAGACAGCCAGGACCCGCTGGGTCTGTGAGTGATAGTCTGCACAACCCATCACAGCACCTGGCAGCACAGGGGCAGGCAACCCACTGGAGCACCAGGTGCTCTTTCTTCCGCTGCACGGCACAGGAAGGCTGGGGCTGTCCGGGGGGACAGAGAGCTCTCATCTGTCTCATTCAGATGGCGGCACCGGGCCATGGCTGGGAGCGGGCACGGGCAGCTCCTCCCTAGGGGCAAGCCCTGCGTCCACTCGAGAACAGCCGGGGGCCGTGCCCAGGACCTATTCTCGGGGGCGGGGCGGCTGGAACCCCGCGCTGGGAGTAGCCACGCCCCATAGAACGCAGCGCGCCGGCAGGAGGGGG